>NC_065978.1:157500-778566 GCF_021464435.1 Cataglyphis hispanica
ATTTACTGTATCGTATTTTTATTTAATTAGGAGAGAGAATAGCAATTTAATTCTTTTTTAAATATAGTTTGGAGATAATCAATATATATTTGCGGGATACAAATATATATATATACCTACATACATCTGTTATATACATAACGCGCGATATATCGATACGAAAGTCAAGAAAAATTTTATATTGATAGTATGCGTTATGTGTGTAGCAAATAGGTGTATATATTTATGCTGCAAGTACTTATACGATGTCGAAGGAGGAAGAGGAAGTACTGACACTCGATTTGATAAAGTATTATCGACACGTGACGGGAAAGTTGATCCTTTGTTACATCGCATGCACGTTGGATTGCCATTCGTTGCACGAAGCGCCGCTCGTTTTTCGAAGAAGTATCGCAGCTCAAATCAGATCAGTTGACTTTTACCAATGATATAACTTTATTAATGAGATCCCGAATTTTAGAAATTTTAAATTATATACATAAATATATTTGAAATCGTGGTATCATTTTAATTTCATATAATTCTCTAATTATAGAGATTAAAAAAAATTAATCAGAAAATATCTGTTTTGTATATTGATTTTCTTAAATTTATATCTTGAATATGTTAAGTGAAACAAACAGATCGAGAAGTGAGATTAAAAAGAATTAGTATGAAAATTTATTATGAAAATTAAGAATAAATCCGCTATTACATTGATACATATAAAGTGAATTTTTATAAATTTTTTCTTTCCGCTTTTACATTGAATTTCATATCGTAAAAGCTTTTCTTCGCGGTAAAGAATTGCGGAAGTTGTATCAGACAATATAACACACGTTACTGATATGTGACGAGAAAGTCAACTCGTTTATCCTCCCTTGTGACGACGAGCACGTGTGGGATCGCTATTCTTCGCATGCTTCTCCGAAGAGAGAACACTCAAGCAGGATGAGCCAGAGCGTTGGTATGCAAGCTGACTCAAATGCACCATCGTCAGTGAAGAGTCACCGATTTTGTAGCCCCGGTGGGCTTCGTGACCGTCGGCAGTAAGTCACGACGAAATGGAGCTTACGCGATTTAAAGGACCGTTTCGAAGCTTCGCGTGGACTATTTTAGCTTCCTCGCCCTCCAACTCGAGACAACACGCGACTCTCTTAACTTTCGTCGATCGCAGTCGACCAGAGTTTTCAACTTTCCTGCAGTTCCACGGCCGATCTTTATCATTCCGCGAGTGTTCCATGCGAAAGCTTCCTTTCTTCGATGCTACGTACGATAACGTGGCTCGAATTTGGCACTTGAATCGTTGAATGTAATTTTGCTACATCTACATTGCTCCACTTTTAAATCAGAATTGGAATCAGACCCAATTTGCAAATATAATTCTTTTTCATAATGTAACAATTATATACTATATCTTATTTTTTTTCGAAGATGCACAAAACTAATTTATACAACATAATTATATATATACATGAATGATTTTTGTAAAGGAGAATTTTTTCTAAAAACACTATACTCTTGGAGAAAAGAGAAGTCACGGTTTTATTGAGTCGCGAATTATACGGATACAATATTTTAATTTAGCATCGAGATAGAGTAACAATAATGTGAACTGGTGCGTTTCGCGATGGCTTTTTTTTCTCGTCGTTATGTTAAACAGATGGACCGCCGACAATGGTGTGCATAATACGATGAAATTAGAATTCTCCAACCTCTTTAGTCGCGATGCATGCGAGAAAGTCCGCCGGTTAGAGAAATTGTGACGCGACGAGAATATGTCGATGAATGCAAATGTTGACCGACAAACTATGCTTGACTGCGCTCTAGATGCACGTGTGCATCGGTGAATAATGTGGAAAGACAGGATATATACCATAAACGGTTCGATTTACCTTTCCTTTCATTGACTTTCTCACATTAATGAAATGTAAGACACATCAGTTTTACGCTGTCAAAAATTTTGTAAAAATTCAGACACATTTTTATCTGAACTGTCAGATCTGCATGTCTGAGAGAAATTTCAGGCAATCTATTTTAATCATCAGAGTCGTTTTTCTAAAAGCGCAGAGGAATGTGTCTAAAAGTTCAAATAGTGCGTCTGAAAAAAAAGCAGCAGACACTTTGTCTGCTGACTTCAGTCAGTTTTTTTTTTACATTATTAATTTTCCTAATGTAATACATTAATGAGAAATATTTGACTATGAAGTTACGTGATAAAAATGAGCAGAATTACAGTACATTTTGCTACAAGTATGGAGAATGTAATAAATATAAGATATCGAGATATTATTTTAACATTTCAATGGATAATAGAGGGTATATTACGTTTGACATCTCTCTGACGTTCATGAGATCGATAATTTAAAATCATAATTAAGCATGCGCGTTTCAACGCGCACAATGGCTTTTTAGTAGTCTCGACACATTACGACACTCATTCTTCCGACATATTTCTCCTTTGTTCTATCCATTCTCTCTACCTCTCCTCTCCGTATTTATGCGTTTCTCAATGTGCAACGAGCCCAACCCTCCATTATTTCTTATCGTATCATTCCTTTCTTTCGTTTCCCTCCAGTCTTTCTCCGTTGCGCTCCTCGCTCTTTTCCTATTCATAGACAGCGGATATATATATATATATATATATATATATATATATATATATACATATATATTGTATATATGGTCACGCAGGGTGCTGGGCGCGCCTTTTGGCCGCACCCTACTCTGTCATCGTCACCACGTCGTAAGGTTGTGATTAGCTGACAAAGACTCGATTCCATGCTGTCGCTTAATTGAATGAGCCATTCGTGGTGGAGCCTGCTTGTAGGTAGATTAATTCGGGGAACGACTTTATCCGTACACGCAGACCTAAACATTTATCTTGCTCGTCTTTTTTCTTCCTTTCCATGGTCGACTTTTGGTGTTGCGATCCATCAGCCTCGAAAAGAACGATCAATTTGCATAGGTTCGAAGAATGCGATCTCGAATCGCGCAGGCCGATCCTGGGCCTTTATTAATCAGCTAACATTCGTGAACGAGATATGATCGAGATATGGTTGAAGTACAATTCCACTCTATATTTTCGATGGCGCGTATCGTCGATCGAAAAAAAATAAGTCAAGGAACAAAGGGAGCTCTTGTTTAGCACGCCATCGCGTCGTGATCGGTCGGTCGATTTGGTCGTATCAACTGATATTTCTATACACGTCCACGATTTCTAATCAGTTGACCAGCGGCAGTCTTCGATGTGCGTTCATATGCGATTTACCGTGAAATACATACCGACACGTTCAATCATCGCACCGCGAGGAAAGGCAGTAAAATTGTCGAAAATTAATACTTCTGTTGAGAATAAAATTGTCGAGAAAACGCGTAACCTTTGCGAAATTACGAAGTCAAGTGCTTAGTGTGTTTGTATCGTGCACACCCGCCATTACGATAAACAATGTACCGACAATTTTCTCGGTTTACGTGGCACTCTTGGCCGAAGTTAATTTCGGAATGGACTGCGTGAGGAAAAGTTCTTAAATTATATTGGTGAACGCAATGTGCACTGTAAAAAAAAAAAAAAAAATTGACTGAAACTTTAGACACACAAAGTGTGTCCGCAGCTCTTTTGCATTTGCAGGCTATTTACAGTACACTGTAAAAAATTTAAAATACATATATTAAATGAGATGTACTAGGCTTGATTTAATATAAAATGCGTTTTCATAGTTTTACATTCTTTTACTTTTCAACATACACAATGGAGATTACATAAAATTTATTTTGAATGTTTAATATCTGAATTCATTCTTTTATTTTCGGTGTGCTCTAGTAAATGGTAATACCACTTAAAGACAGAGAGAGAGAGAGAGAGAGAGAGAGAGAGAGAGAGAGAGAGAGAGAGAGATGACAAGATGAAGCGTCAAAGTTATTAGTTACGAGCGCCGGCTAAAGCGGGGAAACTCTTAATACGCGAGAATGAAGCGATTAAAAATGTTTATTGTAATTGGTGTAATGGTGCGACTAAACGGCTCGTTCTTCGCGGCGACTTTAATACGGTCCGCCGCCTCCTTCTCAGAACGCTCTTTCGTGATGTTCCGCGCGTTAAATCGGTAAGCCGCCCGGCTGATTACGAGTCGTTTATATATACATATATATATATATATATATATATATATATATATGCATCGTCGCTCGATTAACGTATTTAATTTATCGGCCGGTTTGCACGCGTTGCGCGCACGCATATGCGTATAGTTTAAACCTTTATTGCCATGGAGATATGCTAATGCGAGAAGATTGTACCGCGGATTCTGTAGATCCGATGGAAACGAGGAAAGTCCTGCTCGGGTAGACGGAAAAATCAAAAGTATCTTCCTTTTGTGGGATTTAAAATTGTAAACATTTTTCTTCCCACGCAGCTCAACTTACGTCTTTTGCACATTCGAATATCTTTCAATTTTATATTAGTCTACGTTTTTTTTCTTTTTTTTGCGCGAATTACAGAATATATCATTTGTAATTTTTAAGAATATATTTAACGTTTTTTAATTCTTTATTATTTTTAAATTTTTATACTAATCATATCATTATTATTATTCACAATCTTAATTTTTACAAATATTTTTTTAATCCATTAAATTTAATCCATTTAATTAAATATAAATTATTTATAAAACTTAATGAATAATAATTTTCTTTATGAATTATTAAACTTTTTCAAAAAATTTAAAATTTTAATAACAAATTTTCTGGCATGTACTTGAATCGAGAGTAAGATGAATGAAGGAAGAGATGTAATCTCTTTGTCACAGAAAACTGTTACATCGAAAGTCGACACTGATAGGAATAACAGATTTTCTCTTTCGTCCCATTTATTTCCTCGTTACGCTTTTATTCGAGACGTGGGCAATTATCTTTATAATGTCTCAGTCGTGGTCCGTCGACAGCGAATGACGAAAGGATGTCATGCCGAGATGCAATTTGATAAGATCTAAGGCGGAAGATTTAACTTGAGAAATTTCGCGCTGTTAACTTTTTTCTCATTATTGCCATACGCGTGTGCGTTAAATTAGCACTATTTAAATGTGCTTGAGCGCACCTATACCACACAAGCAGATAAGACAATATATGAATGTAATTATTTCATGTAGAGCGAATTTTTAACGTGCGAGAATTGAGATGAGTAATAATGCACGCGTCATTATATGCCAGATATTTTGTAACGTCTGTAAAATGTCGGAAATACTTAAAGAAAGCGTGTTTATTGTATATTTTGTTGCATATAATTAAATTTGACATTTTCCTGCAATGAATCATTGAAATATTTAATTTTTTCAACATTGAAAGGTATTATTCTGATGAGTTTATATCTTTTATAATTATACAATAATTATAATATTTTTCAAAATTTTATAATTTTATCCATATTATTTGTAATTGTTTTAATTATAAGAAATAGAGCCTCTATCTAATTTTTATTTAATTAATTTCTACTAAAATCTTTGTTTACAATTTTGTTCAATTAGATAGCTGCAATATTTATTTCGAAAGAAAAGAAAAAAAAATATAAAATTGGCAGAATCGTATAGAAGCAACGATATTTACAATGAATTAAATGATACAAAATGCTGTTTATCAACCTGAAATACATTCGCGAGATGTTTTTCAGCAGCTTGTTTGTCAATAGTATTTGTTAGCTGCGAGTTTAGTTACAGGAGCGTTTGCAAGTTCTTCTGGACAAAGCATCCCATCGATGAAACTGCTTTTTCGTGTCGAGTCGCCGGCAGAAAGTTAATTTCATTTATTCGGCTAGTATTAGCACTTCACGATCGGAGATCGGTTCTTTGTCTTTCGGCGAGATATTATTTTGGGCGCATCACGACAATCATTTAATATTACTGAGAAAACGCAGACTCTTGAGAAAAACAGCTGCTATGATTATGCTCGCATGTTAACGCTTATAATAGATAAGATCTTTTCTTTTTTTATGAAATTCTTTTTCGAATATCTAAAGCTAAGCTATTTTTTGAAAAAGTTTAATAATTCATAAAAAAAATTATTATTCATTAAGTTTTATAAATAATTTATATTTAATTAAATGGATTAAATTTAATGGATTAAAAAAATATTTGTAAAAATTAAGATTGTGAATAATAATAATGATATGATTAGTATAAAAATTTAAAAATAATAAAGAATTAAAAAACGCTAAATATATTCTTAAAAATTACAAATGATATATTCTGTAATTCGTGCAAAAAAAAAACTTTACTAATGTAAAGATGTAGAGAGACTTTGAGAGAAATCTGATGACGCGTACATAGGTATATAGATTAATGACTAAATTATTCACACGTGCTTAAATTTCGTCGAATTATTTAACAATCTCTTACATAATAACTTGCAAATGTCTAATAATGATTAAACTACTCGCGAGCGATATTGATTATTTATGAAAGCGCCCGGGTGTCTCAGCTGATCGCTTATCGGCGATGCGCGCTCTAAGAGAGTGACGAAGAGGAGGAGGAGGAGAAGGGTTTGCCAGTGTGAGGCTGGTGGCAATATCATCGTAGCAATTATCAGCAAGTGTGGACTCGCGCTATCGGCGGATACGTTCTTGGCAGACTTTGCCGACTCGTAAACAGCGGGACGATGGTCCGCAGATAGTCGGCCGATTTCGCGGAGCGATAAGAGCTCTTTAAAGGTGCGAGGGGGGGGGGAAGGGGGGCTAGCGGGACTAAGAGGAGGATAAGGGCGAGGCGCAATCTTTAGTGCCGCTGTAGAAAACGTCATAACTCGTATTCGTGCGAGCGCGGGCGCGAAGTTACGACTGCGCGGCTCGGCAAGGATAACGCGGGAATATATCCGCGACGATAATTGCGAGTTCGTTGGCTGGCCGCCTGCCTGGCTTTTACCTGCTTGCCTTGCTCGCACTCGGTCGTAGAGACGAAAGCGAGCGCGCGCATTCGGTACCCTCTTTCCCGCTTGGCGTGCGCATTTTTTTTCCTCTCTCTCTCTCTCTCTCTCTCTCTCTCTCTTTTTATCCCTCGCCCTCGGTTGATCTCGGTTCGTCTCTTCAAAGTGCTTATGCTCTTGCAAGTTGAGCAATTCGGAAAGCGGATGTATGTATGTGTATGTGACTTGATAAAAAGCGGACGAGCTTGTGGATGCTTTATTTTCGCTAAAAGGCGAAATATTTGCGACGGAAAATTCGCGGAATCGTTCGTGGATCTTGATAAAATGGTTTTCTCGGCGCGGCGTCGATTTGACAACGCAGAGATACATGTGTAATTTATTTGCGCCGGGAATAATGTCAGCTGAATTCTGAGAGAAATCTTTTTAGATTTGGACTTTTGCTCTTTCGCCTGCTTCTCGAATGCAGGCTAATTTTTCACAATTACGACCGGCCAGATATACCGAGAGAAGAGGAATCTCGCTGCATTCACTACGCCACGTTCCTTACCGCTTCAAGGTTGCAGCGAAGAATTAACTTGGCGAGTATAGGTCTTTTAGCAACGATTTTGCAACGAAATCCGCAACTATAGATAGTTGGGTAACATTCATCTCGTGTTTTATCTCCTTCTTCAGACTTTATGAAGCCGCGATAATGACGACGTTTCACGAATTTTCAGGCGAGCGAGCAATCGCACAATCGCGAAAAAGCGGCGCGTAAAAATCGCCATGAGAAACCGTAATTAACCGTCCTTTCATAGTGAAATTATTTTGCTCAGTTAATTGCGAACGAAGCCATCTGTCCGAAAAAAAAAACTCGCTATCTTTCTCCTTTCCTTTTCAGCCCCCCTCCACTCCTCTCTTCTATTCTGACGATTGTCAGCGGCGCCGATCATTATTGAAAAGTTGCGCCGTGGATTATTTCCCCCGCAATAATGCTTCACGGCCAATTAAAATGCGCTGTTGGATACTGATATACTGCAAATTAACCGACCTCGCGCGTTGCCGCTTAATCAGCATATTTATTGCTGCCACGCAATGAGAATCGTATGCGGGCGCAGATGCGATACGACGCAACCTCAATATTGCAAGCAGTATCCCAACCTCCCTCTCATTCGAGATGCCTTTAATCCTCTCCTCGAAGAAAGGGAGGTGAAGGGGAAGAGGGGGGGGTAGGTAGGATGACTCGGATACCGGGTCGTATAATGGGAAATCACCGGTGGCGAGTATAACTCGGTTATAAGTCATGTTGCTCCACTCTCCTGTTCCTATAAACGCTCGCGTAATATACAACGCGCGCCTACGGAATTTAAACTTCCTCGCTTCTTCATCGCACTCTCGCGACTTTCCGACGCCCGTCCCAATCGATTTTCCTCCCCCTCCTCCTCCTCCTCCTCCTCCTCCTCCTCCTCCTCCTCCTCCTCCTCCTCCTCCTCCTCCTCCTCGCGTATCCCTCATTTATAATACTCGGATGCGCTTGAGATATATTTTTGCCGAAAAAAAACGGAGACAATTTTTTCTGAACCACTGTCCACAGAAATTGTTCTGTCAACTTAACATAATATGAGTATTATTAATTTAAATTTTGGTGACATTAAGATTTTATGTTAATATTTTTAACGTAAAATGAATTGCAAAACTTTATAGTAATTTGAAATAAATTGTGTGTAAGATTAACATACAATATTTTTAATGATTAACTTAAAAAAAAAAAATGTTATTGACGGTTTGTAGTCACCTTCATTTCTGTTGTAGAATTTAAATCAACATTTTTTTTCTTTGAATTTTAACAGATAAATCCTATCGTTAATACATACGAAACATATCTATTGTGGAAAATTAAAAATATGTGCACATGGTGCTGATTTCATTTTTTTTTCCCAGTTGTTTGAATTCAATTAACGTGATATGTTAAATTAACACGTAAAAGTGTTAAATATTTAGCAGAAAAATTTTAACGGGCATATTTTTTAATAAGAAAATACAAATTTTTCAACAATGTATTAATGTCAAAAATATGGAGATAATTTTTTTCAACATAAATGTTGTATGCACGTATGTATATAATTGTTGATCGTAGGAGAAGAGAAACTACATATATATATATATATATATATATATATACGATGTACTATATATGATCCGTCCTTTTTAAACGTTCATCATATTTTTCTTTGTTAGATATAATTGTAAACTAGAGAACAAACACGATACGATCATTTATTTATTTTTCTTTATTTTTCTTTAACGCTCAAGGTTAATTGTGATTAGCAATGCACTTGGCGCGTAATTGGTAGACGCATAAATTGTTTCGGGCGATAAAGATTTTCGCGAGGAACTATAAGATCGCCGCGTGAAAGAGCATTAGCACCTCGTTGAGGAAATTTGATCTTTTTTCTCTTACCCCTTATTTTTAAGGGCTGATACTAATTGCGAGCGTGGTTAATTTACAGCGTAGGTGTCACGGTTCGTGAGATGTATATTCCAATAAATCGTTGTACAATGCGGAGTGGAGTGCGGCCATGCCACGCCGGTGTGTCTAGTCCAGCTCGATTTTTTTATTCGCCACGGTATAGTCTGCGGTATTAATTGTGAGCCTTGTTGATTTATATAAGCATCCATAAGCTCCGCTGCGCCATGAAATACGCTGCGGATAAGCGTATGCAAGATCGCGGTATGGGATGAGAACGTAAAGACAAAGACTGAGCAAAAGGTTCGTGCTCGACAATATGGTAATCATATTTCGAGTTGACAGGTCGGAAGTGTTGGAAAGCAATTCGTCACACTTACGTTTATAACGTATCGTTCGGCGAATCGGCAATTTGTCAACTATATTACACATCTCCGTGATATTATGCAGAAATGAGTTAAGTTATATTTTGAAACAACTTGTATTTAAAATATGTAAAATTTTATATTATTGAATTAAGTACGTATTTGTATACATAGTTAATGCAGAGAGCCATAGAATTTTATAAATTATTTTACTTATGAATAAAATAAAATAAAATATTATTTATGAAAAGAAAAGAAAATATTTATTTAAATGGACTTTAATAAAAATTAGATTGCAATAATATGTCTGATTTACAGAATAAAAGTAGAACGAAAATCAATTTTTCAAGTTTATTAGAGAATGTAATTTTGAATATATTTTATATTCGCGCACACATTGTCTAGAACATTATGATTTTTTCACGTTAATACGAAAAAAAATTGTTTAGTGCTTGTACAAAAGCTTAAACGCGAGAAATGCGCAGAAAGACTAGGACAAATTCTAACCGCCTGTCCGCCTGCTTATATTAATAAAAGAACATGTTTGCCATTAGCCCCGCGTGGGGAAGCTCTCTTCTCTACGCGAGACTAGATACATACTTATATATACTGGATACTATACGTATATGTATATACAGGGTGTCCTAGACAACCCGTACACCTCTTTTCTTTCTCAAAAACTAAGCATTTTAGAGAAAAATGTTTTGAACAAAAATTGTGGTTTTGAGGGAAACATAAGATGGTGTGATTGGTTTGACCTTGGATGGCATCGTTAAGGTCAAGTCACCTTTAATTTCTTAAATGGAATCCCCTATTTTTTATTGCATATTTTTATAGCTTGTGTCGAGAGCATTCCAAAACACTATATAATAAAGTATTTTTTGAATTATTTTGTATCTTAATCTACATATTTAAAAATTATAAAATATAAAATATCTTGAAAATTATTTAGTGTTTGATAACTGTATCGTAATACTTTTATGTACAGATTAATAAGATGAATCGAATGGTGTAAAGAAAAAATAAATAATTGTTATAAAAAATATATTGCAAATAATTGCATACTTTTTTTAAAAAACAATTATTTTCTGTACACCATTTGATTCACCTTATTATTCTGCACATAAAAGTATTACGATACAATTATCGAAAACTAAATAATTTTCGAGATATTTTATATTAAAATATGTCAGATTAAGATACAAAATAACTCAAAAAATTCTTAATGAAAAAATATTTTATTATAGTGTTTTGAAAAGCTCTCGAGATAAACTACAAGAATATGCAATAAAAAATGGAGGTTTCCATTTAAGAAATTAAAGGTGTCCTTGACTTGACCTTAACAATGCCATCCAAGGTCAAACCAATAACACCAACTTATGTTCCTCTCAAAATCATACAATTTTTGTTCGAAACGGTTTTCTCTAAAATACTTAGTTTTTAAAAGAAAAGAGGTGTACGGGTGGTCTAGGACACCCTGTACACACACACACACACACACACACATATACATCTGTGGCGAGTTCTCTGTACAGTTAAGAGTAACTACATGTTCGTAATAAGCTACCGCATGTCTAGGCTTGACTTATGTTAGTGATATGTATATGGTATCCTTGAGCCAATTCGACTTTCAGCTCTAAATATCGCAATATCTAAACAATGGGCTTATTTCGAAGAAATGTACTTCAGTTTTTTTTTCTTTAATATTTATTATTTAGAAATAAATTTCTAGGAAATTAAAAAAAAAGGTCTTGGAGAAGATAATTTTTTGGAATGGCAAATAAATTTGATATGCAAATAAGATAGGCTATCGAAAGGAGACTGTTGATAAAACTACAGCTTACCTGAAATCATCTTGTATACCTTGCGCTATACGTATCAGTGATTCTCAGTGAGGCGCCTCGACCATTGCACTTATCGCAGCCCGCGCCGTTTTTTGTCGAAACAAGTAGATAGTATAAACGATTATATACGCCACTACTTACGGCGCTATCGCAAAAATCCTACGGCCTGAGCCAGGAATGTGTTAGCGAAGATTGAGAAACTCTGCGAGGGGAGAGCGCGGGGGTCCGCCGGCGGGTCTCGATACCGGATTATCCAAGTAGAAAATGTAATGGAACGAGTAAAGTTTGCGTTCACGCATCGTTGGTCCCGCGTCCGAGGGCGAGGGTGGCGAAACCGTAAAAATCGTCGACGCGGTGCAACATCCGACGCGATTAGGTAACTGAAACCGTATCGAGACGTGCGTGCGCGGAACTATGCACGCGTGCTACTATTATGGGTGGGTGTATCGGCGCAGCACGGCCGGATAATGCAGCCGATAACACGATGAGCCGACTGGCTCATGGTGTTATTGGTTTGACCTTGGATGGCATCGTTAAGGTCAAGTCAAGGACACCTTTAATTTCTTAAATGGAAACCTCCATTTTTTATTGCATATTCTTGTAGTTTATCTCGAGAGCTTTTCAAAACACTATAATAAAATATTTCTTCATGAAGAATTTTTTGAGTTATTTTGTATCTTAATCTGACATATTTTAATATAAAATATCTCGAAAATTATTTAGTTTTCGATAATTGTATCGTAATACTTTTATATACAAACACTCTCGGTCCAGATTCCACGAGGCAGTTTCCAAGAGAGTCGAAATGATCGCGTCCGTATTAGCTTTTTCCTGTGTAGATTTTCGATGATTTTTTTTTCGTCGGTGAAAATGTTGCGTTTCTATGTCTCTTCTTATATTAAAAAATTAGCATTCATATATATGTAAACAGCCTACCAAAGATCCTTTGAGTTCGAATTCTGAAATATATTTTATTGAAAATTTTAATGTGATATTGTGATCTTTTTTTTTAAGAATTTAAGAAAATTTTGATGATTTTTATAAAATTTATATCAAACAATATTAATATCATGACAGGTATATCAATTATCCTGCATGATTATTTTTTGAAATAATAAAAAATTTTAAATTATTATTTTTGCCAAAGCTAATATAATAAAATTTAATTAAATTGAATTAAATATAATTAAATTTTATACATACGTAATGTTTATAAATTTTCTTATAAAAAAAAAAATAAAAACTAAGTATTTTATTCACATTTTGTCTAATAATTCTTGTCTTAATTCCTGTCTTAATAATTTACATTATAATGATATTATAACGTCCTCAAGGAGATGGTAGAAAGTCATCGAGAGATTTTCTTCTCTCTTAAAAGTTTTAGACAGGTTTCGCAGATGAGACTCCTCTTAATTAAGGGCGACGCGACAGTGCCGTAATGACTGTTATACGATTTTATGTAAAACGATCGTTTAGATGATTCTGAAACGATATACAGCGCGACTGAAAATTATGAAGTCGCCTTGCGTGAAGGGACACGACAGTTTAACGATCCTCCTAGGACGCAAACGATGCAGAAACTTAGTTCCGACGATTGATCGTCGTGACCAACGAGACTGGATAAATTAAGGCATAACAGGTAAACGGCTCGTTAACGATACCTCGATGGCCATGTTGCGTTATCGTCCGTTGCTTCGCCACCAAATTAAGAATCATATGCCTCTCGGTGTTTCATTGAAGCACGGGTCCACGAGGGTTATCCGATGGCGCCATATTTACACTCGCCGATTTAACTCAATCCGGAAGAAAAGCTGCCAGGGGGCCTGTACACAATCAATCTTTGTCAAAAGCGTCTCAGTAATATGTGGATGATAATATGCGAGAAAGCACGCGGCTTTAAACGCAAAGCCCTACAGCTAAGAACGATATTCGTTGGAAAATGCGGCATGCAACGGGAAGAAATATTAGGAATTAACTCGCGTGAAAAATACGACTATCTAATCTCGATTGTGGTTGGAACAAATCTAAAATTAATTAGACTCATTGTAATAAGTGGAGTGCTTGGAAAATTCATTTTACTATAAAAAGATACACCACATATAATAAGCTTTATTTATTCAATTAATAATGCCATCCAAAGATTAATTAACTTGTTTTGTATTTTAGATAGAGAACAGAATATATTTGACATTAAATATAGAAATGTGGCGCATAGAACGGTGAAATAAATTCCTATTATCAAAATGAGATTCAAATACTGCGCTACGTGTTAAACACAATTTTAAATAATCTAAATTATCTTATGGCGTTTTCGAATATAGCAGGTTTAATCGCTCTACGAGCGATTAATGACATCATTGTCTCTGCCAATAAAAGACTTGAACTCATAATAAATTATAGTGATTAATTGATCCGAGTTGAATTAACTCGTTCATTCGAAAATACTATTAATCTCTTTCTTATATTTTTCAGAAGCTGAAAAAATTTGAAACAAGTCACGGAAGAAGGAAGAGAGAACGACGATATCATTGGTGAGTCGAATCATTAACGTTTTTTATTGAGTCATCGATGTTCGATTAACACCACCTCAACCTTTCTTTTTTTGTTACTCTCGATCGTCGAATTCCTATTATATCATCTCCTTGAGAGCGTAATGATATCATTATAATATGAATTATTAGACAAAACATATAATTATTAATATAATTTTTATTTTGTTTTAATACAAGGAAAATTTATAAACATTATGTGCGTGTAAAATTTAATTACATTTTATTATATTAGCTTCCGCAAGGGCAAGAGTTTAAAATTTTTTATTGTTTTAGAAAATAATCATGCAAGATAATTGATATATTTTGTCATGATATTAATACTGTTTCATATAAATCTTATTAAAAACTATCATAATCTCCTTCAATTTTTAAAAGACAGTTAGGTCATAATATTATATATTAAAACTTTCAATAAAATGTAAAAGTCAGAAATAATTTTTTGTTTTGTAATATGTCTCCGAAATATTGTACATTAAAAAATTATTATAAAACAACCCGCATTTTTTCTTTTTTATTTTATTTTTTTTTTTTTATTAACTACATAGTAAGGTATTATTCAAGAGTAGTCTAACAAAAATATATCTCTGCAGAAAAAAGTCTACACCTACCTGAGAAACGATAAGTTAAAGTTATTATAGCGTTATGGAGTGGCCTGTTACTTCCGGAATTAATGGATCGTAAAAAATTTCCAATCGAATAGCGTTTCCCTCTTTGAAAGTGGCCGCGCAAAACGGGGGCGATTCATAAAGTCGTTATCGCAAAAGTTATACGTATGCAATCAGATTCTTATTCGTCGTTGATGATTAAAATAGATTGGAAGATAACGAAGCGTAAAAGAATAAAATTATTACATAGATTAACATTTAATTATATTTCGAAAAAATTTCTTTTTCTTGCGTATTTTGTTATATCGATTGAAAATCATTAAATCAGAAAAAACAAATTCTTTAAAAAAATTTTTTTGTTTTTGTTTATATATATATATATATATATATATATATATATATATATATATTGTTATATATGTATAAATTATTTAACATTAAATGATCAAATTTAATATTTAATAATTAATTAATAAATTAATAATTTTATAATTTTATAATTTTATATATAATAGAATTTTGAATTCAACACAAATTAAAAAAAATTTTTTGTTTTTGTTTATATATGTATTATTATATACGTATAAATTATTTAACATTAAATGATGAAATTTAATATTTAATAATTAATTAATAAATTAATAATTTAATAATTTAATAATTTTATATGTAATCGAATTTTGAATTATAATATTTAAAAATAATAAACAACTGACCATCTGCTTCAACTAATTTGTAATATTTGTGTGATCACCGTAACCTTCACCCATGGCCTTCTTTTAAACTCGACAAGGTTACTACCGATTGTGATTCTTATCGATAACGCTCGATTTTAAAGGCGTGTCCGGTTTAATCGATTTAAAGAAGAGACGAAATATACGAAATCAAGATTTATCGTTTCTCTTATAACGTATTAGAGCATCTTTTGCTTACATTTATGCATAAATTTATTTTATGTATATATATATATATATATATATATACATAAATTTATTTATATGTATATATATATATATATATATATATATATATATATATATATATATATATATATAGAGAGAGAGAGAGAGAGAGAGAGAGCTGCATCTTAAACGTCTTTTTCATCGCCAAGATTGCATTTGGCTCATGGTTTATGCGATTTTTTTCGCACGCTAAAATGGAATGGCGGGTGTGAACTTACGAGCGTTGAAAATCGCGACTGACCTGTGTGCCAGATCTTTTTTCCTCGCGCTCCTCCGAGCTCCACCAGCCGGTCGACTGTTCCCGTCGACTGTACCGGCGGCCATGCATCGCCGATGAGAATATGACCCCGGCACGTATAGCTTGAGCCTCGAAGTAAACTACATAGGCGTTGTGCGCATCTCTCTCTCTCTCTCTCTTTCTCTCGACTCGACCAGATAAGTCGGTGATCGTGCGAGTCGGTGTCGTCGGCGCGGTGCTTCGTGTGGCGTAGGTGATGGCGGTGCCTTGCCTCGGTGATGGTGGGAGTACCGCAAGGGTCAATCCACGGTCCACCATTATATTCCCTCGACGAAGTCGTAGCACGCGGGGACCTCGGAGCGGGTTCATAGCCACGACGACGACGACGACGACGGCGACGACGACGACGACATTCGAACGCTTAATGGTCGGAATTTGTCTGACCGGCAAGTACACTGACAGCCAGTCGACAAGTCGGCGACTCCATGTTAATTGGGGGGGGAGGGGGAGGGGGAGGGAAGTGATGGTTAGGATAATAGGCAAGACAACATTGATACGCACAATTAAAAATACATATAAATTAGGCGAAAATCGTAGCCATAAGCGACTCTCGCATGTATGGTGCTATGCGAAAATGAATTAAAATTCGTAAGGATTAATGAAAGAGATATATCTAAATTATTAAAGTGAAACTGTTCAGAAATTAAATTTAATATTGATGAGAAAACTCTGCTACTTGCTCATCAGTAAATTCAATTTTGCATAATAAAACATTATTCATACACATGCGTACATGTATGCGCCGATAATATTTAATTTCTGATTATTAAAAAATGCCTATATAGGCGTCTTCTATTCTGAAAAAGTCCTCTCCGACGTCTTGTTTAAAGTCCTTCTGCCTTACCGCATCGCGATCATTACTCTAACCGTTTAGTGTTAATCAATATCCATCATCTACACAGTTAGGATTTTAATTATCTAATTAGTGAGATTGTTAACGACGGAATGATCGGTAGTTGGTGCAGGTATCTTTTCGTATCTATCTGTACGCGAACGCGCCGCGCCGTCTTCCAAATGCAGCTTTGACCTTTAAAGAGGGGTGGAATGTATGGTTTGCAAAAATCGCCGCACGAAGAAATGACTCTATCGTAATTAAACCATTGACGTTGGAGATACCGTAAGGGTCAATCCACGGTCAAACATCATATTCTTCGTTTAGAAGCGTGGCTTTAGGAGCGGGCTCATATAACCGCAACACAACGTTCGACGCTTAATGGTCGGAATTTGTCTGAATGGCAGGTAACACTGACAGCCACTCGGTTTATACTCGGTGAGTGGAGGATATATCGGCTAGAGAAACCCGCGGTACCCAGAAGGTTCTCCCGTAATTCAAGGCTCGGCCAGGTCACCGATTAACGTATCGATCATTAGACGATGCCGATCGAGATGACTTTTTCCCGCGACCCAGCCAGCCACCGCGATCGCTTTAAAGTTCAAATTCGAGCCTAAATAAGAGGCCTGCCTTCTTTTCCTCTCTCCTCTTTATCTTCCACTGTTACGGAGCCAAGACAAACGATAATGCGCAAGTTCGCGAAGTTTTTCATGGTAGGTGTATTTATTAAACAGATAAATATTCTTCATGTAAAAGAGTTGAATTAATTATTTTTATTAATTTTAATTTTTTTTTTTTTGTACAGTTTTTTGTTACATTTTTCTTTTTTATATTTTTTATAGTATTTTTTACAGTTTGTGAAATTTTAATATTATATATCTTGATAAATTTTTTTTTATTTTATTTTATTAAGATAATAGAAAAAATACTTTTTTATTTAAATTAGTCAACTTTGTATATACACTTAAACAGATAATAGTTTGCGCAAATGACAGAATATTAAAAAATGGAATTTTAAATTATGAATTTTTATGAATTTTTTCATTGTTTTATATTTGTTTGAAAAGTGTTGAGACAATCGAATGGAAATTGTTTGATTTGTTTGATCGAACAAGTACACGAATTACGTATTAGAAAAGTAGACAGAAAGTTAAAAACTTTGTGTGTAAACTGGCGAGACGCGCATAGAATAATCAAGTAACTGGCAGTATATCTGCAATTTGCAATTCCAGTTTTGCTACTTATTAATAGTTATCGTCAAATATCAAACGATATTAATCGGCTGTTTTTCTTGAGAAAACAGCTCGAATCGGGGATAAATCGATTTGTATCATGAAATATATTGCATCCGATAGAAACAAATTACGATATAATTTTGTCGTAAATGTCAGATCATCGATTTGAGAAAAGAAAGGGAGATAGAGAGAGAAAGTTCTATATTGAATATACATATTTGAAAATTTGATAAAAGAAAAGAATTTTTTAAGATTTCTCAATATATGACATTCAGATAAATTGTGAAAATTTATACAAACATTTTTTATAATCGGCATTGTTATTTTTAATTTTTTTGATCGAGTTAATTTAATCTAAAAAAAAAATTAAAAAGAGATAGAGTAAAAACATTAGAATATTTATTACTTTACTTCAAAGACCAGATCATCGATTTGAGAAAAGAAAGGGAGATAGAGAGAGAAAGTTCTATATTGAATATACATATTTGAAAATTTGATAAAAGAAAAGAATTTTTTAAGATTTCTCAATATATGAAATTCAGATAAATTGTGAAAATTTATACAAACATTTTTTATAATCGGCATTGTTATTTTTAATTTTTTTGATCGAGTTAATTTAATCTAAAAAAAAAAAAATTAAAAAGAGATAGAGCAAAAATATTAGAATATTTATTACTTTATTTCAAAGACCAATTTCTCTCTATGCCGATGTAATTTAGCTCCATGCATTTCCTTCTGTCGATCAATGCAATCAAATCGTACCATTGTGCCATAAATAGATCGATCAGATTAAAGCGGAAACGTCAAATACAAGGATTCCGTGACAAATTTCATTCGCGGCTTCGAATCAGTCGGCGATTCTTCCGCCTGTCCGCAATCAGGAAAAGACGAGTTCTCGAACAAGGTACGTGTATACATACGTTTGTTGACCGATCGGCTCAATCGGCGTGCCGGTTGTGTGCGATGCCTTTTTCGGCGAACTGTGAATGTAGCCTGAGGTCTGGCATTCCCCCTTTCCTCGTAGTCCTCACCGCTTCGGCCGGTTCGTCCGGGGTCACCGACGAGAGGTCACGTCGCTCGCATGGCATCAGCGACTTTTTCATTTTTATCTCCCTTCCTCTTCCTTCTCCTGTCTCTCACTCCATCTCGATAACCGCACAGGCACGTGCGCGAGGAGGGAGGCTGTCGCCTTTTAGTCGAAGAAAGAAGTCGATGTCGCACTTTTTGCGGCAAATTTTTTTAATTTTTGCGAATCTGACGAAATGTATTTTCTATCACGAATCTATAGTAAAAGAGATGTCTAGGAAAAAATAGAATAAAAAATTAAGACGCCGAAAATTGTTTTAATACATTTTTTAATATACTTTTTAACTTCCTTTTTGTTCGAATTTCATTTTTGTGTTTAATATTAATTTGTCGTTTAATATATTATTATTATTATTTTAAATCAGTTTCTTTGACAGTGGGATTTAATTCTCGAGTAAATTATTTTCATTGTTGCCTATATATTAATTCCACTTAATTAGAAGGTAAATAATTCACAGATAAAGTATGCGGAAATACCAAGTGGCAATGGAAAAGCGGCGATCTTCGGGCAGACAGAGATACGTTTGAGCAAAATTGTCGAGATTCCGTGTGTAACATTGAAAAGATAAATTTATTTCGTGACCGGTAGGTCCCGCTGCATCTTATTCACCGCGCGAGTGCACGTGAATCACATGAATCTATGTGATGCGAATGCGTCGTTTAGCAAGTAGAATTACGCGCGTGGATTTCTACGATTTGAACACGGCATGCCGAAAAGTGGAGAGAAACGGATAGTTGCATTTTTTAAATAATTGTAAATAATTCTATGCTTCGAATTTCGTGATTTTTTTTTACCCTTCCTCTACTTGCAAATAAATCTAATGACATTGATAGATCTCGATGTGCACAGAACAATTAAAGAAAAAAAAATTATTTATTTCGTTGCATTTTCCATTTTCAGATATCTTTTTCTCTTTCGGAAGAAAATGTTTTCGACGTTCGCAGTAATCAATGGCACTTATCAAGTCGACAAATAAATACATTTGCTATGTCGCAGCGCTGGAGAAAGGGAAGAACAACATACGCACGCGGTGAATTACCGCATACTCGGCTCTTGGTGTGTCTCATTGACGTGAAAGGATAAATACCCTCAATTAGTGATTTATTTGAATTCTCGATTTGCACACGCCTCTCCTTCCAATCCTCCGATGTATGCCAATTGCTCGTGCATCTTCTTTCTCTCTTCATCTCTTCTCCATGGTATCCTCCGCCTATCTTATCTCTGCTTCTCTCTCTCTCTCTCTCTCTCTCTCTCCATTCACATTTTTTTTCTCTCTTTCTACCTCTCAATGCCTTTCTCTATCTCGTCCCTCCTCGTCGTCGTCCGATAGTCCGCGAGACGGTGCGGATCCTTGGTAAGAGCGCGCGGTATGCCAGATGTTGCGGGCGCGATTACCCACGATGTGGATTGTCAAAACCTCCGGGGAGGCACCCGGCTAGAATACCGTTAACCAAGGCGTTTGCCTATCGAATATTCAACCTACGACCTGGTGACGCTCTCGCGGCGAGTCACAGTGTCGGAGTGTGAACGCGGAAATGTACGTACGCGCGCTGCATCCCGAGCCGAACCCCGGATGACCTTACTCGGAGTACACGTTTGTCCTTACATCGGAACGACTTTCAGGACGTTTGTCCGTTAGAGACGCGCGCGCGCGCGACTCGCTTTTTTTCATTATCGTTTGATACGCGCCACTAATCAATGATCCATCTTTCTTTCTCTCTTTCTCTCTATCGCGCAGCAAGCTTTTATATTGTATATTTTTTATTTTATTTTACATCTTACAAAAATAACGTTATATAATTATCCTCCATCTATCAATTTTGGAGAGACAGACATATACAAAATAAAATAAAAATATCGCAGTCTCGCATTTTCTCTGTCACAGTCATTCAATTAATCAGTCTTATCTCCTTAAGGAGTCTGACCCGACAAACAGGCTTATTTTTAAAAATTTGTAAATTCGAAAGTATAAGACAAAATTTATTTATTTTTCGCCACGTAGTAGAATAGGGTTTTAAGAATGTCTCTTATAAGTTTTAATAAAAAATATTCCAAAATGGCGGCGCTGCAACTGTTGCCATGGAGGTCCACGCGCGTAGCTGGCGGTAAGTTTATCTTAGTTATAATAAATCTGAAAAAAATGGCTTATTCGTGAATAATGTGGCTACAATGTAGCGTATGATTTTTGCGATGAGTTGATTAATTATTTTTTTATTAATTTTTTTCTTGTCAAATTTCTATGAAGAATACGATTTTTTTTTCTTCGGCTCACCGTTATTTCCTCACTAATAAAAAAAAAATCCGTACGCTACATTGTAGCCACACTATTCACGAATAAGCAAAAAAATTTTTTTTTTTTTCAGATTTATTATAACTGAGATAAACTTACCGCTAGTTACGCGCGTGGACCTCCATGGCAACAGTTGTAGCGCCGCCATTTTTAAATATTTTTGTTAAAACTTATAAGAGACATTCTTAAAACCCTAATCTACTATGTGGCCAAAAATAAATAAATTTTGTTTTGTACTTTTGAATTTACAGATTTTTAAAAATAAGCTCATTTTTCGAGCTGTTAGGATGGTCAGACCCCTTAAGGAGACAGGACTGGTAATTAGATGACTGTGACGAAAAAACTGCGATACTGCAATATTTTTTATTTTACATATATATAAATATGTGTGTATGTCCCCCTCATAGCATGCTGATATATATATTATACCTTTAAATATTATATCTTTAAATTATTTTAACGCATATTGAAAATAATGTGTGGAAAATGAAAATAATAGATATCTAAATATATAATTGATTGAGACACAATGATCGGCAACGTTCGAGACGCGTTCTTCTTTGAAAGATTTTGTTGCTCACTTGCTGAATTTATGTGATGCAAATAAAACAAATACGATAAATTACTATAAAAACAAATGCGAATAATAAGAAATCTCCCTCGCTTTCTTCGATTGTCCATCAAATCACGAAGCGTATCACGATTTAATAAAAACGGGACAAACGTTTTCTAGAAATAATATCGCTGTCACACTTGGATGATGATTTGATAGACCTACTTCGGTACGATGATTTTGACCTGGAATTCTGAATGCTTCAAACTTTCGAACCTCAATAAATACTCTTAAATTCTACTTTTTCCAACTAAGATTTAAAGCTTAGCTTATAACATTGTACATACATATATATTTGCTCTTATTTTTTTTTCAAATCTTATCAAAATATATCAAACGAAGCATGCGTGCAATGTGTTGACATTAAAATTGTGTCACACGACGATAACTATGAATTTTTCAATTTCCTACAACATTAAATATTTTTTGCAAGATGCGTCACAAAAAATATATTAAAATGGACGACAATATTATGCATGTGCAACGAACATGAATGTCGGGTGCAGCCTGCAACGTGTACAGGTACTGCTCATTGACATTTAACTTTCGAAATTGTACAGGACGCCGGCGAACGGCGCGAGATGCGGCCTCTTATATTGTGATACAAAATATCATCGGGCAGATACAACTAACATTTAAATGCCAGTATTGCAAGATGCACGGCTGCGCCGAGATGCGCTTGCGGACATGTTTTTCGCGACACATTTTATCGGAACACAAATACAAATACAAATTTCTTATATATATAAGAATAAATAAATATATGTATATATATATATATATATATATATATATATATATACATTTAAATCTGCATACATTTTGTAAATGTTCTTACTTTTATTTATTTTTTAAAAATAATTGTTTAAAATAAAAAAATAAGAAAGCATATATGGATTGTATATATATATGTTTACATACATACATATATTGCAGGATTAGATTATATTTGGATTCTTTAAAAATATATTATTAAAAAAAAAATATAACATTAATATTTATTTTTTAGATTTATAATATAGCCTTTACTTATGTAGACGTTAATAATGGAAGCTTACACGAATAAATAAACAATAAACAATAAATAAACTGTTGCTTTCGCGGCTACTATGTAGCACAGCCTGGTCACGAGCGCGCATATCAAGATACGCATGACATTGTTTATGACGAATCCGTACATGTAAACCATTCAGCAATTTAGATCGAGGTAAATATTGCAAATCACGCCTCAATCTTTTCTCCGACATTACAGTGTGAAATTATCTCGGTATCGTGTTAACACACGCCTTGCGAGGAGTATTTATCACTGAGAACTGGTGGAAAGTGACACGCAATGCATTTTCGATTTAAGTCATTTCAGGATCTTAATAACGACTTGCATAGGTGAGAATGAAAATCACACATATTGCTTCTTCTTCTGACTATCAGGGCACGCCAGTACAGCCAAAATTGAAATATATCTTTTATAGATTTTACATTGATTATTAGCTAATTTAGAAAAAAAATTCTTCCTACATGCATGATATTATTTAAGAAGAATTTTAATTTATGAGAAAAGGAGATTTTAAATTAATAATATTATAATATTTAATAATTAGTAATATTTAAATTAATAATATTATAATATTTAATAATATTTAATAATATTTAAATTAGTAATATTATCGATATTCTATACGGAGGAAGAAATATACGACGCGATATATATATATATATGCTTCTTATTTTTTTATTTTAAACAATTATTTTTAAAAAATAAATAAAAGTAAGAACATTTACAAAATGTATGCAGATTTAAATGTATGTATATATATATATATATATATATATATATATATATAAATATTAAAGTAGGATGTACATAAAGATCGTCGATGAACCGGATAACGAGTCGGCTAATGAAATGCGTAAGATCGGAGGATTTCCTAGTAGAGACGGGGCGCGGAAAGGGATAGAGGAAGACGGCGGAAGATGTACGGCGAGATCCCAAGACCCTAATCCGTCGATATGTAATGGGATATAATACGAAATTAGCCGTTTCACCATGTACAGTTACGCATTACGCTAACAAGACTTACTTCCGATTATAGTGAGAGAGGCTCCATTGTTCAGTCGAGCCAGTAGTGTACTCCTTAGTGGTCCCACAGACTCCGGCTATTCCTATACGCGGAGGGGGGGGGAAAGTAGTATCCATTTATTTATCTATTCAGTCGCCCCTTCGTATAACGCACGATAGATTCCACGTAATTTCGCCGACACAATGGCTGCCGAAAGATCTAAATATATCGCGATGATAATCTCTTATCATATGCAATATTTTTTTATTACATCCGCATGAACGCCGCGATGCTTCCGCGCGCAATTACTGTGTTTGATAAACGCAATTAGTCTTTCTTTTCAATTATTAATTCTAGATTAATTCTAGATTCATTTGGAAGATCGCCAAGAGGCATGTTATTGCAAATATAAATATTTTTTTATCCGATATCTTAATAAGCTTAATAATCTTTTCTCGAGCACGGTTTGTTAGTTTGTTGTGAGATGTATGAACGCCAAATATAATCTAGTTGTGAAATTGTAAACTCTTATTATGCTGGCCTTATACCATTGTACTTGTCGCACAGCTGCGCGAGATAGAAGTATCTACGTGAATTATCTAGCGGTTATCACGCGCCATGCATTTGCACCGCAGTTAAAATTCGGTTTAACGCAATTAGCGAGGTTAAACGGTCGATACGCAATCTTGAGTGCAATTTGCAGCGGAAGACTTGTGAATTAAGATCCGCGGCGAGAAATGAAGGAGGTGGGAACGGCTCGTCCGAGGAAGGAAAGGGCACGTTGAAGGAAGATTAAGGCGCAAGAGAGGGACGCGTCTGGAGAGTCTGCGGCGAATCTAGACAATTTGATTGAACTGATTCACGGATTGTTAATTTACTCTACACTTCTCTGCCAGTGATATCGCAATGTTGCCTTACTCTTAATATTTTTTAAAATCAATTCTGAAATCAATAACACGAGTAATAATAATTTATTACTAATATTTCAATAATAATAATAAAAATATGTTGTTATTGTTAACACACAATAATAAAATATTAAATATAAATTTTGCTGAGCATATAAAAGAAAATTAGAATCACAAATGCCCGGCATAGTCGTCAAAAGTGATAAATTTGTCGGTATCTAAAAATCCACGTCATAAGATATATCAGGGATATATGCACTGCGGTTGTACTTATTGCCCATAAGTACAACCTAGTGTGCCGCTCTGGCGCCTATCATAAGCGAAGCTAACGCGTGTTGGTAATGTAACGCACAGGAGGAAACCAACCCGGTCTCCATCATACTAACGTTCTTTAGTATGTATGTATGAGCGAACCAATAGAGAAAGAGAGGAAGAGCTAAAGAGAGAGAGAGAGAGAACTCTCTAGGAAAAGGCCTGTTTATCTGGCGAGGTTACTACAGATGCTAACGGTAGCTTCGACGGGATTTAGTATGCGCGATCTGTAGCCTCACCAGGAAACTCTATCCCTCCCATTACCGAGGAGAGGAGTCGCGCGCGCGAACGCAAACGGCTACCGGCATTGTTACGCTATGGTCCTCCTCTTATCGTTCCGGAATGTCCTTTGCTGGCGTTGCCGGCTGCCACGGGGTGAGGAAAGATACCCTTCGGCACCTTAAAAGGTCACCGGCGACGATGCAGCTACGAGACGTACATACGCGTACGTGCCTCCCTCCCCTTTCATCTCCACCGCCTCTATGAGGCATCTTCCCACACACACGTTCAATGTGCGGTTACGCGCGTCCGTGATTATATATGTATAAGAGATTGTATATGAGAGGTATTTTTTGGTAATACTTCCTGTTTTGACTTTCGTTTGTCTACAAAATGCCTGAATTTTCTCCTAACTATAGGTAATAATAATTGAAATTTTTTGAACTTTATATAGTAAGTAATAATCAGAGTAAGAGTAATAATCATGTTTGAGACTTTGAAATCTCTGAATATACAGGGTGTCCTAGACCACCTGTACACCCCTTTTCTTTCAAACGTATTATTTTCTGTACACCATTTGATTCATCTTATTATTCTGTGCATAAAAGTATTACAATACAATTATCGAATACTAAATAATTTTCAAAATATTTTATATTTTATACTAAAATATGTCAGATTAAAATACAAAATAACTCAAAAAATTCTTATTGAAAAAATACTTTATTATAGTGTTTCGGAAAGCTCTCGACATAAGCTATAAGAATAAACAATAAAAAATTGGGGATTCCATTTAAGAAATTAAAGGTGTCCTTGACTTGACCTTAACGATTCAAGGTCAAGTCAAGGACACCTTTAATTTCTTAAATGGAATCCCCAATTTTTTATTGTTTATTCTTATAGCTTATGTCGAGAGCTTTCCGAAACACTATATAATAAAGTATTTTTCAATAAGAATTTTTTGAGTTATTTTGTATTTTAATCTGACATATTTTAGTATAAAATATAAAATATTCCGAAAATGTGCCATTCAAGGTCAAACCAATGACACCATTTTATGTTCCCCTCAAAACCATACAATTTTTGTTCAAAACGTTTTTCTCTAAAATGCTTAGTTTTCGAAAGAAAAGGGGTGTATACGGGTGGTCTAGGACACTCTGTATATGACCTGAATTTAACTTATATTTTGAATATCTTATTGAATATACCGGGCATTTGCAGGCAATGTTTGTATCTAGAGAGATCCGAACATCATTATAATATTCCACTTTAAGTATATGTCGCATACAGCAATTATATCCGCGTTTGTATGAAAATATTACGAGAAATTACGCCGCTACATAACGCCATGCGTTGCATCTTTGATCATATGATAATGTGCGGTAACAGCTTCTCGTGGTATTGCGCCACCGTATATTTGCGATTTTGCTTATTACCCGCACGCGTGTATCTCTCAACGAGCGTCATCCCAGACTAGTGTGCATTAAATTATCATGAATAAACCCAAATATACATCGTTCGCCTATTTACTCTGACTAATGAGCATTGAATTCGCTCTGTTAATTATTGTTGGCCAACGTGATCATTACCGGCGAGAGTAACGGGATACATCGATGGCCTTTCGCGTAAAAGAGATTGCTCGTCGTCAGAAGCAGATTGCATCTGAACCGACAACGTTAATCTTCAACGTTTGTAGATCAACAGCTTCTGTTCATTAGCCGTTTACCTACTATAGGTATATGCATCGCTTTGAGTGAGAGTACGCTGTCATTAATTACATTTTCTTTGTCATCTCATGTCGCGCTTTGACTGTTTATATTTAGTTTTTCGTATACATGTCAAAATAGATTGAGAAAAAGACTCTTTTATCCGACAAAAATTATCATATATTCGTTTAAATATGTCCATTGTTTCGTTATCGGATAAGTATCAGCGCTCCTCGAGGGATTAGATTATCTCGCAATTTTCCTCACCTGGCACCTGGTGGCACCTGGTGCCGCGATAATCGTCCATAAAAAAAAAAAAATAAACTTATTGTTACTAATACCGGAGACCGGCATTTTTCGCAGACGAGATTCCCGGAACGAAATAATATCTTTCCAACCAATTAAATTATTTACCGTGAAATCAGTGAGCAGGCGAAACTACGTTACGCCAAAAAGATTAAGGTTTGAATGCTATTAGGGGCGGGCAGATCTCATTTCGAATTGATATCTAATGATTTTGCGTCTGATAGTACGTGGATCGAATCAGCCATAAATCGCGTTAATGATCCGTAAACGCTGATAAGTTTGCGTAGTTTTTTTTTATCAACGATTCTGCAATCGTCGAATTTATTTATAAACGTGTCAGTGCATACATTCTTGTCCGCACATACAGTTTTTTGCACGGAAAGCAAAGAAACATAAACTACAGCGCGATCAATCGTTTGTAACTTTAACTATGGAAATTTAATAATTCAACGTAGTTCTGATATAATGCGTGCATATCTTAGCTGAATCTTTCTCTAATTAACATTAAAAATCACATCTAGCGCATGGTTTTCTCGCCAGCTTCTCTAATTTTCGGTCGAGAAACTGTAATAATATTCGAGATTTTATCTTGTACATATTTCCTTATGTTTAATTTTAAAATGTCGCCAGTAGATAAATTAATAGACAAGTGTTTATACGATCAAACTGGCAATTTATTGTTTGATTGTTCTATCGCAACGTTTCGACCACATGGTTTTGGTCCTTATCAAGTGAAAGTTATAATTAAAAAGTAGAAAGAGAAAAATCGAAATGTCAAACTGACAGGAGTCGATCTCAGTATTCCAAACATAGTGGTTGACACAATGTCAGTTTGATATTTCGATTAAACACTTGTCTTGTGTCACATATTGTTATGGGAGTTTTATCTTGCCATAGCTATAATGTAATATTGTGTATACATATCTCTCTGGAAACTAATATTGACTATCAGATTGATGTATTTAATCAGATAAATCTGATTTAATTTATGATCCTTTAATCTTTAATATATACTAATGGATCTGATATATATTCAGTACCGTTATTTTTATCATGTCCATCTTTTTTAGTCGCTGGAATATCATTATGTATAATTGCATTATAATTAATTATACTGTATCTGACAAACTAATTAAAATTTTCTTGATATATTCTCATTTAATTTAAAATATTTCTCGAATAATTATAATAAAACAAATATATATAATCATGATAAATATACATAATACAAAAATATATGCATAATAGATTAATCTCGAATAATTGACCAAATTAATTTTAATTGCGACTCCTTGTTAAATTTCCAAGCTTTACGATACAGAAGTAAAAAAATATTTGCTATTTTAATCAGTTTCTATTGACGTATAGGACGTTTTTGTTGACTTAATAATTATCCAAGGAAAACAGCAATTTCAAAACCTTATTCACCGAGTACCGGTGTAAAATTACATCTCTATAGATGATAATACTGGTGCGAATCTGCCAGTGGATTTCCTAAGGTCGGCACTATTCGCCTAATTAAGCGGAAAGATTTTCCATCGCGTGCGTGCATGCATGCGTGCTCTGAAATCCTCTCTTCTCCCCGTTCACGGTTACCATTAATTGCCGCAGGTATGCCTCTGTGCAAATTTGCGAGCGAGCGCGGATCCACGGAGATGAAGCCGATGACAGCGGGTGGTAGCGACGAGAGAGTATCACTAATTCAAGCTACTTCCGCATGTGAGAAGTGGAAGCTCCGGACGATCTCCCTTTCTCGTTTTTGTGGCCGTAGTAGCTTCGCCTCTTAACGTGGCGCGTTACTTACGTAGGTACTTTAATTCACGGTACGAGCGGCGGGAAAACTCACGTGGCTCACGGTATATCTTACCTTTTGATTTCTTGTTTCTAAGCCAATCATGTCCATCGTAGTGATGGGCGATATCAATAAAAATAATCGATTATTTTGAAATGAAATTAAATAACAATCGATTAATTTGTAAAAAAATAAAAAAAAAATTGATTAATATTTTATCAAAAATATTTAAAGATTTCTTAAGCTTAAATTGAGATCTAACAGAATGATTTAAATTTTACCACCTTTGGTTAAGTTAACCGACGGTTAAAATTAGCAGGGTGGCAACGGAAAATAGAGGTAAAAGAAAAGCAAGCATTCTTATCATTTCAGTTATCACCCTGCTGATTTTAACTATCAGTTAACTTAACCGAAAGTGATGAAATTGGCCCTCAGTCGCAATGCCAGCTAAATGGCTCTTATAAAGTCATAAACTCTACGATACAATTTACTTGGCTTTTTTTATGGAATGTTAGCGCAGCTAATAAAGGAACATATATATAATACTACTATATTGCTAGTCAAAGCTGAACGCGGGCGAAGACAATACGATGCATTGAACGCATAGATTGCCTTGGAAATCTATAGTTCACACAACATATATTATAGATTTCTAGGCGATCTATTCGCTCAATGTGTGAAATGTATCTATAGAATGAACTGCTGATGGCAGTAAAAAGAAAGCCGCACAAATAAAGTGAGAGGCATATAATTTGAGATCACTATATTTTACTATAAATTCATTTACTATAAATTTTTTTTATTGACTTTCAGAGTGACCAATGACACCATTGCACTGTGTCTGCCAATAAAAGACTCGAGTTCATAGTAAAATATAGTGATTAATTGATCCGGATTGGATGAACTTGTTTGTTCGAAAATGCCAACACTTTGATATCAAAAATCGATTATGTAAATTTTAATATCGAACAAATGATTAATCGAACTTAAAAACATCGGATAATTAATAAATCGAAATAAAAAACATCGAGCAAAAAATCGATTAATTGTAAAAAAAAAACATCGAACACCGATTAATCGTGGCAACATCGCCCATCACTAGTCCATCGCTAATTGATGATTAATTAGTCGCGCAAGTGTCAACGCAGGAATGCGACTCGAAAAGCGACTCTTATTTATATCGCGTATTTATATCGCGATATTTATCGGGATATTTTACCGATGAATATAACGGGGTCCTTGTGACGACTCATATTTATGGGTGCGGCGATATAACTAGATTATTAAATACATTCGTGTAAATCCTGTTTAATAACCGTGACATTTCATTCTAATAATTTTCTCTTTTTTTTTTTTATTGAATCGATATTTTATGTATATATCTTTTTATTGCATTAATTTCAGTTTGAGTTAATCTAACGGAGGAAATAATTCCAAAGAAATTATATGAAACTCTAAATAGATTTGTTCAAATAAAAATTTTGGTGTAATGCGGAAAAATTTTCGAAAGCAAACTAAATTGATATTGTATTTTCTTTATAGATTTTTAATAGAATGCATTTTAATAAAAAAAAAATGAAAAAAATGATTCATGAATAAATTTGGCAAATTTTCAGAACTGAAGTAAAATTATCAGACTTTTTTTTATTTTTTTTATTTTTAAAACAAAATAACCTATAATTATTATTTATTTATTAGCTGTTAGGAGTATGCAAATTTGTAAGATAATTCTCTTTAGCTCGTAATTTTAATCCGCCGTTTATCGATTTGACTAAAACAGAGATGTCGCAATCAGATTTTTTCATATCTTTTTATCTTTCATTCTCTTCCGTCGACTTCCGTCGCTTTTGCATCTCTCCAATCAACGCTCCTATTCTAATATTTTTCTATTCTATAATATCTTTTCTACGTTTAGCGATGTGACGTGGCGAGTCGGGTTGCAAAGACAGTGTTATTGACGAGAGCGAGAAGAAAATACGATGATCCAAGAGAGCGAGATAGAGATACCGGCGGGAGAGAAAAACTGAGGAAAGAGGAGAAGAAGAAGAAGAAATAAAAGCAGCAGCAGGATAATCCTGTGAGACTAGCTTTCTCCACAATGCAATTTCCTGCACGCGCGCAAGTCACTCTGCAGAATCTTGGCGATCTATTGTCTCTTCGTTGCATGTCCGTCTTCCTTGTAGTTTAGTGGGTTATCTAGAAGAAGATTTTCTTCAAACGAGAGATAATCAATCGCATCATAGCTTTGTCGCGGAATATGCGTGAGAGATAATGAAAGAAACTATTGCGCGCTCTCGCGGTATATTATTTATCTTGTGTCTCATTATGTCTTGTCTTGCGAAATAACAATTATTGGATCAACAATTATTGGATGATATATTATTTTTTTGCGTTCAGACTCGATTTTGCATTTATAATCTATTTAACTTAATGCGTGTTAGATAACATAGAGTTGAAAAATTTTGTTTACATTTAACATGATATAGATGTGTTAAATGAAACTAATACTCTGTTAATATTTTTTTTTCATACACAAAATGAATGCAAACTTTATAATATTTTGAAATAAATTTTGTATAAAATCAACATATATATATATATACATATATTTAATGATAAAATTAACTTATTGTCATAACGATCTGTAGCCACTCTCACTTCTATAGCATAAAATCGACATTTTTTTTCATAAATTTTAACAGAAAAATTCTGTTACTAATAATATGGAACATATTGTATAAAATTAAAAATATGTGCACATTGTTTTATTTTTATATTTTTTTTCAGTTCTAATAATATAATATTTGAGTTTACTTAACGGAACGGGTCCTGATCGCTCGAAAAATGGGCTTATTTTTAAAAATTTTTAAATTCGAAAGTATAAAACAAAATTTATTTATTTTTGGCCACATAGTAGATTAGGGTTCTAAGAATGTCTCTTATAAGTTTTAACAAAAAATATTTAAAAAATGCTGCGCTGCAACTGTTGCCGTGGAGGTCCACGCGCGTAGCTGGCGGTAAGTTTATCTCAGTTATGATAAATCTGAAAAAAAAAAAAAAAATTTTTTTGCTTATTCGTGAATAATGTGGCTACAATGTAGCGTATGGATTTTTTTTTTATTAGTGGGGAAATAACGGTGAGCCGAAGAAAAAAAATCGTATTTTTCATAGAAATTTGACAAGAAAGAAATTAATAAAAAAATAATTAATCAACTCATCGCAAAAATCGTACGCTACATTGTAGCCACATTATTCACGAATAAGTCTTTTTTTTCAGATTTATTATAACTAAGATAAACTTACCGCCAGCTACGCGCGTGGACCTCCACGGCAACAGTTGCAGCGCCGCCATTTTGGAATATTTTTTATTAAAACTTATAAGGGACATTCTTAAAACCCTAATCTACTATGTGGCCAAAAATAAATAAATTTTGTCTTACACTTTCGAATTTACAAATTTTTTAAAAGCCTATTTGTCGAGCAGTCAGGGTGGTCAGACTCCTTAATACAATAGCAATATATTAAATTAACACACGAATGTGTTAAATATTTAACAAAAAAGTTTAATCAGCACATTTTTTTAATAAAAAAACATAAATTTTCTAACTGTTCAGAATTTAGATTTTAATTCGGTCAAGCTTTAAATATTTTTCGAATGAAATTAATAAATAGATTTTAATCTTAGAATTACTTGTAGACAACTATGCTTCATTATAATTTTCAAATGAGAGACTCAGGGGGAAAAGTACGGAAGTACTTCTTTTTGCCGAACAATTCTCATCGTTCGAATGTTTACATCGGCGGAAACTCGGGATGTGAGCTTTTCCACGCGTGGCGTACGTGCCCCGCGGTGCGTCGAGTTTGACGCACTTTCAGGGCCGATGCGTTTTCGCTGCGCGAAGGCTTACGAATGCATCGTGCGTGTAGTAAAAATCCCGTGAATATATAGCGTAACGGGGGGATGAGGGGCGGGGAAGGGGGAGGAGGGAGGGAGGGAGGGAGGGATCAGAGCGTTGCATCCTTTAGTGAAGATAGTGGGGAAAAGTCAGAGGGGAGCCATAGGTAATGACTTTAAAAACAAGATAAAGATTATTTTCATGCAACTTTAATTTTACCATAATCACACTATTAATAATTTTTTATTTTTTATTTCTTTACTAAATATAGCAATAGATATATTAAAATCAGAGAGAGAGAGAGAGAGAGAGAGAGAGAGATTAGAAGAGTTAAAGAAAAGTGTAAATTTAATAAAATATATAATGAGGAAAATAATGTAAATCAGTCGGCTTTTAAAAAGGATCTTGCAAAAGTCTAGAATTATAGACGCGTATTTTTATATTAAATAACTATTGATAAATTCTTCGGATAAAAACATGTGTAGAAAATAATATAAAAAGATAAAATTTGAAAACGTGTCGAGCGAAAAGCGTAAAATAGAATGCGGTGAGGATAATTGGTAAAAAAATGTGAGATTGCTGGATAACGTGGATTATTCGTTCCTGAAGAAGAGATGCTGGTGCGGGCAGACAAGGAAGGTAGGGAGGGAGGGTGGTGCTTCGGCGAATCTAACGACCAAATCTCTCGACGCCAGTGTAAAATGCAAAGCAGCAGCGAGCGCTGAAGTGAGGTAAAGTGAGGTGAGATACGGTAGAAGCACTTCTCTTCCCCGAATGCGAATTCCACGATGCGTAGCGACCAAGGTGGAGGTCGGGTGCCTCTCTTGCGGATCTCTCCTCGTCCTGCGCTCGCGTCCTTCTTTCACGCTCCGTCCTGTGCGCCGCCCTTGCTCTTCACGCGGGAGTGCGTGAAGCAGAACGAAAGGAGGGTATGGGCTGTCTCGCCTTTCGACTCGCTCTCTCTCTTTCTTTTTCTCTCTCTCTCTCTCTCTCTCTTTTTGTTTTTTAGTCGAACCCCGGCGTCTCGCAGGATATATTCAATTCTTTGGTGGATTTATCAATAGAGAAACATAGATTTAGATTCTGCATTTTATAGAAAGCAGAAGAAGGAGAAAAAATACGATGTTTAAGATATCTATAAATAATTCTAAACATGCTACATTTTTTTGTAATAATTTTGATTTATTTTATTTTAATATATTTAATTTTGCAAAATTAAAACGTCATGAAACAAAACGATAAGGTCTAATTTTTTATCAAATTATCTTTTATTATTAATAATCATTTCTCTCATGTTAATACATTCTACAATATATTCATTGCTCAGATTTCGTGGCTTTTGATGTAATAATCTGAAATGACCATTAACGCGGTGAGATCCCTTGAACTTTCGCTTTACGAACAAAAAGGTGAAGGATACTCGTTCGCTTTTCGAAATTGTTCTTTCGTTTCCTTTTTACGACCGTTTCCTTTCTCTAGAAATTTGTCAGAGAGATTTGTCAACACTATGATGACCAGGCATGAATGCACGCCGTGACAATTAACGTCGCGGCGCGCTACTTTCTGCAAATTAATGATCCGCGAATTTCTGCAACGGCGACAAAAGAAGGTGATTTAACCGCACTTTCGCCACACTAAACTTCATTAACCATTATTGCTGCTTTTCGCTTTCCTGCGTCCTTTCGTCTATCATCCTCGGTATAAAGTTAACGATCACTCCACACTTTCCAGGTCGGATTACGAAAACGCGACGCTTGTACCACGTGATGCGTTGTTTATTTTTATTAATTATGCGTCTTCAAATTTTTATCTCTATCAAGGAAAAATATTGGAGTGCTGCAACGATAGGTGTAATGGACGGCACATGTAATATACATGTATATACGTTTGTCATATTCGTACAGCATCTATAATCAGCGGTCGTAGGTAATACGTCTTATCTTTTATCTAGTCGCTATTACTCAATTTATAAATGAAATTCTCTTGCTTTGGGATCGAGGAGGTTTTAATTTATTATCGGTCTCGTCGATAATTTATTATTGACTTATGCTATTTTCAATACATAAAAGTATAAAGTCAAATAAATAGAAGATAATGGAATATAGTGTCATTAGACTGACGAGCATTAAGATTTTTCAAAGGCAAAATAAAATAATTTTTGTTTTTTAAACTTGACTATATATATGTTAATTGTTCCTTGTGCTCTTTTTAATTGTTGCTCATTATCTCTAGAGTTTTTTCGTTATTTTGAAATAAAAATTTCTTGCTTTTCTTTTTTCGCATTCTTCTTCTTGTAAAGGAAAATTGCGCGATCAAGTCGATGTCAAGCGTGACAGGAGGCGGGTGGCGGGAGGCGGTGGGGGGGGGAGGGGAGGAAACGATCACGAGGGCGATCTCGGCGGAGCGGCGTGCGTGAGTTAAGATCACGCATACTGTTAATAAATAATGCAGTAATGGGCGTTTGCGGGCGCGGGTCGAGGTGGAGGGGGAGGGGGAAGGGGGAAGGGGAAGGGGAGGGAGGGTAGCCGTTAAATGCGGCGGAACGGAGAAAGCCGCATTATTTACGCCCGCTGGCGATCGCGGGGCTGGCCGGTGACAAGTTTAAAAAGCCACGGCAAGTAATAACCGAGGTGTCCGCGGATTAAAAGGCGTGACACTGCTAGTTCCAGCGAATCACTCTTCCCCGCAACGATGTAATTAAATCCTACAACGTACATATATGTACGTTTTGCCGACTCTTTACGACTCCGTAGCTCCATGTCCGTCCCTTGCCGGCTTTCCTCCCCTCTCCCCTCCCATCATGCTGTCCGTGATTGTATAATGTTATGCTAATGGCGACGATCGGGTCGGCGACAATCGAGCCTCGGGACCAACGGCTCTTCTCTGGTCTGCCTGAACGTTTGAGACCTTGACGCGCGAATTCACATGGTCACTTTTAACGGGACTCTACGCGAATCCGAAACGCGCGCGGTCTCAACCTTGAGGATACAAGCGTGTTGTACGACGAAGTACATCGGCTGTCGCGAACAATTGTAAATTTACGAACGCTTGCTTTGAAGTTAAATCACGGTAATTAAAGTGTAAAACCCAGAGCACAATTGTGTAAGTGATTTGAGATTTTTCGGACTGAGAAAATGTTCCTAAAGAATGTTAGGAATCTGTCTTGTACTAAATTTGTCAATTTTTTTGAGTTAATAATATATATATATATTATTAACTCAATGTCAGGTATTATTTTTTTGATCAGGAAATTTTTCAATCATTTTGATGACTATTTCTTCTTATCAAAAATTATATAAAATATCATTGTTTAAATTATAATTAAAAAATTTTAAGTCGGTTATTAATTATTATTAAAATATTAATTTTTAATTAATTAATTAATAATTAATAAATAATAAATAAATAATTAATTAAATAAATAATTAATATATTATTAATATATATATTAATAATAATAATTAATAACCGTTAATAATAATTAATAAGCGACTTAAAATTTTTTAATTATAATTTAAACAATGATATTTTATATAATTTTTGACAAGAAGAAATAGTCATCAAAATGATTGAAAAATTTCCTTATCAAAAAAAATAATACCTGACATTGATACATTTTTGTATGAATGGATGATAGAAAATGAAGATAAGAGGAATAAGGGAGAATGAATTACATTATTTTATTCGAAAATTACAGCCTCTTATTTTCCTCGCACAATTTGTAGAGAAATCCTGCGAATTAAAAAGGGAAAAGCGAAAACACAAACGCGACGGCTTCTCGTTAGCGAAACACGACTTAATGTCTCATTCGAGCGAAATTGATAGCGGCGCAATTAGACGCGTAAATTGTACGCTCGTCATTGCTCGTTGCGAGTGCGCGCGCGCGCGACGGCTTATCTGTCCATAAAATGATAATACTCCGGTGTGCGAGAATGTGTGGTGGTAGTTACGTACACGGTAAAACGGTTTAGATTCGCGCCGCGAGATAACCTTCGTCGTAGCTTACCGAGCGCGTCGCCGGTCGTCTCTCTCTCTCTCTCTCTCTCTCTCTCTTCTACCCGCGGCTATTCCCGCTTCCCGCATGTGTGCGATGCACGCCCGCGCGTGCGGATGTAGCTATACGCGTCGTAAGCTCGTTCCTCCGCTGCGTGTACGCACCAGAATACGCATCGCGAAACATTATTCCCGCACCGGGCTAGGCGCAGAGTTTGCCCACGGTAAGATACTCTTCCAGAACGGAAACACATGGTGAAGATATCTTATCGTTCTCACTCTCTCTTGGGCACATATTTTTATATTTATATATATATAGTTTTGATCGAAATATTAAACGTGTTGCAAATATTCTGTATTCTAAAAGACATAAAGAGAATTGTTCTCATTGAAAAAAATCATAAACATATGTTTGGTATAATGAGATCAATTTTTTTTTCCGGTATCTATAGAATATGAAATTATGAAAATATTTAATGTATAGTTTTTACGTCAATTAAAACATCTCATTATTTTATGTATAAAAGTAAAATTTTATGCGTATGATACAGGTTGAGGTAAATTATATAAAATATTGTTTAAATTATTAATTTTCTAATAATTTTACCCGAATACTTTTTATATGAATGAAATATTTAGAATCGATTTATAAAAATCATAAGCTTTTATTTTTACAATCATTTATAATTTTTATTATAATCAAATTATATTAACATAAAGTAGCGATAGACTTAATAAAAAAGATTTAATGAAAAGTGTTTTCGATCTTTTCTTTTTTATCAACGCAATTACGAAGTAAATGAAATATATTGTGTCCAAAATGTAATAATAATATAAATACACAGAACAAGTGTCACACATGTTGTCAGAAGGTAAAAGTTATAACGAACTTTTGAGACAGACTGTCCAATAGAATATACTATAGAAAAGGAATTGATAATATAAATATGCCGAGCAAGAATGATTCACACTTATTGTACAAAAGGCAAGTGTTATGTGTATACAACGAATGTTTGAGACAGAATTTCAAGTCTTTCCATATCGCTAATACATAAAGTAAATGAATAGAGGGATGCTTCCAAATAAGACGGCGCGACAAAATTTTGATAATTTATCGTTGACGTTTGTAATAAGTATGATAAGTGTGATATGAATATTCCGTGTTTATTATCTGTAAATTAAACCTTTGGTTTTGCCTTTTAATACCATTTCAAAAATTGAACGTTTTCTAAGCAAAGATCTATCATCCAAAATCTCGACATCATTTCAATCAAAATCATGATTGCATTTTAATCTATGTTGATGTTTTATTTAAAAAAAAATATCTTTGTATGATTTTGATATATGAAAAGAAAACGCACGATATAAACAATTTATTTGATGCATCATGGTTTCCAAAAATATGACACGTTTGAAATATTTTTTGGTTTATTTTAAACATATTATATATATATATATATATAAATTTTTGTGTTTTGTAACTGCATCTGACTAGATGCAATTCGAAGGGCGTTATTCGAATGACAATATGCGAGGATGAGACCTGAAAAATAATCGCAGTTTTAACGACTCATTTCCCTTCGCCGCCGCGATAAAACGTCTCGCTTTCATCGGACATGTACCTCACGTGCAACGTCCTCGGCGCCGTCGTTTCCTGTTTCCTTGCCTTATCTGCGCGTCGGTAGAAACAGGAAAATCCACGAAAGCCCATACGTTATCTGCCACGTACGGTCAGGATTCGCACACCGTACAGTACCCCGAGTAGGAGAGACGAGATATCAGTCGTGCGATGCACGCCGCGAAACGCCCGTTGCGGAAACGCCGAATGAATTATTTCGCAGCCGCGCACGATCGCCAGAATTATTTCTCTTGCGAAGATTCATTGTTTTAGATCGATGCAACTCGCGGAGAGATATGGCACGAATTTTTCATGAAATTTATGCCTTTCGTAAAGTAGATTTTTTTCTCAACAGAAATTTACCGTCAATTTTTTTTGCAACTTCTTCATTTAAATGGATTATTAAATTTTTAATCAAAATTTGAATGTTGCAGTTTATTTGAAACAAAAGAGAATTTTTAAACAAAGAGATAGTTTTTTTTTTTTATTTCTGTCTTAATAAACTTAACCCGCAAAAAGATACTAATCTTTTGTAATTGTAAAAGTTATTCATATCTTGACAGATTTCCATTTAAGGAAAAATCGAATTAATATTAAATTCAAATAATACATCTCTCCTGAAATTACTCTGTGTGCATTATATCTTATGAACTGCGAAGGATTATATTAGTCTATTATACTAGTCTCTCTGCCAGAGGCAAATATGTTTCCAAGAGTTTAACGTAACGGCGGGACCGACTGTCATAATATTCTCATGATATTCGTCTTATCGACTCTCTTCATCTTGCACGATTATAAAGTAGCTGCTCCATATAACGCAACATAATGGGTTAATCAAGTTTCGCTCAGAGGCCTTGCTTCCGCGACTGATGTACGATGTCATTACGCTCATAAATCTTCGAGTCGCGCGAAAGGAGAAGAAAGAGAGAGAGAGAGGGAGAGAGAGACAGGAAGGGAGATCAGGTGCGACGAGAACAATGTTTTCACCATCGTGTTATCCGTCGTGCAAGGAATTTAAACGCTACACGTGACTTAATGTGACGAAATGCCGTGTAAAAGACTCGTACACGTCGCCGATGCGTCGACCAGACTGATGGAGCGGCGCTACGTGCCAGATATGACACTAGATTCGACTGTGTGCTCGTCCTATAAACTAGGAAATTATTCAAATTAGCTATGCAAGGTTTCACAGGAGTTGCCTAGACACCGAAGGTACATCAAGGCTACTTCGTCTTCGTTTCTCTCTCTCTCTCTCGAGCTTTTTCCTTTTCGCGATGCAGCCCGTGCATCTATTTGCGCGACGCGACGCGCGATGCACTTTTTCCTCCTCTCGTCATTCGCCTGACGTTTCTTCCCGAGAAAAGATGCAACGCCGTCCGCGCGACGAATGCGAAATGCAACCACGTCGGATAGATTGCGTGAGTCGCATAGGATTTTCCTTTTTTACAGACGCGATTTACGTTCAAGATCGATCCTCTCACAACAGTTACGTATCATATAGATTTAGAATTATTTATGATTATTTATGTATATGATCAGGAATGTGAATGAACAGGTTAACGATCAGATTTGAGTTATTTATAGATTGTGTTATCGGGATTAACCAACTCTTGCCTGCATTCCGAACACATGTTGCAAGCGAAATATTGCGTACGTGCAGCTGACGTATTTATTGCGTGGAAACTTCATATTTATTTATAAGAATTTTGGCTTTATTTTTAACAGTTTTATAGATCTTGTAATTTAAATCCAAGAAGGTCTGGATTATTAAGCAAAAGAATATGCAACAAAAGAATATTGGTGGCAAAATCGAGGCTGAGTTTTATGTCTCATTTTATCTTGTAGATTTTTCGTCAGATTTTCAAAGATTTATAGCTTTACATGAGTTCTAGAAAAAGTACTTTTTTAAAAGCAACAAGCATAAATTAATTTGAAATAGTCACGAGCACACTGAAAATAATATTAAAACTTTTAATTAATTATAAGTTATTATATACGAAATGATACATCATACATTGACACGCACATAATTTGCTCATATGTGTATATTTATTTTAGAGATAAATGAAAAATTGCTATTAATATTTAATAATTTTTATCGAATTTTTCAACAAAACAGCATATTGTTTATTACATTCCATATATATAATAATGCATATAAATATATATTGATAAGTATCGTAATTTTCACTGCGTGTTACCCATTTTTTTTTTTTTTTCCTACTGATGACAATATGTCGTGTACAACGCGAGGTGCAGATCACAAAGTTAATTACTTAATCAATATAATCGCGCGAATCAGCTGGTCGCATCAGCACTATAATCACGCGTATATTTTTTTTCTGTTCCAGGATCGAGTGGCCAGTGCCAAAAGTCAACAAGTGAGTAGATCGAGTACCTGTCACTTACGCGTAATGTAATTACAAACTCACGCAGAGCCACGGTTTCGTAGGGTTAATACTCGTTTTACGTGAGATTTATGTTTCTTTGCCGCTACTCCATCGACCGAGATGATTCTTAATTACATTTTGAATTACGCTAAACGTATAATAATAAATAAAAGGAGATGAAAAGGCTTGAATCTTATCGTGCATACGACGCATAAAAGCTGCGGGTCATTTACGAAAGGCGTTTCCGCGGAAATGACTGTGTTTGTGCGTTCAACGATTGATTGATTGAGTCCGGCTGTCGCATGAGGAGAAAAGAAAGTATGCCTGCCTCATAATGCGCGGCTTCCGGTCATCTTTTTGCCATGCGCACTTATGGTGATTAAGGATTTCGATGATAATTGGGACAAAAATAGGGAACTTAGCAAATTGAAGTATATATTTACGTGAGAGATATTATATAAAAGTTACAAATGGTATGCTAATCACGACATAGATACTATGTTTTCTTGGCAGTCACGCAATCTCATAGGACGGAGAAAGCATGATAAAAGAAAAAAGTGAGCAAAAAAATTTTAAATTAGAGAGAGAGAGAGAGAGAATCACTTCAAATTTACATATTATTATGAGTAATATTTCTAGTTCACACATTTCTTTTAGTAATAAATTGAATCTTTAATAAAAGTTAAAATAATTCATAGCAATTATATATATGGAAAAAAAGATTAACTGTTTTTCATCGAAATAAAAAGTCATTAAAATTAAAATTTTTGTGCAAGAGGAGAGAGAAATTATCAAAGATTATAGTACACCAAGTTTAAAGAGAATCAACGTTATGTCTCATAGAATAAGAATCGCATTCAAAGGGCTTGACATAATTGAGAGATCATGCCAATTAGGCGCGCCTTTAACGGTTTAGCTGTTGGGCGGAAGTCGACAGAGTCCCCGGGCTCTATATTTGCATTCTGATTATAAGCTTGCACAAAGTTAAAGCATCATATCTCGACAATTATCAGATTCTCATAAGCTTTGGGTTACGACTGTACCGGCAATAAATGGAAAAACGCAAGACCAATGCAGCTGAGAGAAATTATCGTCTCAATTTGTCAAGTTCTTTTTACTGTTGCGTGATTTTATTGATTTTAAGCCTCGCCTTCTCTCGTCTATCCGCTGCTCTACATTTCCATTTTGATTATAAATGAGTTGCAATGCTGATGTTGGCGTGTCCGAGAAAAGATAGAACCTATCCTGCACGTAAACGCAACACTCCCTCTGCTATCGCATCTCGTTCTTCGCAACACGTTCTCCCTAATCGTCTCTCGTTATTAAAGTAGAAAAATTATGTAAGCCCGTGAGATCAAGTGTAATGTACAAGTCTTATGTTTTAAAATATAATATATTATTTCAGTTTTTTTTTTTTTGAACGTATATCTAAAATGGAAAAATTTGACAAAATCGAAAAGTGTTGTAGAACAATATTTATGGGAGTATCGCATTAAAAAAAATGAAGATGCATTAAAGGAGTTAAAATAAGCATGGTTAAAAAGCCTAGTCTTTAAGACGCAAGTGCGCCTCACAATACAAATATCCATTCAGGGATTTGACGTTAATGTGACAAGTAAAGATCGCTACATTATGCGGACCACGAAAGGCTAACTCAGTGAAGAGCATGCAAAGCTGAGAAAATATAAATGCTCAAACACAGATGTCATAAGCACTTAATGGTTGAGTAGTGGCATTTTTCTTTTTTAAAAAGAGAGAAAATATGTGTAATGCCTGAAGAAAGATGTTCTTGTCAAATGCAAAGTTTCTAGCCAAAGAAATTCAATTCGTTTTCTACATTGACATTTATCGACTTTTAATGTAAAAGAACAAGTATTATTTGTTCTCCTTTGCATATATCGCGTGTCCTTACATAACGGAAATATTATTCAGTATGGACATCAAGACATTGTGATGCGTCGCACGTACTATATTAAAACTGAGGAGGCATTGAACCCATCGTTGTATAGTAATGCTGGTAACGCAGCATATTGCCGAGCGCGTAAATATCAATAAAATCAAATCAGGCCCGTGACATTGATTGGTCTTAGATCATATCGAGATTTCTCCTTAGAGATTCCAGGGGTTTTACATTCAAACTTATTGCTTCGGATTATAAAATAGCATAAAATAAGTACATTGTAAATTTGCAAGTCTGAAAAATCAAATTTATTACCCGTTGTTTTATCAATTTTATATAATATGTAACTAATTCATAAATAAATTACGTAATAATTATACGTATATTTATGTGCTTAAATTCGGCAAACTTTATTAAATCCCGCAGATATGTATTCAAGATCGGGAAAAAAATTAATTATTATAATATCTATATATAATATATTAATCGAGGAAAAAAAAGACACAAGATTTAATACTCCACGTAATATATATATGCTGTAATTCGTCTTGTAATTTATCCTTTATCCCTTATTCGATCCGTACGACGTATCTGTCAACATAATTCAAATATATTGCGGCGCGTGTAGCCAATATTATAAGGCATGACGAAGGGTAAAAGGAACGGAGACGTTGCCGTGAAATAATATTAATTACCTATGAGACGTTACGCCTGTCCAAGGTAAGTCGGTCGCTCTTTCTCAGGAATATCATCAGTCCTCGTCTAAACCGGGCAGCATCTTGTCCGTAGGATTCGCATTTCCATTTCGATTACAAGCTGCTAGGAACGTACAATGTTGTACCCTCACTATTACTCAGATATCCCCGTATTATTGCTTCTGATGAGCGGGTCCTTTTTCTAACCCTCCTCTTCCTTGTCTCTCTTTCCTCGTATTCTTCCCTCTCGGACCCCGCGATCTTCGTCTCTCGTTGTTTCTGATTTCTTCATGAGATTCCTGCGGTTCTACCGCGAACCACGTGAAAAAAGTTAGGATGTACGCGGAATATTTCGCGACCTTGCGATTCACGTATAAGCCGTATATGTGCGGCTTTTTTTTTTTTCTTTTCTTTCTTTCTCCTGCGTGGCGTAGGATGACTCTGACGAGCGGATGAGGCTAACGTTTGAATTTTCTCCTGGCACGCAAGCAGCGAACGAACCTCCTCGTTAGACTAACGCGCGGGGATATAACACTTTGAATACTTTTACGACTCTATCGCGGATTGATGACTTCATCGATTGCGAGGTATCAACGCGTGTTTCGATTATAATGATCGCCCGCGGCTCTTGTGTCATGCAAAAACTACGCTATGAATTATATGCCGTGTGGCTGCAACTTTTTCTTCTTTTTACAGCTAAATACTGTCTAATGTTATTTATTATATATAACATAAATCGTATTACATGTTAATATATAATATACGTTGTATGTTAATATTATTGTATATACAGGGTGGATCCAAATGTTCTGAACAGACTTTGAGATTTTTTTAGAAGAAAGTATTTTTAAAAATCTGCCATTGGTAGCCGAGAAAAACATTTTTTTGTATATTTGAAACTAGTTTTCTCGAAACCTATGTATGATTATTTGAATCTCATTTGAAAGATAATTTAATTCTCTACAACTCTTGTTTCGGTACTTTTTATTGAAAAATGCATACTTTTTCTGATATTTAAAAATGTATAAAATAATAATGATTTCAGAGGTTTTTGGGCGCTAACATTTTAAGGAAACATTTTTCGATCCATAATTTATCGGAAACTTTTTGTTCAGAATTAAATTTTCTACAAAATCTCAAAGTCTGACTGGAACATTTGGGCCCACCCTGTATCTGTTACTATATATATATATATATATATATATATATATTTTTTTTTAATGAGAAATGAGTGGTTTTCATAATTATTATTCAAATGTGTGTAATAAAATTGTGTTCTGGTATTTAAACGAGAATATTTTCCCTTTAAGTCTATTTTTGGAAAAAAAAAAACATTGTTCATCATTATTAATTTTCGTCATTTAATAATCACGTAATACCTTAATTATCATACTTTCCACTCGTAGTACATGAGTCTCTCTATCTTCGATCGTGCCTGAAGTACACAAGTACACAAATTTCGCGAGCTTCCCATCTTACCGTTCGCCGCGCTGCAATTATTTCCTTTACAATTACATCGGCGATAACAGGTCATTCTGCATCTTCGGCTTACGCAAAGCTCCCCCTTTGATGTACCGCACTTACCGCAGCGACGCGACGATGAAGTTGAATTCACGCAAGCGAGCGAGAAAGCAAGCATGTGTACATGCGTGCCCGTATTTGCACGCATTCGTTTGCACATTGTAGGAACGTGCTCGGTCGATCCCGGCTCAGCGATCTGAGCATGGGTTACGTTAGTCCCGGCTTTATAATGAGTCGATCTCCGTTTATACAAACAATCAGCTGACGCCTAAGAGAAGTACTTTTCTCGAGCGATCGGTTGATCGATTGATCGTGGTCTTTTAGTCTTATGATTGCATTACAAATCCGGCATTTCTTAATCAAGGTAATTATTCTCGTCAAGGTATCATGTTGAAAAACCTCATTGTCTCTTGTTAAAGGATGAGGTGTGTTTTTTTTTTTTTTTCATCTCGGAAAGAGAATTCTGTTAGGTGTGGTTATTCGAGCGAAATTTCACTCGAGGCTGAGGTCTCGTTGATTTGTTTCTTTCGAGCCTCTTCTCGTGATTGTCCTCGTCCACGATGCGGATCCTACGATCCGAAGTGAAAACGAGCAGCGAAGGAATTTCGAGGTTGCTGCATCGAAAAAAAAAAATTTGCCAAAAGTAAATTGAGCCTCCCCCTTTCTTTCACGTCGCGCCGGAATGAACGCCACTAAAAGAGGTCTATGTTTCCATCTGCATTCGATGATTCGAAGAATCTTTCACGACAAAGTGATTGACCAACGAAAAGAAATCGTGTATTTGCATAAATCAAGGTCGCACAAAAAAGAATCGGGGATATTTAAACATTATTTCGAACTGCTTTTCGTAAATAATGAAATCTCTTAATCAGTAGGCATGCTTACAAGCTACATTCGTAAAAATCTTGTGTAATAATATGTTTTTTTTCTCAAGTAGTCTCATAGACCTAATATACTTCTCTTTTAATAAGGATATGATTATGAACTCGCCAGCATTAAATGCTAGTTTGATATTTTCGTATTTTTTCTTCATTATTATATAATATTTATTCATAAGAGCCGATCCTCGCAGGCTCTATAAGAGGCAGAATAACTTGCCGACTGTTTTACGTGTTTATAAGAAAATTACATAGTGGAATGCAGTAAAAAATGTTTTGAATACTTCCGCGAGTATATTATACAAATTTCCCATTAAATGGAAGATTGTACTTTCGTGATTTCTGTCATTTTCAACGTGAATGATGTATTATTATAAATGACATACGTGATGACTATTTCTGGTGGATCGCTTGTTCTTGTATTGTATAAATGAAAAATAGTACCAAGCAAATGGGAGGGTTGACAAAAAAAAGTTCGCAGCTCGTACGAAACGCATTATGCTCCTCGTTCTACGAGACGGACCGAGTATTTTGTTAGATTTAGGGCCAACGCCCAGGACCATCCTCTTTCCTCGTCGCTCTTTTTTTTTTTTTTTTTCATGGACACGAGATGATCCTGCTGTGAGAGGCCGAACGAGTACCTCCGGTAGGGTTTAGTGCAGACGGCCTTTGGGCTCCGCCATAGGCGTGGCGAAAAAATTTGCGTATCGCAATGGATCGTTTGCAGAGATTTTCTCTCTCTTTCAGAGCGTCAATACGTCATTAATACATCTTGTTTTGTTATAAACAACATACTAGTAAATTTACGAAGAGATATGTTACTTTGTACAAACGTAACATGACGTTAATCCCTTACTTCGCGAAACTCCACCTTTGCATTATCGATTCGAACGGAGGAGAGGGAAAAAGATGAAAAGAATTCAGCATCTATTACTATAGGCTTGCATTTTCGCGTTGCATTAGCCGATCTGCATCGAGGATCCCATCAAGAGATCGGCCGCGGGAATACCGGGTCTTTCTTGGCCTCTCGACACGATCCCTGACCCTTTCGCAATAACCAGGATGCATTGCACGCAACGGCAGTGCTTCGAAACGATCCGCGACTGCAGGCACAACGGCGTTACCCGTACTTGTACATATACTTGTACCCACGCCGATATACCAGCACTCAGGTACTCTATCATTGCTACTTCGTTGCTGCATTTTACTTCGCGTTCGTGCTACCATGTACATACTTTGACTCGAACGCGCGGCGTTCATGAGAGAAAAAGAGAGAGAGAGAGAAGACGCATGAGATTCACGATGATATTTCGGTTCTCACAGGAGTTGTAAGATTAATCCATATGCAAAGCAAGAAAGTATCGTTTTCAATGGGAATAAATTTCCTTGCATTCATAGGCAAATAGGAATACGATTATTACAATTATACAAAAGTATAAAGAATATTTTGCGCGAGATATACAAGGGAGATAAGAGATAGCGGATAGTGATTATTCCGTTCGCCAATCAATACAAAATATTCAATTTGACGTTTGGTTGGATTACAGGAGGCTGTAGTGTCAAGCTACTGCTACGAGGCACTTGCACGAGGTACCTTTTCTTTGTATTGGTATTACCACATATAGCTCGCAACTATATATTGAATTTCAACCGCTCTTGGAATCAGCGGCATTACACATTCTAGAGCTCATCCCAAGGCTAACCTCTTGCAGCAGAAAATCCGAGAGATCGCTGCTCTTTTTTATGAAATATATTTCGCTACGAGGATTCCATTTTCGAACGTATTAAATTTGTCCGAGTTGTTGAGTCCTTTTTATAATTCACATGTAGAGTACGTTCAGAATAATTGGTTTAACATTTCCGTTTGCCTCCACACTAGCTTTATCGCGCGCCATCACCGTTTCAGGAATTGCTTAATGTATCTCCACATGTTCTGAAAAAAAATTCCTACTTAACATATACATTAACTTAAATTCTTAGGATAATAAAGTTTACTTACTTAAATAATAAAATATTTTATTAATGACTAATATCTACTTCATATTTCGGAAATTTAAGCTTTCGAAATTATCCATGAGAGTTCTGAGTATTACAAAATGCTAAATTCTTATGCCTTTGACTTTAAATCGCACTAAACGTTCTCTCTCTTTCACAATGATATTACACATATCATAGTTTTATAGCAACAATAAATAACACAAATTTAAAAATAACGGAGTACACGTATAGTTAATTTATTATGACACGTAAACGAAACATCTTAAATGTTTAGGTAAAAAAATCTTTACATTGGATGTGAGCTGTTTTCAGCGAGTAGATAGAAATACCTGCCACATTTTCAATCTGACCAATTCGCGATTTGTGCGCGAGTATAAGTCAAAGGTACAAGCCTCGTACTCTGCGAGACTACCCTACGCCAATGGCAGGCGTGAAGGGAAGGCACGAAGCACGAAAAAGAGTTTGCCATCGGGCTCGAACACTTTCCAGCGCGCCGCACCGGAGTTCCACGACCGCGTTTCGGGACAACAGCACGTCGGTACCCAACCGTGGGGCCTCCCCGTCCTTGGTCCGTGTCAGTGGCATAGACCATACAGGGCCCGTTCAAGGTCGAACCGAGCGCACACGAGCGCCGACGAAGTTGCACGAGGGGCCCCGAGTCCGGTCGAAGGTACTCTCCTCGACCGGGGCCCAATGACTAGCGGGGGCAGGATAGCGGGGCCGGTACGGGCGGGGGAGGAGAAGAGTGGGAAAGGCGGGGGAGGGGGAGGAGGGGGGGGGCTGGGCGAGGGTACGGGCGGCCGCGGAGGAGAGAGAGAGGAGATAATGTCCGAGCGAGGCGATCGAAGGTCTCCGGCCCCAAGTGTCATCCTATACCCGTAAGGTCTGCCACGTCGTTTCTCCGCGTCTTATAACGCACATTAATACGCGTTATGTGTACATTGGGGCGACACCCGCCTTTTCGTCGTGGTTTTCGCTGTCCGCTCTACTCTGGCTCCTCTTTCTTTCCTCTGTCATCTTCTGCGCTGCTTGCCTTTCTCTCTTTTTTTCTCTTTTTCTTCTGTTTTTTCTCTCTCTCTCTCTCTCTCGCGGTTCTTGCTCTATTTTTCTTTTTAAATATTTCTGTAGCCCGACCCTCTGAGAAGAGAATGGTCCCCTTTCTTTCCCCCTAATATTTCCAGCGAACGGTTCCACTCAAGGGCCATCTCATATTAATCTTTTAAAACCCTGCCAGAGGAATTAGATGGCGACTTGTTCCGTTGAGGCTGATTGGTGGAGACAGAGATGCGTGGTCTATTCTGCGAATAGCATTATAGCATATTAATTGTAAATGTTGAAGGCGCGCAGCATTTTTAAATGGCCTCTTATTATCTTTAATCGAACATAAGGAATTACGACTGTGAAGAAAAATATTATAGATTTTTCAATTTTTATATAATATAATTTTATAAGCTAATTATATAATGTACATGTTTTATAATACATATATCTTTAATTTAAATTATATGTTTGTTATAAGTATACATACATTTATTATAGTAATATAAAATTATTATTTATATATTTTCACAATAGATTTATATTTCTTGATTTTCCAGTTCATATTACGATTTAATGACGTGGAATAATTTTTTGCATTCTTCCTTGCACTACTTTCTTTGTATACCATTCATAAGATTCATTCTGAGTTGCTATCTATTATATTCTCGAAGGAGCATATCTACAAATATTTTCTTTTCATGTTAATTGATGATGATTCATATATTTGAGATCAGTCAAGAATCTGACGCTTAAAATGCAAATGTGGATCAGTTTCACAGACATTCGTCATGTATCTATTTCTAAAAAGTTACAGCTGTACGTATGTGCGTAAATGCAATTTCTTTTCCATTATAATTGTCGACTTTTTCGATGAAATCTATTTGATCTGAAATCGATCTATTTTATATGTATATATATAATTAAAAGTAAAGTAAAGCTTTCCGTAAAGAATGTTAATTAAATTAGAAATATTTGTTATTCCTTGAGTCTCTCTCTCTCTCTCTTTCTCTTTCTCTCTCTCTCTCTCTCTCTCTCTCTCTCTCTGACATTTATAAATTAATGAATATTCTTGCATAAATGCTCCTATCTAATAAAAACTTAGTAGTTGATCAAAAATATTAATGTCGATGCAATGGAATTCCAGAAACAACTATTTAAAAAAGTTGCTGGGAATTTTAAATACCGATTCGATGATTTAAATCTTGCAGAGAGAGTTACACCTTCTAACAAGAAGGTACACCTTCTTGTTAGAAGGTGTAAATCTAACCTAACCTAACAAGAGGCTATTACATAGATGTGTATTTACTCACACCGTGTTTTAGCACGGTACGGACGATCCGTCACCGCGATGTCGCAGAAAATAGTTCGTGTGAAAAAGCTCTAATGCCATGACCAAATGAAGGTAACGCGCGACTTACATTACGGGACATATCCGATTGATAACCACTGATGATGAGTGACGCTGTCACGTTCTGCTCGTTTCGCATAACGGACCGACCGGCTAAACGAGCGTTCTGTCCTGACCTATCAAGAAGAAGGTCGGCGATATTAATTGTAAATCGAGCACGAGTGCAAATTTGATTCGGAGTTCTAGTCACGCGATCTCACCTTATACACGATGATAAAAAAATTTACAATCATCTTAACTCTATTTCTGTTTAAGGGAAAAGAGGCTACATTTCTATGTGAATATTGGAGAACGTTTGAACATCGTTTAAAAAATATTTAAATATTGTTTAATAATTTTCACACGATGCTCTTGGATCGATCTTGACGAATAAAAATTTCTGCACTATAATGTTATATATTTCTATTTTTAAAATTCACCGCGTTAAATAGACAAATAAATAATATTGTGTATACGAATAAATAACTTGCGTGTAAGAATAAATAATCTCTACCAGCATAAAACAATTTACCGTTCTGTGATGTCATCGGAAATGCCGATCGATATGTCTTTTCCGTAGAAATAGTTACGGCAACAGGGCTATTATCGAAGAGGGAACCGTTCGAATTCCTACGTAAATTAACGAATGTGGTAATAACCTACCTGTTTTTCTTGTGACCACGACATGCGGCCACGCTAGTTTCTAGTTCTTTGTTCGAGAAGGAGAATTCCTAATAATCAATCTTTTAAAGCGTGTCATTTCCCGTGTTATCTCGTTAATTACGGGCGGAAACTTTCAACGGTACTTTGATTAGAGCGTTAAACCGGAAAAAAAAATTATCCTATTCGAATTATAACGCGGGGAGAATGATATACTCTACAAAGGGAGTGTTGTTTCAAGTGGAAAGCTTGATAAACGATATATGTGCTACCAGCATTAATTATAATAATCAGAATAAAATACATAAGTCAAAAGACTTCCCGCGAAGCTGTCGACGCCTCGGCGTTGATTGAAATTTCACGGCAGGCGTCATCGGCATGTATAACGCTCGTGAATCGTTTCGCGGCATTAATATTAATTAGGATTAGCGAATTAATAAGTACGCTGACGAGGGTCTGCTTTCGTGTGAACGTGACCCCCAATACATATGCGCGCGCGCGCGCAATCGCCATAGACAGGGTGTCCCTAATTTAAATGGCAAAACTTCAAGAGCGTGTAGGAGACCGAAAAATTAAGACAAGAAGTCCTTTAAAGGTTTGCTCGTTTTTGCTCCATTTTAGAGAAAATCGCAAAAATTCAATCTCTCATTGTCAGTTGCTCTCTTGAGTTGATTGGCACCGAATAAACTTTCTGCTTCAAGGTTCCTTACATATGTAAATACTTGATGTTATCCTTTACATTCTTTTGTTTGTTTCCATTCTTGCTTTCTTCTATGAGTCCTTAATTAGTCTTTAATTAGGCTGGACATAAATTATCCACAATGATGGATTGGACGTGGAGGAATAGTATCTTGGCCACCTCGATTACCTGATATGACAATCCCAATGGACTTGTTTGTATGGGGAACCTTGAAGCAGGAAGTTTATTCGCTGCCAACCAATTCAAGAGAGCAATTAAAAGACCGAATCATAAATGCAGTGCACCAAATATCACTAGAACAATGTCTAACTGCAATTAATGAGATCACTGCTAGATGTAATGCTTGCATTGCTGCAAGAGGGCAACATTTTGAACAATATCTGCATTAAACAGATGGTAACATAAATAAAATGTAAATAAATAAGTAAAAAAATGAAAACTTGTTTTGTTTCCTTTTTTGCGATTTTCTCCAAAATGGAGCAAAAACGAGCAAACCTCTAAAGGACTTTCTATCTTAGCTTTTCGATCCCCTCCTGAAGCTTTGCCATTTAAATTGGGGACACCCTGTATATCCTACGCTTGCACATTTACGTTTTAACGCGCGAGATATCGCCGTAATGTGTCGGTCTCATCCACATGTGCGAGGAATTTTGCGTACTACGTCTTAAACGAAAAAGAGAGAGAGAGAGAGAGAGAAAAAGCCGGTTGGCGTCAGAAATGATTGCGGAATTCTTCAGTCCCGAATGATGTGGCGGAGGGGACGCAAGAAAGGAGTTCCTTCAGGGATCGACGTACCGCGGATAAGTAACTGCCTTGTGCCAGGAAAAGGTGAAAGGGGATAGGAAGAAAAGAGTCGGCGAGGATACACGAGGATTGCTACCGAGTTCAGACACAGTATATTGCTGTTAAGTCGCGATGTAACCGCACGCGATGTCGTTCGGTGACCAATCGATGTGCATTAGTCGGCGTTTTGCGCCGCTGAAAAGATTTTCAAGAGCGATTCCGTTGCAAGGCATCCTCACCGCGGCAATAAAATGAGGAGGGTATAACAGCGAAGGTCGAAAAAAGAAACTTATATTTTCAATTTCAACACATTTTCAGGAATGGCAGATAAATTAGTTTTGTTCCGCTTGAATAAATACATATTTTATTGCGTGTGCTCGAGATGTTTTAGGAACACTCTGTGGACAATCCGTCTCTCTGTGGCATCGCGAATAAGTAACCATTAGCGGTAGCAGTCAGGAAGAATCATCATCAGGTTTATGGAATCTTCGGCTAAAATTTGCGGGAACTTCATTACCGTTACATAGCGACATATCTTTTGAGAAATGATATTTTTTTCTCCCCGCATCTTTCTTTCTATCGAATAGTGATCGCTATGCATTTAAATTATTTTTACGCGACTATCAAGTGTCTCCTCATCTCGATAATGACATTTTTTTCATGTAGCATAATTTAACATATCGGAAGATTTTTTTCAGTCATTGCGAATTTTGCTTGATTTTGGGACTGAAGAGTCTGAATGTTTTAATACGCAATAATAAAAAATTTCCAGTTAGTTAATTGGATATTCGTCAAGAGTCCATGGTGCTTCGTATGCGAAAATTGCAAGAGGCTCCTGCGTGACTTGGCGTTAAAGCACTAATTAGATGATTGGTTTTAACGGTAAAACACAATTTAGCAACTTTCCCAGGATAAAAATTCTTAAATGAAATACGCAACGAAAGATCGTGCCCAGATCGCGATAGGCGCGCGGTACAAATTCACGAGCGTAGACGCGCCTGTCTCGCTAGTTTTGAAATAGTGATAGTCATTATGTTGATGTCCACGTAATTTTATTATTCGACGAGATTCCGTAGAATTTTGGACGCGTGTATCCCGCACGGAAGTGTGAATACATTGTTGGAAAATTTAGCTTAAATTCAACATATATCGCATGTCTCAAAAAGTCTATACAAATTTTTGTGTTAATTTAACATAATATGGATATTAAAAATGATAATACTAATATTTATAATGTAAAATGAATGCAAACTTTATAGTAATTTGAAATAAATTTTGTGTAAAAAGATCAACATATTTTTAATAATAAAAATAACTTGGAAAAATGTTATTGACGATAGTTTTATTGTAGAATAAAATCAATATTTTTCCTATACATTTTGACAGATAAATCCTGTCACTAATAATGCGAAACATATTTATCGTGTAAAATTAAAAATATGTACACATTGTGTTATTTTTACACTCTTTCTCAGTTATTTTAATAATATAACATTCGATTTCAATTAACACAACAGCAATAAAGCAACGAAAGTGTTAAATATTTAACACAAATTTTAACCGGCCATGTTTTTTAACAAAAAAAAAAAAAAACACAAATTTTCCAACAGTGCAGCTACATAAGATGCTGCGTGTAATTTAGAACAACTCGAGCTTGTCGCGGATGTGTATACAAACGCAAACGAAAGAATGTGCGAGAGAGAGAGAGAGAGAGAGAGAGAGAGGGAGAAAGCGAGAGAGATGCAGAGAGGCTGCATGTGCACGCGGTCCACATATATTTACATCTCACATGGGTAAGAAAGGACTCGGCGCGTCTCATTAGTGCCCCGTTATTTTCTAAGCATCCTGCCATGCTGATTATCGCGCGCTCACTTCTATGATGGTAATGCTCTCTTCCTGCCGTCCGTCGGCTCGTTCGCGTTGCATCACGTTGAAACTATGCACGTTAGGAAAGCTGTCCCCGAATTAGCCCGTCCGTCAGCCGCGCACGGGCTTAATGGGCCTGCTTAACTCAATACAAAGTTATAAGAAAATATTTGTAACTAACTGTGTATATATACATACATACACACAGAACAAATATATATGATATATAATCATTTGCCATACACGCGCGTTAATTAGTTCTCTTTTGATAAGTGTTAATAGTTGAAATTGGAGTTGCAATTTATTAATATAAATTGGATGCGCGGGTGGATTGAGTGGATGACACGCTTTTTAGAAGCTGAATTTCTTTTTATATTATTATTATAGAGATTACAATTATAGAGAATTGTTAATTTTCTTCAATGTATAATTACATTCTTTTCTTGCTTTCTAGTTATATCGCGATACTAATAATTAATATAATATTACCGAGTGCATTTTTATTATCTCGTGCGTATTACAGAGGCGCTGTTTTTTAATATATATATTTAGAATATTTTTTTATCTATATCTTGGCATCTATTATTAATTTGCAATCCTTTCAAAGAGATTGAATGTATTTTTCTTCTTTGAGGGTTACTTTTTATAATAGTTTCTCTCAGAATTTCTATGTACGAGGAGATCACAGAGAAAACATTTGTCATGCTTTAATCCGGAGTGTTACTACGCTACTTCCGCGCTCGAGGAATTAATTGTAAAGTTCTCGCGTCATCGCCGCTGCGTATATTCGCTCGCACACAGAGGCACACAGATACGTACATATGCGTACACGCACACGCATCGCCGTTGTGTCAGCGCCGGCGTCGACGCCGGCGTATCTTTTTGTAATTCGCTTCCTACCGGCGTTATAGAAAAACGCTAGAGGTCTGCAATTAAAATCCCGGAACGATAAGCCGCGGGGACAGGTGAGGGTCGATGCACCTTCGCCCAGAACTCTGCATCCGCATGCGTTTATACGCGCGATATAGCCTCGGCGCTATTGTGTGCGAGCGTCTACGCACACGGGCATGAGAGTAATGCAGGTGGCTTTTTTCCCCTTTTGGCGAATCGATCATTCCCCGGGCCGAGGCGCGCCGAGGCTGCTTAACGGCATAGAAAAGTCGCGGCACGCCTAGAAGTTGGCGGGTCTCTGCCCCGTGATTCCCCCCGGGGGCAACAATGCGCCGACCCGGAGGATTAATGCATCCGCGGCCGATCCCGGTTCGCGCTGAAATATTGAAAATTACACCGGGAATATATTAATCCTCTTCCGAGAGATGCGGAAGGGGATTCTTTTTTGACGCCGCCGCGCCGGCATCGCATTTTTTTTTTTTTTTTTTGCGCCGACCGGGAACAACGCGAGAACGCGGGAGACACGGCGTGCCTTTCTCCGGGGATCATTGCCGTCGCGATCGCAGTCCCACGGAACGGACAGCCGTAAGATTGCCGGCATTCGGAACGTTGAGTCGTACGGATACGGCGAGGCAGATACTTTTTTTTTTTTTTTTATACATTCATCACATTTTGTATCTGTGTCTGTGCGGATCTTTTTCTGCCTCAAATTTTACGACAGCGCATCATATCAACTGACTAATGTATAAAATTCATTTTGATAGAGATGGAACGGAATGTCTACTTTAAGAACATGGAAAATTTGTAACTCTCAAGAGTTTTTTTACTTGAAAAAATCAGGGAATTCTCATGGAATTTTATTGAGACTCGGACAATTTTTTAAAATAATTCTCTCTTTGATAATTTTATTATTATAAACCGCCAATAAGCCAAGTTGTAAATTATATATTTAAAATCAATCTCTGTTTATATATATATATTATATATATTCAATGTCTTAACAAAATATTGAATATGCAGTATATAGTTTTGATTTTAATTTTTAGTTAAAAAAATAAATGTGTTATATGCAAGTTAAAAATTTTAATTTTACCGAAAACTATTTTTTTTTTATTTATAAATGTAGCACTTGAAACTTAAGTGGCTTTCCTTTATATAAATAAATAGTATTAGAATACACATACAATAAAAAAACTTATTTTAGGAAATTACACCAGAAAAAAACCTTTAAAATATTTTGGTCACCTAGAATTTTGAACAAAAAAAAAAAAGATCTTTAAGATCAGAGAATTTTCAGGGAATTTTTTTACAAGATTTGAGTAGACACTCTGTGGAAGCGTGCATTAATTTTTCTTTTCATTTCTACACCATCGCTATAACAAATAAAATTAGATCAAATTTAATAATATCGGACAGTAATTAAATTTTATCTTTACAGTACAAATAATTAATAATAATTTAGAAGTCTGCTGATTATCAATCGTATTTCTTAATACCGGATACGCCGATATCCGGTGGATCTCATGAATGGTTAGTTATAATGATGGATTATAGTATAGTATCTTGCTCGTGGTCCAAAGAATTAAGCGCATGGTAGAACGATGCCGATATAACTGGCGCGGGGCTCTCTGTAACGCCCGAGAGAATTAACGGTGTTCGTTAATTCGCAATACACAGGCGGAGCAGCGATGCCGCCTTTTTTTCTCAGGCATGGGACACAAGGTAAAAACTCCCTCGCCTCTTTCGTACATAACGTATGATGGGTAACAAAGAATAGCGCGACGATATGGCGAAGAAACGAGAAACGAGAGGGCCGGGGGACGGAAGAAGAGAGAGAGAGGAAAAAGATCGCAGTTTATTGTTCAAGGGCGTCGACGCTTCGTATCCAAACGTTATACATAAACCGTATATAGAGTGCGCAAAACACTCGCGATATCGTAACGAAGGCATCACCGTTCGAGGGAAGAAGAAAACTTCTAGTCATAGAAAAATGTTAATTCTATGTTTACTGACCTAACAGTATCTATGAAATATGTAAAGTGCTTATAATTAGATAATATCGTGCAAAAAATGAAATTAATTCTCGAATCGGTTGTTTTGGCTGTATGAAGCTTAAAATAAAGCCAAGCTTGATGTAAAAAATTGACATTATTTAAATGTGCATATTTCTTTTTTTTTTTTTTTTTGTTTTTGTGAGAAGACCAGTGTAAGTGCAAAAAAGTATAAAATAATGTGAGAAAGCAAGGCGGAACTCCGCGTTGTCAGAGCGGGAAGCGCGATACGTTTTTCTCGCCCGACAACGCAAACTCGCGCAAGACTGCGAGATTATTGAATCCGTTAGTCGATGGTGCGGTGGATCGCTGCGTGCAAGCTTTGACGGATAATTTTCAGCGATCGCTTGTTCAGCCGTGTGGCTTAGACGAGATATATTCTCGAATGGAAAACGTGAGAAATCGCTGGGAATGGCAAAGCTCGACGTCCACCGGAAAGGATGCGATTACTCATATTTATGATTATACGACGTGTAAGAAGTGGCAGCATTCGCGAGAGAGGAGCCCCGAAAGAAACTCGCTCCACCTCGTGTCCCGGCTGTTGTGCCACGATATTTATTTTGCAGAATTGCCTCGCAAATCCCCACGAAAGTCCCCGACGAAAACTTGTTTCGCGGCAACTTGTTCCCGCATCGCGGTCTCTCGTATCTCCCCGCGCGCCGCAATTTCGTCCTTTTGGACCCCCATTGTCCTCGGCCACACTGTATATATGCGCACAGTAACGATAAATATCTTCATTGGCCGGGCGAAATTCTTTCGGGATTTAACGTAGTTGTTTCGTGGCTTCGAAAATATATAATATTTATTTATATATTAGTTGAATTAGTGGAACCGTTGAACGAGAAAATTGCGTGTACGCGTGATGGAAAGGTTTTAAGAAAGAAATGGAATACAATTAGCAATATATATACATTTTTAAACAGTAAAAATATAATTATTTTTGTCAAATTTTATTATTTACGCGCGAAACAATTTTTAATTGAAAAAGTTTGTGTATTTTAGTTATCGATTTTATATATGATTTATTGAAAATAACTAGAGGGAAATATTGAAAAATGCTGTGTAATTATAAAATACAAAAGAGTGTAGTGAAGTGACTTATTACAGATTTTTTTTGAAGTAACGAGCAAGTGGAGTCGTGCAATATCGTCGTGTAATAACTCTAGTTACTTCTTTATTCTTCTATTTCATCTGCAATCTCTTACAATCTTCCTTTTCCTCGCCGCGTTGCGCCGTAGGCTGTACCGGTTTCCCTCGAACCAGACTGAACAAAATCCAGCGAAAGCACCGCATGATCGATGAGCGAGCTTGAAATTCCTGGTTTGCTATCGAACGCTCGCGGACGATCCTTCATTACCACACTTTCGCGTCTTACCCTATCTTTTTGCATCGTGTAGGAAATTTTATAACTCTCTAATAAAGATTTCTGTGCCGCGTATACTTATGTGAAAGTACACGTTGGGTGCCTCAAAACTCTATCGCAACACTGATCTCATCTATAGATTTGTATGTGAGCTTCAGAGAGAGATTTCTTTTTAATAAAAATATTACAATTTAAAGAATAATCGATTAAGGAAAAATCAATTCTGAATCGATCTGAAGAATGAAAAAATATATATTTTCATTTTCTCCGAAATATCTGCTATTTAAAATTTATTCGCGCAGCGCATCGCAAAGCGTTAATTAATAGCCGGTGGATGTGGCGAAATCGTCGTGGAAAGCCGCGCGATGATTACGAAAGAAATAAATCGCTTGTTTATACGGCCGTGTCAAAAGTCCTAATCGGAAGTACCCGTGGCTCTTTATCCCTCCGGCTATACTCGCTACCTGACGATGCTCTCTCCCGATCGTGTTGCTGCGGAACGGACGACGTTGCATTGTAGCGCGCGGTTGCAACAACAACGGGCCGTAACTAAATCTGTCCGTCAGTTCCAACCCGTGGTAAGACCTTGGATTGCTCGCTCGTCTGACATACGTACGCTGCTCAAGTTCCCCACGTGCAGGCCCGTGGATAATCGATTCGATCGTAAAATACGCTCCTTACGCCTTGGCGTAGAAAAACGTTGCAATGAGAAATGTTCCGGGCGGACACAGCATCGAAGGCGCAGGCATTATCGTTAAATTGTACTGGAAAAAGCGAACACATGATATTTCGATCACTGTCGTTCACTTCATTTCTCGAGAACTCAGTTCAGAGTAATTGCGGTGTGTCGTCAGTTTTTTTCCTCGCACAATCAGGACCTTGGCTTTAATAATTGTATAAATTATTTCGCGCCGATGAATCTTTCCATTATGTTGTTTTTAATTTCGTATGATAATAAGCTGAATTCATTTCTCTTACGACTATTCTTCGCATAATTCTTCAATTTTTTCTCTAATTAAATATTGTTTTTTATATTAACATTTTGATATTGATATATCGAGTAAGTGCTTTTAGAGGAATGGATATATAGTTAAATTAAGAAATTGCATTTTTTGCCGTTATATAATCTTTTTGAATTTTATAGCGAAACGAAATTGCATCCATTAATAAGCCCGTTAATTAAATTTACGTACAATTCAGCATATAGAGATATAAATATATAAACGATTCTGCTACGAAAACAAAAAAATCACGTAGAACTATCTGTAAGAAAATTAGTAGTAATTACTGAAGTCAATTTATAAGTTAGGTTTTGACATTATTTTGAAGATATCTTGGTATAATAATAAAAAAATTAATTAGAAATAGTACTCATATATTTTAAAGGAAGGAGAGAATTCTTCTTTTCACAAAGTTCTCTTTTATAATTTGATATTATACTAAAGAAACTCTATCCAAAGAGTTTTTCTTGCGGCGCATTTTTCTTTTCATCTTTCTTTCGGGTGGTCGTTGACTTCCGCCGCTCGATAATCGAGCTTTACACGAATTAAAAGCGTGTCTGACGGATTTTCTCGCGAGTTGTTTATAACAATTCTCATTGCCGATGGACAATAGATTGACTGTCTTGTGAACTCCGTCTCCTTTGTCACGTATCAAGGACGTGGAGGACCAAGGGATGCACTTGAAACTGTAGTCGATGATCTTGGTGAGAATGTTATTTTGACATTTCTTGCTCTACGCTCTTGCTTACGCGACAAAAACGCTTGCATTCTCGTAATCCACCAATTTCCAGATTAAGAAGACTGTCATCTTGAAACACGCGAAAATATATATTTTAGTGAACGATAATTTTTGCACTTATTGATAAAAGTATGGATTAGACAAATTAACTGTTGAAAAATAAAATAGTTAAGAATATCGTATCATCATTATATCGCTAAATTACTTTATTCATTTCTTTCTATATTTTACACTTAATTTTTTTATAAGCTCACCTTATTTTTACAAATTTTACAAAATTGCAAACTACTTTAATATTCTCTACAGAGATATATTTGTAAGAAGAAACGCAATCTCGCGAGCTATTCATTATTCTTCACGCGATCGAGTGGAAGATTTTTATCTCTTACTATCCATTAGCAGGCTTTGTGTGTTACTTATTTACCATGTAGATTTTTAAGTACAAACTTGTGTGCACTACCTGGAACAGCTCATGTTTGCATCTTTAACCGAGTGCTATATGCGTTTGGATTTATTTCGCTGTTGTCAAGTATTACTGCACTTTGACAGCGAAATGTCAGATCCGCGTCTATGTATTCATCGATATACATACGAGCTGTACTATGTCATACAATAGCGAAATGCGTATACGTGTTTATCGGTGACGACACGTTTGTCCCGTGGAAATCACCGTGTGCACAATGATGCTTGATAGTGATTACACAGCGCAACAAAATAATTGACACTAATCGAAGTTAATAACCCGTCGAGCGTTCTCGGAAGATACGGGTTAATCGATAAAAGGATTTTTCCCGACTTATTTATCTTACCGGGATGAACAGCATAGTGGCCGACTCCGTCCGCGATTAATATTAATAATAACCATTATTTTCGCAGGACCTAACGCCGTACGTGAAAAAATAACGCATCCTTTTTGCTAACCACCCTAATCACGAGTAATTATAGAAGGATCGATAAAGCAACAACTGTCTCGCTTTTACACTTTTAGAATCAAGCTCCTAACGAGCATAACATGGAAAATAAGACCTAGAAATTGGAAGAATCCGCTTACGGCGGTATCTTGAGTACGACATCAGCGAGCTTAATGCCTGTATATTCATATAGAATGAAAAAATTGAATTAGAATTAATTTACATTATTATACATGATTTCTCCAACATGGTTTCCTCTATCAGCGATAGACGGAAGTCTACGCTAAGCGCCGTGAGTTTTTCTCTCCAACCGATGTGACGTAGAATCCACATTGAATTATGTATTCTAGGCTAATGGCTGTAACGATTGAACAGCAGTGCAACTTCCGTCGGGGATGCAAATACGATGAGGACACCGAGTACTCAGTGTACACCCATCAAGTACTACCAGCCAGCTAAGGCAGGCAACTTAGAACGCGAACGGTACACGCGCACGTATAAAGCGCCTGCACCTTTGACCGGTCGAAGGCTCCTCGTTCTCTTTCCTTCTTCCCTTATGGCTCGTCTCTCTTTGGGCCAGAAGGTGCCTCGAGTGCACGAGATCGCAGCTCTCGGTTAGGTCGTTGCGCGCCAACGGAAGACGACCGCCAGGAGGCTCTCTCTCTCTCTCTCTCTCTCTCTCTCTCTCTCTCTCTCTCTCTCTCTCCCCCCTCCCTTCCTCTCTCTTTCTCTCAAAGAGGAGAAGCATGCGGTGGGCGCCTCTCTGCACATCGTAGTTATATTTAGATTCGCGCTGAGCGGCTCTCCTCGTGCTTCTTGTTTTACATCCCTTAGCCCCGCGCGGAATCACCGGCGTAGCGGCATTAGCATTATCGCCACCACGGCGACCGCGAACGACGAAGACGGAAGAAGGGACTCGAGGCACGCTGTCCTTTCTCGTTCGTTGTACCCCCCCATGATTCCGCAGCGGGAGATATCCCGGGGAAAGGATCGATCGCGCATTCCGTTTCGACCGCCGAATGTTTCTCTCTTCGTCGGTAGGATTTTTGAGATGTCCCCTCGAACATTTGAGAATTTTTCAAAATCTTTCTTAATTTCTATATTTATAATATATGTATGGAATTGAGAATTTTTCTTTTTCATTTTATTGAAAATTTTATTTTAAAAGCCATGATGAATCGCATTTATATGCACTTCATTGTGTTCATTAGTGTTATTAAATAGTTTTATTAATTTCTTATATATTTTTCGCGAGTTTTTATACATATTAATTTTTTATATGTATAAAAATACGCAAAAATTATACATATTTTATATTATACATATTAATTTTTATATACACTTTTCTTGTTTTACAAATATTCTTGATATTACTTTCTTCTCTGTGAAAGAAACGTCAATAATAAATGTTTTTATTAATTTTCTATTCTCTTTTTCAAAGATGCAAAAATATTTTAGATTTCATTATTATTTTAAAATTATTTTCTCTCTAAAATGCTGTACCAAGAAAAAATAATCGAGTTAAATATATCATCGTCATTTTTTTCGGATGTGTTGTGCTTGATGGATGGATCGTTCGAGGAAGTTCCGGGACTATTGTTTAACGAAGTTCTTCCCCTCCCCCCTTTTTTTTCCCTGAGAACAAGCGGAACAATTGTATATGCATCGATGAATTGAGATATGAAATATGCAGAAGACACCCGCTATGTCGACTTTTCCTCTTGCTTTTTTAATATTCCCCTTTTCTTAGTTGCAACCCGGTCTTGCGAGTCCAATTCCCGGGTAATACAACCGAAGATAGGATCTTCGGAAATTGAAAAACAACCACGGCGGGTTGTTACGCTACGTTCTTCTATCTGCTTCATCAACGACGTCATTCTCGATACTTGCATCCTTATCATATGTTTACGAACGAGACATTAAAAAAAATATTACGCATTGTGCGAGGAAGACGTTCAGAGAGATAATCAACAAACGATGAGAAATTCAGGGATGAGTCCTTTTTTCTTGCACTATCTTTGTATTCTCATAGCGAACGATTGTCCGATAACAATCATTAAATTATTATCATAAACATTCTTTGAGCTTTTCTCAGTTAGGAATACACTTAAGTGTATTTAAGACTATCTGAACATTCTGAAAAAATGATTGTTAGTGGAAATGATTCTTACGTCCGGTATATCAGAAAGCGTACTTTTCTATGAGATACTTTCTTTTAAAAAAATTCTGTAGTCTTCCACTTATGACCGACTCATCAGCGCCGAACACGGCGAGCAATTAACTGCGAGCATTGTTACTATGGAGAATGGAGTATCTTCTCGAGGATTCTTTCATGGCAATGAAGATTCCATGGAATAGCGTATCCGTTTAGACTACCCAACGTCTCGGCCAGATCCTCGATATCATCGCTCGTTCGTTCGATTACATCTGATCCGCGGCATCTAAGATAGATTCTCTGCGACTTTCTCACGAATATCGGAAACAACAAGCGTGCATCTCAACGAAAAGAATAGAACGAAAAAAATAAGAAGAAGAACGCTATAAAAGCGTTAAGAGCCTTAAAAAAAAGCTCTCAGCTGTAAAATGAATGTGACACTTTTAAGGACGTTCTGGATGTACAATAGTAGCAAAAAAATTGTGAAAATTAAAAGGAAAACATGTTTCTTACGTTTATATTGTTTGAAAAATTAAAAAAATAAATTCGGGTTATGAAAAAAATTAAAATCACAAAATAATATGGATTTTGACGTCTTCGTAAAAGAAAATAGTTGTAATTAATATTTTTCCTAATTTATGGCAAAAACTTTTGATCGTGAATATCTTCTGAAATCAACTGCAAAAAACAAAGAAAAATGAGTAATTGGCAGAAAGAGAAAAAGAGATAGATAATATTTTTCTACAATTTTTAATAAATAACTTTTAAACGAATTAGTGGATCTAAATCAAATTTTGCACAAATATTTATTAGAATTTCCTTAATATATGTGAAAATTTTTATTTCATTGATAATATTTTTTCTTTGTCAAATTTGTCAATAAGTGCTAGAATAGACGATTTTCCATAAGAATTAATAGAAATTTTAAATTTAAATAACTTGCAAACCGTTAAGAGAATTGTGCTTAGTTTTTGCACAAATATTCAGAAGAAATAGTAGAACAATCTATGAAATTTTAATGCTTTTGTTAGTATTTCGATATATGTCACATACATCCTTAAGAATATTATGAGAATTAATGAGGCAATTATTGTATGAATAGTATGAATTGCTTACGAATGAGAGTAATATTTCGATCAAATATATCTAATTATTATATTAACAAATGAAGAGAGAGACAGAGAGGGGACACGAGAAATGTGTACAAGAAGAACCAAATTATTCTTAAGTTTTTATTACAATTTCTGACGAGATATTTGCTAGTGCATAAATAAATTTAGCAATTGAATAAAACATGTTTCCGAGTCTTACTGTCGCGACTGGTGCATAAAAAATCGCGTGACGGACAGTATAAAGTACATTGCGGCACGACCACGTCTCGTACGCGTGACAGGACAAGGTAGATGGTCCTTCTGTTTCGGACCCTGCTAGCGTGTCCTTAATTGGCCGAGATCGAGGCATCGGGGAACTTCCTCGTTTTTTGCATGCACGTTCACTTGTGAATTCGCTTCGATTCAGCGTATTTGATCAAGTTCTCGTATTCGATCAAGATGAGAATCGAACCGGGAAACGCGTAAGGCATGTTAAGCGAAAGGATTTTTCTTAATTTTCTTGCTCTGCTTTTTTTTTTTTTTTTTCCCAGAATACGATATCGCGTTCTTAAAATTTCCGATGCATTTACGCGTATGAGATATCAAATAAAAGTAAGCTTTTCGATACATAGAAAGTGTGATCGTACTTACATTAGATATGTCATTATATATGCATGTCGTATCGAAAAGCTTACTTTCACTTGCTTTTTTATTCCATAGTTTTTGTTCAACTCGAAATTTAAATGTGCGTTACTTTGAACGCATGCTTTTCTTTGATCCGTCATTGATTCTCCGTGCAGAATTATTTCTTCGTTAATATTGCATTCTCTGCTACATAATGAACGGTAGCGCTTATTCAGAAACTAGTAAACGAGGTGTTTCGCGCGCGGAGAATCAATTTAAACGAAATCGTAACATTGCCAATACATTGCAAAGCACGAATTACGGCTGCGCGCCTTAGGGAATGTGTGCTTAGAACGTGTAATTTCAGTATCCTTTCTCATTTCGCTGACATTAACATTAATAATCCATTAAGACAGTAGCGACGCCGGCGCCACATTGAGATCCGAACTAACCATCGGTGTCGATCCATCTTTTCGTATCATTAAACCGCGTTTACAGGCGTCCATTACGCGAATTTTTTGTTGTCCGTTTCGCGGTTGACGTGCGTGTCGCGCGTGACCTATTTTCTTTCCTATATAATCGATACTTTGCGCCGTGGGCGCGATCTTCGATCTTCGATCTCCGGATGTTTTCGATGACGTTTGAGTCATGGATAAACGAGAAATATGTCTGTCTTAGTTTCCTTGCCTGGCGCAACATTAATAAACGTAACATTAAGACGTTAGGATTAAAGAGAAAAATATGATAAATATGTTTAAGAAATAATAGTATCTCTAAAATGACTTTACAGAAAATATAAAATCATCAAGGATTACGCGATTAAAAATAATATCTTCTTATCGTTGTGTGCGTTTCTTAAAAATTCTTAAATAAATATAGTTTTTCTTGAGTAAATATTTTCCTTGATTTATTAAACAAAAATCATTAAAAATACATATATTAGATTGTTTTATAAATTTTTAATCTGCAACTATGATAAAATGTTTATATTTTAAAATATATTTTAAAAAATTTATAAAACAATCTAATATATGTATTTTTAATGATTTTTGTTTAATAAATCAAGGAAAATATTTACTCAAGAATATTTAATCAAGAAAAACTATATTTATTTAAGAATTTTAAGAAATATATTTTAAAATATAAAGAAATTATGTATTTAAAAATACTAACATATATATATATATATATATATATATATATATATATATATATAAATTTGCTGCAACATATATTTCGAAAACATTGATTAATGTTCATGATAATGGCGCAATGTAATACAGATATGTTGCAACGCGTAAATGTCACAATCGGTTTACTCTACACGACGTTTCCTGCGAATTTAGAACGTGTCTTGGAAAATATAATTGTGTCGGACATGGTAATTTCTATAGGCGAAACGCTATTCAAAACAGATTAATGTATAAATACAGGATGTATGTATTTTCTATTTATGATATCGTCTAAAAGGATCCATGCAATTCCATTTTGAAATGCGTTTTCTAAAAGTTATTCCTTTCGAGATTGGATATAGGAGATCGATTTTTATATTCTTTGTTATAGATTTCCGAATTGTATAATCGAATGCACGTGAGTCGATTTTTATATCAATATTCCGAAAAGTTCAATGAAATATTTCTTTCTATCTCTCCTTTCTGTAATTTTTTTTGCAGCTTGCTCGTTAGACAGCAATTAACAAAACGCTACGTCCACGGAGAACATAATCGTGTTTATTTTTGATCATTGGAGCGATACACTTGAGACTGGTTTGTGTTCCCTATCGTTGCGCCGTTTAGATCTCAACTCGAGAGGAACGAGAGTAATTTCTTACACCACGTCATCGTCAAATCAGTTTACAACGAAGAAAATCCTTGTTTTCACTCTTGCGGAAAATATCTCGGTTTATTTTGCGTAAAATGTCGGAAAGAGAGAGTGTACGAAATTATTCGATCCAATGCATTCTTTTTTGTTATTAAATAATGAATTTATTATTCGAATTATTATTCGAACGAAGAAAATATCTCTCTTTGAAAAAAATAATATTGTGCAAGTAGATAAAATTTTAGGCATATATATATACAAGGTACATATACATATAATAATGCGTTGACGTAACAAACTAAAAAAATTAACATACATTTGTAATGATAAAAGGTAAATATAATAAGTAAGATAAGTAAGATAATGACAGAGGAATGATCAGCTGATCGCAGATATGCAAGTTGATGGACGCACAATTAAATGATTAATTTTATCGAAGACAAGAGGAGAGACGAACAATCGTGCGCATTTTCCGGGGAGTGAGGAGGAAAGAGCGCCTGATAAAGGAGCGAGGCTGGTACAGGGGATTTTACGAGCGAACAAGAGAGAATAAGCGAAAAGAAAAGAGGCGCGAGATCGAAGACTACAATTTTACAAACGTAAGACACGCCGCCGGTGCACAGACCGAGATCCTTTTTTCCCTCCCCACTTTTTTCATCTTTTTCTACTCCCTCGCCGACCGCAGACGGCGAGGTTCTGCGGCTTTGTTATGAAATAAACTTGAAAGCGAAATGCTCTTTCTCGGCTGTTTCTGTCTCTCGCTCGATTCTTTAAACGAGCGTTTCTCTCTTCACCTTTTGACTCGTCAACTCGTATTCTAGCCTTGCCCTTTCGAGACTCAATCGCGTGTCACCCCGGACGATCGTTATAGTCGTCGGTTCGTCGAGCCTTGTGCCGTTTATATTTCTGCTTGAAAGAGAAATTATGACTGTATTCCTACAATGTCAGACAGAGTTGCTTTATTCTTGCAGCGATAACTTTGCGTCGTGTTAAATTTTAAATGCCTCATGGTCGAGGGGCCTTGCGTGATTGCAAAAGATATCTTTGTTAAAAAACTGGACCCTCAAGGAGAATATCATACGGAATATATAATGGAATCATTAGCATAAAATTATATCACGCTAATGAAAATCATGTAAATTGCGCTCTTTAAAATATCGCAAGTAATTAAATGTTTTATTAATGACGATAAATCGTCCGCTCTCGCGGCAAGACGTATCGAATTTTTCATATAATTTACAAGCACATTACAACCGTCGATTATGAAATATTCTTATCTCTACGATTGTAATCGTGGCAGATCGAAAGAACGATAGCCTCACGCTAGTGCCCTACAAATACCGCCGACGAGGAATTCGTATTCTCCATACCATCCCCCGCATTCCGGATACCGTAGGAGAATGACTAATACCAGCCGATAAACAGGCTATTCCGTCGGCGCGGATACGGCGCGCCGACTTTCAGAATCGCGTACGCCGACAATTATAAGATAATGAATTAATACGCGCCTTTAAGGAGGATACCTCGTGCACGCATACCGTATCGTGGCGGCGAACAGATCGGTGATTAAATTCTCTGCCCTCCCCCTTGCCACGGTTGTACTCACCCCCTCGGCGCGATACCATAACTCAATGAACCGTTCGTTCGCTCGATATCTTTTCCCCGCCGATATCAGGCGGCCTTTCGCTCTCTCTCTCTCTCTCTCTCCTTTTCTCTCATCGGTATTCCCGCGCATAATATATACGTGTAGGCCTGTGCCTACCCATTAATAAATTTCAAGATCAAGGTGAACCGGTGCTCTCGTTTAAGCCACGCGATTAATCCCGGGAAACGCGCCTGATGATTTACGATGACCACGGTGTCGCTCTCGCGGGAAAAGAAAATCCCGGCGATTTACGCACTTGCGTGACTCGCGCGTCGCGCAATAAACACTGGCGATATTATAAATCTCATGCAGCGAATATGTGCGGCAAATGTATGCGATATATGTGATTGCGCAGCACGGTAATTACGGTAGCGCCTTATTCCCGCGCCTCATCGCATTAAACGGCAGCGTAATGAACTTATTAAGCGCGAATTAATAAGTCAATCGCGGCGGGATTGCGTTCGATGAGAAGTGTTATCAGTGGGAAAGATTATCTATCGAAGGTTTTCGCCCGTATTCTGAGCTTACTCTATCTTTAGATGTGACGATAAATCTGGTCATATTCTGAGCGCACATTTAGAGGCACATCGCCATTTTTAGCTTAAATGCGCAACTTTGTAGTGAAAATTGTATTCTGAACATTTATCTCATTTTCGATAAATGTATTTAAATTAATTATATAACAGTGAGAGAATTAATCAAACTTGCGAACCAAGAAATTTTAAATAAATGTACCAATAAATGTGCCCGAGGGCACATTTATTGGTACATTTATTTAAAATTTCTTGGTTCGCAAGTTTGATTAATTCTCTCACTGTTATATAATTAATTTTATTAATAAAATTATTATAAATCAAGTTTTTATAAATAATAGAATTTGTTTTATGATAATATTAATGATATTTGGTCAATCCTAAAATTTTTTTTTTAAGTATAGTTGTATAAAATGCAATAAGGTATACATATTATTCAACACTATTTTTAATTCAAATAATTAATTAGGACAAGAAATCTTGCACTTTGAAGTGAAATTAGCCTAAAAGAGCACAATCAACTGCAATATTATGTATGTATTTGACAATATAGTTTACACCGATATATTTTAATACATATTACTTGACCGCAATCATAACTATTTCTCTAAAGAATGGAACGAAACAGCTGTGATTGAATAATATAGTATTTATTTTATATATTAAAATATGTCGATGCAAATTAGGTCATTGATAAAAAAATTCAAGCTTGGGAAGCAAATGCAGTGTGTAATCGTCGTAACTTACAAGTATTTCAAAACAGAACAGCTGTTTTTGACATTTATAATGATTGCGAGTTCTGACAAAAATATCGATTAATTAAAAAATGCTGTTACAATTCCAATGAGCAAAATAATATTTCTAAAAATGTTTTTCAAACATTTTTAAAAACATTCTTAATAATGTTGTTTGTTTATTGTGATTATATGCGCGTTTGCATTTTGTGTTGCAGTGGCATCAAAAAAGAGATTGAAATGAAATTTGCTAATTTAACATATGGCACGGATATAATGAACTATTTGACGGTCAATCACAATGCTATAGGCGCGTAATAAGCATTATATATAACACAAAGTCATAAATGTATCTCTAAGTTAGAGGCGCTATAAATGTGCGCTGAGAATACGACGAACTTTAGTCATGTTACTAGCACATTTATCTGCGCCTCTAAATGTGGCACTTTAAATGTACCTGTAAATGTGAGCTCAGAATACGGGCCATTATCTCGAATCTAGGAACGTATCGGGAGACTTTTAGTATTCGATGAGTTTAAGTATCGTTGCAATGTGTTGTTAACTTCAGCCTAGTCTCAATTATTAGTTTTATCTCTTATTCAGTTTGAAAATTGTTAGAAAAAATCTTGTTCATGTTAACCGCGTCGCGATCGCGGAAGCTTTTTTAAAAAAATGAACTTGTCAAATTTTTGCCCTGACATGTCATGTTATTATTATTGCACAAATATTGCAGTCTCATATAAATATCGTCGATCTCTGCGAGACTTTTGAGGATTGTTTTACGTCACTAGTGACACATGTCTGGTCGCGTAAAATTGAAAGGTTCAACGAAACAGATTGCTGGATTCCTCCCGCGGCAAATCGATTTGGCATCGAGATCTTGCACAATTGGAAAGGTTGTGTCAGCGGTTGTGTATCGACGATTCTGCAGTCACCCGTTATGCCTCCGCGTTAGCCGCTTTCCTACCGGGCTTTGTGCGCCTATTAACGATTGCGCACGTGCGCTACTACGTAACAGTGATGGTAGCGTGGAACAAATGGGGTTCAGCTTGCCCATCTGCGGAATATTCATCGGAAAGAATTCAAATAATGAACGAACGGATCGTGCACTTTTATCGATCGATGGAAAACTCGACATGAGGAAAGAAACACAACCGCAAGATTAGAGATACGAAAGCGAATCATTCTCTCTTTCAGATAATATTTATATTTCGAAAAAATACAGGTACTGCGAGATACTGTCAATCCAATCGTGGTACACGTTTTCTCTGCGTGTCGATGCCATCGGCTCATAATGGCGTTTCACTCTACGCGATATAGTAAAATGCTACGGTATATTGGCGTCGCGACGACGCTAGGGACACGTCGACGTGTCGCCCGCATCCTGACTTAGCGGCGTAAAAGCGCCCACTAACGAACACGTGCACACGAGCACGCGGCCCGCGCCGCATGGCAGTGTTAATGTACATTGCATAAAATATGACGAGACGAGCGGTTGCAGGGTTCGTGCCATCCATTGCGAATAGCGGCTGCCGGTGCAGTGCGCGGCTATGCGCTGCCCCTCGGTAAACACTGTCATTATAATTCAATTTAATATTAATTTGTACTCGTCCCTGCAAGCGGTGCTCATCCCGCCAGAGCGGTCCGGGAGAAGGTACACGTGCAAAGATCGCGCGATCAACGTTCGCCGATGAAGACCTCGCGACTTTAACGTAGGAAGGCGCGAAATAATACCGGCGAGCGATGAAACATATGCGGATGGATGGATAAATGGATACCATTACAGGCTTTTGTCACAAATACATTTAATATTGCGTACTGAAAATTTATTTATTTTTTTTTTTTTTTTAAGATTGAAAAAATTAACTTAATTTTTTCTTAATTGATGAATTTTATAAATAATTGTAATAATATTATTTAAATAATAATATTAATATTAATAATAATATTAATTTATAATAATAATTAATTTATAATAATTATTAATAATAATATTAATTAATATTAATAATAATATTAATAATAATATTAATTAATAATATTAATAATATTTAAAATAATAATATTTAAAGAGACATTTCTAGTTTGCCTAAATTTAATATAACATACTAGAGTTAACATAGTTAAAATATGATTTATAAAGTTATATTTTTTATTGCTGATAATTTAAATGCGTGTGATAAGAGGGGCGAGGAGGGAGGGGTACATATATTTGAGAAATGTCTATAAAGAATTTCTCTGAAAAGTAAAAAGAAAAAAAGGGAGAGGGTCTGTTACAATCTGCTAAATCGAAGCTGACAAGTTGATCCGAGATGAACGACGTGCGACCAGTTTTTAAAGACGAGTCACCTTCCAATTAGCAATTATTGAGACGTTGCAGCGGTGGGCGCGGAATTTTAAGGAGGTTATTTCGTCTCTCGAGAGGCGAGACAGTCCTTCGCACAAAAATATTCAGTCTCGAGACGGTGCATCATCGTCGGATATATCGCAGATATGATTTTACCTGAGCAAATATCTAGAAATGTCATACTTGGAATACATAATTAATATATTCATAAATAATATCGGAATAATTATCCAAGATTTCGCTTTTCTTCCGCAAATATTTGAAGCTCAAACAGAGATGTTCTCTGTAGATTATATAGACATTTTATGTTTTGATATTTGGCAGCTTTATTTTGAGCAATTTAAATTGGGGGATACACGTGCAAAAGAGCAATGTTTATTAGGTGAAAAGTGAGAAACGTTGTTGAGAAGGTTGAGAACCGGGGGCCACAGAATGATGGATGGTCGCGTTCTTGCTTGTTCATGAGGAAGTTATTACGGTTTGCAGGAGGTGACTGCCGGAGATGTAGAGAACAAGTCAAGGGTCGATCATGGAAAAAGAGTAGAATGTCGCGCGAGCCCCCGATGCCACGCGGTGCTCTCGAAAAGTGCCCCCTTCCATTAAGTGAATCGCAGTAATTGGTTAATGATTGCCGGCCGATCTCTTTGGCCGATGTTCGCGCGACCGAAAGTTCTTTCTTCTTCTGGATTTCGTTCAAGTTATACATCTTTATTTTTTTCTCAAATATTCTTAATAAGACATCAGATGAATTATACATTTTTATAAAATATTTAATGTTATATTATTGAAAGAGAGAGAGAGAGAGAACAAATAAGAAAGTGTTCAATCAATCCTTTATGAGTTAATAGAGATAAATCCGCTTTGCGTAATCCGATCGTGCAAAATGACGAAAGCGCAAAGCTCGTCGGCGTGAAATTGAAAATGAACAGGACAGAGGAGATTGAGAATATAGAAAATTGCGATGCCGGATGCACGGCGAGCTACTTATCGACGCTCGTCGATCTTAATGACAATGTGTACCGCTCGTCGCCCACCGATAGACAAACCCGCGATGTCGTAAGCCGATCGACCGTTTCCCCCCCCCTCCCGCCCTCCCCCCTTCCTCTCGCTCTTTCGCGCGCCAGCTGATTTATCGACGTGCCCTCGAATTATATGCTGCAGCTCGACGCGGCTGGCTTTCACCGACGACATCGTGCCCCTTTTGTCTACTCGAAGGGGGGTTTCGACACCGGCCGCGCCAATTGTTTTCGCTTCTAATCGCGAAATATTGTATCGCGTACATATCGATATGCGTAACGACGCGATCGACAGCATGCCTGAGTGACCCTTCGTCGTGTCGTTTTATCGCGGTCGTAACTACTTGGCCGAGGAATGCGTGCCGTCTGCAAAAATCGATCGCGAGATCCGATCGGAGATACGACGACTCGCGCGAGTGACCGGTTTGGATTTTCATTGGATTGCATGAAAATTTTACGATCGTTTAATCTCATATTTTATATATTAAAAATTGGTTAAATAAAATTACTTAATAATGAATTAATTTAATATTGACTTAAACTAGAAAAAAAAAAAAAAAAACTATTGACTTAACTTAATATTGAAAATTAAAAATTTAATCTAAAAAAGAGAGAATATTTTTTTTTTTAGAATTTCTAAAAAAAAAAACCGCGCTTAATTTTCACAGAGTTGCCGTGAAACGTTTCGAATTCGTAATATCGAATTCCCAAGATACTCCGATTTCTCCATCCTCAGCTAGCGGTTTCGTGGCCTGTACTAAACCGGCCTGCGATTAACGCTCGCAATTTACGCGCGGAAGCCGCGCGCAATGCGACGTGCACTCGAAATGATTTATACGCGCTCCGTCTCTGAACGTGACGCGTCGTTTACCACCCGCTCTCCGGCGAAGATTAATTAACCCTGTGGCGTTTCGAGGGAGAAACGTGCTCGGCTTGGAGCGCTCTTCGCGGGGGCGACGCGGGTCCCGCCGGCTTCGGTTTCTTAATCCAATTTCGTGGCGCATTAATCTAATTATGCCGAGGCATATGCACGTGACGTGCAACTATGTCTGCTGTACTGCTGGACTTTCGTAATGCAATGGCGCCCGGACGTCGGGGAAGCTGTCGGGTAGGCGAGAAACTCGTCCGCACCGAGTGCCCCAGAACTGTCGAAGAGAGGTAGATGGATAGATAGAGAGAGAGAGAAAGAGATATGATGTTTTAAAGATAAAATTTTTTCTTTTATAGTTTCAAGCAAATTTGCATCTTAGGAAAGAATCCATTCAAGTCATGCAGAGAAAAACTTTTGATAAACTTGATAAACCTTTCGCGAATTTAGAAGTGAAAATATAGCTGTGAAACTTGCAATACTTTAATATATTCATTGCATGCAAATATAGTCGAGCAGTAAAACAGTAAAGCAAATTTTACTTTTTAATTTAATTAGACCTCAGTTATTGAAATTTAATTACTAGCATGCTAAAATATGAAAAATTTATAAGAATTTTTTAAATGGAATTTATGTTTAAAAATAAAAATATTGCGAATAAAATATTCGTACGGCTTTAGACGAAATATTTCAATTTTTCAGAAAAAAAAAAAAAAATCTTTTATAAAATAAATTGAAATACATGCTTTATAATTTCTAAGATTGTATCGAGAAATTACGATTGCAATATCGCCGATCGAAGTGGTCCGGCGCATTGATTCGAGAAATGGATTTGCTGGCGAAACTTTCGCTTCGACCTATTAACGGCCACTAAGTTTCACATTAATTACATCATCTGTGTTCAGCGATCTCATAATAGGGACCACTCGCGCTTAGATGTTGCGAACCGCGGAAGTTCACGCGCACTCCCGCGCGAATAAAGTATCAGAGAGAAAGATGGAGGAAAAGAAGTGCGAGGTGAGCGAAGCAGTATGTCGAATAACTTCCTAGAGGTGCGCCTGTCACGAAGCCCCGGGTCATTGGTCACCTCGTTCTTATCTCGCATTGTCTGCGGCCCATCTTATGCACAGTGCCGTTGTACGGTTCACCATAAATGGAATTAATTTACCAGGGATTATATGAAGAAGAAGTTGGTCGGAGAAATAATGGAAGAGCTATCTTTAGTAAATATTTTTGGTCGACAGTTATCTCGTTATTAGTTATCTAAGCAATTAATCGGAATGATTGCATTGGCACATAACTGCTTTATAATTGATTATATTTGTAAGCATCAGAAAATTTAAAATAAAAATCTCTATTTGTTAACTGTATATAGTGCCATGAGATTTGCTCTTTTAATAATTATCCGCAACTTTCTCTACCAATTGAACGTTATGCAAAACTGCATCAAATCGTAAAATTAAAAAAAAAAAAATGCATTGCATATTTTAAATATAATTTATTCTAAATTGCTATTCGATGGGTTAATTTATTTTTACGTAACGTTGTCAGATTCACACTTAGCTGCGGCAGCTGCCAGAAGCGCGTTAAAACTTTGATGCAACGGTGAAACAACGCGCGTTAAAGCTTTGAAAGCGATTGGTTCGCGCTGGAAATCGCTTAATACAGATTATCGTGTAATGTTCGCCGGGCACTGAGTCACGATCATTACTTTTCCTCCAAGAGGAGATCCTCTCTGGAGAAATCCGAAACAATCGTCGACACGCCCATCTACATACACCTATACAGATTTATTCGCGTTTTATTCGTTAGGTAACAATGTGTTTTGCCTGGCGCATATCGTCTCAATGTAACGTAATAATCGTGAGCTATCGCGGTTTATGAACTACTACGAGCGAGTCTCGTCAATATCGACCGATCCGTTTCGTGCAGATGTTCTCTCATTAGATAATTGCATATGTTTAGAAACTTTATTACAATTTTAATTCTAATCTTTTATTGTGACTTAATACATGTCGGTTACTTTTTTATCGAAATAAAAAATTGTACGTAGAGTTTAATAAGTCGAAATGCAATAAAAATTATATTATGTATGACATTTCACGTATTAATATTTATCAATCGTATTAAATTTTATCAATCTTATGAACACAAGGTATCGCATATTATTTGATCATCAACATCGCAAATATAGCTTTGACATACAGTAGAAGCCATATTAAATTTTTTTTACATTATTTTATGAATTATTTTAATAATAGAAGTTTTTAGGTCACTTTTTTTTTGTCGCCACACGCTCGTTTCCATCTCGATCAATGCAAGCGTGAAGCCGCTTATCCATAATACCATAGATCGCGCAATGCGTGACGATCAGATTCACGACCGTTAACTTTCCATGGATGAGAGTCTCTTTGGAGAGACCGAAACAATTGTAGACACACCCATCTACGTACAATATATGCAAGCCCATCGCGTCTAGTTAGGTAACTCGCAACAATGTGTTGTGGACTATATAAGACGTCGCGTAAGTATCCAGTATATGATTATTACTGAATCATTCCATCTCGTCCGATCCGTTTGTTGCGTTATACTACTCAAATTAAGATCATGATTCTTCACTCTCACGGAACGAATTTCAGCGCGCATCTTCAGATTTATTCTCTTTTGTAAGTTGCGTTTGAATTATAGTTATATTATATATGTGAGTGACACTTTATATCGAAGAAAGCTACGATCTCGTTATTTCTGATGCGCTTAGGTATTCGCTCATTTTGCTTCTCGCGAGGTTTCCTCTCAATCATTTCCCATCTCCGTTCTGAATGACGAACTAGGAAGCAACGGAGGCCCTGCCCACGTTACGTGATTACCTGCCATTCGTAAGGTTTTGAGCGGTGACCGCCCTTGCTAAGGAAATTATGAAACCGGTCCGTAATTGAAACTTGACTAATGACAGGACGGGTCATTGCGTATATTATTATAGAGCCATGGATTGGCATTAGCTCCCCTCGCGCAGTCGCAGTGTGCCGGACGTTTGACGGAAGCGCAATAGTGCTCCACGTGGGAAAGGATGCATTAAAAGTGCATCAAACATTGGTGGGGAACTGGTGGTGAGCGGTGCTTGCCGAAAGGTGAGCATTCGTCTGTCGAAATTAACATGGTAAAGGTATTTTCGCAACAGAGATTAGTTCCAACAGAGAGCATAAATGTTTGAGTACTAATTATTATTATCATCATCTACACATATTTTAAGCGTCCAAGGATGAGCGAATAGGGCGGATGTATAGAGCTAAATTATAGAGATACTTTATATATACGCATCATATATATTTTATAAAAAAAAATAATTTTTTATTAAACCATATTTTCAATAAATTAATACACATAATAATTCGGAAAAAAACGCATTTTTAATTTCTCGCGATATATTAGCCGTCGAAAAAAATCATATTTTGATGTTCTAAAAAAATTAGAATCTTAGAGATTAAATTGTAATATCTTATCGATATTGCGTCATCTACATCTTTATTATCATATCCGCCCAAGTGTAACGTGAACACGTCAAAGTACTTAAGGATGTTCTGGATGTACAATAGTAGCAAAAAATGATCAAAATTAAAAAGAAAACATGTTTCTTACGTTTATACTGTTTGAAAAATTAAAAAAATAAACTCGGGTTATGAAGAAAATTTAAGTATCACAAAATAATGTGGATTTTGACGTCTTCGTAAAAGAAAATAGTTGTAATTAATATTTTTCCTAATTTATGGCAGAAACTTTTGATCGTGAATATCCTCTAAAATCAACTGCAAAAAACAATGAAAAACGAGTAATTTGCAGAAAGAGAAAAAGAGACAGATAATATTTTTTTACAATTTTTAGTAAATAATTTTTAAACGAATTAGTGGATCTAAATCAAGTTTTGCACAAATATTTATTAGAATTTCCTTAATATATATGAAAATTTTTATTTCATTGGTAATATTTTTTCTTTGTCAAATTTGTCAATAAGTGCTGCAATAGTAACTTTAAATTTAAATAACTTCCAAACCGTTAAGAGAATTGTGCTTAGTTTTTGCAAAAATATTCAGAAGAAATAGTAGAATAATTTATGAAATTTTAATGCTTTTGTTAGTATTTCGATACATGTCACATATGTACATCCTTAAAGCGCAATCGTTCTCGTGTGCCTACAGATGGAGTATAGAGGCGCGCCGCACGGGCAGCAGGAGCAGCAGTAGCGTTCAGCTATCGTCGGAGACCTGATCGGGCCCGATCTCGCGCTCGGGGGGACGCGAGATCGCGGGGGCGCCGCGGCCGATCGAGCGCGATGGCCGCGACCGACGGTCAGATCGTCGTCGCGGCGGCACGCTGGGCCGAGGAGGCGACGTATCTACGCGAATTCGTCTCCAAGTATCGTTTGCCAGGCGTGATCAAGATCACCAAGGGCCAGTACGGTGGATTGGGCGTGCCGACACTACCGGCGCCCAGTTTACAGAGCACGGCGTTGCTGATATCGGCCGGTCGTCGGCGTAAAATCGTGGCGCAGGCGGTGAAGATCAAGGAGGGACGCCGGGTTGTCGGCGTGGGGCCCAGACTCGCGATACCGGATTCATACGGCGGCTACTTTGAGATCTTGAGCGAGGAAGGTCGCGCGGTGCGCGGCATCGAATCGGTAAGCGAGTTATCGCGCAGATGTCCGGAGGAAGGTGCTTTGGTGCGCGAGACGGTGCGCGCCATTGCCTGTCGGGTGGACGACGATTCGGGGATCGTGGTACCGGAGGGCACGAGGACCCTCGCCGCCGGCGAGACGATTGTCACCGCTGGCGAGGTGGCGTTACCCGGTCGCGGTAGATTTCTGCGCTGCGTGGACTGTCGCGGCGACAGCGTCTTGCTCGGGATGGATCAACGTGGCCGCTTCAGCGCTCTGGCGCGCGAGGACAACATCAGCGGCGTACACACTGCTAGGGCGCTTCTTAGCAAGCGTCTCCCGCTCACCGTGAGACTGGTGCATGGCCAGCCGCCTCGGGGACTTAAATCGTCATCGCAATTCGTGCCCGAGTTGAGGCTGCTGTCGACCTTCGAGGAAGAGCACGTATTCGCGCTCCCATTGCAGAGAGAAGGCGCGGCCGTCGCGCTACCGCTCGCGGCGCCGCTCAAGCTGGTAAAGGCGCGGAACGACGAGGCACTCAGATCGATGCAGGAATTCACGAGGCTGGTGGAACGCGCCTCCCGTTTGGTCGCCGACGTGGCCGATCGAGCGCACGTGCTAGACGGTCGTCTGGGCGAGGGCAAGTCCTCGAGGCAGAGGAGCGGCTCGGGCTTTCTCAGGAGACCATCGACGAACTCGGATCACGCGCCGCTTGGTCATCATAGAAACAGCAGCGCCGGCCATCATCATCATCATCATCATCACTATCACAGCAGCAACGGCCATCAGGCGTCCACTGGTCACTCGAGTTATCGGGACGAGAACAGAATACCGTCCTCATCATCGGCCTGCACGGAGGAATATGACGAGATCGATCAGATATACGACTACGTGCGCGGCTTTGCGCCATTGCCGAAGAGCGTCAGGTCGCCATATGAGAATCCTTTTGTCGCTACAGGTCAAGGTGGCTCCACTCCACCCTTGACACCAGTCACGGTGACGATCGCACCATTGCTCGACGATCGACCGGAACCACCGCCGATCGAGACAATACCGACAAAGAAGATCCAAGCGGAGAAACGGACGAGGCGCGCGGTCAAGGAGGCGCCGCAGCCGCGGGTGGAGAAGCCGCCTCTAGCGAAACTCTATGTGAAGAACAGCGGCACTCAGCGTGGACGTCCGCTAATGAGGCAGAAGAGCGCGTCGCCGTTGAAGGAAACGCCACCGGGTTACAAGGGCGGTTCGCCGCTCTTCAATATACGCTATAAAAGTCTGACGAATCTGCAGCAGGCAATGGAGCTCGACGGCACGCTGGACTCAAGCCACTCGGGCGGAAGGACGTCGGGAGATTCCGGCGCGGGCGCCAAATTGCCAGAAAAAAGGTACGCCAATAAATGGTCGAAATGTATTTGTCAGATTTATTTTGCTTCAATTTGAAGAAGCAATCTTTAATTTCTATCTCTCTCTCTTTTTGCGCAATCATATTATGCACACATATAAAGGCTAATCTTTTTTAAATCTTTTATTAAAGAAGATTAATTAAATAAAAGAATGTCAAGAAAAAACACAATCAAATAATCTATTTATTTTTTTATATTTATTCATTATGTGTTGTATATTAATTGTTGATTATTAAAACGTCATTTAAAGAAGTAGTGATATATTTTTTGGAAAATGTGTTTATTATTGGATTATTAAATAATTATTTTTTATAATACATAAAATAACTTTAATACATTTTTATTTATTTATATGCGTTTAATTATTAGTTGTCTGAATGACATGTTGATATTCATGGTCAAAATTTATCATGCTTTACTATGTCATTTGGTGAATTAGATCGAGACGTTTAAGCAGACCACGTTCGCTGACAAATTTAGTCTGGGAGCTACGAGGTGGAAGCGGTCTTGGTTGCACGAGACCGGAAACACCGCCGCCTGTCACGACTGCACCGCTGCCACCAACCAAATGTGGGCCACGTCTGGCTGTCACTGTCGTAGCACCGCGACGTGTCGGCACGCTCTACCTCTAACTCGTAAGTAGCGTTTTTCAAAATTTTCTATGTTTAAATGTTATCAATTGTTCAAATATTATTTGACAGATTATGGGATCGTAAAAGCGCTTTTGCAAAAAAAAAAAGGTAATTGTAAGGGATCAACTTCCGTTGCGTGTTTAAAAAAAAAATGCAACCAGTGCCCAATTGCTCGAAAGATCGCGTGCGCGGCTATTTTCTGAGAGTTCTTCGTGCGAGCGATCTTCGTCTCCTGTATTTCAGCCAGATGATACTTGCCGCTCGGCGGCAAGTCTATTTGTCGAATGGGCGGACATGCACATTGTAATTAACTATGTCGATGAAAATACCGGTTACGACGTAGTTACAGCCTACTTTGTCCGAGGAAGGAGGACTGAATCGTTAAATTCGCGAGATCTAGGATCGGCAGGATGATGTTTCAACGGGGCGGTTTAGTAGGCATTATAAGAAACGCGCAACGCTACTTCCCTATTGCCATAAGTTCTTATTCGTTTAATCGCTCCCCCTCGCCGCTCTCGATAATTGTAACGACGTCTAAGAAATGTACCTGTCCGCGAACGATTCAGGAAGTTCTTGCAATTACTTCCAATTACAATCCATGGAGAAACCCATTCTTAAACGTAATCGTATTCGGATGCGAGACATAGAAGTCTCACAAAACATATCCGAATCGAAAGACTGATTACAACTATGTAGTAATGTCATAATTTATTTTTTTTTTTCCTCTCTTAAAATTATCGCATTGGTATTTTTTTGATACTTTATCAGAATTACGGAACTCGATCATATTAATCGATGTAAAAATTGTAGCTATAAAATTATCATTTAAATATCGCGAATGAATAAAAAATTCAAATTACTATCTTATTTTATCAAAAATTCAATTTTCAAAGAATACACGAAAAATATTTTTTTTTTTTTAATTCATAAACAAAATTGTTTATTAAAATTTTTAATTCTTTTCGCCTATGACAATAGACTCAACGATGCGTTTACGAAGTTATAAAGCGGATATTGTCAAGTTAACGTACGATATTGTATACGCGTATATCGGGTGTCTCGTAGAATGAGATGTAGCAAGTATATAATTTCCGTGGACGCGATCGGGTCTCGCTCATTTCTCCGTCCGCTAATCCGGCGATGATAATCGACAGCGACAGCGAGAGATTGAAAGCGTTCCTTCGTCACGGGTCTGGTTTTACATCGGGGCGACGATGAGGCGTTTACGGGAGAGGAAGTCAGGAATCGCACAAAGCTTCCTGTCCGCCTGCATCGGCAAACCAGTCAGAATACTGATTAATATTCCTAAGTCGCGGAAATTAGCAAGATCCACGCGGGTTAATCTGCCTAATCTCTCTCTCTCTCTCTTTCTGTCGCGGGTGCCATTTAGCGACGATTAAAAGCTTTACCTCGCGAGAGGGCGGCTCGCTTGGAAACTCGAGATCGGAGGTCGGTGAGAGAGAGAGAGAGAGAGAGAGAGAGAGAGAAGGAGATAGTTGAACGGTGGACTGGCGGTGGACAGCCTCCGGGTATATAACATCATCCGCGCTCGGTGCAGCGCTATAATAGCCCCGGTTCGCTTCGTGAGCGGAATTAAACGAGACCAGGTTCAACGGCTGGACACAAACCGTGGCTTCCGGTCCCAGCGCGCGTCCTGTCCCTCCGCCCGCTTCATCACGTATTATGAAAATTATGATTGTACACGCGATTTCATCGATCGCCATAGAAAGCGAACGGCTTCCGATAACGCAATCGGCGACGATCGTACATCCGGCGGATCGTTTACAATCTGATAGCATGACTTGCAAACAAATCAAGTACATTGATTTCTTTAATAATTATATATGTGCAAAGATTGTTTCAAACTTCAATATTTTCGATATTTTCGAATGTCAATATTCGAGGTATCTCTTGATAATAATTTTGGATAAAAATTTTTATTTACGTATAAAATAGCCAGAGTCGAGTTTCTCGTACATATACTAGCGCATGTCTGCGCTAATCATAATTTAACCGATTCCCTTTCCACTTGCTAACTGTGACTATAATTTGACAGGGGAGAAAGATTTAGTTGGAGAGGCACGATTAGCTTCAGAGTAAAAGCCGAATGAAACTGGCCGGCTAAACCGGACTGCGAGCGAGAAGAAAATTTATAATACGCGGGAAACGCGCGATGATTCCGCAACGGAAACGAGGTTCTCATAGAAGGTTCAGGCCGCGTCTCATCAGGCGCTCGCGTTGCGCTCTCTCACTCGGACGGATCAAAGCTGGAAATTCAGATCTCGCGGCGCGAATTTGCGGTTTTCTCCGTAACATTAATTTCGACGTCGCCTTTCCCCGGCGACTCGCGCTGATCGCGTACTCTAAATTACCCGGCCGTACTTGTCACTTGCGGCTATCCGCAGAATCCTCGCCGCGGGCATTTTCACGTATATTTTAATATCCTAATATATTTTAATATCTACGCGCGAATTAACATTCGCCGTGATGCGAAATTACTACATGTCTTCTCGAGAGAAACAAGGACGTGCTCGTCCGTAACGTTGCTTGTCCGCTAATTAATTAACGCGGATCGAAAAAACACGATACTCTCTCTCTCTCTGTATCTCTGCACGCGCTACTCGTTCTCTCCGAATATCTGAGACGGTGGTAAAAGACGTGTCAAAGCTCCTTTGGGATCTCCAGAGAATAAACGTTTACGGCTACCTACGTTAAACCTCGCGTCATGGGAGGAGATGGATAAGGAGAGATTATCGTTGCCGATAATTAGAAAGTAATCGCGCCGTAGCCACGGTCCTGTATATATATATATATATATATATATATATATATATATATATATATATGAGAGAGAGAGAGAGAGAGAGAGACGATTATCTTGAAAATTGCCGGGTGCGCTGCACCTCGTAGACCCCTTGGAGCCCTTTCGCCTGCGCCGTCAACGACGTTGATTAATATCAACGAATTCCTCCGCGCGTTCGTATAATTATGCTCGTGGCGATATCGACGAACAGCTACGTCGGTTAACGCCCGTGCCCGTGCGACGACGTGCGCCGAACGTAGTATTACACGCGCGAGCGAAGATTGTCGGAGTCTTGGTGGATATGGCGTCTCACGGCCAAGCGATAATATTAAAGCCGATCTATATTCACCGAACGCGATCCCTCGCTCTCTCTCTCTCTCTCTCTTTGCCGTTCGTCTGTGAGCTTCTGACGCTCGCTCCACAACGAGTTCGACGCTACGATCATCTTCAAAATTGCTAGGCGTCCTTGCTTCGTGCCTGTGTTCGCTTGTTAGGGTGTTTCGAAAGGCACGATCGCTTCAATCGTGCCTTCAAGAACGTCATAATATAAACTCGGGATAGTACAACTTGCACGATTCGTAGTAAGTTTAACCGATAGCTAACATGCATGTATAATATAGCTGCGAGAAGATTAGAAAAAAATTATTTCGATTCATGCAATAATAATATTTGCATATTAATGCGTGAAAAATTTCTGAAAAAGTGTACTATATACTTACAATTGAAATCGTTTACACGACGGATGTAAATAATATAGATTTTTCTAAATTTTTAAGTTCGTTTAAATTAAAAAATTTAAAAGAGAAATTTTTATAATTTCTTGTGCCATTGTTTTAAAGAATACCAATCATATAAATATGATTTTTCATATATTTACGCTAAGCAAACGCGTGGCGATGTGTGCTCAGCGTGCTCACTGCATTCGATGCTTTTTCGCTTTCTTCTAACCAAAAGCATGCATATTTATCGTATCCCCGGTTACATTGCATGCAAATTATGGGGACGACGCTCGGCTCTGCGGCCACGTCTTCTCGTTATTCCGTCCCATTGTCTGCCTACATCCTTTCTTCCTGGGTAAATGCCGTCTCGACGTGGTTCACGTGCTTGTAGGCCCGCTTGTACGTCCTGAGTCATCTGATGAATTTTTTCACCCATTTACCGTCTAAAACCATCTACGTACCCCGAGATAGTCGCATATTGAGAGGCGACGAGACAACGGCGGAATGAAAGAAAGAACTTGAAAAAGAATATTATGAAAAGACTGCATTGTCAGCTGCTTCATCTCGAAAGCTCTCACTTAAAACCCACGCCTACGACGGATGGATGACGCGATGCATGGTTGACTGAAAGGTGTCCTGCATTATTCATCTATAAATTCTTTAGCTAATGCGGAGTTTGGAATATTAACTTACTTGAATAATAAAGTTTTTGATTAAATAAACGGTTAAAAAATCAAAAATCTTATTCAATTAAAATGAGAAAGAAAAAATAATAGAATATTATTTTTTTACTTAATTTTAAGACTTTAATTTTAGACTTAAAACTAGAAGTGAGTTTCACTTAAGTGCATGTATGGAAGTGTAATTTCAGGTAGTTCAGAGAGTGGTATTTTCTTGTTTCGAGAAAAGCGATCTGTTTATATGATGATGTGATTGAAATTCTTTGTTCCAAGAATGCGTGCAAAAAGGTATTAATTAATCCTGAAGGTGATCATTAATAAAGCTTACATCTTTAACCAGGAGCATAAAACGAGGGCCAACAAGTCTCGATAAATAAGATTAATACTTGTTGCTGTTTTCGCGTTTATAAGTTTCTCCTAAAAATCTAGAACATTATAATGATTTCTGATCTTATCACGAGATAGGTTCGGATGTCTTAACACATTCTCGGCTTATGACGCAAAAGAGAAAATAAAACAACTATTCTTAAGGAGTCAGCATCGCTTAAAGTCAAAGTTTAATCGCGTCATCGCATAATCAGAAAATATAACGAGTCTCGAAACTTGAGTCGCGTTTAAACGTGATAAAAGTTTTAAGTAATTTGCGATAAATAATGACGTTGCATCGTATCGCGCGAAAAGAAAAGATAATAACACGTTGCGGACACGCGTCTTAAATTGGCAAATTTACTGCGAAGCGACAAGAGCCGCGCGGGTCACGCTTCGCCTACGGAAAAGGGTTTGGGCCTCCATGTGAGTTACGCAAGAGCACGTCAACACTTTGTTTCCTGCGTCAGTAATTTTCTCCGCGAAAGCGAAGCAAATCGATGGCATTGTCGGCATGCCACTCGCCCACGTTTCTCCGGCTGCGTACAACGAGAGGTAAAAGTACGCTTTGAAAATGCGTACTCGCATTTCAACGTGTAACTTATAATTGGTTTACAGCGATAGTCGGGAGATAAATAGACCTGAGGAAAATGGAGAAAGAAGAGATCGAGGGAGAGATATCACCGCGTTGTTCGGCGAAAAAGAAATTGGCGAAAGAGATGCTTTTGGAAGAAAGCATATGTATGTATCATATGTCAAAAGATTTTACATGTATCGATTGCGACATAATAATATATTATTAAGATTGATTAATAAATTAAATAAATTTTTGTTTATTAAACTTGTAACATGCGTACACTCGAGATTGGAGTCATCGTTATGAGAAAAAAGAGCTAAGTAGAAACATCGTTATCTAGTCAGCCTTACAAACGCCGAGTTCGAATCAACATCGCCCATCATGTCTCTACTATTGATACAGATTTAATGTGTGTTTCATAATATTTTTGTAAATGTGATCTATGTTATATACACATGTAGTGTCAGAAACATTGGTTTACATTGGTAATTTTATTATATAAAATCATAATAATTTAAGAAATGAAATTATCTGCCAAACATACGTATCATATATTTATATATAAATATTAATTTATGTGAATTTCGTTTTATTGGATCAATAATTTATATTACACGAATACACCAGGAGATATTAGCATTCCTGCTGCTTGTTTTTCTTTAAACTTCTTGCGTGTACGTATTTTATGAGTCTCTCTCTCTCTCTCTACTCATCCGAATAGGATCCGCAGCCCCCCGAGTAAAACAAATTTTTCTCTTTCCGCTTATTCTTGCTCTCCGACCGCAGCTAAGGTAGCCGAGTATCTACGATAGAGTATCTACGCGTATGTAAAACTATAGATGAGCTTGCCGGGACACACACACATGTGACTCTCGCGCGCGCGTGCATAGCAGTATGTTACGTGGCCAAGTATATAACTATACACGCAACACAGTAGTAATGCAAGGAACACTCGCGGGCTTTTTGCAGCGTGTGCGTGCATAGATGCAAGTCTGTGCGTGGGCGGAGACCAGTAGCCGACTCGCCGCCGCACGGCCGGTTGATCGGCCTGTTGGACCGTGACGTGCCAACCACTACCACTTTATTATTACTACTGCACTCGTTGCTAGTAGTGCTTTGCGTTCGGCTGGCCATGCACTTGCTTAGGATGGACGGGAGGAGGGCGAGTCGCCCTCGTCTTGCCGGGCGGCGACTCACCGTGAGTAGCATACCGCGTCCAGATAACACAAACGCGCTATGCGATATAATGCGTACGACCGTGTGTCCGTATGTATGTGCGTGTCGGTCGCAAACCTGCGTGCAAAATTGCTCAGGGTTTATTACACTTGTACCGATGAAATTGTGCATGCGCCGTTCGTTACGCATCTATCTCTACCCAAGTACCATCGGTCGGCTGGTAAAGGAAAATACTCGACATGTTGTCGGAAAAATTGGCGCACATGATGGCGGAAAACGACAGGAGAGGAATCATTGAATAACATTGAGAATATTTAAGGATGTTCTGGATGTACAATAGTAGGAAAAAAATGGTCAAAATTAAAAAGAAAACGTCTTTCTTACGTTTATACTGTTTGAAAAATTAAAAAAATTAATTCGGGTTATGAAGAAAATTTAAGTATCACAAAATAATGTGGATTTTGACGTCTTCGTAAAAGAAAATAGTTGTAATTAATAATTTTTCTAATTTATGGCAAAAACTTTTGATCGTGAATATCCTCTGAAATCAATTGCAAAAAACAATGAGAAACGAGTAATTTGCAGAAAGAGAAAAAGAGACAGATAATATTTTTATACAATTTTTAAATAACTTTTAAACGAATTAGTGGATCTAAATCAAATTTTGCACAAATATTTATTAGAATTTTCTTAATATATGTGAAAATTTTTATTTCATTGATAATATTTTTTCTTTGTCAAATTTGTCAATAAGTGCTAGAATAAACGATTTTCCATAAGAATCAATAGTAACTTTAAGTTTAAATAACTTCCAAAGCGTTAAGAGAATTGTGCTTAGTTTTTGCACAAATATTCAGAAGAAATAGTAGAACAATCTATGAAATTTTAATGTTTTTGTTAATATTTCGATATATGTCACGTACTTAAAGAAATAAAGTATTTTTATTTCAGTATTCTTAATATTTTTTAAAGTTTTAATATTTTTAGATATAACCGAATTTAATCGCGATATATATATATATATATATATATATATATATATATATTTATTTATTTATTTATATAAGACATATTAAATATATAAACAAAATTAGTATTAATTAAACTTAAGAAACATGCTTCCTTATCGCACAAATTTCTAATTTATATTATTACCGATTCTTCTTCCTTTGATTAGTTTAAAGATTTTAAAAAGGAAAACTATTACCATTAATTAAGCGACATTAATTAATTTTTTCTTTACAAGCGATTAAAAATGAAAAGTAGGATTTTATCGTTCTAAATTTCAGGAACTCGAGTAGACAAGTAGAAATATTTTTATACTTTAATTGATTTAAAGATAGACTTTAATTTTAACTGTGAACGTCGATGTCAATTACAGCCTAGGCTCATCTTATCAATTCGTTCGCACGATACGCTCGCGGTGGACGAATGTCTGCGTATATAAAGTCGGCATTCACTCTCGTTCACCGCGTGTACAAATTCACCGTCGTTTTATTTACGCGGTGTTTATCGTAGAAAACGTGCATCGCACACGCGTTCCGTTAGAACGTCCACCTTGTAAACTATCGCTGGTCAGGCAGTCCGGGCCTTGCTAACTTGGCTAGGCCCGCATGAAGGCTGTCCAACTGAAATTATTTGCAATGCGCCACGGAGAGCTCCGGTTATACTAATTTATAATACTGCAAACGAGACTTGATAGAATCCATTTGCTTGGAGTAAAGCACGGAGCGTGTACGTCGCGCGGGCTGAAGCGAAACGTGGACATTAATATTGCTTTGACACGATAGCGCGAGAAGCCTCGACTAAACTGGTATCTCGATCCTCTGTATGTGTGCGTGTATGTGTATGCGGGCTCTTGCCTACGCTCTCTATAAAATTATTTCGAAACCGAGCGTGATATTAATAACTCGAAATTACAAGAGCAAACAAAACGGCGAGCGTGATCATGGCTCGTTAAAATGCGTACGAAGATCTGGCATGAAAGTGGGCTATAAACGGCCAGAACAGAAATCTCAGAATAAGGTAAATGAATGCTTATTTAGCGCGAATTATATGCATTACGTGAAAAGATAATCTGCGTTCTTCATTTTGTGCCTATATAATCTGACATATGATGTTTATGGCGATCTAATTGCTCTTAGCGCAAAAAATCACCCGCCATTTAGCAGCGTGGATTTTGTAGAAAAGGTCCTTGCATGCGCAGCGTATATACATTATGCTTATGCATCTCAAGCAAGATCTCTGCCACCCTTGTTCTTGCATAATCGGCCGCGTATACGGTCTGCATCGACATGGAGCGATCGGAGGTCGATGCGGAACGAGCTTTGACTCCTCTCATCTCCATGCCCGTTCATTTCTCTCTCATCGTTCGCTCCGCTTTTACGATCTAATCTCTTCTTTTACTCTCACCTTCGATCGCGTTCGCTCATTTACGGGACCCGGGATAGGGCAGCGATTCGCGCCCCGTGGTCTCCCGATACACCTTCGCGAGAGCGAGCGCTAGCGATTCCCCCGTCGACCGGTTTTTCCTCGTAGATGCAGCGTATGAAATTGCACGAAGAGAGGCAGGGATCGGTTGCCACCGATCCAGAAGCAGCTGCAACCGGACGGAGAAACGTCAGACCGCTGCGTCCACCTCCTCCTCCTCCTTTTTCTCCTCTACCTCCCTCGTCCTTTTCCTTCTTCTCTTCTGCCGTTGGCAGGCGCTGCATATGCTACTATGAATCCACTTGATGTTTTACGATCGCCCGTGAAATCAAAGTACACGGTGTTTGCGATGCGGTTGCACCGGCCAGTGCGTTTTTCATCGCCGAAGACGTCGATCGAAGACGAAGAGAGCTCGTTTCTCGCGATCGCGAAAGCCGCTGATTAGTGAGCTCGCGGGAATATCTGTCGTTGAAAATTGCGGAAACATCCGCATAATTTATTGAGCTGCGTCGCCGCGCGCGCTAGTGAAATCGCGAAATATGCATAAGGTCGCGTGCACCTGCGATAATTTCTCTCTTTCGTACTTTTACTCTTCCGGTAAACATTTTCAGATAATAGTAATAAATGTCGTATTACAAAATAATTTCCTTTGATTGTACCAACATATAGATAATAAATAAATACGCGTTTTAAAAAAATACTATTCGAATATTTTCGTATATGTATATGTAAAGAAATTTACAAAATAATTATTTAATTGTTCATTATTTAAAAAAAAAAAAAAGATAAAAAATTATGTTGCTTGCTTTTTGGAATCTTAAAGAAGATATAATTACCCAAAAGAGCGTGTAATTTTTTATTAATCGGAATAACTGATAAAACAACTGAATAGAGCCACTTTCTATACTTGTCATACGATCAATGTACACGAGTACTTAACTCTCTCGACGAAACATTATGACTTTATAACATTTCTTGCTGGGTTCAGCGCGGTAATAAATTATACGGCATTGAATCATACATTGGCATTCCTGCGGCGCGATTTCGTTTTCACACAGCCGATAAATCACGTCGCGATTGTACGTCGGTTAGAGATCGAGATTTAACGACTTTTTGCGAAAAGTGCACGCAATAGCAGTATTTAGATCGTTTGCTCGAAGCAGTTTTTTCCTTGCAGAATCGCGCAATCGCGCCTCTCGTGCTTTCGTAAAGTGCTTTCGCTCGAATGACGCGTGCGCATAGATGCACGTCGCGATTAATAGGAAGTTACAAAATGACTAATCGTTTCGTACAAACGATCAAACTGTCACGACCGTGGCCGTGATCAAGATAGCCGGCCATTAACAATCTTATGACAAAGGTAATGACGCTAATAATTCTTTGCGCAGCTTATTGCGAGATATTGATCTCACTTCTGTATGACTCTCGCGCCAATAAGAGAATCTTGAAGGGCGCATCGCGTATCGTGTGCTCGATAGTAACAATACCCGGCCTGTAATTCCACAGAGATTTGTCCATTCATTCCGCAAAGCATTCAACCGTGCCGTACGTCAATTCTGTCATGCATCTTAGATACCAGCAACTAATTCTCCATTGAATCATTTAACACCGGCCATATCCACGCGATTCTTTCGATAATGTTAATTTTACAGCATGGCAAAATATTATTTCGTTGTTATTTTTTTATTTAAAAATATTAATTATCATGTTTTAAATATCTTTTTGAAGAAAAGTAATATAGAATTATTTTTTTATCTTAAAGAACCAATTATAATTTTTAAATACTCTCCTTTTAAGAAAAATAACACATATGCATATATTATATATGTATAATTTATTATTTCCTCAAAAAGAAAGTATTTAAAAATTATAATTAATATTCTAAGGTAAAAAAATAACAACGAAATAATATTACAATGCCATATAATTTCCTGCAAATTGTACTACAACAACCTTAGGCATTTCGAAGGCCGCTCTTCGAAAACTCGATAATACTATATACCCACATACCTTTTATCCTCATTCTCGAGGAGATCGAAAATCCCTCAAGCCGGGGAAGAGGATGCACCGTCGCAGGATTGCTCTCGGTGTTGTTGCGAAACAGCGGTTCTAAGAAGCGTATGGATTGGTGGGTGGTCTCCATTCAGAGATGTTTATGACTGTGTCGTGGCAAAGTGGCTGTGTGCGCGCGCCACTAAGACCGTGCGAGAGGAGAGGCGCTCTCCTCTTCGTAGCGCCCACCGGGTCGAAGACCCTATGTTCGTCCAGGTTCATCCGCGAGAGACCCTTCGCTCGGATCGACCAAGGCATCCTGGCGACCTCGGCGACGTAACGGCGAAATCCCAGGAATACGAATCGTGCAACATAAATATTTATTTCGCTTTCCTCTCTCTCTCTCTCTCTCTCTTCTTTTCTTTTTTGCGGCTGTTTAATGAAATGATTTCGATTTAATATTCAGTTGAACGTTTTCTACCTATAATAATTTCCACGCATATATTTTCCTATATCGAGTTCTCGATCTTTACATACATTAGGTTACTGCGTTACGCAACGTGCTACGTATGGCTCTCGTGATAACGTCCCGATGATATTAATCGATATTCTAATCGGCCAATCGACGCCCTAGGCACCTTTTGCACGTAATATCCTCCTCGTAACGGGACACCGAGTACTTCTGTTCCTTCATAGCTGACGATCAGCATCGATAAATCGCCCTCGACGAAGTCACGAGGGAGGAGCTGGCATCTCAGAATCCTGAGATGCGCGATGAGTGCGGCTCGCAGAATTTCGCTAAGCAAATATTGATTCTATTATATCTTACAGATAACTATCTGTACTAGAGATTTTTTTCCGCTCAAAATGGATTAAATAAATATATGGATGATTACATATAGGAATATATGATAAATATATGAATAATTATATATATATATATATATATATATGCAAATTATTCTCATCACAATTATTATTCCTAATTTTAATTTGACTCTTTGTTGACTAAATTATCGAAATATACTTTATCTTATCAGCAATGAGAATAAAGAATAATAAGACTGACAATTGTATTTATCATATTTATGATATCATTACGGCGTTTCATTCGAACGAATAACTTACAATGGTCTTTGAAATATTTAGGGCTGTGTTAGACAGCAAAGACATAATTCCCATAACTCGACATAACTTGTGCGAATGCAACCATCCTGCGCGTTCTCTACAAGCATCGTACATATAAATGCTATTTGAATTCCATATGAATCGCTTTGCGTACGTATTCGCGCTTTAGCGACCGCGAAATTTACGCCCTTCCGTTTTTCCTCGTCATATTCTCAAAAGAAAGAAAGAAAGAAGGAGAGAAAGAGGGAGGGAGAGAGAGAGAGAGGAGAGATTCATGAATAATTCACGCTATGCCCGCCTAGTTCCCGTCGCGCATTGCTGTAAATCCGTATCATTACATAGCAGAGCAATCTCCACCCGCAGGAGCCATCGGTAAATTTTCTCCACCGGAAACTTTAGCCACGCTTTATCTTCGCCGGCAGGTGGTGCTTGCTACATCTATTCGTAAAATATCACCGACGAGAAGCTCACGCACGAGCGATCGGCTTCGACCTGCCAATTTTATTTGCGTATGTATGGTATATGGATCGATATTATTCGCACTTATTCTACACTGAGAAAAAAAAGTTGTTGATTTGATTAAATGTGTTCAACTGATTATTATTTCTTTAATTGAAATATTTAAGTATTTTTTAAGTTAAATACGACATATTAAATTTAGCATGACGTATTTGGCTTAAATACTTAAATATTTCAATGAAAAAAAATAATAATCAGTTGAACACATTTAGTTAAATGAAGAATTTTTTTTTCTCAGCGTAAGCGAGAGCTATTTTAAATTATTTCCTAGGATCTCGATCGACGTATTCTAAAAAGAGTTCTTAAAATTTAACACGCGCGAATTGTCTGTCAGCAGCTAACGAAAAATATATCGTGATACACAATGAATCTTGAGAAAAGCGCATACATCATACATAACACATGCACGCACACTTTGGAGTTGATGAGCGTTCTCTTCAGCAACTTGTTATAGAGCGCACGCGACAATTATTTTTGCATCACCAGGTTGGGTAAAATCCTCGTTCTCAATCTGTGATAATTATGCGTCGACAAACTTGTCTAATATATATGCTAACTATAGGCGGTCATAAAAACTAATTGACAGGCGAGCGGTAATTTATTATCTCGCCGAGTTTCGAGACTCATTTCGTTCAAGCATGATTTAGCGAACGCGATCGATAGTGTTCCTCGGCTGGCCACGAGATAGATTATCATCGCGAGCTTCGATCTCATTAGACCGAACGTGTGCGACGCGGGCGTCAAGGTTTTTCGCCAACATGGGCACGTGATACGTGCCTTCTTCAAGTAGTAATGCCAATTATTCCTCTTCCACGAACAGATACGCCTCCGACTTATTGCCGATCTCCCTTCGTTAGTAACACCCCTCTTTCGACACTTCTTTCTTTAAAGCCGCTTTTACGAGCGTCACCCAGACTCGTTACGTTTCTTTCCTCCGCTAAGAGCATCAACATCGCTCTTTCGAGTCTCTCGAATCATCGGTCATCCGATATCGAATATATCTGACACGTGTCGCATTATACTTTATTGTCATGTCTAATATAATTCATACGAATTATTGCAAATTATAAATGTATCACGAATTTTTGAATTTATGAGTGTGTATCGCAAAAAAAAAATATTATTATAGATGAATTAATTTTTAATTTATGTGTAATAATTTATTCTTTCTTTGATTTTTTTTATTTATTTTGTCGTCGAATTTATCTTTATATAATTTACGTATGCAAAATTTAATATATTCTTCTTTTCTCTTTAAGAAGATTTTTTAATATAAATACTTTTGGGGGCATAAATATTTATCTCATTTGGAAAAATGCATGCTATTTTTTAGCTCTTTTGTTTAATTTAAATTTAATGACGGATATATTATGATCATCTCGTTGCATTTCTCGTTTTTTATTCTTGAGCATATGAATATCTTTTAAATTTTTTAAATCTTTAATTGCATAGCATTTTATTACCATATTTGATAGAACTTTTATAAATTACTTACGCCATAAATATCGTGAAATTTGTGTCAAAAATTTATTAACATTTTAGTAAACCTTCTAATATTTGAGATCATCTTATTGACTGTTGGTTCTTGTACAAACATATTTATTTTATTTGAATCGCGAGCGTTAAAAACAATCAAAGTAAATACTATTCTGTTTTATAATACAATAGTATAACTTATCTTAAATCCTTGCGCTCTTAAAAATTATTTTGCTTCAATATTTAAATTCACGGATTAATAATAAAAATCAGAAGCCTGCGCAGATATATTTTCGGAAATTACAAGTGTCATAAAAAATCACAGACATAATAAAAATTATAAAAAAAAAATTTATGCCGAATGTATTATTCTCTATTTGTGACTACGATTCTTTTCTTGAAAATCGAAAAGAGCAAGAGCGTAACTTGTACACGAAAAATTATCCACAATCGTCCACCCGCGCTTATTAATCTTCGAGACGAAGGAAGAATTCGACCGCTGATGATGCCGTTACTTGGAATGCGTGTACTCGCCAGTCGAGAGAGACTCGTGCATGTGTTGCTGGAATACCTACACCTGCGTATGTAATGATACGTAGCCACTATCTAATCGGTAGCCCTTCGGACCTTGAAGTATTTCGTAATAACTGAAACTGTACATGTATGTGTGCAGTCTGCCTGACAGCTGTCAGTCTCTCTCTCACAATAAATCTCTTCAATTATGATAAATTGAACAATATTAAGCAATATTTATCGTGTTGTAACTATGTTGCAATGAAATCTAATCTGAAAATTGATTTTTATCAAAATATTAGTGCTGGCTCATCAGTATTTTTTATTCATTCAAGCATAAAATTTTTTTTATTTCTGCCTGTAAGTCGGAATGTATTTTTGACACTTAAAGCAAAGAATATTTGATTCTTTAATTATTTAACGTTGTAAAAGTGGCGTAGAAAAGGATTGCGCGGCGAAATTCCTCAGCTAATAAACGCCGACGTATCTTCTTTTAATCGGATGCATAGGCGAGCGATCGGTGATTCGACGGGCTTATCAATCATGCGTTCGCGCACCACGGGGCTTTGCCGAGAATCTTGCTGGAGGAGGATCCATTGACGCGTATAAGTACACAGAGAGAAACATATAAAATGCACGGGTTATTGTCGCCGGGCCTCTCACCGACAGCTGCTCGTTAGTTGTTGCCAGTCGTGCGGAGGTGAACCGCAGTCGAACCTACATATGCAAACGTACATCTAAGTATCTATATACATATGTATTGCGCACACACGCCAAGTAGTATTTCTACGATATACGCTGTGTATTATATAAACGTGTATATATTGTTTGTAATTTATTAATCTTGGAAGCGATGACAACCGCATTTCTTAACTATATTTAGTTTGCTTTAGTTTATTAATATTTGTAAGTAAAAAAAAAAAGGTAAAATTTAAAATTTTTAATATTAGATGAATAAGCAAATATAAACAAAGAAATAACGTCAACATATATTTATGAAATGAATAATAATATATGAAAATATATAGCCCACGTCTATTTGTTGCAAATTTTGTTTTAAAGCTATTTCTAAAAACTTAAAAAGAACATGTAATGTCTACCTTTTCAAGGTACACTCTGTGTGCATAGACGCGCATATTTGTGTGTACACACGCATAGAAACGCACGCGTGCGCTTTGTCGGACTTGACGGCGGTCGTACGAACGAGTATATACGAGTGAAGAAAGGCAAGCAAAGGCAAAGTAAAGGGACAAACCACGCCTTACGCCGCCTTGGCAGTGGAGAGAATTCGCCTTCGCCTCCACTTCTTCGTCTCTCGCTTCTTGCCTCCGGCATAACTAATATATCGACGGCTGCCTTCCCCCCCCTTCGCGCTCGCTCGCTCGCTCTCGTGACGTCGATTCGCGATTCGCGTGATCTCTCGTCGACGTTTGCGAATCGTCGAGGAGATGCCAGATGCGTTCCGCGCGTTTCCTCTCACGTGCCGATAGTACGTGCTCTCCTTCTAATTGTAATTGTTTTAAAAATTATATATTTATGTAGAAGAATCTGTGAAAAAAATTTTTTTTAATTTAAAATTTACGCTCTTTTTGTCTGAATTTTCAGATCCGGAAATTTCAAACAATCTGTCTTAATCATCTGGATCGTTTTTCTGAAAGTTTAGAAGAGTGTATCTGAAAATTGTCAGATAGCACTCTGAAATGTCAAACAGTGTGTCTGTGAAAAAGCTGCAGACACTTTGTTTGAAGTTTCAATCATTTTTTTTTTACAATGCAGATATACTCGTAGATCTTACCGAGCGAAAATATTATTAGGTTGGCAACTAAGTTGCCGCCGTTTTTTTTTTAAATTTTAACATTCCGTATGTCATTAAATGTTTTTGGCATAATGTTTTAAGTCATTCGAAAGAGGATGTTTTGTTCTACCGGAATCTGTTTTTTTTTTATTCGAGTTAATTTATGTTAATTTTCAGATCATTAAAATGGAATGTCAAGTTGAGAAAAATAAGCATTTTCGACATCTCCTTCTTTTTGCTTTTAATCAAGGTTCTAAGGCCGCAAAAGCTCGGATTTCCACTTCTTCCGATCTCTTTCAAATGCTATGCGCGGAGTTTCGTTCAATATTGATGCAGAATTGAGAGCTTGGTTGGATGAATTTTTCGAGTCGAAACCGGGTGATTTCCACCAACGAGGTATTGAAAATCTTGTTGAACTTGTTGGGAAGAAGTTGTAAACAACAAGGGAGAATACATTATTGATTAATTAGTTGTTAATTTTTATTGAAAAATAAACTTTTGAAAAAAAAAAAACGGCGGGAACTTAGTTGCCACCCAATATATCTTTGAAGACAAAGGAACAAGAGTTTATTAATTTAATAAAGATACTAAAATACGTAGTTATTAAAATATTATAAATTTTATATTATATATGTGGTAGATATATTATTAAAATATTTTTATATAAATTTAATTTATAAATTAATTTATTAATTAATTTTAATATAAATATTTATTAAATTAATATTAAAATATTTATGAATTTAGTAATTTTCGTTTGAATGACAATATCGACCTATCTGATAGTGAATTGTCACTGGGTTACTGGAAAATTTTTTAAGTTAGCAAGCAGGCGAAGCGCAAGGTGTTACTTCCCTATTACTGTTTTACGACGTATCGTTGGCGTATATAAAATTAGTTTCGTTCCCGAACAGTGGTGTTGACTTCCTATACTTGCTCTAATAGACTTTTATTTAGCGTTTTGTGCGGGTATTTTAATTGCTTTATAATTAATTAATTTGAAAACCAAAGTAGTCAGTAATACGTTTACTTGGCATATTGATAACGATAATATGTGTGTGATACTGCAATTAAAAATATATTTATAAATGTAAGATTTTTTTAAGAACAAAAAGATTATTTTGCTTTGATATGTAAGAGATACTTAGCAATATATTAGAAGAAAAATATTGAAATAATAAAATTAACAGAGAGAGAATGAATGAATCAAAGTTTTAGAAAATATGCAATGTCAAAGATCTTAATTACACTATTTTGAAAGTCGAGACTTTTTTTCATCATGGATATTAATCATAATTATGTAATCATTCGAACACATTGACAGAAGACGGAAGAGTGGAAAGAAAACTTTATTGATCGTAGATATCCGTAAAAGTTGTGCAGCTACGCTTCGCAGCCGGCAATTCTGATTCAAGCGAATCCTTCCTGACGGTCAGAATGTCACTAGGTTATTAGAAAGTTTTCCAGACGAGTAAGCGTAGCAGTAAGCGTTTACTATACTCCATTGCTTGTGAGAGGGAATTGGCTGTTTGCATCGCGTAACGTCTTACTAGAATCTCAGTAATATTGCACAGTTTATTGTAAATCTTAGTTCCTTTTAATATAACTTTAAAGAAACTTGTAAAACAATATTTTTTTTTTTTTATTAAATTACTAATTTACTTAAAATAAATTTTAATATATATATATATATAGAATATATATATATATATATAATATATAAATAAAAATATATGTGTGTGTATGTGAATTAAATTAAGACAGTTGTGATGCTACGAAGATAATAATGATTGTTACGATTTTATTAAAATAAAATTAGAAAATTAGAAAAAAATTACTCATCTCTTTTTGTGCCTGCTAGAAATATTATTGACAAAGACCCTCGAGTCACTTTGAAAGTTGATCTGCATATCATCTGCGTAGCCTATTCTTACACCTGGCGGGTCATGTAGATAGAATTTTTCATTCGATGTTACAGTTAGACGTGCGGAAGGCAAACGCATATGGAGCTTGACGCGAGAGAGAATGAATAAAAAAGAAAAAGAGAAAGAAAGAGGAGTGTACCGTTAGGACACCTCTTTAGCACCGAGGAAAAAAAGGGGAGCTCGATCGTTTGGTACGATGAATCTAACGATGCTTTCGCATCGAAAACGGAAATGGCACTTTTAATGTTCTATTTCTCAAATTCCTTACGATTCAATCCCGTTTGCTCGCAATAAAGATTCATATGATTTTTCTTAAAAACATGAAATGTAAATTTATTTACCAAACGATATAAAATAAATGTATGAGACGTGTAAAGGTATAAAGAACACAGATAAATCAGGCAAGAATATAAAGATGCATAAGGACATAAAGATACGCATCGAACGTATAGCATCTTCCTCTCTCAGTCTCCCTCTCGCTGTACATAGTGTCTGCTAGTTCAATAGCGAAATTAAGATAATACAGGCGCAATGTCGAGCGCTAAATTGCCAACGGGACGGCACGAATGTCACCGGGGGTGACTCCATTTCCTCCATCGCTAAAGCGAGCAAGAGTCCTGCGCCTTAACATTTAACTCTCTCGGTGCTCGGCGGATCACAATTGACTCTCTCGACGGGCGACTCCGCGGTATTTTGCATCGTAGATCTAGCCGGCGATCGGCGTTCCACGATCTGTCCGAACGTGAGAGAGGATAACGATAACGGGAGTGCACGCCTGGGAAAACGATCCGTCCGTCTTCCGTGAGACGTAAACGCGCCTTTCGCCTTCCACTCTCGGCGCAACCACGAGACTTGCAGGACTCTACTTCAGAGAGAGAGAGAGAGAGAGAGATGTGTAACGCGCATATTATTTATTTTCGCGGATGAATCGATCGCATGACGATTTCAGGCCCGATGCGCCTCTATACGCACGAATAAACTTTCGCGGCTCTCTCGAACGGACGGACTTTATATATGCGCGAAGGGGGGAAAAAAAAGGGAGACAGAGAGCGAAATAGCTCGCAGGGAAGTAATCGCGATACCGGTCCCTGGCGATCGTTATCTTCTGCACACTCGTCGTGGCAATTAACCGCGGCAATAACGATTTTTGTCCGGCCGCGTAATGCCCGAGCGCGGACAAACACCATTACACGGTGCGCGGCGTGGTCAGTTGCGGCGCGACGAAAATTGTAATGGAGCGTCTCGCATGTAATTATGATTTGTTACGAAGTTTCAAATGGCTCTATAACGTTTGACGAGAGGACGAAACATGCCGCGTTTTCTATGCCTTGTGCGTTACCATGCGGTTTACGGTGTCAATTTGTGCGCTTTTTATCAAAAGTCTACATCGCCTTTGAACGCCATACCAGAACGAAAATCTCGTATAATGCTCGACATTATCTCTCTCTCTCTCTCTCTCTCTCTCTTAGTTTCAGCAATCGACCTTCCAATCAAAGAAGAGACGTCGCGAACCAACAGAGGCATTGTAGAAAAGTATAACTCGAGATAGATTTTATCGAAGAAAGATAATTGCTTTCTTTCACAATATTAACTTAATTGTCAAATATACATTTAAAGCAATATTAAAACATTCGTCGTTAAAATCGTTTCATCGTAAAGGGCATCATTCGCCCTTGGTTCAACCAATGGGCGTTCGGCGCCGATGATGAACATCGTGCGTGTTCAATAAAACGTAATCGCGTACGATATTCACGGCGCGACGTTACAGCCGCTCGTTCGACCATGTAACGAAACGGAAAGAGCGGTTAAGCTCCTCTCTCTTTCTCTCCTCTCGCGGCGCAGCAAAACCCGTAGGACAGAAACGAGCGCTACGGCAAAGTGCGCCGTTCAGGCGGACTTACCCTGCAGGCAACGGCACGAGATGAGCGATGGATCGAAACGATTCGGGAACAGTACAATCGGGATGCCACGTCATAGCGCAGAAATAATCCCGAAGCCGCTCAGATTCTCTCTCTCTCTCTCTCTCTCTCTCTCTCTCTTTTGCTTTCTCGAGGGTAGTTAATCGGTCGATCGATTAATTGACGGTTCGCGCGCTCGCGCCACGGAAAATAGCGATCGATCAAAACAATCGATTAATCGCCCGCGCGTCCGATAAGGCCGGATGATAAGGCATCGGGCCATTGTTCCTCGTTGCAAACAATTAATGATACGCCGCCGATCGATAATCGAACGAGCCTCGCGATCGCGAAGCTCTAGGCTACTTTCTCCCGGATTTTTTTTTTTTCGTCGCACGCGGAAACGCGGAAATGTTTCTCGATCAGCATTTCCGCGAGATATTCGTGATAAGAGAATCGATGCAAATACAGGATGTTTTCATTACGCTTTAAAGACGCAAACGTGTTTTTTTTTTTTTTTTATACGCTTGTCTCTTTTTACTAATTCAACGGACGATCTACGTGGAAGGCAATATGAAATGCATCATCAAAATTCGATTAGTTTTGGATTACTTTTCACATTTAAAAAATTTATAAGCATTCAAATTTATGGCAAATTTGGAAAATGAAACATACAAGTGATCGAAAATTAAAATAGCGATTTCCACTTATGCTAGTCAAGCTGTCAAAGTGCCTTCTGCTCACTTCGCGAACTAACAATATGCTTCTATTGATTATGGGGGCGATCTATGCAAGAGTATCTAATACAATGTTTGAATGAAATTGGTAGCCAGTCGCTCGGGGCTTAAACTCGCGATTTCTACGTAAGGGATCTCCGTAAGACATCACCGACATTCCGAAACTCACTTGCAGTTAACGTGGCCGGTTACCAATGATGCGCGCTCGAGTCTTTCGCTGACGTTGGACGCTCGGCCGAGACAGGAACACGCTTCTTCCTCATATTAATCTAGGCTTGTTGAGCCCGCTTCTTATCCATAACGGATTTTTCCGCGTTTTTGCCATGGCCCCGCGCAACACAGGCGCATTATCCCTAACGTGTTTCGTTCCCCGTCGCGATTATCCTCCCGGCAAACGGTAAATCCCTTTCCGATGGGCGATCGTCAGACGTCGACTTGAAAACGGCGTTCGTCTCTATATACGCGCTTAAGATAATCTTATCGATAGTTGTATCGATGCGATATCATTCTTATTGTAGAGATCCACTCTTGCAAGGACGGTATAATCTCTCCTTTATGTGCATTCGCGAAAGTACCTTGTCCTAAAGATACAAGGGTGTACTGTATTGACCGGATATAATTATATGCATTTTTTTATTTTGCGCCGTATATGGAATCTTGAAGAATGCATTTGCGTCTCTATTTGTCGAGTACCTGCTTCTTGCGCCCGATTCTTTCCAACTTTATCTCTCATAGACAGGATGTCTATTCCCTAGAAGAACTTGGAAAGATTTGAAAATTTTCAGAAAATTTGTTTACAAGATTTAAGAAGACATCTTAGAGAAAACATTTGCACATTTTATTTCAATCTAAAATCTTTGATTCTGAATGAAAAAATTTTAAAATAATTAAAAGGCTCCAAGGATAATAAGCAACAATTAGAAAGAATAGCAGCGATTAACGGATATATTAACTTATATGTAGTATTTCATTCTTTAATTTTATAAAATTAATAAATTTTCTGGCGTGGTTCTTATTTTCTAAATTTAATTATATATTATACGAATATCCGAATTAATTGCTCCTTCTAATTGTTGCAAAGATTTTTATCTCGTGGTCACTCATGGAGCGCGATTGGACTCGAATAATCACCTGCGCGCAATGAGTTCACTGGGTTTCCGAGCTGCAGACGCACGGCCGCTCGCAAGTCGAGCGTGGCAAAATGCCGCGGCTCCACTTCGCCGAGCTTTCGTTCGAAAACGGAAATGGTAGGTTGCAATTATTGCAGTCGTTGGCTTGACTTTCCCGTCGGCCGTGCTGCGCGAGTGCATAACCGCCGCCGGTCCATTAACTACGACCTTCGCCGCAACGTTGATGCAAATAGACGACGTATCCGCAACGTATATGACCGCCTCGGGATCTTGCTACGACAATTTTGCGACGACTTTGCTTTCCCCTTCCTTTCAGCTAAAAGACTGGACTCTTTCGAGCCTGAAGATAATTATTTCTTGGAGGCTACTCTTTTACGCAAACGTGTAATCAAAATGAGGGCTTTCAAGAATGAGGATTGAATATTATATCGAATTAAATGTCTCTCTTTCTCTTTTTTAAGAGAAGACGAAAGGAGGCAAGGGAAGGGACACAATTGGAGACATGATGTTGCTGTTCTAATCCACGAATATGGGATTCATCTCGCTCGAGAAGATCGGCGAACGAAAGTTACATGCAACGGTGACGTGTGGAGCTGCATGCTGCTCCATCCGTTTGCATCATCGCAATTGCGCGATCTCAGAGCGAATTTTAGCGCGTAGCGCGGGCTAATTATTATCGAACGGTATTAATTATTGCACGTTTTCGCTGGATAACTTTTATAATGGCCCGTAATAGACATAATCCATCATTGTCGTCTCGGAAAGATAATTGCATCTGCCGCGAGGCATGCGATATAATTGATTTCCTCCAAAAGTTTTCTGGAGAAAGGCAGTAAAATATTTTTATTATGCGTTAGTGTTTTACACATCCTACTGTCATTTTAAGTTTGTGTCAAGTAAAGGCAACTCGTGCGTTATGCGAGCACTAAAATTTTGACGTGCCAGGTGAAACGGAACGGCGGTTAATAAGCAATTTTCGAGGTATAGTACGGGTTTTGCAACAGGATCTCGAATCGACCGCGGGCGATGCTCGCCGGATCTCGAACGCGCGTGGTTGCTTACGCTGAGAAAAATTCGTGAAATGCCATCTGGACGCCGCGTCGTCCAGAACAAACAAAGGTACGCTCGTCCGTCGTCGCTTCTCTCGCAAACAAGTTCTCCGCGGTCAATTATAAATTACCTCGAATTAAATCGATGGTCATCACACCAGCAGTTATTGCCGCCGCTGACGGCGGACCTTGGCGAAAACTCCCCGCGCTTTTTACCATCACATATGCGCAAAGTCTTTTTACGGCGATGCGCAACGTAATTGCAACGTGGCGAAGGGAGTGATAAACAACGCTCGAGGCTGTATTATAAGACAGTAAGGGCGGGCTTGGCTTCCCTCCCGCTCGGGCTTTTCTCACTCCTTCGTACGCACGCGTTGGATAATATTTATCGGCATACTTAATTGCCGCTCGCGACGAAACTCTCAACCTCGAAAGCGCGTATTTTTTTGTCGTGCTTTTTTTCACGCATCAAAATTGCTCTGCACGCCCTCGTTCGATAGCGGCCATAAATTAATCCAAAATATCCATGCTATTTATAAGTAGACATGTCAAGAGTCTTTATTTATTTCTTAAAAAAGAGTATATTTTTTTTTTTTATATGAGAAGAAGTATTCTTTTATTTTATTAGAGAGCGAGAGAAAAAGAGAGAGAGAGAGAGAGAGTTTTTAAAAAATGCCTGAATGTTACATGATTTCTTTTTATTTTCTTATCATCGAACTGCTATTGTATATATAACTTGGAGATATACATAATAATATTTTTAGTAAATTTATTTAGTCGAATAAGAAAATATATTAATATAAAGTTGATTGAATTTTTAGTTCTACACTCAATCCTTTCAAGAATTTTAAGACTATTTCAAAATTTCTTAATAAAATTATATATTTTTTATATCATGTATACTTTGTGGTGCGTGTGTGTGTGTGTGTGTGTGAGACCCTGTGTTTAATTTTCTTGTTATTCCGGTATTTCTCAACTCTATCAAAGCATTGCCGGCTCTGGCCTCTTTCAACGTCCGCGCAATCAGAGAATTATGAACCTTCAGACTGATTATTAAGTCCCGATGATTTAAGGTAGCGCGTTTAAATACCTGGGTAACATTAAACGAAATTCATATTCTGTAATGAAAAAGCATGCCGATATCGCCGTTCCCGTCATTTAATGTTCGCCTACGCGGCCCGTTAGGCCCCCCGAGGACGTTAACCCACTAACTGGGAGATTATTTTTTTTATCTGCGCAGTTACGGAATCACTTGTTGTGCTCGTAACCGCGACCGTGATTATCATATTTTGTGGTTTCGGATGTGACGGTGTTATTTTCGGCCCCGAAATTTATGGCCCCGTCTTTTTACGTCTCTATGACATCGAGCGCTTTTCAGATGTTTGAATATTTAATAATATTTATTATAATTATAATTTTTTATAATTTATTATAATATTTATATTCGATTTATGCTTTGTAATAAATAAAAAATAACAAAGGAACATGTATTTCGAAATTCAAGATTGCACTTTTTTTTAGTAAAAGAATTCCCTTATCTATGATAATAATTTTGATATTATATATCATTTAATCATTAAAATTTTATCACATCACAGCTATGTTCTAAATAATCTTAAAAGAACAAACAGATGCATTGTGTATATATATTTCAATATTTAATCGCGAAGTAGACTTCCTTCTTGATGTTGGAAATAATTCTCTCCCCCACTCCTTTTTCCGATCATTATGGATTCAACGTAAGAGGAACCGAAGAAGTAATTAATGAGCAATAATAAATTACTGGTGTACAAATATAACGATCGCGAGTTTAATGCCGATAGACTGTTTTCTAAACCGGTATGCACACAGTGCGGTGCATCGCGAGGGAGGGTTGGTTGAGGGGAGGGGAGGGGAACGGCGGACGATGGGGATACCGCCGTATTCTGCATCGCCAATTTGCATGACCGATGATCGGACCGCTACTATACGCCAGTGACTAGGTGCATCATCATTACGCACTACCGAGATACGATCAAACTGTCGGTAATAACAGTCGCACGACCCCGCGCGCGCGTACACGAGAGTGCAGGGTCGCGTTTATTAAATTACGTCAAATTATTGGTACGCGTCGTGGCATCCGGCGTAGAATAGCCACGGCCTCGCCGTGGTTGTTTAACAGCGAGCGATCACGCCACTTTCCCAATTAGGCCGCTAATTTTAACGGGGGAGCGTGTAATTGCCGCGCGGAGCCAAATTCTCTCGTAGCGCAGAACTCACTTTCCCAGAAGTTCCGCCTAATCGTAGGTCAATGGCTAATGCCACGATATGGAATTAAGTTATCTCACTGTATTTCAATTATCAAGATTGGATGTGGCTGCGATATTGATGATTTACGCTGCGGGACAAGACTGAACACGAGGACAATCCCAAAGTTTTACCTTTATCGAGCAACTTGTCGAATTTTAATCGATTCAAGCCGAATTACTTCGAAGCAAGCTCGAAATATCGCGCGAAGATTAATTATTTGCAACATGTTAAAAATCGATACACAAATGGAAGAATACGAAATCCAACTCTTGTCTTAAAGCACTTATACGTCTTGAAAATATATAATAGTAAAAAAGAAGGACGATATATTGTTATAAAGACATGACATCGTACAAGATATTAAACAGAAAGACGATCCTATCATATTCTTGTCAGACGATTGATTAAATTTTAAACGATTCCAATCGAATCTCTTATTGAAGCGAATTCGAAATATCATATATTTAATTCCAAATTATTAGAGAAATATTTATCTGTGAAGATTGTAACGAAATAATAATTTATAATTAATTAAGATGTTTTCAATTGAGAAATACTTTTACATTCTTTTCTCAGTTAAATATCTTAATTGGTTTTTAATGAAAAGAATGTAAAAGATGAATGTGAAAGATGAATCGTTCACATTTCGGAGTATAAAATTTCAATTTCAATATGCTCGTTAAATGAGAAAGATTCAAGTAACAACTATAAATACGAACCTAAATTATCGTCGAAGCGCGACACTTTCAATCAACGATTTAAAAATTCCAGAGTATAATTCTATTTATCCATCAGGTAACACAAGGCGTATATATCGCATTTCATTACTGCCAGCGCGATAGCTGTTCATCAGCGATCAAGATTGAAAAGGGGGATAAAGTCTGTAAAGTTTCACGTTTCCCAACGACGCGGATTCACATACACCACAAAATATATTTTATACCTAAATATTTAAAATACTTAAAAGATTTTTTCTGATTAATATAAAAATTATATAAAAAAAATATTATTTAATGAAATTTCATTTAATTAAGCGACCGTTTTTTGTCAAAAGATGTTTTATAGAGATTAGATTAAATTAATGAAAGTATCGTTACATGACATGTTCAGAAAAAAAAAAATGGACTACATTCGTAACAAAAAATTATATATTTTATACTTGAAAAACGCTGATTTTATAAATTATGAATTTAGTTTTCTGTTATTCTGTATGAATATTCCTTATCTTTATTAATTGTATTAATTAAATTATAAATTTAAATTATAAATTAAATAATAAATAGATATAATATATATGTTATTTTACCTTTGCTTACAGATTCGACCGACGAAGGGCTGAAGAAGGCATAGAGCCGTAGGAATTTCTGACGTCGTTTGACTAATCAAAATTTGCAACAAGAATTCAAGAAAAGAAGAGAGAAAAACGGAGAATATTTCGCCATTCTTTCAGCATTAATTATATCGCAGCTGCGAAAGCCATTTAAACTCGTCGTTCGACACATATGCTCTATATGCATTCACACGTACAAGACATTAATATACACGACATTAATATAACACGTACACGACACATATAAGGGACCCAAAAGCCTGATTAACACCGCGTACTTCCTGTGATCGTCGATTAACACGATAAGCGGAATAATCAAAAATAGCGACGCAACGAAAGGAGAAATATGTGTCAGGTCACGTACGAACAGAAACGTGAATTACTGTAATGCTCTCGTAAGAAAAAAGACGACGCTGTGTTTCAAAGAGTATCGAGATCGATAAGATCGACGAGGCGAAATAATGGAAGTCGATAATTTGTACGATTCCAAATACTTGATCTACTGATATGTATAGATACAATTATCTTTATATATAAAAACAACTCATTCTTATATTTTTAAATTTTTTTTATGAAAAATAATTAAGAATAATTACACAAGTAATTTTGTATTAGAAAATGGATTTGAGACTTAAAGTATGATCAAAATTTATCGACGAAAATATATCATTGTTTTATGTGTTATTTGTTTTGTCTTCATCTTGCTGCATCAGAAAAAAAGGACTTCTTTAAATTCTGATAAAGAAGGATATAAAAAGATATTAGCAATATCTGCATTTACAATTTAACTTTTTGACGATATAAATTTCTCCATTAATATGATGAAATTAGATAAAAAGAAATTTATATCTCGAAATAAAATAAATTCTAAGCTAAAGTATAAATAAATTTGCTATGAAAATTTATCGAGAAACTTGTCGAAGTTTGAAATTTTTTTCATTGATAAATTATAGTCTTTGATGAACAGATGTGCTATGGTATTATAATATTGATAGTACCGTTTTCAATCTTTAATTTATGTACGCGTGCGTCGTATACATAAAAGATAGAAGCCTTAATTTATCGCCGAGCCATACTCTCGTTACTCTTTGCTATCGGTTAAAGAGGGAACCGGGAAAAGAGGAGTCGAAGAGAGGGGATCGAATCTATAATCGTGCGTTTTTCGGAGAGCTACACGAAACGCGCGTACGCGTATCACGACAATCATCATCTTCGTACGCAAGTAATAGATTCTTTTTATAAAAGGACGCGCCGTCAGAGAGCAGACGCTATCTAACGGATCGCGTAGTTAAGGATACGAATGCCATAATAATGACCAAGTTTTGTGGTTGTACTTAAGTCATACTTTATACTCTACTTTATTATTAAGATGCTCTAAGCGTAAGTTACTTTTATATTTCATTAGCGAAGTGTCTATCTACAGTTATTGCTACGTGTGTTTTTTTTTTTTTTCCTATACTTTTGCATCGTCGAACTAGACGACGAATCGACTCTGTTTTGCGCTGATTGTCAATTTTGACGCAAGCTATGAAAACTTTGTAATACTACCTTACCTGCACTTGTGATCGTATACCTAACTTGAATTTAAGCTGAATGCTTGTAATCTACTACTCCGATATTTCAATATTACAGTGACTTGTGGAAAAATAAATTTTATCGCGATGTTATATTGTCTTGACAATAAAGTGAAAATTGACAGCAGTCTTTATTTTACGGAAAAAGTAATACATTATTGATGAATTAAATTGTAGACGATAAAACATTTTTTTCTTATTTGATGCTAAGATACGCAAGGATTAAAACAAAAACCAAGATTATACTTTTCTATAACATTGTGTGAATATAATTAATAAAACAGTTTGGAAATATCTTCTACAATCTGAGCGCTCAGTTCCGATTTCCACGTCAGAAAAACTCTCGATTTTTTGTTCCTGAGAGTTTCGATTTTTTAATACAATATCACTATATATTAGTAACTCTTGGGATAAAATTTTGGCACTGCGATATACATAAAATTATATTATACTGCACTTACTTTTATTCCAATGTTAAAGAAGCCATCGATGAATCATATCACCTGTGCGATCGTATGAATGAAAATGAATAAACTCACATTGAAAATCAGGTGCGAGACCGCCTTTCCATTGATGGTCCCGACCAAAGGACGTATTTGGACCTTGGTCTCATTTTTGTGATTATTATTTAAATATACGTTAAGCAAACAATAGAATAGGTTAGCCTTGTTATGTAATTGAATATGAGAGAATAGCATTGGGTGGCCTTACCCAGTTGATATAATTTTTTTTTTTCTTTTTTCAATATCCGACAGAAGAGCAGTAATTACGAAAATGATCCGAAAGGAGGTATTATATAATTATGCTTATATATGTATATTTATCCAAAAAAATCAACGGATATTTTTCAATTATCAGTAAAAATAAAACTGTTGAAAAAAGAAAAACAGTCGAAAACAAGTGGCCTTCTTTAAAACAAGAATTACGAGCTAAATGAAAGAACGTTAAATAATCAGAATGCGCTCGCGTTACAATGAATTAGCTGTATTACGAGTGTACAATAAGCTTTTAGATTTATAATACAAAGTATAGATTCTATATTATCATGAATATTATATTGCGTCATGAATTTTTGTATAGAAGGCACTCGGTCCCCTTTACGACAGAACTCTGTGTGTTATAAGCGTATGGACACGCTTATTTCGTACGTTGATGTTCTCGGAGAGTGTAATTTTGCCATGATGACGAGCGCCGGAAGAAGAAGCGCGGAGCTTATTAAAAGCGATATTATACATTTGCGTATGAAACTAGAAGTAGTTTTATGATTCCTCGGGGCATTAGATGTCAACGGAGATCCGTTGACATCTTAGAACGACCGCCTTGGAATTAAAGCGAACTCTGATCGTGTTTTAGCCGCTCCTTCGTTACGCGAGATGCAGAAGGTGCGACTAAAACGAATGGATATTATGGAATAATTGCACGATCAGCTCATCGATATTACTTCTCAATATCGTCAGCCACGTTCTCGCGGCGAAATACTCAGCGCGTAAGGGTCGAGGATCGTTGTGCCTTCGTGTATGCACGTTAAAAAGTACGTTTATAATGATTGTAAGAAGAGCAGATATCCACACTTTGTGATTCCATAAACAGTTGTTCATTTTTTTTATACTTTCTTTAATGCTTACGTAGGATAGCTTGTATACCCTAAAGAGTGTTTCAATAAAAAATCACAGTGAAATAATTTGCTGCATTCTACTACTTGTACTTCGAGATCCAGTTTTACCTGTCCTTTCGCAAAAAAAAAAATAATAAATAAATAAAATAAAATTTCCTTTATATTTTGCAATTAAATTTTCGTTAAATTATATAATATTTATATAATTTATATATATTTTTAACATGTATCTAGATAATAATATCTTTCGTTATCGATATAAATTCTGCTGTTTGAAATAGAGAAATTTTGCGAGAAAATTCGAAAGAAAAAAGGCTGGAAATAAATTTTTCGATATTAAATCAATAATAAATCGTAAATGAAAAATCGCAAAATCATCTGTTGAAAATATACTATTGCATAAAAATCGATTGGATCGAAATCCAATTTACTTTATTCGTATATCACAGGTAGGGTTTTATACAAGGGGGACGAAACAGCGGATAACATGATTTATTATTATTTTTTTGTATTCAAGGTTCTCGAATTAATGTTACAAGCAATAATATAATCAAAGATAACGAATGAAAAGCGATGAAACTAAATTCAAATATTACACCTCTTTCATTATTGGTCGCATTATCTCATCTTCGAATGATTGATTTTTTCGCAGTTATCATCTTTTACTCTTTTCTTTTTTTTTTTCTTTTTAATTTGTACTTCTCTTGGCGCAATCTCTTGGCTCTTTTATTTCCAAGGAACCAGTCGATTGCTTTCCAACGTCGACAGATTTGCGAGGTTTATTATACTTTATCGTATAACGATAATGATATTTAGAAACGATGCCGCTTGATTCACAAATTTTAAGAAGGAAAATCTCTTTGTCCGCGGGAGATCACGTTTATTAAACTTTGAATCAATGTAGGTTTGCATGTCTGTAATGAATTGAATCAATGATGACAGACAGTTTGTTTCAAGTTATATAAAAATATTATTTGTTCAACATATTACTAATTAAAGTTCTCTTAATGGGTCAAAAAATGAGGAAGAAGAAGTATTTGTCATAAACGTCGATCTCCCACTTTCGTTGACGAATACATATGCGAATTAAAAACATTTACATAAATAAAAATAACAAGAGAAATGCAGAAGTCAAGCCGCATCGTTGCAATAACGACGGCAAGCAATTGCTTGCCCTCGTTGTGTATTCCACTTAATAAAATCTTGTTGATTAAAATAACGAAACATTAGTCATAATAACTTCTCTAATTAACGATTATTTGGTAATATACAAAATAGTAGAAAAGAGAGAAAAGCAAGTCCGTTTCCTATCTCGTAAATTTTTTTCCTTCGTAAATACAAAAACGTAACGCGTAGTATCTAAAGTATTACATGTGTTCCAGGACGTCAGAGATGTTCCGATCGCACGGAAAAGTCCTTTCATAATTATATCATTTAAATTATCTGCAAATCAATTGTAGATAATTTTCAGATTTGTATATCCAGTGATAAGAGCGAGAAAAGAAGCGTTAGTTTCGCTTCTGAGAATAAAATACATTGTCGAAATATGTCATCGACTGTCACGTAGTGTACGATCTTTGGAACGACGTGCTTTCCGGAAAATTTCGAGCACAAAAAAAAAGAGACCGAAATCATCGCAAGCTACATTGAAAACTTGTCCGCGCGATCGTTTGCCGCCGCGTCGTGGAACTCATCCTTTTTTTAATCGTATATACGTACCGCTGTAATATTCCTTCTTCTTTATGTAATGTATCGTTATAATGTTCGTGTAACAATAAAAAGCAATATGCAAATGGTATTGAAGACTTCTCGTTCGGAGGTGGCTGCTTGTGTTAGCGCGTTCCGTGCATTCGCGCAGAGGAATTCCATTAGCTCTAAGACACTTCGCTCTTTTACATATCTCTATCTAACGCATTTTCACATTCTCTTATTTTCTCTCTCTCTCTCTCTTGCGTTCACTCATTCGCTCTCTTTTGCCCGACTAAAGTAATCTCGCTATCAACAATGCTATTAATGCGCCGCAACATCTCATTTTTTCTGGAAGATCCAAAACTGCACATTTGCCGATTTTCTAATTTCAATTTAGAATCGATTTTTCCTCATGATCAATCAAAGGATACAACGCGACACCCTCATATCTTTCAGTTATGGAGATAATTAATGATTTCTTTTTATGATGACTTTTCAAGTGACTGGCGAATAGAGTGTTTTCCAATTATAATTACTACTATTTTTATCGTATATATGTATTTTATTGCGGCACATTTGTATAATAAGCGATTGACAGATAGACATACGAGATTCTTTGATGATCTGCAAAAGTAACAAAGTCGTGTTCCTGCTCTAATCTCTCAAACATGTGTTCGAGTCAAAGTAATCGGCAGGTTTTCGCGCACGATAAACGTCTCTGTTTTTTTTTTTTTTTCATTTACCTTTCAGAATAATTATGCGTGGCAAAATACCGATTGATAGAAATTGCAGATAAGAGCCGAATAAATATCACTTCGCGCACGTTTTCTCATAAAGAGTCTTACGATACAGGGTGTCACCGAACCATCGGGTATCCTTTTTAATCACAGTTTCTTCGGCCAATTTCAATTCCATAGGATTTTGCTTTGGCTACAATATCATAAGAGCTTATCATCTTTATACTTTCCTATAATTTTCTAGTCTTCAATGATATATCGAATTAAAAATTGATATATTAATTCAATTTAATATATCTTTTGTTGCTTGTTTAGCTTTCAAAATTTATTTTTGCGAAAAGCTTTTCAATCGCTAATAATTTATAAGCTTTTTATTCAAATTACTTTTGAGAAAATATCAATCCCAAAGAGTGTGCCTTGGTTTATGGGACGCCCTGTATAATATTAACGATTTCCTCCGTGGCTTCGAGTTGCCAGCTTGAGCTCTCGAACGTCTTTAATCGCCATAGCACGAAATCTCCGCTTTTTCCAGCCGCTTCCGATATCTCCCTTCTATTTCTCGTACGACAGTAATCATAGTTCTTAATGCTATCCGCCGACCCGAACGAATTATTAGCGGATCATCATCGTCATCGGCACAAATATTAACGAGCATTTCTCCGGGATTCGCTCGAGTCGTCGCGATGCAATCGGCGTTCTTATTATTTTACGGTGCTTAATCGACAAAAATCTTTCTCGCACTCTCACTCGCAAAATCAATGCACTCTCTTTCTCATTTTATCTTTTCTCTCTCTCTCTCTCGACATTCTGTAATGACTATCTAGTCTTTCTCTATCGCTTTTCCGATTCTTCCTAGCGTCATGATACCTCTCCAGGCTTTCTTTGATATCTCCGTTTATAATCCCCTTTATAATTCCGCGTTATTATTTCTAGATAGCTAAAATATTGACCGATGACCGACACAAGATTGTTTATTCCTTGGGGGTGCTTTTGATTCTTAAAGATAAGCATAAGGGTTAAAAAGCAGAAATATAAGATAATTAAAAACTATTTAAAATATATCTTCGTAATTATTCTTTGTTACTCTAATTTCTTTTTCCTTTCGCGCATAGACTTTTTTCAATAAAATTTATATGTGTGTAATTATATTACACGCGTCTCTCCGCACGATGGGATAATTAAATTTTTTTTACATCGATATTAGATTCTGATAAATGAGCGAGTGTTGCGTATCTGCATTCTCTCGAAAAATTCATTACATAGATGGAATTCTTGCACCGAGTATACTTTTGTCAAGACAATCGCAATGTTATTACTCGCCTATCGCATATAAATAAATAATGCGAAGAAAAAGTGAGAGCTCAACATCCTCACGCCGCGAAATATACATACGCCGTTTTGCGGGAACTTCGCTTGGTTTTTTTTTTGTTTTTGTTTTTTTTTCTTGTTTTTTTTCCCCGATGTTACATCATTCCCGCATTTCGATCCTCGGATACAGAAAACGATTAACGATCTCGTGTTTATAGTCGCAATAAATTATACGATTTGTACGATCTCACGCGCGCGATTCTAGTATCTAGGATACGGACAGCCTCTCGGCAATATTCGATCGCGCTACATCGCGTCTCATCTTACACGCTACTTAATATTGATACTTGCACGATGCAAATTTACATATTCGCAAATAATATTAATTAATCGCGCGCGCGTCAATTCGCATAAATATCATAATCATAATTACATACACGTGTAATTAAATCATGGAAATACATCACAGAGAATTATATTTTTCCCCTCTCCTCTTGTATTATTGATTTCTCAGGATTTCTTCTAGTAATAAATGCCAAACTCGCACACTTATAATCTCGCATCGTCTCCGGTCTCGAATAATCCTTTTATCGGGGGACGTTTGATCTGCATAATCCTATGGCAATTTATACACCGCTGCGTCTCCGACCAACGACGTCGAGGAACGACTCGTTTTCTCCCGCGGAAAGATCGAAATTTTACATCCCAAGAAGACCTTTTATGCGGAAGGATTATACGCGCGTCGCCCCATTTTCTCTTTCACAAATAATACAATGGCATTTAAGCTAGTGACGGATTTAAGACTTCAAATTGCGTGCGATAATTAAAGACCCGAAATGAGAACGGAATTAAGTGCCGCAACAATTACATTCGAGATAAGTAAGTCATATTTTTCCGCTCGTGACGTATACTTTTTCAGTCATTATTTTCTTTATTTTTTCTTTAATTTTTTTTTTCTTCTTTTTTGTTTCTTTAATTTGTTTCCATTTCGAGTTTTCAATTAAAAGCTATAGTTTATCATCATCAAAAGTACCTCTTCGAGTATTACAACATCATTCTTTATACATATACCGAAATTCACGATTATTTATTTAATAATTACAAATATTTTCGAGAAGCAAATAATTATAAATGCGTTAAATGATTTAGAAAAGTAACGAGACCATTAAGTCAGTAAATCCATCACCGATTCACGCACACACTCGGTCATACATACGTCTCTCTTCTTCTCTCATACGTTTTTTTCAGAAATATCGGTTTGCTCTTTCTCTCTCTCTCTCTCTCTTTCTCTCGGTCAATTATAACTATTTATTACAAACGAGTACACACTCAAAACTCAATGGCAGTCTGTTCTTGTGGTGTAGGTGACGTTTACCACGTGCGGACGATATTCGCTTCATCGTGTAAAATCGCGTTTCTCGAAAATGCGAACGCACGCGGCAAACGCCGCTCTTGAACTCTTGAGGAACTTTTTGTTTATTCTTCTTTTTCTCAATCTGTGTTCAGAGTCTCGATTTCGAATTTTTTTTTTTTTTTCTTTATTTTATTATTAATTGCGCTTACCGGTACCCTCGTCGGTATCACGGCTCTCTTCAGTATTTCAGTCTCGAGAAGTTATTTCTCCTGTTTCAGTTCATATAAAGAGCTCGATACTGTAAATAGGATCGAGGATGCTCGTGTCGTATCGGACTATCGGCTGGTCTACACGTAGAAAAAATCGCATATTTTAACGAGAACGATGCCACCTCGTTCCTTGTAATAGAAAAGCTGAACTGTTTCATTTCGTGTGGTTATTTTCAGAGATGAAGTGATGAATTTATTCGTTTTAATAGATATGTGGCTGTAGAAAACTCGTGAAATAATTGAAGGATTCGATGCATTTAATACTCTTTGTTTTAAAAACGTATCTTTTCTTCTGCAATTTCAACATTTTATTTAATTTACTATCCTTTTTTGCTCGTGTACTTCTTAAAGTGATCAACACGTATATTATCTACATCATTTCTTTATATTCGACAACTAAATGTAATCTATGTGAGAATTAAAATCTAAACTGACGGCGAAAGGTAAAAAAGTTGAATAAAAAAAAGTATTAGGGATTACTTTTTTGTATGAAATTCTTAAACAGTTAAACCGTTGCACCGTGAAACTTTTGCAACTTTGGAACTCTTTTTCAATTTATGTCAACAACAGTAATTTTAAGTAATGAATGTGAGAAGATTTCTTGGCTCTCTTTTCGTTCGTTTCAGCTGCATTTATCCGATCGTTTTAATCTCGTCATAATATGAATTGTTCTCTATTTCATTATAATTCATAATACATTTTTGAAGTTTTAGAAAAATTCAGTGAATATAATTTTCGCGATTTCCATTGTAATAACTAATCACTGGATTATTGATCGCGCGATTCGAGCCTAATTAGTCGAGTTATCTTACGTATTGCATAAATCATGAAGTACTAACGGCAGGTTTCTCGACTGAAATCTTAAAAAGTGAAGATGATCGAACACTTTAATTCGAATTGACTATTATCAGTGTAAAAAGAGATGGATCTCTAAAGGAACCACGTGATCTTCGGCTAAGTCTCTTCGTTCTCATCGTACTCAACTGGACGGTGCATGGAAATTGTAAAATTCAAGCAATATGTCGCGTGTTTGTGATACGATCGATATTAAAAACTTATATCATATTTATAAGTTTCATTTATTCCATCTTGTTTCATATATTCTTTTTTCAATTCAAATGCTGGAATCAATTTTTCAATTAGTAGCATACACTATTAATTAATAGTTAAAATAGATTATTTAAGTTCTTCAGTTATATAGTAGAAAAAGGTTCAATTTTTTTCCATATTTTCCGTTATCACATACAACGCGACGCATTGCTGGCATATTAATCTTCCGTATTCGGTCTTGCGTTTATACGACGCGCTCTAATAGATTTTTATTTGGTCGACATTATGCTTTTCTTATGCTTATTCGAGATATAGAATTGTTTTTAACGTTTTTAAAAAATTAAGAGAGCACCTTTCTCTCGCTAATCCGAATCTCTTTTCGAGCAAAGCGTTTTATTAGTACGTAGTTGATTATTAATTGGTACATTTTCTCGTCATTCTTCGGATAATATCAATTATCGAAAAATGCGTTACGTATTTCAGAAGATTTCATCAACAACAAATAGCAGAGCCGATCAAAGTTTAAAATAATTTAGGAAAAATTTAATAAAATGCAAAAAAAAAAAAAAAAACAAAAGTTATACTTTGATTTAATACTAGTTTGATGAGAAAGAAATTCCTATCTTTCCTGGACAAAATTAGTTACATACTTTTTAGTTTTCACGATTAAGTTTGGTGTTCTTCGAAGCGATGATTAAATACGTCTCTAGATAAATATTCTCATCATAGAGTTCGCATTAAATAGCGTTTAACGGAACTGCAGAAATCTAAGAACTACGTAAATAAAAGTTACAAAAAATAGAAACGTTTTGCGTACGAAGAAATTTCTCGAATAAATATCTAACATTGATTTTTTCATCATTTTCTTCTCTTTTTTTTTTTTTTTACAAGATTGAAAATCTCCGGTCAGCTCACCACGCTTCAAAGTGTCACAGAGATTTTTGAGATTCCTATTTGACGTCTGTAGTGTATTAATTCTCGATCTGAATCAAGGGAAGAATCTCGAAATACAAATATATTATTCAACAGCGTTTCTTTCTCTCTCGATTTTTTGTGATATTAATGATTGCTACGCATGCCTCTTCGTTTACCAGGCGCCGCGTAAGCCCGGATTATTCTTCAGTCGGCGGATACTCCGATGTGACGAATATTCAAAGCGCGAAGTTATAACGTCATTTAAAAGAAGAAGAAAAAAGAAATGTATTTCAAAACTTGAAAAAGAAAAAAACGAAAACATCCTTTCGGCGCACTACAAATTACATCTACGCATTCTCACGCTCATTTTTCTCATTCGCAAAAAAAAGACACGCGCCCGCGACGCGCACGCTACTCAGTTCTGTTCCTGAAAAACGACTTCTGGAATCTCCGTCGCTATCTACTATTACTCGTTATTACAAATTTCCGCTATTTTATACGCATCTGCCTAGCATTCTCTCGCACTTTCCCGTTCACCCTTTTACTCTCGCTTTCTCCATCTCTACCAGATCTCTATCTACCTATCTACTATCTCCCTGTTGTACGTTCTTTCGCCAGCAATCCAATGTTTTATGGATTTTACGCTATGTACATTCCTGTCGGCAGGCCTGTGGCGAAAGAGAGTAGGATACTGACCCAATTAAAAAAATACTCCATTTCGCGAAATATCCACGTCGCCGAATTTCGATGCACGGCATTCTAGAAAATAAACAAATATGACGTCGACGAGTGATCATTTTCGGACAACGCAAACAACATTCAAAGACGTATAAAAGACATTTTGATACAGATGTCAAAGAAGCTCAAGGAACATCTCAATCTCTCCGATATCTGAAAGATAGCGTTTTTAATCTTTGCTTAACGTCTTTTAAACTCTTTCGTATTGTTTGAGTTTTCTCCAATCTCTGAAGAGAGAAGAGCTTGCGCATTTCGAATAAAAGCGCTAGCCCTTGATGACAAACATGATTTGCAATCTTCCCTCTTTTGGAGGCGACCTTCATTAATCTCGGCGCTACTCTCAATCGCCATTTGCCACGTCGTGTACAAATCGGATTAATCTTAAATGGTATAAATTTCTTCGTCGTTCTTCGTGATCGCACGCGCGATCAGCACAGCCACGCCCTCGCTCGCAATTTCGGATATATTGGCTGTTCCCCGTCTTTTTAACTTTTTCGCACGCATTCTCTATTACTCTCAATGCGATTACGTTACTCTATCAGCAACTTTCATTAGCGCTAAACCGTATCCTTCGAATTGTTACTCTTTTTTGCCTTTCTCCCTCAACGAAGCAGTAGAGAAGTTATAGGAGCCATTGTGTGTTTTGTATGTATATATATTTTTATACTTTATATGTATATATTCAACGATAAAAAAAAAGATCATTTCGATCGAGTGTCGTCGCGGCAGAGACGATGACAGCTCTTTCTTTTCTTTTTTTTTTTTTTTTTTTTTTTTTTTTTTTTTTAAGAAACGTCATTTTCGAGCGGCTGAATCTGAATCATTAATTACAATCTCGTTTTATGTGGGACTCTCTCGTATGTTGCATTGTATTCTGCCTCACTGGATGAACTGCCGCTCGAATATCAACATTTCCGAGTCATCACCCTTGAAATTCGCGCAAACAAGTCGACGATATCTTCAAAATTTTCGTAAACGATTTCACAAACATCAGAACGCATCTGACAACAGATTTAAAAAAAAAAAAAAATATTAAAATTTCGTCAAAGTTTCATGATACAGAGTTTTGTAGCTTTGCGCATTTTATGGATGAAATCGAAAGAAATGTATATGAATAAAGAATGACATTTTAAATGCAAAGTATTTTTTAAAAATTTAATTCTCGTCAATTTTATTACTATGGTTGATTAAAGTTAAAAAGATGGCAAAAATTTTTTTTATATTAATATTAACGTACAATTATCATTAATAATGAATTGCAATTTTGCACGACAAAATTATTTTATCACATGTATTATATTATGCATGATGAGATTTTGTATAGCAATCCGATTATGTGCGTAGAAATCGAACATCTCAATTATCAGCAATATTAGTCTCTTTCTAAGAGGCTCAACGCCATCGTGTCAAAAAGAAAAAGTTATGTGAATGTACATCATTCATACTGATATCTGCGAGTTTAATGTGAAGTGAAACTGAGCTATAATTCGTTTGCTAGAATTAAATCTTGTCGTATGAAAAGTTATAAACAATAATCATGCGCGATTAAATATCATATCAATAGATACAAAATTTATAGAAAATTTGCACTGGTGAGCATTAAATATTATCACAAATGTACAATATAAGTCTTTAGTAATTAAATATTAGGTAATTTAGTAATTAAATATCAATTAATTAAATATTAAGCAATTATAATAGTATTATAGTAAGAGTTATTATTATTTGTATTAAACAACAATAATAATTGCTCTTAGTATTAATTATTAATTAAAACCAATTGCTCTTAATATTACTTTTTTATTATTTATACTATTATAAATTTGTAATAATATTTATATGTATCAGTGCGCATATGTGCATCCGAATTCGCTATTAGTTTCAATAAGCGTATAAAGCACTAACGATTAACAGAATATCAAATAAAATACATTTAAATGAGTGAGGTGTCAATAGTTGCAAAATAATTATATCACAGATAGTGAATAATTTAATAACATTAGGTGCAATTTTTAATGTGAATGCAAGATTTGCATATAAAAAAAATATTTCTAATGCAATACTTTAGATATATATATAATTGGGATTATTTTTTTATTATCATCAGTAACAGACTTATGTTATTATTCCAAAAATGTTTTAAAATTAAAAAATACATAGTATGTATATATAACAAAATATAATATATAACAAATACATAAAACACAAAATGTTAAGATTTTGTAATGACTTGAAAGAAGAGAATGGAGCTTTGCATTATTTCCGCGAAATTTAAAACTTTTATAATACCGTAAGCATTGTCTGCCTCACGATCGTAAAGAGCGATATCAATATGAATGAAACCGAAAAACAAATTGAGAATTCGATTCAACTAATAGTCTAATCTCGAATAAAAAATTTTGAAATGACTTTCATAGCAATAAAACCGTTACCGATATCGTCAATCTTGTTCACGCTGTCACGTGTGCAATGATGTTTCGAATTTTCTGCAATTCGGTTCTATCTATCTCTTTCTCTCTCTTTCGCGCATTCTCGACCACCCATCGAAAGCAAATCGCGACACGCTATTAACAAGGGCGACACGCGGAATAAAATATAAAAACGTGCCGCAAAACAAAACACTTAAAGAAGAAAGAAAAAAATCAATCGCGAAAAACTCGAGAATCACCAATAGGTTCTTTAAATGCGTACGCGCGTACCGCATTCTCGTATACTTTATACGTGCGTATATATATAGTTACGCACGTGAATATATCTGTATTCGTGTATATATGGATGTACGTATGTGTGCTTATGTGTATGTGTATGTATCATGGAAGCGCCGAAGATATTCGCACGAGATTTTCGAAACTGTTAAAATCATATGTATATATGGGAAAATGAGACGTATTATCGTACACGCGTATGGGAAAAATTCAATTGCTGTCAAACTCAATGATATATATTTCTTTTCGTATCTTCGAAAATCTTCCCAGCAATTTTTTTCCGCTTTGCTTTGACAATCTATGTCAAACCTAAGTGATAAACAGCGTCGCATTATACTCGGTACTTTTACATACACTCGATTACCGAAGAATATAGCGCGACAATGCAGAAGACGACTCTTCTATAAATGATGAATTTCTTATCCCGTGAAAATTAAGAATTTGCCGTGAATCTTTTGCGTATGATTCATGGTGGGAAAAAAACAGAAGCGGAGGTGAATTTCTCTACTTGTTTTAGGCCCTCGTGCGTCCTCGCATGAACGTCGACATCGAGCTTTGTACATTACCTTCGAGATCCGCGACTTTGGAAACGCGCGATCACACTTTCATCGCGAATGTCGAAAGCCTAAGATAGAATCGTAATTCCTACATAGGGCGCCTCTCGTACGTTTCGGGAGCAATTGTTTCGTTAAACATATCCTTTTCTCTAGTCCAGATAAATAATACATCTATCTACATATTCTTGAAAAAAAAAAAAACAAACAATGAAAACGTCAATGGTATGTAAAAAAATATGCAAATATACCCTATCGAAATGAGATTTGAATTGAACGAAAGGTACGAAGGGCGCATTTTACGACATTATCCTATTTCAGCATCGTGGTACGTCAGCTAGGTGATCGTGTGTTGCGATGATATCCGCTAAAAGGTATTATATACACGCAATACAGTTACGGAATAGCGTCACATTTATCATACAGATAGACAATAACCTGGATGTATTTCAAATTGCGTACTCGGCTAAACAATTCCTACGTTTATCCTAACTGTTAGAAGATTAACTAAAGGTCTTAACTGTAATTCTGCGTCTTACCACCACGTCTTACTTCGCTTGAAGAGGTTCACTAACTTACTTACATATATTTAAAGAGATATACTTAAAATTAATTTCTCGTAGGCATATATACCTCTATGCATTAAATCTTTAAGCTTACGTCGCGCTCGTACATTAATTATCCTCATCGTAGAAAAGAAAGTAGTAGTAATAGTAGTAATAGTAATAGTAGCAGTAATAATAGTAAATTACAGGTGAAAGGATCCGTACTATAATGTAATCGATTAAAAATTGGTCTATGAGTCTATTACTCGCGAGCGATAACGCTTGCATAATCGACAAACACTCGATGAAACGGTACACGCACAAAGAGAGAAATAACACAAAAAAAAGTTAACGCACATAATACACAATAGACGCGTGAATGAATTAAAGAAAAGGAGAAAAATAAAAATAAAACGTAACGGCTCTTTTCTTAGCGCCGGTCGATCGATCGTTCGACCTTCCTCGTAAACCGATCGCTCCTCTCCTCGAAAGGCACGAGAAATTGTAAATTCCAAGCCTCTTAGTCTCGTATTCGCAAGCTATAAGAAATCCATATGTTGCGTAGAAAAAACTCGTATGCAATATATATCGTATGCGGCAGGTTAACGGTTTCACAGCAAAGAGAATCACACAAGACGTCACTCAACGCATAGAAAGCTTGTCGCCGTCCCGGTTTTTCCTCGGTTCTTGCAACAATTAGCGTTTATTAACGCTGGTTGTTGATTTGATAGAATGATCTGTGACGCAACCGGGAATATTAGCCGGGAAAAGTCACCACTATTAAGATTCCCGGTCGTCGTATCGCATTGACGAGTAAATTGAAGGAGACGAGCAATCGTCAACTCACACTACGCTTTCGGTCTACCGGATGTACCGACCGGCGTCGTCGCTTTACGTACATTACGTCTACTATGAAGGAACAAAACTTCTGGGTATTCTCTGGGAATATTTGGCACAGATTAAACGGAATTTTTCTTCAATCCGCGACACATGTTTTAATACGCGAGAACATAGTAGACAGGAGTTACGCAGACCTACACGCAGAACAGCGTAGGACAAGGTCCATTTTTTGCTCTGTCGTAGCATTTCTCTAACATGTGTGTCAAACATTAAACATTGCGGATATAGTTTGATTAAATTTTGTTGTTACGTGATAGACCACTTTCTCCCAGTTGTTTCGCGTCCCAATCCAGTGGTATGCGTAACTCCGTAATAAACATCAAAAAAACATATATACGCGTCGTTATATTATCTCAATACTTCATTCCTCGCATCATCGTCTTGTATTTTTTTTTATTTTCGTAACAATATAAAAAAAAGAACGTAAATATGTACTTTATATTCTTTACAAATAATATATTTATGTGTAATATATGTATTATACAGCGTACGCAGACTTATTCACCTAGAAATATTATCGACGTAATTCTCGCTTAAGTCTAAAAACGAACTACCTAGTAAAATGAAGGACGAGAAACATTCGCTTCGCATCTCGCAATTTTCTTGCGAAAGGAAGAGAACCTTTCTTCGGGAGGAGGGAGGGAGCGGGAAACTCTTCGAGATTCAAAGCGATCTCGTGGCGATCGTCGGAAACACACGATCGGAAGGAATTGTTAATATTTACACGAGAAAAAAAAAATGGAAAAACGACGTTTCGTTTCAACGACTCGACGATGAGGATCCTTTCATCAAGCTTCGAGCTTGGCTCTGTCTTCGCTATCTGTTCCGTGATTTAAAACTTTAGTCCTTCCATCTAAATTTCATTCTCTCGCGATCGTATGCATTATTCCATCTTAAGCAACCTTTATTAAAGCGAAGGCAAGCAAAGCACGTAGTAGGAACATACATAAGGTGTCTCTCGCAACATAGTCCAAATGAAGATCTCCGATAACGATTGGAGATTATTGGCAGATGGAGAATATTTTTTTTCCATCAAGCCGGAAGAGAGTGCATGCAATGTGCGATAGCCGCTCTATCTACCTGCCCCAGCGAACGCTCGCTATCTTTCTCTCGAATCAACCAAAAAGGATTCCTCATTTTCGAGTGATAAACCGTGGTGATGTCGAACGATGGGGACGAATGCATCGTCGTTTCGAGTACATCGTTCAGTGCACGGAGCGCAGCGCGTTGCTGGATCACGAGTGCTTTACCACAATCACGCCGGGCCGCTGTTGGGTCTGCTGTTGCGTATGAAATTGGAGGAAGTGTTCAGCGTGCAATATCCGTTGCTTCGCGGACGTCACTGTAGCGGACGTCGCCGAGGGAGAAGAGGAAGATGGAGGAGAGGAGGACGCCGTAGACTTCGTCGACGTTGAATTCACCATCGTTTGCTGCTTATTGGTCAATGCCAGCGGCATATCCTGCGCGGGCTCATCGCTGAACAGATGATCGCCCTCCAGATGACGTATCGCTTCGACAATCGTTTCCAAGTTCTGTCGGGATGTGTTCGCGATGTACAGCCTTGCTTGCGGAATGCCGTCATCCAAAGAGTTTGACGGGGAAGGCAACCTGTAATCGAGAAACTTCTTGTTAACAAATATCGAACATCGTCTACGCTTTCTGAGCCGACAAAAACAAATCTATATAATGAGGCTCGCGCAAAAAAATGTAAAAAAAATTTTAACATAACGATTGCTACGTCAGATATATTAAGTACATATGACTTTACCTCTAAGCTAAATCTTCTAATTAATTAATTTACGGATCTACTTTTACTCTTTGTATCTCAAATAAGAATCAGAATCAGACAAACAATCATACATAAAGCAGAATGACATAACATACGTACCTCTCCACCTCGACTTTGGGCTCAGCCTTTATCGCAGCCTCCAAAACACTGGGTAGTCGTTGAGGCTCAACAGTCGGCGAGAAGGGTCTGCTGGGACTCGCGGTGATGTACTGAGGCGAGGTGTTCTTAAACTCCGCGGAAGATGACGTGGCGTATGTAACACGATTCGATGACGAGAAGGAATCCGCAGTGGTCTGCTCCTCCATCGCCGTGAACACCTGATTCTGAGCGAAGGTGACTATCTTCGGACTACTCGGACACGATTCCTCCTCTTTTATCTCGTCCGGTTTTATCTCCATGTCAGCCGGCTGCGGTGACAAAGGTGGTGAGCTCGGGTCTGGACTTGAAGTCTCCACGGTTTGAGTGGAACCCACCGGCGGTAGAGACATAACTGAGACTACTTGCAACGCGGCCACCGCATCCTCCGTTTCCTGCGCCATCACATTATCCGTGTGCTCGATCACCTGTAGCAGAAATAGCTAATTATTAGTATCAGAATTGCAAAACCTTGTGCTTTGACAATTTGTTTATTCGAGGCAATATCCATTGTTTTGCAAGCAAAACGTCATTGAAGGAAAAAAAGGAAGAAATCGATTCGATAGAAATAACAAAACAGTACACAGAGCGTTGTGTAGAGCGCGGACTGTTATCAGAAGCAACAATCTCTATTCAAGCGATTAAAACAATGTTTGCAATATTTTTCGCCTGGAAACGTTTAAACCCTCGAGGGTCAAGCAAGAGTTCACGGTTGAATTATATTCTGCATCGTGTGCAGATGGTAATCTCTCGGCAACCGAAATTCATTTAAACATGTTTCCATATAGATTGTGACATTTCAGTTAAGGCCAATATATCATGTTTTTATTATATTCTTTTCTTCTTTTTTATAGCAACATTCCGTTTGCAAATTTCTTGTCGCCTATCCAGTCTGTCACGTATAATTTAATATTTATTTTTCTTGTTTTCTTATTTTGTGAATTAATCTCTACTTTTATATAATACTCATATATTGTCGGATTTTTTAAGGGGACATACCTGTTTGACCTCTTAAAAAATGAATATACATTTTCTAGATTTTTTTGCAGCGCAATAACTTGATAAAAACTTTTTATTTTTTTACAACATTAATAATTTAAAAATTTTTTTAAATCCAATTGTCCATTTTTTTTTGTTATATACAAAAGAAGATGAATATAAAAAAAAGAACATTTTTTCAATATGCCGTTTTCTTCAATTTTAAAAAATATTTAAAAATTTAAAAAAAAACGCTTGGATAGCTATTAATTTATTTAATAAAAAAAAAACACTTGTATTTTTTATTTCAAATATGATAAACGTTTTCATGCACATCGTGCATGAAAATATAAATTTGTAAATATTCGCATAACTTAAAAAAAAAAAAATGATTTAAGCTGAAAATTTTTACTAAAGTACTTATACTTAATAATATTGTAAAAAAGAAAGTTGTTAAAAGTGTTAAATCATTGCGCTGCAAAAAGTCAAGAAAATGTTCTCATTTTTCGAAGTTTTAAGGATATGTCCTTTTAAGAACCTCCTCGAGATAGATTGATGAAAACGATTATATACGGAATAGGATATTTACCTCGTGGGGCTGATAAGCGATTAGCTGATTGTCCCGGAATCTCTCTGGATACATCTGAGTCTGTATGGCTCTCATCTGTTTCTCTAAATGCAGTCTCGCGTGACGCTCCCTCTCTAGCTGTCGTCTGAGCTCCACCACCTCGCTGTTCACAACGGAATGTCCCTCTGTTGTCACTGTGATTACAGACAACGGCTCAGGGGACATGCTGCCCAAGCCCTCGTCGCCGCTTTCGCTGACGTGCATAGGTAGACTAACGACAACGCCTAAACAACAGAAAAGCATTCAATGACAAAGAAATTAAATCAAAATATTTATCAATAAAGAGATGAAAATAGCGCGCATGGAAAATCAATTGATAAGCGCTGTGAGATCAAAACGATCTCGAATTCCTTTTTTTTTAAATCTCTTTCTCTCTCTTTTAAATCATTTCACGTCGAAGAGCTTGTTGTCAAATAAATAACTGTATGTGTGAAAAAAATTTTATGCGGAGGAAAAATGTGCGCGCACGCGCGACTTAATATTTTGTGAAATTAGTTTTTCGGGAAAGCTTCGCAAATTTTCGGATTACAGATCGTTGAATAATCGCAATGAACTTTCGGAAATTCGGAGATTTCTAGTGTCCGCGCTTCAATGCAACAGCGCGAATACAGATATGCGATATAAACGGGGCTTGCGAGACCGAGCGAAATTAAATCTGGTCATTGTTTACGATATAGAACAAATATAGAGACCCTCTTCCCCCATCTCGCGCGGATCAAAGGCCAGTTCATTTGTTTCGACGTTATATTAAAGCGAAGTAAATGTAACTTTACGTATCCCTGTATGTTTTTTTATTTGTGCATTGTTGGACGTCATGGAACGTCAAATTATGGCAAATTATAATACGATAACGTAGCAAATTGTGTATCGTTCTTGCAAATACTTTTCATCAACCGAACATTTATTAATTAAAATTTATACCGCGTAATTTCTACGGCAACGATAATTGAGATTATTGATTATTACTGTCAATGAGATAGTTTCAATATCATTAGTTTTCATTTTTCAAATCAAATATGAATTAATTATTTGAAATAGAAATAATGTTAAATCACTTAAGTTGCCTTTACGCCGTAGTTTAGCCAGAAATTGATATCATGCTTTTAAATATTATACACGTTTCTTGTTTCCATCCCCGTTTAATCGTTTAATCTCTCTCGATATTGAGGATACAAAGCTAATGGTTCATATAGAATATAAAATGTATTCATATAAATATAAAATGTAAAATGTATATTAATAAAAAATATATATTTTTTCTCTTTACATCTCCCTGCGTGGCTTAAAAATTGTTTCATTGCTACACGCGATTGATACTATATTTCATATTTATAGAGAAAAAATCCGCAAAATATCTGTGCAAATACTAATTTGAAGAGAGCCGAGTTAGCTTCTTCTTTATAAATTACGAAATTACTCTTATTCTACTGTTCTCGGATAATGATTGTAAATGTCGAGACTAATATTTGAAGGCAATCGGGAGGATAACTGCGGCTGATCGATAAAAGTGGCTCGTCGGCATTAAATCCGCTTCGTTGCACAGCCGACGACGAACTTTCTGAATATCGGCATGCCATCGACGGAGGAAACTAATTTACGATAAAATCAGAAATTGAAATTGTCTCGGTCGAAGTTCGCGACAGATACTTGCCGGCGGTCATATCGCCACGATGGCGACCGAAATCACCGAAACCGCTATTGGCGTCGGAAAAAGAGAGCCACTTTAATCCGTCAAAGTTGTATTTAGCCACTAAAATAAAATATAGACTTTCAAGGGCGAATATGGTCGAGAGCAATCCTTGCCATTGCTGTCCACTGTCCCGTTACATTAAATCCAATATATAATCCAAAAGTTTAATCTTCCAGCAGAATAATTTCATCTTTTAATGAAACAAATATGCAAATGTAATTATAAATTAATTATCGTATAATTAATTATCATTTATAGATAAAAAGGTTGCAACATTACTTGGAAGCTCTGATTTACATAACTATTTTCTTTTACTCGTGGTATTTTTTAAAGATAAAAATAATAAAATATACACTGCAAAAAAGATTCTCTTTTATATATAATAATTGGATACATAGTTTAATTAGATTCCAAGTGAATTAAATTAGATTTAACCAAAGTCACATTCGCACTAACCAATATTATATCATCTCGACATTATACTGAAATCCCCTTCTCTAAAATAGTCTATACATATATCTTTCCAGCGTGATACTATAGTCGCGAAGAATGTAATTACTTTCGTGAAAATGACAAACGTCTCTCTCAAATGCGTTTGCATTGATCGTTGTCGCCGACATGGGAGTGATTAAAAAAATTCCTGCAAAATTTGCCATTCCTGCCGCGAAATATGGCACCAAATCTCGCGCGTATTGATTTGATGATTGCATTGAATAAGTAAATGTGGGACTGCCAAATTTTTCATACGTGTTATGGCGACACGTTCGAATACACTAGTTCGTATCCAAGCAAATAAATCTATAAATTATGTTCGCGAAAACGCGATGTTATTCACTTGGGCGCGGGAGTTTTCGAGACTCAACAATTCAATTTCGCGATTGAAAAATAACTTATGGTTCAACGTCGCGCGTGTTATAAACGCGGGTAAACCGTGAAATAAGCGGATCGCAATGTGTATATTTCCGCAACTTTTCGCGTTCTGCCCCGATTATTTTCCGCTTTTTGTTTTTATGATTCTAAATCCATACCGGGAGAGTGCAATCGCGGTCGCACTGGCGATAAATAATTCAAGCCCATTTGGAAAATCTCGTTATGCGATGAACGTTAATTCCATTGCTTTTACGTGTACAAATGTTTGCGCGCAAGCAACGGTCATAAAGATATTTTGTTGACGCATTTTTATACTATATTTTCGCGTAATATATGTTTCGATATTTTGCGATAATTTCATCGCGACTTTTTTAAAAGATTTTGTGCAGAAATCGCAATCAATTAATTTAATCTCTTCATTTATAAAAACAAAAAAAAAATTGTATGTTTTAATAAAAATATAAAGCTCTTACTTTTTGCACATATAATGTATATATAAATAATAATAAATTAATTTACATTAAATAATTAATTAATTAAAACATGACGTAGAACTTTTACCTTGGGTGTCGGATTTACGTTTCTTAGGTACATCGCCACCTTCGTGTTGATTTACCAACCGTTTCAGTTGACAATTTTGCGATAGCAATTGTGTTTTCTCTTGCTCTAATTGGTATATGTATTCGGCAGTCTGTTGAAGTATCGCGGCCTGTAACATAAGTAAAGAGACAAATTATTCTACGCATCTTATTTTATCTCATCATTATGCACGATTTGCTAACTCACATTACAATATACATCGCGTATCAGAATATTAACAAATTATTTTTATATGCTTAAAGCAAGGTCAACAATGATAATAAAAAACATTTCAAAATCTAGTGAAGAATTCTGGAGAACATTTAAAACGAGAAACGTGATGTCTACGATAAATCGCAGAGAGATCGCATTCACTGCAAGTGCCTCCTACGCATTATTAGCAATTAGCAACCTGCGGCGGAGGGAGGGACGCGATAGCGACAAGAGGAGAGCGGGCACTTCCTGTTTACGTGCCCCACGAGCTTAAGGGATTTTACATGGTCAGAGGGAGAAGAAGAAAAAGGGGGAGACCACACTGTGCGCGTTGCTAGCCGATAACATCCGGCAAAGGGTATCGCGTGACACGCGTACTACGTCGTAGTAAAACGGGAATGGCTTTGAGGAACCAGATCGGTGAAAATAAAAGGACCGATTGATACCCGCAGTTGTGGCGCGGGGTAACGGGGCCGGGTGTACGGTTCGCACCTGCCGACAGGTGGTTAACGAACAGATGCCCCGCGTACGCTCTGAACGTAAATGCACGAATGATTCTCGCCATTGCGCCTCATCCTTACCCCGCAACCGGTCCTTCGTATTACGTGAAAAACGTATTGAATTATCCTTCTCCTTTTCTCTCAAAATGTTTCTTCTTTTTTCCTTTTTTTTGCTTAATTGGATATCAGCCTGGAGTGATCGAATAATTCGTGTCGCGCGATTTCTGCGCCCCAATCTATTTCTATTCATTTACATATCGCAAATATAAGAAAAATAATTTAAAAAAATGAAAATTATGAAGAAAGAGAAAGAGAGAGAAAGAGAGAGAAAAGGATAACTTTAAATAAGATATTAATAAAATAAAATAATACAAGCAGAATTATAAAATAATTAAAATTAAGAAATAAAAAATTACTCTGTTATACCAATTTTCAATTGACGGCAATTAAAAATAATAAGAATAGAGGAAGATGGTGCGTACACAGATGATAAATTTTTATACATATTATGGATTTATTGTATGTTATCTCTTAAGGTATTTTTAAGATAAAAAAATTATAATAAAACATGCAGTGATACTCTAAAAAAATAAAGAAAATTTTTGTATCGCAAGAGAGAGTATATTTAAATACATTTACTTTCTTTATTAAAGCTTGTTTATTTCATGTTCGTTAGTATATGCAAGTCATCGAAACAATATACGAATATATTTATAAATATAAACGCAAACCAGGAACAAGGAACTGACGAGAATATTGAAACGTGACAAATAATGTAATTTAAGTTCCTGTTAATTTACACAAGCATATTTAAAATTAATGATGCATGCAGAATTAATGATTTCAGATGATATATAAACGAATGTAATGCGGAGAGATTACAGTTATCGATCTCGATGTCAGTTCCTGATATCAGTGTAAATCTATATCCAAAGTAATATTATTTCAATTATTCATTATTAATCTTTGATTATTTAAACTTGATATTTTGAAGATAAATTTAAAATTGCGGATCGTAATTACAAAAGAGCAAATACTTACAAATTTACTAACTAAAATTTAACAAATTTCCGAAAAAAATCTGTTTTACAAACATGGATACAGAAGAGATGCGTGATAAAATTAACGATAAACTTTATGATTCGGAGGAATTATTCCACAAGAAATTAGGTACCGATATGAATTATCGGTTCTCATACATTTGGCCATTTATCATATTTCATACATTACTTCAAATATCATGGTTCATTGGAGCATACATGCTTTATCACGCAAAATTAGCTACTATCATTTGGGGTAAGTATGGAACCTAAAATAGTATAAAATTATGATAGCAAGATTATATTATAGAAATGTATTATGAGAAATTAATATTGTCATATATTTTCATAATAGAAAATATTTTATTCCTAACATTTATGTTACATATATTTGTTAGATTGAAAAATGAGTGTATATTATATATGTACTAAAAAAATATATAATTAACTTTTTTCTAATCAAATCTTTCTGACAACAATTCTCGTACATTCGTTTTATGATCAATTTCTCGTAAAAAGCTGCACTGTTATCTTATAAAATGTTTTATGATCGAACTCTTTATGATCAAACATTAATAACGTTAATTTTTCAGCGATTTCTCTTGGACTTGCGACCCTCGAAGCAATTTCGTTGGTCGCGCATCGTTATTATTCTCACAAAGCTTTTAAACCTACCAGACTTCTAAAGATCATTCTTTTCTTTTTCCAAACCATGGCAGGCCAGGTAAAAAAAAATCGGTGAATATATTTGAGACAAAATCTTTGTTGTGCATGATATACTGAAAAAAAAAAAGAAATAAAAGACCTTGTCACGTAGTCTCACGTAATTTCACTTTCATATCAGAACAGCATATTTACGTGGGCTACAGATCACAAACTTCACCATAAATACAGTGATACAGACGCGGATCCTCACAATAGCAAGAGAGGATTCTTTTTCTCTCATATGGGTTGGCTTATGGTGAAAAAGCATCCGCTGTTTATCCAGAAGAGGAAGCAAATGGACTTTTCCGAATTGTTAGCTGACAAAATGTTAATGTTCCAATACAAGTAAATGTCACCAGAAATTATTCAATATCAAATTGTGCACCCAAAGAGATACAATAGCTGCGAATAAAAAATTCAAATATCGATTGTAGTTATAGCACAAGTCGGAAATATAATAAAGCAAATACAAATGATTTTTTTTCAGATACTTTTTGCCGCTTTACTTCGTTATAGGGCTTGTGTTACCGATAGCGGTGCCAATTTACTTCTGGAATGAGACATTATGGACATCGTTCTTCGTGGCATATTGCTTTCGATATGTCACCACCCTCCACATCACTTGGACTATAAATTCATTCGCTCATTTATGGGGCACTAAACCTTACGACAAGTATGTTTATTATTTCAATATCGCAATATTAAGCTGTCCCGAAAAATTTTCAATTGCGAAAATCTGATTGGCATTATAAAAGCAAATTTATTTATTAAAACTTTTATTAAAATTTATTTATTCAACTAAGGAGACATGTTTTTTTTCACGATTAATCTCTACCATTTTTAATGTCACTTAATTAACATTTATTATAATTACACATAAATATTATTTATTAATTATTACTTTATTAATTAACTGCAATCAATTTAAAATCAATTTCGATTATGTACAATACTTGATTTTAATTTGAAATTTATCTCGCTTTTTCTTTCGATTGAAATACAAGCTCACACAAAAATCATGTATGATTGCTTTGCAAAATATTGCAATAATTGTCATTGCACGTGATATTTGTTTCAGGAGACTTCAAGCAACAAACTCAAAAATCTCTTGGTTCTTTACATTTGCCGATGGTTGGCATAATTTCCATCACGCCTATCCTTGGGATTATCGAATGTCCGAGTTCGGAAACTTCACTAGTTCAAGTGGAATGTTGCTCGATATTTTCGCTAATATGGGATTGGCCTACGATTTAAAGACAGCCTCGCCTAATATCATTCATGAACGCATGAAGAATCATGGAGATGAGACAGGACAACAAATGCTTAAGAACAAAAATCTTTAAACATTTAGAAATATATTAGAAGATTTATTGACTTAAGGATTTATTACGAAAGATCAAAATTGCGAATTGCAGCTGTAAATTTTGTTACATTAATTCGAAGACATCTTGTATAACAAAGATACGGTAGAAATAAAAAATGGCAATTGATAGAATTTCTTCGCATACTTGTAATGTGATTTAACGCCTTTCTCACCTCATCCCTATCGTAGATATCACCTTTTGCTTATTCGGGAATGGAATAAAAAGAATTTTCTCCCGAGGCAGGTTAGCACATCGATCACTATACGCTGGAAGACCATGAGCTCTCGCGATTTATATGGTCCGCTCGACCCAAGTTCCAACGCACGTGCCAAAATCTCGTTAGACGATTATTCGCTCTGCAAAAGACCACGCGCGGGCCAAGGACGTTCACTGGCGGCGGCAGCCATGATTTATGCCACAAGTAACGATTTATGCGTGAGATCGCACCTCCTTTTCTTTCTCAAACAAGCCGCCAATTTCCTCAAATCTCCCCCCTTTTCCTTACTTTTCCTAATTTATACATTTTATTTAATTATTTAATAATACGTGGGCAAGTCAAATATAAACCGGGCTTTTTCCAAAACATTTTCGATCAAATATTTTTTTGCGCATACTCAAATCACTTTTCTACGTATTTAAAGCCGATTGCGCACGGAAGAATTCGTGCGCAATCGGCTTTCGACACGTCTCACTACTTTTTATCACACGCAAATAAAAAAACTGCCAATCCGGTGGCAAAAATGCTTAGATATTAATAAAAACTATATAGAAAAATAACTTAGGCATGCATTGAAAATATTTTGATCAAATAAAGAATTTTTTGAAAAAAGTTCGATTTACACAATTGATTTCGAACACGTCTCACTATCTTTTATAATACGGAAATAAAAAAAAATTGCCAATCCGTTAGGAAAAATGCTTAGATTTTAGTGGAAACTATGTAGAAAAATAGCTCGTGCGATAAAAACATTTTATTCCAATAAAATGTTTTGGAAAAAGTCCGGTTCATATTTCACTTACCTACGTAATTTTTTTAATTCAAAGCGAGAAAAATATTTCTGATTTACATGCAATTTTAGTTTTGACAGCTCTCTCGTTTTAAGATTTCTCTATAATTCTTGTTAAAAAAAATTCTATTATATTCTTGACAATATTGATAAGGAATAATAAACTCAAAAATATTAACGCACACAATAATGAGGGGTGGGGTGGGGGGATTTTTAATCCGTCAATTATTCCGCCTTCGTTTTCGTCTGTGTATCGGTAAAAATGTAGAGTACGACAGCTGTGCGGCCGCCTGTCTGAATGGGGTGACGATCGATATAGAGGTACAAGATGAGAAGGGCGAAATAATGCCGGGGCAGCTGGCGATCGAAAGAGAGGAACATTCGCTGCAACGCACGATCGCGTGTCTGAGTTCGTGACCCCACCTGCTGAACTCGTTTCCACGAAGCAGGGTCACAACTGCCCTCAAATAATCGACAAAGCGATGCTGCGTAACGCAAACGTATTATATGTGCGAATACACATTAGTTTTTACACGTGACAACATTCTGCCAAATAAATATGTATCTACGTAAAAAAAAAGATATCGAGTGATCTTTTGCGTCGAACATTTTTTTTTATTTTATCCCATCTCTTTCCAATTAACTTTTCCTAGCATCGTTCTGCTTCAAAACAGTCAGAGCCTCAAGTTTGATCCTCTCTTTAAAGATAACATTTATCGATGCAAATAAATAAACATTTTAATTTCGATACACAATTCTTTCTTATATGGGAATATTGGCAAGATTGATGCACTTCGACTGATTATTCTATTACCGTGCGTGCAATCTCTCCTCCTTCGCTCTCGTCCTTTTCGTCTCTTCCCGCTCTCACCTCTCGCTCTCCTTCACACTTTCTCCCTTTTCTTTCCGTAAGAGAGCTCCCACCAAAGACTCGCGGCTCTTCTATCGCCGAATCTTTTCTTCTTTAGTTCGCGAGAACTTTCCCGTCGAGAATCTCCCCGCCGGCTCGGCAATCGGATTTCTTTCTTCTTGTTGCAGCGGCGATGGTAGCGGCAACGACAGCATTCCAAAGTATTCGGGTTGGGAGAAAGAGAGAGAGAGAGAGAGAGAGGGAGAAAAAGAGCGCAATCTACCAAAGTCGCTCTCTTCCACTCTCGCGCGATCGTTTACGATTTCGCGCGCGAATCCAACAGGAATCCCTTGCTATTCGCGTTGCCCTATTGTTCCCATTTACGAATCGCCTTACCCTGTGTCTCCTACTCGGCTACAAATTGCTGTTCTGAAGGACAGATGTTAAATGAAAGAGGAATGAAAAGATAGAACGTAAGATATCACGTAAGGTATACCGAACGTTAATTATAACTGATGCATCGCTGCACAGTTTATATTTTCATAATTTTTGCGCACGAGAATTCTTCAACGAAAGATTCATAATTCAAAAATTGTAATTTTTCTCATTTTTGTATTTAATAATATTTTGTATAGAAAATTTGTAATTTTTTGTATATAACAATTTTTCAATAATAATCTCTACTTATAATAAAACTTTCTTGAATTTTTTATGTTACTTCTGATGATAAAATGAGTCAAGCATCTGTAACAGTTATAAAATTAATAATATGTCTCGCAAATATGCTTGCTGCGCGCCTTTAATCTTGTTTTTCTCGGAAGACAACGCGGTCCGGGTCGCTATAATTAATTGCTGTTATTGCACCATGCTTTTCACGCGCTTAATTATACAAGATGCACGAACGAAAATTTTCGAGGCGGAACGACACCAATGATTTACCGATAAAATGCCATCCTTACGACTCTACGTTAGTTATTATATCGTAATTATTTCGCTTATAAAAGCCACAGCTTGTTAGCAAATGCATTCTTTCGATTGGCGCGCAAAGACATGGAAGGTGTAATAAAATGTAATAAAATTATCATTTTTCAAAATAATTTGACAGATAGTAATTAGTTGTGAATTTTGGCAATAGTACGCTTAATGCAAAAATAATTCACCTCTCTTTTCTCCTCTCCCCCGATATTTTATTACAATTGCATAAGAAACTTATAAATAATTATCCATAGTTTTCTTGGGGAACAAATCTCAATAATAAATGTTTCAAAAGTCGCAAAGTATTACACAATCTTTCTATCTGAAATAAATAATCTTGTTCTTTGTTTTTCTCTTTTTTTTCTACCTAACTCTTGCTGTCTCCTCATTTCTTTTTCCATTCCCAATGTCGTAATAGGCGATTAGATATTTCGCGAGGAAGTCGAATGTGGGGGGATTCGCGGAGTCTAATTAGGATTCTTGGTGATGAGGTAACGAAGAAGGTCAGACCGACGCAAGTGGAAGATAAAAAGGATGGGCCGCCGGCCTGCGGTCGTTTTCGAAACTCCTTCTTGGAAGAGAATCCTTTGTGATCGCTCGTCGTATATGCTAAGTAAGCGGCTCCGCCGGCGTCCAAAGGCGAAACCAGAGATGCTATAGAAATTCGAACCGGCTTCACGACGGCGCAGTGGCCACAGCAGAATCGCTGGACCGGACGTTGAAAAACGACTAGTGTCCGCTTTCGTTTACGATGACGAAATCGCGACATAATATACGGTAAAACGGAATTTCGCGCTTACGTCGAATCAGTTTTTTTTTTTTTTTTTGTTGTTTAGCTGGCTAACAGTTAAAATTCAACATATGCTAGAAATGGTTTCTATAAAATCGAATATTCGCAAAAGAAATGTTTACAATTGTTTATAAAAAAGAGAAAAACGCGTATATGTTAGTTTGTGAAAAATAATAAAAAGATTTAATATTAAAATAATTTGAGAATAACGAAATGAGAAAAATGAAAATAATAAAAAAAAAATAAATTAATAAATAATAAAAAGATTAAATCTCTCTCTACAAAAATATTTTTTACTACAATTCTAAACAATTTGATAGACAGTGGCAAGTGAAACAATATATCTTCTGTACACGAAATATACAGCTCTCTAAATTTCAAGGTCTCTAGGTTTCATGTCGCAACGCAATTATGAAAGAAAGTAATAGTATCGATAATTAAATTTTTTTTTTTACTTAATTTGTGCTCGATTGTAGTCATTCTAGGCAATCGGCACGTCGTCTATTATTTGTACGTTTCTCCACAAGCATATAATTTTCCACAACTGTGTACTGGGTTATTATACGAGAGACGATGTCTCCCCGCGACGCGATCTCGCGCGCCGCTGAAATTCCTCGGTTTAATCGGCGCGCGCGAGCGCCAAGTATAATATTCCGTAGAAGAGATATTTCGCGCGTTATACGCTTCGCCATTTCACTCCACCAAGGGAGAATTATAAATCGAGCGCATTTGTTCGTACGTCGCGGTACATTGCGGTACGGGGGGCGTCGGTCGCGGCGGCGGCACGAAAAGCGCTTTTCCGCGTGCGGGGCGTGCGAACGAAAATACGTTTTCCGCGAAATCCGTCCGTCGTCATGTGCTATCTTCCTCTGCTTCGTTCACTTCCCTCCCTTTCTGCTTTTATGTCGCGATCTCAAAGCGCTCCGTCGCCATCTCGTAATTAAAAACGTTTATTACCGCCTTCTTGCACACGATGAGAGAGACTATTTGCCGAGCGAGCGCGTGAATGATATTCCGCGGATGTTACTTCTCCCAAAAATGAACGAAAATGACTCGCTCGCTCCACTCGCCTGAGTTAATTTTTAAATCGCGTTCAAATGACTAACAAGTGCCCATTCCAATCTCGAGAGATAGTATATACTAAAAAAGAGCTTCCTCCTCCTCCTTTCTCATTCTTTTCTCCCTCTTCTGCAGCTTTCCCTTTAATTCAGAAAATTTCTACAATTAGTGTATCTACTGCTAAAGTGTAATCGTTGATAAATAAAAAAAAAATTTTTAAATAAAAAAAAATGTAGATGAATATCGCTTTAATGCGATCAAATCAAATTGCTACTTTATTAACAGTTTTATTTATGTTTAATAATTTGCTCGTCGAATTTTGCGTTTTTTCTTTTTATATTCATTTTACTAATGTGTTGTACCGTCATATGATACTATTTTTCATCGCATTGCTAATCTATTTTGCTATCTTTTGATGCTATCGGATGATACAATCATATAACAAAGCTCTATTTATTTTTAAGAAAATGCAAAAAATAATACTAATTATTTGCTATTGTAGCCTTATTGTTGCGTTAAATTTACGAAAATATTGGAAATTAAAAAAATTAATAAAAGAGAAAAAAAAGAGGAGAGGGCAAGAAAATGACGTCAAAGAGTAAAGCTAAGATATAAAGGAAGAAGAGAAAGGAAACGAAGGTGTCGGGGGCAAGAGTGACCGGTCGTGGTGTTATGCAACTGCATTCTGCTCGTGGTATGTTTTCATACGTGCATTTGAGGACATTACTCCCTGTATGATACGACTCTCGTTGTATCGGGTTTTAAACGCGATCCAAAAAACGCAATTTGTAATATTACCATTAATTAACATGCAATAATTGTCGATTTTCATACTTAAAATATATACACGCACATATTAAATACATTGTATATGAAAGTTAAAAACAGACTTTCAAATAAACAAAAAAAAAAAAAAACGTTAATTAATTAACTTTGATTAATTTAAAACTCGACTTTTTTAAAATCAAATAATACATATATAAATATACAAATAATAGGATATAATAAATATTCTCTGAAATTCGATATATACACACATGTTCTTTCGTCATATTTCTAAAATAAAATATTACATCACGAGAAATCTCTACTTGTAATTATAAGAAAGAATTAACAAATATTATTCTTACGATACAGGCCGACTAGTTTGTTGGCAACAGGATGATTTTTTGTTTGTACCTGTAACAGAAAAAAGACAGCAATCAGTATAAAGTAAATTGTGATATATACAATGTGAGTAAATCAATGCTGTTCCGAAATAAGCTAATCGAAAAGTTTATTTGATCGATAATCACACATCACTTAATAAGCGACGGAAATTGCGCAGAACCGAACGTATATAAACGTTAACGTGTGACGAGTGTCCGTTCGTCACCTTTATCGGTTGACGTATGAGCGACGCTTAAGCTTATCTTAAACGAGCGAGTAAAGACGGCTATGACGACGGACGTTTGTGAAAGCTCGAAAATCGATCGTGATCGGGCAAGTGAGAGAGAATCGACATATCTGACTTGATCGGCTTATGGCGGGAGATGCGCGTATTCGAAGTTTGCCGAGAGAATTGGTGCACTTAAATATTCCTACACTGAGAAAAAAAAGTTGTCGATTTGACTAAATTTCGTCAACTGATTATTATTTCTTCAATTGAAATATTTAAATTAAATACGACATATTAAATTTAACATGACGTATTTCACTTAAATACTTAAATTTTTGAATTTAAAAAAAAATAATAATCAGTTGAATACATTTAGTCAAATCTTAGTCAACTTTTTTTTCTCAGTGTACAAGCTACAATATATAAAATTACACAAGGCTCAAGACAAGACAATGTTCGTAAAAATATTGTATTGGTATTGAAAATTTTCCGAAACTTAAATCCTGTCTTAGTCTTGAGTGAATCTTGACATTTTAAACAATTCAGTATTAGATAAAAATTCTTAATAAAATCAAGCAAAGATAAAACGAGATTTTATTAACAATTTATATATATATATATATCATTATAATACATAATAAATTAAAATAATTGTTACTATTTATTCCATTCGTTCACTTCCTAAAACACTATGTATGTATTTGTATATGTACTTGTTCGTTTTTCGCGAAAAAGCAGTTGCATCATATTGTTACGTCATCTGCAGATGCAGGTCACACGCATTCAATCAGAGAATCGCGTATATGTGTTGTACGCAAAGTTTTGCGTAGCTAAATAATTGTGTAAAATTTTATATTGTTTATTTTGTCACTATATAGTGATTTTTCTCTCATTTAATAAACACGCAAACAAATATATATATTTAAAAAAAATCAATAATTTTGACAAAACTAATAATCGCGACAATCTTAGTCTTGCTATGATCTTGAACTAATTAAAAATCTTGTTTTGATCTTATCTCGAATTTCGAGACAAGTCAAATATTAAGACTAGTCTTGATATCTTGCACTCATAATCGACAATATATCGGTCTCTTGCGCGCTGCGTTCATGCGCCATCAGCAGTTCATTAGCGTAAATACATAACATGTACGTAACAACTTTGCTGCAGTTCAATATATCTCTCGTCGTCACGCGGTCATTAGACTCTACGCGCCGGCTATATAAAAATGCGACCGGCAGGAATGCGCGTGGGAATGCGTGCGTACGTGCGTGCATATGTAGATGCGCGGGAGAGAGGAGAGTTATGCGTTCTCGATACGAATCGATATTAACAGCCACACGTCTATTACACATTATTGTATCGTTTCGACATAAGTAATCTTCGTCTCTGAGAAAAGTACAAAGCAGGGATGTATCTGCTACATATTTACAAGTTCATCCATTTTAAATCTTCTCTTTATTGTCTGTATTTTGTACAAATAGAACACGTAATAAAGTATCTTCTTCTCTTTCGAGATCCTTTTTTATGCAGATGATAGTTAATGTTAAATATATTAATATTGGTTTGTCCGATACAAATTATAGAGAATTCAATTCAGTGAATTTCTGACGTATTGAAAATTTCAGGACGTAATTTCCAGATTTTTATTGTCTTATGTAATATGTGATTTATTACGTCGATGTAGCCAGGCCGAATCAATTTATGCTTGATGCTCATTATGTCGGAAATGTCAGTCTGATGATTTTCAAGAAATTACAAAACAATATTTCTGTGAAGTATATACGATGAAATGTGATACGAAATTAGTTCACGTGTTTTAAGAAAAATCTCATTTATTTTTCGATATGAGAAAAATCAGAGAAAACAATTTCTTGCTCTAGATTGTTATTCGATGCAACTGCACTGAGCGCGATGTTAATGTTCTCATGAAAAAAAAAAAAAAAAAACTCGAATAATCGGATCAGTGCGCTATAAGTGGGTCAGACGCGTAAATGCTTTGTCGGATTTAAAGGCGCTCGTCAAATCGACGGATATCGAAAACGATCGAGTTGCTAGCTTATAAAATTTCTAATGATACTCTTCTAGACAAATAAGTTTGTCGCGAATAAAGCATTGCTTCTCATCTGGCATTTTACAAAGTATTGCGTGGTAGATTTTTTCCCAAAAATATGCAGACCAATTAAATTATTTTTGTAACTCTATAATCTATTTCTCGTGTGAAAATATTTAAAAGTATACTTTTTCAAAATATGGAAAATTAGAACGTGTCGATGTTTCAAGAAAAATCTTTACATTCCAAAAAATCCACAAACTTTTATTAAATTTGTTACTCCATTTTCTCCTTCATTAGAATTTAAGTTTATAATATTAGGCATGAATTGAATGCTAATTCATTATTAAATCTCAAATTTATTGCTTCTGTACATTAACTATGGAAATTAATTATGGTATTGACTTGAAAAAAAAAAAAAAATTGAGAACAATTTGACAAAAGTTTATCAACTGACCCCCAGTCACCGTGTCACGACGATATGACAAATGCGAATAATAAATATACGTTCTAGATAGAAATCGGAGATAATTGGTTTATTAACGATTCCACGAAGCAAACACGTTTGTGAAGGTCGTGCAAAACGATCGTGGTATTTAAAATAAAATGTATAAGAAAACAAGAGCCAAAGAGAATATATACAGATACATATATACACAACTGACGAGCATGCATCTGACATCCTGCAAGTGCAACACGACCGTTTATGGTTGCATTCCCGAGGGAGAATCAACGTCGATAGCCCGACGGGCGTGCAATTACTGGCCTCAGCCAGACTCATGGAAAAGCCGGTAATTAGTTAGCGCGCTCCAGATTCGATGTTTGAGCAGATAAGCTGGCGCCTCGACCGCCACCGTGACAGCGACGCCAGTGGCTCGCAATCCACTGGTTCACGGTCAAGGCCAAGGTCACGTCGCGTACTCACGATGCTGGTCGCGTTGCTTTATCGCGATTCTTTTTTCGGAATGCGATTTAATTTATTCGGACATTTTAATTCGCTTAAACGATAGCATCTTCAACATTCCGCATCCATTTAATTTTATTATACATTTTTCGTGTACTTGAGTTTTATCTCCCTAATAAAACTTAATCTTAACGTAGCATTTTTTCAGAGAATTATTAGAAAAAAAAATATTTGTGTACGAAAGAATCGATTTATTTGCAATGTAAAGATAAAAAAAGATGTTATATAAAAACGTAAATGTTTCTATATTAATAGAATTATATGAAAATAATAATCATTCTATTATAATTCCTAAATCAATTATATATAAATAAAATCTCACAAACAACATAAACATAATAAACCTTATTAATATTATAAATGAATAAATTAACAAATTAAAAATTACCTAGAATAATAAAAATTATTTCTTTAACTCCACAAATTAATATTTTATTTATATAAACTACCTAAGCTTAATAATTACTTTTATAATTTTAATATATTAGCCCTAAATTTAAAATTAATAAAACTAAAGGTCAAACATGAATCATTATAATAATATAATCTTTTAAATTAATAGAAAATAATTTTTCTATTAATCTAAAATGTAAAATCGAGATTTCTTCGAAATTGCAACCGAGCTGTGAGTTGATTTCGACGACCATAGGCAGCCAGCATCCCGCAGAATTGCGAGTGAGTGAGAATCGCTCAAAAAAGAGTGGCGGTTTCGGTATCGTGTCACGCATAGCAGATTAGCGACGCGAACGTGGCGTGTTAGTTAGACCGCGTGCTCGCGTGCATCCGACACTCTTCACGCGAGATTCCAGGAGCGCGATCGAGTGTCAGTAGTCGGTTCACTCGTGAGAACGGATATGCGAGAGAGAAAGATCCGACTTGTTGATCTGTATTGCATCGTTCTGTGTATGCATCGCGACGTTCTGGTTGGCTCTGCTGGTTCGACTTCCGAGAGACGTTTTGTACGCTTCCATTTGTCCGATCGTGTCTTATCATCCCGCGAACAAGAGAAAACGGATAAGCCGTGTCACGATCGACTCCGCAATCGGGGCTCGCGTCCGATCGGCGATCCGCCATTGTAAAGTTACGCTCGTATATATTTTGCTTTTCTCGAATATCACTCGTAAAATAAATCTCTTGTCGAATAGCCGCTATTCGACGAATAAACTTATTTCCTTTCCTTTTCAGACGCTCATCCGGAAATAAATTGTCCATCACTGAAGTTGGACATGTGTGCGACTTAAATGGTAAAAGGATCATATTCGATCGTTCATTTCGATTTCTGCTCACACACGGAGAGGATGAGCATAAATGATGGCCGACGTAGATCGGGTCATTTCGCGCAAGATAAATCACCGGCTATTCGCCGCTTGTCTTAAGTGCTCGCGACGTTATTACGTCAAATGAAGCCGAGTACCGACGAGACGAATCGGGGCTCGTTTAAACGACCGAGAGTCTCGAGGCGGCGAGAATCAAGAGTTTATCTTCCTGTACGTCGATCTAACCATAATGAACTCGATTTCATTATGGCGATATATAAAAGACGCCGAGTTTCCCGCCATTTTTACGACGCGCTCGTAATAGTGGATTTATGACTATATTAATTCCGTGTCGCACGATAATGGGATGAAACAATGCGAGGATAATAATCTGGCTGGCGTAAAATATACGTAGACGTTTCGATGATTATCGATGAGGGAATCAATCAAGAAGCAAGCGAGGCAATCATCAAGCAAAAAGAAGCGAGGCGATTTTAACGCGCGAGTTGACGTAACGCATATAAATGCATTATAATGCATACATAACTATGTATACGCGCTAACTACCGTGTAGATATGTTTCATCATGATTTCGATGTTTGGCTGATTAACAAATAAAGTATAATGATGTTTCTTAGATTCCCATCTTCTCTGGTGCTTCGCATATATTTCGGACTTGTGTGAACGCAATGCATTTTAATATTCAGTACGTTCTCGCGTACACTTAGTGCGTTATCTTTGGCATAACAACTATATGTACCTCAAGAAACATGGATTGTGAAAGCAAGCCCTTTTTCACCACACGCATAGGATCATGGGAAACGTGACTGAATCCGTGCAAACGTCCCTGACATTGGATTTCCAGAGTCCGGGCGCATTTATACACGCGCTCGCGTGTAAACAACGGAAAGGATGTGTGTATGTACTAGAAAGTCAGCTGGGGAAACTAGTTGCACACATTCGTCGTGGAATCGTATCGCTCGCATTGTGAATCGTGCCGAGATAGCTAGGTAAGTAGGTAGGTAGGTAGGTAGGTAGGTAGGTAGGTAGGTAGGTAGGTAGGTAGGTAGGTAGGTAGGTAGGTAGGTAGGTAGGTAGGTGGATAGGTAGGTGGATGGTAGGTGGGTAGGTGGGTGGTGGGTGGGTGGGTGGGTGGGTGGGTGGATGGGTGGGTAGGTGGGTGGGTGGGTGGGTGGGTGGATGGGTGGGTGGGTGGGTGGGTGCGTGAGTGGGTGCGTGGGTGGGTGGGTAGGTGGGTGAGTGGCAGGTGGGTGGGTGGATGGGTGGGTAGGTGGGTGGGTAGATGGGTGAGGTAGGTAGGTAGGTAGGTAGGTAGGTAGGTAGGTAGGTAGGTAGATAGGTAGGTAGGTAGGTAGAGATACCAGTAGCACGTGGCCGTTTATGGGAGACACGATTCCCATTGGATGCCGAGAGCTGGCGGAGGCATCGGGTGTTGCGGACGACCGTGACCTTGACTGTCGACAAGGACAGTGAAACGCGGCGAACGTACAGGCCCGCTCACAACGAGCGGAACCTTGTGAATTTTGACACGGCCTCACGCGGGTTATCGCCTTATCGTCCGATCATTCTTTCACGCAAGCGAGAATTGACTGAATATTTCGATGAGGATGACCATTGGCGCACAACTTGTACGACGTTGCCAGAAACGGAAACGATGCGTCGTAAAATATGGAAAAAGATATCCTTCATCCAATCAGAATTGATTTTTAGTTATATAAAAAATGTGCAAGTATTTTAAATATAATGTAACTATATTAAAAGAGATTTTTATACTTGAGTTATTTTCCAATTAAAATTTTATTAATAAGATTCAAGGAATTTAAAAAAAATTCCTTGATTTCAATCGCAAAATGGCCGTAGGTATTATTCTAAGTTGTGTTTAGAATATTTACTAATTTAATAGCACATATATCATTTTAAAATAAAAAACTAATTAATATATATTGTGAATCAATATACACATTTTTAAATGCAAATATACCATCAGTGAAAGATGAATAGTCCATTAGACACTTAAAATGATTATCTTGATAATCATAGTTTGTGAAAGTCAAAGGTGCTCGTAAAAGCTTCTCTCAGTGTCAAGGTGCACGGCAAATTCTGTACAAGGCTCGCGTGTGAACCAGACCTGAGGTACACGCGTGCGGGGATACCGATTGCAGGAAGGATGCGAAAGAGGGGAAAGACTTGATGCTTAAACATGGTTTGTTTGCATTCCACGACCATGGAATGATCGTCCGTCTTTCGTGGAAATTATCGCTGCATGTATGCTGTATGCGATATATGTCTTTCTCCCTCTTCATCTTGCTCTTTTAATAACTCCTTTAAAATTTACGAAATAACCGCGTATGAAAAAAATTTTAAAGAGCGTGGAAGATTATTTGAGAATAACCCTCGTGATAGCGTGTCTTGTGCCAAGTATGTACGAGATTATTATATCTTTATATCCGCGCACATATATTGCAAATATATAATAATTTGTGATAGGCAAAAACTTAATAATAAAAGTTATGACAAATTTTATCTATAAATAATATAAGGTAAAAGTAAACATTTTTGTACGGTATTGTAATCTCTTCCCAACTGAATTTTATATAGCTTTGAATGCTATTTGCATTTTTGCAATAAACCTGACTCCATGTTCCTGAAAATCTATCACGACAAGATCATGCGCGCACGCAAACTTCATTTCGAATCTCCAATAATGAGCGTAATAAGGGTATCTACTTTGCCATGGTAAGTGGCCACAAAGTAAATAGATAAGTACAGAAAATCGTCGAACCAATGCGATGGTAGAAGATAATCGCGATGCACCTCGCGACTCTTGTAGACTCCTTTTATAATATTTATGCATTTAAAAGGCGATCGTCTCGATATCGCCGTGAAAAGCTCCGGCTGTCTATCGAACTTAAACCCCATTTCAGCGCGACGCAAGCCAAGTAGTTGCCGAGCCCTCGAGAAACTTTAATATCTCGCGTCGCGAGAGATTAAAGATTCAACCGCCGCTACTTGTCATTCTATTGGCACGTTACTACGGGAAAGAAAAGGAGAAGGATAAATGGAAAGAAAGAAAGAGAAAGCCACCATCTTCTCTCCTTCTTTGTCTCTTGCACCCGCCAAATTGCGAATCCCTTCGTTCCTCTTCACCCTACGACCTCCGGCGACCCATCTTCACCTTCTTCTTCGCTTCTTTCTTTCTCTCTCTCTCTCTCTTTCTTCCTGCCTCTATCGTCGAGGCGTCGCGACGCTAAGTCACACTTTTACGACGTCACCCTGTTAAACCGTTTGCACAGCCCTTTCGGGCATGACGAAAGCGCTCTTGAGAGGAACCGTTTCGCTTTAGAAAATATATTTTCATCCTGTAAAGTGCGCTCCACAGACTCTCTCTCTCTCTCTCTCTTTCTTGCGATGTTACTTCTGATTTCCGTTTAACTTTCGTAGAATTGAAAAATTATTTAGTCATCTACGTAAATGCGACAAAGAAATATAAGATTATTTTTCTTTTTTTTGTTTAAATTAAATTATTTTTAAGTCGGTCGTTCTTACAAATATAGTTTTTCGTTCCCAACAGTATTATTCTGTAGAAGGAAAGGGAATAATTATAACAATTATAGCATGACACTCAAATTGTATGCCAATCGATAGACTGATTGCATCTTACGATACTGCTATAGCGTGCCGCGCCCTGGTGACAGTCAATCATATTGAATGCTTACAACGCATGTAAGAAAGAGGCTGCAGGGAAGACAGAAAGTACGCATTTATGCGCGTGCAGCTTGTTCGTGTACATATACGTTCCGAGAAAATATATGATGGCACGAATCTTTTAAGACATGCGGCCAAAACAAGAATAAGTAATAAGCTTATGAGTATGTATATTATCTAGCGGAATAGCCACGAAAATAAAAAAAAACCATTCAATATATATAATGTATTAGCGATGCATTCGAAGCTTTCTGCAATAAAGTATTTGCAATACGTCAAATGTCACTTCAAGTCGCGGATACAATATTGAATAAACACTGTTTACATTTATATCTATCATTTATGATTTACGTGATATCCAGAGTTTATAAGAGAATTATATTCTCGCATGAAATACATAGAAGAATATCAGCTATCAAACAAATCTTCCGCGGTCACGTATCGGTCGTTATTGACGACTAGCATCGATCATTCGTTGAGTCGACTCTATAGGAGCGTTGCCGCTGTAACAAGTGGCAAAAAGGAATAAGTACGGTAGCAACCTTAGCCAGTGATGGACGCTACTGCTGCTGTCGAGAATATTGGCTTCGCGGTTGGTGGTGGTGGAGTGAATTGAAGACGCACGGGATATCACGAGTGAGAAAATACGTAAGCCCGAGAAGTATTACATATCTTGCGTATTGTAGTTAACTCTTTCAGCTGGAGTTTCTGTGCATGAATCGCTGTAAAGATCTCTCGTGCATAAACTTTCAGTCGGACGCAGTAATCGTCAGAGTTTAACATTTCATTTGTGATAACAAGGTTGGACAAAATAACATTGATTCTTTGAAAGATTGCTGAAATATAGAGAAATAGAGAGATTATTATATTTAATATAGAGATTTATGTAGAGAGATTTTGAGAGAATTTTTGAAACAAGATTCCATTTAACATTTTATGTATTGTAATATATATTGATTGTAATATACAAATATCTTCTGATAATCTATCTTCTCTGATGATTTTATTTAATAATTAAATACATTATATAAAACTATATAGAATAGAAAAATTAGCGACTCTCTCAAAGCCTGTAAACTGTACATGTAAAACACACCGGATGTTTCGAGAAGATCCGGGATGCAGCTTGGGACTCATGAAGGCTGCGAGGAAAATAGACGCAGCCGACCTGATGATTTTATTTAATAAAAATATTTGAAAAAGATTTCAAATATTTTTATTAAATAAAATTCTATCTTACGAATTATAATATCGTAGAAGATTCTTTAAAAAATGATCTTTAGATTATTAGCAAAGAAATTGTCATTAAAAGTAATTTCATACAATTGGAATATATCATGAAAATATTATATATTTTACATTTATATATAAAGCAAATATAAATATTTAATTTTAAACATATCTGCTGTCTATAAAATGATAAATACATTATATAAACCTATATAGAACAGAAAAATTAGCGACTCTCTCAAAGCCTGTAAACTGTACATGTAAAACACACCGGATGTTCCGAGAAGATCCGGGATGCAGCTTGGGAATCATGAAGGCTGTGAGGAAAAGACGCAACCGATCAAAGAAAACGATCGACGAATGCGGGACGAACGCGCTGCTCTCTCTGTCGTCTCGCGGAACGGCGGATGTTCTATTATCGGCCAACCAAGCGCTATTTTTAGCGTTGATTTCCCGAGGCCGCCCCGTTGCACTGTCGCCATCGGTGCGGAGCGCCACTGACCTCGCCAACCGCTAACGCCGTCATCGCCGTCGCCGTCGTCGCGACTGCGGTCTAACCGCGAAACTTAGCTGAAATGTCATCTCTCTCGCCCGCGAGATAGACTTCTTTCGCCTCTCGCGCTGTATTCGCGGCTATCGAGCGAATATACGATATCGCATTTCAGATCCTCAGCCCCTAAGGATTCTACAATGATAAGATTAAGAAACATATCTTTGGCTCCTAAAAATTTTTTCATCTTGAATAACATAATTGACTAATCAGAAAGAATAATTCTAAATTTTAATTAAATGTAATATTATGATTATATTTTAACTCTCTATCGTCTTTGCAGTCATTTTATATATATATATGTTACAAGAATGTTGAAAATGCTAAAAGTAAAACATTCAATTTACATTTAATTTACATTCAATTTTTCGAAAGTCAAATTGAAATCTGACCAAATCGAATCTCGCGATGATAATCTTATGGCTAGCGAGTAGGATTGTTTGTGGCGCCTGATTAATAATAGGTCAGCGACGAAGTCATACATCAGCAAAGTCGATAGAGATTGCCAAGTATGCACAGACGTATGCTTCTATATGAGAGAAGGTGTATCATTAACTTATACCATTCGCGCGATTCACGACGGCACATCGATCAAGCGCATTGACGGTGCATCACGAGTCATTAACATGATAATAACTATCACACACCAACGAGATCGCAGTAACGACCGACGATCATTAAGCCACGCGGTGCGCTGTCCAATTGAATTCATCTTTGACCTATCGCGGCAAAAGATCGAGACACGAGACATCATCGTACGTGTTATTATTCGCGGAGCGAATGTGTGATTACAGAAGGATGATAATAAAACCGCGCATTCCCGAGATTAACGTTGCTTTAGACGAGAGAAGACGTGTCTATAATCCACAACACATACGTAAAACTTGCCCCAATTACAAGAAGCGTTAATTGTACGCTAACTTGTGCATAAAAAACAAGTTTATCCGCAAGGTGATAGTTTCAAGCCAATTAACGAATTTAATCAAATACAGAGCTGTCAAGCTGTCAAAATATATAGTTTATTTTTTAATGCTGCAAGACGACATATATCTACATAGCATTTTCCTATCAATTACACAATTCATTATTCTTTGTGTACTTTTTCCTGAAGAGAGAAAATCACTGATATTAAAGATTTTAAGATAAATGTGAAATCGATTAATCTTATAAATTAACATGTTTCGTCGTGCATTTCAATTTCCGACAATTAAACGGCCTTGTTGCAACTATCGACTCGAGTAAAGCGATTCTAGAATTTTGCATATTATCGTAAAAGCATAATTTTCAACGAGAAAAATCGCGGAAAAAAAATTATAAACTACTAACTCCGCGGTAAGAAATAAACAAGCAAAAATAAGCGGTGGGTGGGGGGAGGGGCGATACGGGATGAAGTGTACGGCTGATTTAATCTGGCTTAATTATGGCGGCGTCGATAATTTTTAATCGAAATATTCGCAAGAACGAATCCGGTTCGTCGTTATCGTTGCAATTTAACATCGCGCTGTATCCGCAATGCGGATCAATGTATTGGACCGATATCGCTTGCATGTGGGTCATTAGACACTCGTGTCGTCTTTATCTTTTTAAAATCTCTCCCCGCGAGTTCTTCCGTTTACCTTCGTGTCATCCAACCTGTTCCATTCGATGCGATTTCAGATGACGGTAATTCGCGCGGCGACATATCGATTAGCGAAAAATGACGATTTTACAAATCGCGCTTATTTCAAGGTTCTCAACTTTGCAAAGTTATATCGAAAAGTATTCCGATCTTTTGTAAAAATTCGTTCCTGGAATACGAAAACTGAAGAGATTACCGAGAGGAGGCTGCCGTTTTATTAAAAATAAAAAATAGTTTTCAGCATTTTTACATCTTTCTACAATGACGCATATCACCTTTCTCCTTTATTGCTATTCACTCTCAGCTTTAACCGAGTTCATAATTTCCGTCTCGGGCGTGTCCGCGCCCCCGTTCGACGTCGTCGGTCCACGCGCGGCTGCTGCACTGCCACGAATTTCCCGACGGAGGAGGCGATCGTCGACATGCTCTATCTATATCTCTCTCCTTCTCGTAAAATCGAAGCGCGAGGTCACCGACTTCAACTCTGCCGGTGAAATCCGCCTCTTTTAGAGCCGGCAGTATTAATTACTACGAAGATACTAAGTGGAACGACAGAGAGGTGAAGAGTTAGAGTTAGAGAGAGAGAGAGAGAGAGAGAAATCGCGATTGCTGCTGCTACCGTTGCAGTTCTCTCGAATCCGCCTGCCGCCTCCTGAACGTAATTGGAGCACGCGGGACTTTCCCATTAGCGAAATATAGGCCAGAGTGCAGTGACACGCGGAGGATGCCTGTGTGGTCGCCTCGTACGATACGGGAGAGAGTAGTAGGTTTCGTCCTACAACTCTCCTCTGCCGACTCCATTGAAAAGCCTCTGCGGTATTCTCCACCATTCGATCACCCCTCCGGCTTCCCTTCGCGCCACCCTTCCCCACCCCTTCCATCCTCACCGACGTTTCTCCCTCGTGGCGTCTCACCCCGAGCGCTCGACGAGGAACGACATCGCCGTCAATGTGGGAAGCGCACTCCGCCCCGCTGCATATCGCCACGGAGATTCGTCGATAATGAGAAGAGAGGAAAAACGGCCGGTTGTAGAGGGGAAAAAAAAAAAATTAGCTCTCTTTTCCTCCGTTCCAGTCGCCCCCGAATATCGAAGGGATGCTATCTTCGCTTAGGAGACGCGAAAGGATGGTGAGATGGGTGGGACCGCGGCGCTGAAGGCGACAACGAATGTCGCGAGACGGTAGTATTCTGACAATGATGATAACGGCAATAAATGCCCACTCGCGAAAGACAGACGGACAGACGTGACACGGCTCTGATAGTGGGCGTCGACCGGAGCGTAGGAAGCAATAGTAATAGTATCGTGATAGTAGTAGTAGAGTAACGAGCAATAGTATACTATACGAGGGAGATAGTACTATGTGCCATCCGTGCAATGGTAACCTCGTGGCGAGAATTGTTGCCGGTTGCAGCGGCGCGCGGCGGCTGCGGTACTCGCGCCTTCGAAGCGGAATCGAGGAGCGGGGAAACGCTCGCGCTAGGTCGCTTACGCTGCGCCTGCACTCCGTAATGAATGGTGCATCGTGTGCGCCAGCGGCGGGGCAACGCCCTGACAGCCAGCTGACTGAAATGAACCGAGTCGCGCCGAGGCGATCCGAGTCGAGCCGAGAACCGCGCCTGCCTGTCATGATCTGTCTGGCGCGGCGAGTTGCATTTACCGGCAAAAATTTTTTTTTTATCTCGCTGAAGAAAAAAAGTATCCCCTTCAATTACATTGAAATATCGGGAGAGATGAAGAAAAATAAATTACGTTAAAATCTTACTGCATAAAGTCTTTGGTATGCGTCTGCGATTTTCCCATCACGTCTCTAACGTTTCATCCCAGAATGCGAGAAGCTTCGGAAGGGAAAGGTCGATAACTCGAAGATGAAGTACCGGCTATTGCGGATAGAACAGTAAAATATTCGTGCAAACATGTCTTTCATTTCGAATAATTTAAAAACTACGTAATGGTTTGATAATTGTTTATCTCTCATCCTGTGAAGCATCTTCATGCATACCGTACGTTCAAAAGTAAGCGTGCTGGGTGTTGCGACAGCATCATACATGATAAACTAAAAGCTTCATCGAGATGCCTATACGTCAAATTTCGAAGAATTATCTATTTGTTTAACAGAATCTTTTTATACGACATTAGCTGAGACTCCTCTTCAAAAATAAGATAAAAGTAAATTAAACATTTCTGCGTATGTTTCAACTTTTTTAATTTTAGATTAAAGATTATTGAAATATTCATATTTTGCTTCTCGATATTATCATTTTTTTTTCTACTCGTATCGATTAACTTTCTTAAAATTCTCGATAAATATTCTGCTTTCTCCAATCATCGAAGTTTGTAAGAGCAGAGACAACGAAGAAACGACAGAAATATAGAAAGTTAAAAGAGAATATGAGAAAAGAAGATAGGCCGCTATAGTTATAGCCATCGTTACTATCCCCATAGACAACTCGTCCGACGACCTAATCGACCCCGTTTCACGTTTACATGCACGGCTCTTCCCTGCGAGTATCCCGATAAAGCCATGCGCCCTCTCTCTCTCTCTCTCTCTCTTCATCTCTCGACTCGCCGCTTCTCGAAACTGTGCCGATGTGTAAATGGAGCGCCCACGAAGGTTCAACAGGAAGTATTCGCGATAAGCCGGCGTTGGCTGAAGGTGGATTGGAAGGAATGTGCGAGCAAGTTGGCGAACGTCTGAATGGAGGATCACACATACATGCACACACAGTTACAAATATTCGTTAATAAAAGTAAAGAGCATGAATAAAATTTTTATAACGCAATGTTAAAGTTAAAAAGTCAGTTAAAAAGTGCGGAAAGTATATCATTGTATTAAACCTAGATAGGGAAAAGAACGTTTCTCAAGAAGAAATATTGCTCCTTTCGTTAGAAAAATATGATCGACGAAAAAAGGAAGCGAGAGAGATGAGGGGAGGGTGTAGTAAAAAAGAACGTCGCCCGGGCGAGAGGATATCGAGCGACGTCGGGACGTCGACCACGCAACCGTGACGTCACACGACGCGTCAGCTGCTGCCTTCCGCGCGACGCGACTACATTCCGGATCTTGCTGGCTCTGCCTGGTTCCGGTATTACCGGTTATCAAAGCAACCCCATAACTCGAATATATTTATTATTTTGTAAAATAATTTAAGCTCAAACCTCATACATCTCGTCGCAAAATACAAAAAAAAAAAAAAATTATCGACGAAAAAAGAAAATCGATAGTTAAAAAAAGATTTTGTCACCAAATCCTCGAATTTATGTATTGAGAATTTTTGCAGAAGAATAAAGAAGGAAGGACAAAAGCCTTCTGAGTTGCAGATAGAAACTGATGGTTCAACCCGGAAGTCGAATATCGCGAATGACGACAACGAAGAGAATTGAAGAGAAGTGAAGTGCGAAAAAACAGAGAGGAGAGAAAATGAAAGACGGAGAAAGAGATTCATTGTCTATGGATTTCTGGTGTCCTTCCGCCTGGGCGTATCACCGCGACCGGATTGGCTGCCTACGTGCGCCGTCTACGTCTTCCATGCAACGGCACGGCTACTTTCACGTAGTGCAATACGCGTGCAACGACTGTAAATTCCATTCTCCGCTCGATCCGATAACGCACTTCCTATGCATCGACCGTGAGGCGTAAAGCGATTCCGTCTTGAGGAATCGTCGCAACGATTCGAAGCGCGAGCGAACTCAGCTTCCGATCCGTTATTGACTGTTTACAGGGCACACTTGAAGACGAGATGTTCGTCGTCGATGTTAATTCTAGTACCCGTCGTGTTCTAGCATATGGTACTTGGCGAAAAGCGGGCATTTCGCTCAAACTCACTGACATTTATTGGTCAAAATAAAATCATTGTGCATCGCGATTAAATTTCTTTTCTTTGTGCGCATGATATGCTGAAAAATTTCTCTTCAAAATAAATGACGATACTTTTCTTTTTCTGATATTTATTATTGGAAGAAATTAATGAAGGACAAATTTTTCAAAATCATGAGATCAATTGGAAATTCGATCGATTGAAATGTAATGTAGATCCGCTCCTCTCGGCTTTTTTTTATACCGGATGCGATAATGAGAAGGAAGAGCGCTCTTTTGTCGGACGCCTTGTCGCGGATTGGCGAGTACGCCGCCAATTGGCTGACGCGATAAATGAATAGAATAAAACGAATTGACCGTACGATAGGTTAGGATCAGCCGACCGGCTGGTCCAGTTGTCAGTCAGGCGTTCGGCTTCCTGTGACGTATTCGATTGAGCCGACTAAAGAGGAATGAGACGCAGTACGCGACTCGCCTGGTACTGCCAGACACACACACACACACACATACACAAAACCGTTTCTTTCATGCGGCTTCGTGTGGCCGCGACGCGACCAGAGCTACACATTCCGATTAGAGAGAGCTAATCCTAATCGAGCGAAGTTAATAAATAAGTCTGGGCGAAGCAAAATTAACATCCTTTTTGATTGCGAAGAAAATTAAATCAGCGCGATATCAAGCAACCATTGCGCATTATATAATCAATGATTTTTTTAATTTCAATTCAAATAAGATTTTTAATGTTTAAAATAATTCTGTGAAACGGAATCTTATATAAATTATAGTCTCAATCTTAATTGACCAAATCCTCCGATACTAAATGCTTATTATTGCGTGATGTCGCAGATGGCCGCTAAAATCCGCTGATCCAAGAACAAGCTTGCGGTAGGTCTGAAACATCCACCCGAGTCTGATACGCGCCTGTCAGAATACATTTCGCGTCAGTTAATCAAGAAGCTCCCGAGAACGGTCGCCGAATCGCGTCGGCGCCCGCCGGCCAGATCGCGCGCGCACCTTTTGATCGATTGTGTGGCCTCCGCTCTCGCTCCGCTCCGCGTTACGTAATACACGCGCCGGTCGCGCATTCGTTTTACAATATACGACCGACGTCCGCTTAAAGAGTCAATGACCCCACGGCTTACTCCAGTGACCATGCTGGGGAGGGGGAAAAAGAGAGAGAGAGAGAGACGCGCGCTTGGAGCACGCAAGGTACGAGAAAAAGCGAGCGTGTGTGTGTGTGTGTGTGTGTGTGTGTGTGCTGCTTAACCCCATAGCACTCATGGACGAGTTATCTCGCCCTCATGTCATCCGTTCGATGCCTTGTACGAGATGTCTCGTGTTTTTCTTTCATCTTTTTTTCACCAATATTGCGACAATATATGAGCCTCGTTGTATATACACGGAAATGGAAATCTACGAGGAATTCTCGACGTTATTCTCCGAGTAATTTCGAGAGGCGATCTTTTCTCGAGATACTCATTTTAAGAAGGAGAAAAAAAAACTCGTGCAAAAAAATGTATGTTTAAATTTCGCAATGTCGAACAATCGTGAACCGAAAAGAAAAAAAAGATTAAATCCCGAGAGAGAGAGAGTCGTTAAAAAAAATTTATGAGTAAAACCATAGCACTTATACGTGAAACAAGGAGCTATTCAACAAATAGTTACGATATGCCTAGGTGTTTATGTACCTGTCGCGGTTAATACGACGCATTGATCGACGAGAAGTTATACGTTCCATTGGCGCACGCTATTGTCTCGTTGTCCACTCGACTGTGATTTCCGCGCACTCGTTGAAAAATAATGGAAAGACATCGGGCGGCCTTCCCCGAGGGAGTTACGATTTTATGTATACGAGCAGACAGCTCGTCATGACAATATCGACAATACTTCGACTTTTATGTCGGTACTTTGTAATTTAACGGAGAAGGAAAGAATCGATTATAAATTGTTATCGTTCTCCATTTTTTCGTCTACTTTTCTAATATCTGTGACTGACAACATTTTCCTTATGAATAATAATTTTATTATATATTAATATAATATAATATTTATGTTATATTATGTATAATAAATTTGTTATTAATAATAATAATAAATTTCATCTGTTATAATTTTATATATTCCATAATTCAAAGTAAAATCATCATAAATAAAACAATATGATTAAATCTTAGCAATCAAAAATTTTGTATATGTTTTTTAATAAAGTTGAATATCTTGTTAGTAGATATTCGAAGAATACCTTGTTAGTAGATATTCTCGTGGTAATATATTTTACACTTGACATACCGAGAGTATTAGCGTACAAAGCGCGCGCGGATGCAACAACTCGCTTCACATTGTCACAACAACGGTAGATTATTTCTGACATTTCACGGAGGATCGCGGCCCCGAAAGAAACGAAGGGGGCCTGTAAGGACCGCCGCATTAATCAATGTCACTAGATACGTGCGTTAAGCAGTCCCGCGAATGCATTGCGGAATACCTGCGCCAGAGGTATCCGGCAAATCTCTAATCACGAACTTGATTCGATAGGAATACGGAAGGCTTTCTGAGGTCAAGCTGATGCTTTTACACGGATTCGTCGGGCAATGAGCAAAAGGTCTCTCCTCGCGCGAGATGCGCCAGGCGGATAGAACACGCGGGAGCTCCGCGTGTTATAAAGAAAAAAAGAGAGAGAGAGAGAGAGAACTCGGTTAGAAAGATATGAGACTAACCGACGGACAGAACGTTGATGCATAATCGTGCATGAGGGCAGTGAGGGATGATTTTCTACGAGAGCGGAACGGGTTTCCTGCGGCGTAATGCATCACGCGCACCATGAGATCCGCGATGAAAATTTATATGTAACATTTCTATACCACCGCCTATAGCTATCCTCTTCCTCCCTTCCATCCAAGTAAACCTATCTACCTACATAAACCGAATAACTATCAAAATAAATCGCGAGCGTCCCGTAATGAGAAACAAACGAGTTGGTTTAATTATAGCCGCTTGCGGGGTAATTACGTGTACGCACATTGTTGCATTTGTTAAATGACAAACGCAGGGACTGCAATAGTTTGAATGCGAATGGCGCTATACATGTACGAGGAGGCTTAATTAGAGGATCGATTATTATATTAATTGATAAACGAATTAGGGGAAATATTCGTTGATTCTCTTAATATGAGAGAGAGAACTCTCGATAACGATCGACGTTGAAATAACAACGCCAATTTCATCATGTTATCGTTATCTCGTGTATAGCGAAGCAAATGGAAATTTCAAAGGATCTCGTTCGCTATGACAAGCGCGTCCGTCCTTCAAGAGGACGAGACGTGCTCGACTCGCAAATAGGGGAGCAAAAAGCGAACTAGTTTGCCTTCTCGAATTAATTCATACGAGAAATACGAAGGACGATGCATTCTTCGTGTCTCCGCTTACTCGAATCAGGATATGACGCGTGTTCTGATTATCCGTGCTGCAAGCTCACCTCACGTACTTTCTCAATGTATCATTTCACATTTATTTCCCTTTCATAAGCGAGAACCTTTTTGCACCGTCCCCGACATTGACGTCAATCTTTCGACGTTTATGATAAAGAGCATCTCTCCTCGTCTCTCGAGACCGCGTGGCTGCTCGACCGAAAACAAACGACCGGATGACGGCCACGGTGTGCATGAAGGATGCAGCGTAATCGCCGCGGAAATGAAAATCCTTTCGCAGCCGCGCGGCTGCGTCTTCAAGCCGCGCTATCGGTCGTGCTCGACTGCTGCGGAAAAACGATGCCTGTTATGAGTGAAACTGCATTCTTGTCGAGTAGATTTGCGCAACCGATCGTTATTTCGCGTGGATTAAATCGCTATTACTTTTCCGAGAGATTAATCCTCGCAAGTTCGATTTCATCGCATTTCTGAAATTTTTCGTACCTATCGCAAAAGTATGTAAACATTAACAAATTGCATTTACGAAACAATTGAAATAAATGGACTCGTGAAATGAACATTGTTATTGCTATCGGATAAAATGTTGCTTGAAACATGAAAAACTACTTGAGAATTCTTCTAATATCTCAAATTATTCTAGAAATATTCATTCATTATACAATACTTTTCTTAAAATTAAATGTCAACAAATCGCACTCTTTTCTTTTTGAAAAAGTCGCATTATACGAAAATGAACAGGCAAGAATTGAGAACAGCAGATAAAGTCGTAGATTCACCGAAACATCTCTCAATAGAAGGTAAACGAGCGCGGGAATACGAAGCGGGGACGAGCGAGAAAATCGAGAAAGACAGATAGAAGCGTACTATAAAGTGCATAGTAATATATCTAAGGTTCGCGAGAGAGGTATGCGGATCTGCGGGATCGATGTAGGTAAAGCAGCAGCGAATAGCGCGTACGTGCCTCTGTTAACGTGATATACACGTGTGCGTAGCTCTGCCGGTGGTCGATTTAACCGCATTATCTCTGAACGCTACTACTAGCAAACTCCGATACAATCCCTTCTAATTCCGATACCTTAAGTGCAAAGTGACGGTTAAATCGTTGGCGAATTTCCGCGTACAAGATAGAGGTATTCGTAGAGATTAGTATGTGTATTTTTTTTCTTTTTCATTTCTTTCATTATTTACCTGTCAAGTATATCAAGAAGTTTTTAAAACTGTCAATAAAAAATGTAAACGATATTTATAAATAATATTAAAAGAATTGCAATGCGTGTAAGTGTTTCGTGTGGCAAAATGGCGCATTTGAACGGAAAAAATGAGTAGATCGAATGATTATTGTCAAGAAGCATCGCAACAGCAATTTCATGCTAGTTGAAAGATCCTCGTCTAATACAAAATAACGAGTTTATAATATGCGTCCTTTTCGAGATACATTACCTTTTCGATTGAAAAATAAAATTTGTCCGAGAGAAACAGAGAGAGAGAGAGAGAGAGAGAGAGATTGCGCTTAACAAATCCTGTTCGCTCGTTTATTAATACACATTTCGCACCACATTGTACACGATGTTTTACAATAGGGGAACGCCAAATTATATATAAAGTGAAAACATCATTCAAAAACAATGGCAAACATACTGGTTTCTTTTTTTTTATTTTTATGAATTATTTGAAATATCAAAAACATTGTTTTTGATATTTCAAATAATTCATAAAAAAAAAAAGAAACCAGTATGTTTGCCATTTTTTATTTAAAAGCATGATTTCTCCCTGGAATACGAGAATTAGAGCGATAATACGATAAAGATCTCAAGCTCATGATAAAAAATATTTTGTAGAAAAATAAAAAATGATCGACAGCTTAAATGCCTCGCGGATAATTAATATTTCGAGTAGGGCGGATACAAGAACGGCGAAAAATGTTGTAAGAGGGTAAAAGTGGAGTACTGGGTCGATCCGTCTGCGACCTACGGAGATGCAAGATAATCTGCGCAGAAAGTTCGCACGACTTACATCGTGAACGCGAAAGACTCGAATTATTGCGCGACGACGGGTTGCCTGCCCGCCAATTAGCAGCGACTCGAGACATAGAGCAATGAGAAGGGACAAAACGCCGTGCGCGTCGCGGCGGCGAGTAACGCTGTAAATGGAGCTCGTTAATTGGGGATCCAACGAGAAAGTGGAGTAACCGCGGTAGCGTCGCCCTATAATTGCGAAATCCCGATCTATCGAGAAATCGCTCGGTTTTGCCCGACATCCTACACCGCCACGGCCCCAATATTCACGTTTGTATTTTCCTAAATGGAGATAATTGCGAAAGCGCTCAGGAAGTTGACCCGTGTGTGGCTTGCAACTAAATACTTGTCATCTCTATTTTTGTACCATATTTTTATGCTAAAATTATATAATTTAAAAAATGATATACTCATAAGCCCTCATTAACTAATATATCTATAAAGTTAAAAAAATAAATGTTTAAAATAATAATATATAATTATGTCTTATATTTTAAGCAATAAATCTTACTTAAATCTATTTATTTGAATATTATTTCCTCGTATATTCTGCGAAATGTTTTTCTTTTAGAAGAAAAATAATGGGCATTCTCTAACTGTAGCAATAATATATATAAATTCGATAAAAATTACATATAATAGATTTTTAAAAATTTTGCCTTTATCTCTACAAATGAAAAAACTTCGTGTAGTTATTAACGGACAATGGCAACGTTTTGTCCACTAAAACGATTAATTTGCATCCGCTCATAGGACAAGACCTTCAAGCTATGCTGTCCCAGGTGGAATTCACAGCGTCGTGGATCTCGATCGTCCGATCTCGATTCACGGCGAGCAAATTGCCGAGACATTAATCACACGACCCGTGCCCTCCCGCTTTGCCTTCCCGCGATCGTTCCAAGTCGCGATTCGCATCGACAACACCTTTACTCAGGCAACACAACTCGCAACTTCGTGCTACTATCTCGCTCTCTCATGCGCGCGCGATGTATTTACAAGATCGTAATAACATAACACTCGATCCAGCGACGCAGGGACCAAGTAGAGAAACTACGATGGGACTGCATTCTCTTCTCGTACAATATTGCACGCTCAAGCATATCCGTTTGAGCGAGATAAAGATAAATTCAAACAACGACGTTAGTAAAGCTTAATCCTCGATAACCATTTAAATCGTTGCTAAAGATACAGTTATAAATAAAAAAAATTGAAAGAAGTGATCGCGTTTTTTGCGAATTCTGAAAATAAAATAAGCCAAAGATATGGATATCAATTTTATGATAATTAATTTTTCATTAATTGTCACGTGTAGCGATCAAAAATTTTTAATAAACTTGTAAAAAAATATTTTAACAATTCTAATAATTTCATAAAATTTATATAAATTAATAATATATTTTAATGTAAGAAACATTCGCGCGAATTTGTGAGTGCTACGATTCGAGATAACACGCCATTTCTGAATGCATCTTTGTAAAAAGGAAACTGTGGAGAGTCGGAGGAAAAAAAGTCGCTTAACGGCTCTCCGTATCCACGAATCATGAAGGATACATGGACAGCTATTTCCTGGACCGGGAGAGACCGATTAAGTGTCGACATATTTCACGGAAACGGGAACTGTCACGAATACACGGATGCAGAAGCGAAGGATCGAAAGCGCGTGCGCGCTTCGATTTGTGTCTCGAAAAGAACGATAGCATTACTTTTACAAGTGGCGCGATACGAAGAATAGAACAACACCATGTATCTTGAAAACTTGATATGTTATGTCATGTTAAAACGGTCTTCTTGAAATCCTGAATTAAAACTACGAATTTAACGATTGAGCCGCGTGCAATTAAATAGAATAATTTGATTGCTAATATTTTCATTATGCAAAAATCGTTTATCTCGCGGAAGATTTAATACGTAATTCTGTTTGATTTGACAATTCGGGTCATACAAAGTGAAACGATCATGAGCATCCGCGTTTTACGTAATAGGGTTCCCCATTTTATATGTCATATTTCATATATATGTGAAAAAATAAAATTGTCCCTTTATCCCTTTGATCGCGAAATCTCTGATGTTCTGATGAGCAACTTTTCGATTGCAATTCACACGGTCGTTGCGTTTTATTCAAATATATTTATTTTACGATAAAATGACGCTTCGACAAAAAGAGAATATATTTTATAAAACAATTTTATAAAATCGGGGATATAGACACGGGTATATAATTTACGAAGTAAAAAAATGTTTATAAGTTTACAAAAATTTACCACACAAATTTCTCAACTTATGATTCTCTATTAACACGCATCTAGAATTTCTCTTTTACCATCTATTTTATTTTCAATTTTTTATTCCGATTGTTTGTCCATCAACTAGATCGGTTCATTTTCATTTATGCTCGGTTATCGCAATGAGACACGGAATTAAATCCGATTTCTATAAGTGTTTACTCGTTTAACATCCTCCGATACACGAGACATTTTAACGAGCGCGACATGATGCACGAACTATGGCGTTTAATGTTCCTCGACGAGCTTCGCAAGTACAATCCGGGAAAATATAAAGTCGCTATTATTCGCTGCAAAAGCATTTCGTGGATGAATTTGATTTCCTGTACTTCCTGGACTTTATCGTACCGTCGGTCGCGCGTTACTTCTCCCTTACGTGGTCGTAATAGAAATTGCTAGCTCTCAGCCCCCCGACGTTGGACGATGGCCAGACGAATCGGCTTAAAGCCAAAGTGATGTCACACACAAAGCTAGAACGCGGTAGTGACACACGGCAAATATTATACGAGCAGCCATATACCCGATCGTTCATCAATTTCATCACCGAGACAAATGCGCGTTTATCAACGATTTCGCTCTCGAATCGAGTATTCTTGCATCTTTTTCCGTCACGAAGATCCATCAAGTCACTCCTATAAATCACGAGATTCGAGTGCCGAAGAAATTCGATTTTCATCTCAACGCGGAGACTATCACCATACGATGTTCCACGCTTCGCTCTCATCGTATTACATTCGCGGTTCAATCGGTCAATTAAGATGATAATATCGTTTCAATAACATCAATCCACGGGTTATTTATCTCTATCGATAATCTGACGATCGCAATACGAATCACCATTAATAACTTGAGCAACAGAGGCCGGCGCTTCAATATTTCATCCTGCATATAATTATGTTTATAATTCATTATTAATCAATTAGATGAGTTGTCACCAAATTGTACAATCATGAACAATATATATACAAAAAAAATTTTTTTATTAAAATATCAATCTGTTAATCTGGAATTGAATAGTAAAAATTAATAAACATGTAATGAAATAAATAAATTATATATATATATATATATATATATATATATATATATAAAATACAATTTTTTAAATAAATACTAAGCAGTTAACTCTCCTTAAAAGTCTATTTGCAGATAAATACAAAAAAATAATTTCTTTTTTAAAGTTTAAGCTGCTCTATATAAAAGGCTTTAGTTTTTTATATATTAAATCTCTCCTATCTAAAAAAATTGACTTGTCGAAAAATTTAAAATGCAAGATACTGTACGTGCGAATTTGAGAAAGAGGACAGGGTGTGTCACCGCGGTTGCGGAAGTCCAGACGCGTTTTATGGCTGTGAAAAAAGCTGCTGCGACTGCGTCGTGAATTTTAGCACCTTTTTATCGGCCGCTCGACAAACGCTCTTCCCTCTCTCGTTCCCATGCATAGTCCCGTCCTGAAGTCCCCCAAACTTCGTCGTATTCTCATCGTCGAGCGTTTTCATTTAGCATGCGTATCTCCAACATTTAGCGCGGATGGCGGTCCGCTAGGCACTAATAAGACACCTGCTGGCTGATAATCATCGAGGAGAATCGTGAAACGCAAGCTGTCTCTTCCTTGTCTCTTACGAAACCATCGCGAATACCGTCGTGCATCGTCGCCAGTGCATCCTCCGGATCTCGTTACATCGATCGCCCGCGAGAAATATCTCGGATACCCGAACGGATGCGCGATGTCATCTCATGTTCGCTCCATCCCTCCAATGTGGAAAGAAAATATTTTTCGTAAAAAGATGCGATTTCTCCAGCCTGGTTATCGCGCGATTGCGCGAAAAATATCAATTTTTCATATATAACAGGTTTCGCGCAGAAATTTACATTAATCCTGAGTCACGCCATCTCTCTCTCTCTCTCTCTTTCTTTCTCTTTCCTCTCAACTTCCTCCCTGATTTTCTGCACGATTCTCGCGTCTGAGAATGAGGTATGTATGCATGTATATCGAAAGCGATAGGACATTGTACTTTAATAATAGCTTAATCGAATCAAAAATGATATGAGAAAAACTTGTATAATTAATATCAAAGTATTAAAGCTAATATGAAAATGTTAATAATGTCTTACGTGTGACAATTAGAAATTCAATTTCATTATTATTCGTTATAATAATTCAAATGTGTATGAGAATAATTATTTGTTTTTACAATTACAATTTTTTTTTTGTCATTATTTCATATTATTCTATTTAAAAATTTTCAATTTAATTTGGACACCAACACGGAAAAAATATTATATCTTTTTTTTTTTTTCGAAACACCAATATGAAGATTTGGCGAGAGGACCCGGTGTGATGCATTTCGAGAGGATCGATGAGGAAAAAAATGAACGGATCGGACAGGTGCACAATCGACATGACTCTCGCGCATCATCATCGCAAAATCCGCGCGCGGAACGTCATTGAGAAACGCGCATGCCGACGGGGCGAGATCACGCGTATGCGAGAGACCGGCTTACCTTGACGAGGTCCTTCCACTCTCGAGGCTCTGGAATGCAATGAGCCTGTATGCAGCCTCGAGAAGGGATAGAAGGAGAAGAGGGCAAAGCGACGGCGGCGGCAGTAGAAGGAGGAGAGAGAAGAAGAAGAAGAGGCAGAAGAAATCGAGGTGAAATCGTGGGTTGCAAGAATCGCGCAGAGTAAAATAAAGAGAATGGAGAGGAGCAAACGTAGAGAAGCGAAGAATTGGGTTAAAAGGCGACAACTCTCGACAGAGAGAAAAGGAAACGTGCGTACGAACAACCTGGGCTCCCATTATCTTGTAGTGATGTTCTTTCTGTCCTCTTCTCTCTCTCTCTCTCTCTCTCTCTCTGTTCCAGCAGGAAATAGAAATGTGCATTCGTCAAGCCGACGTCGGCCCCCGAGGCATCTACTACTAACGAGATCGTCCACCGTTATACTCGTTGTCTCCAGTCTCGTCATATACTGAATGATGTGCAACTACAAAACTGTCCCCAACTATAAAGGGTGTCCGGCGTCAATCGCATCACCCGTCGTATGCAGATAAAACTGAGGAGAAAAGTCGTGTACCATTTTTTTTCTATAACGCTTAATAAGAGAGTTATTATTGAGTAAAAGTCTGGCCGATCATCGCCGATCTTTAGCCAGAGAGACACGTCAGTGAGCCGCGCGCCTAGCATGTGTGCGCTCAGCTGTTTACAGCGTCGTGTGATGCGATTGACGCCGGACACCCTGTATATTAATATCGCATATTAACTGTAGAGTAAGACCGCTCGATCTACTTTCAGGATTTCAATACACTTTCCGCACACATACACAATACACACATTGACGTACATTTCTATTTTTAAATAAGCAAATGATACGTAGTTATAATATAGCGCATGCTTTTTTTTTTTCAAATTGACTCGATAAAATGTATAGCCAAGCATACGGGCAATTTACAATGCTGGTGCACAAGTACGACACTATCGCGTACCGTATACCGGAAATTCTTGCAACTTGTCGGTTTTATCATTCGTAATGTTTCTAATCGCGACACGGCATTTTCTACTCACGCATGTCTCGGACAATCAATTTTAAACATAAATGATTATTACATTGAAATGCTTATTGTATTTTTGTGTGTAAATTTCTTAAAATTATTATGTGTGTATATATATATATATATATATTAATGGAAATTAAATTAAAAAGAAAAGATTTTAAAAACAATATAATCTTACTATAATTAAAAATATAATATAGCTATACCAGCTTATATAAAGAGAGAAAGAAAAAAGAAAATGAAAATAAAATCAGATCAATTCTTTCCCCGCGTTAATTAATGAGACTTACGTCATCGAAGAAAATTATTTCTGGGAGAGCAACGGAAAATGCGCCGGTATATAAACCCGTGTATGTCGTACGCGGTGTGGTCGCGGGAGTAATTGAGATATCGCAATGACATAACAATGCAACTGGCACGCATTATCGCGAATCTCGTCCAGACATAACATTCGAGTCGGTCGACGGTATCGTTTCGCGAAAGCGAGAGGGTGGAGAAGTAGAAAAGTATGTGTGTGTGTGTGTGTGTGTGTGTATACATTGATACTAGGAAGAATACGGTATCGGTATTTAACGTACCAGACGTTCCGCGTATGAGTAAGCCTCCGTCTCGGAGCTCGATAAGATATATCTGTTGAAAGACGACGAAATCCAAGACGAAGGGAGACGAGGTATATACACCCCGACTGATAAACAAGCGATTGGGCTGATTTGTCCGAGTATGTGAACTCGACAGAAATTCTCTCCGTCCATGTGGTCGGGAGAGGAGAAAACGGAGCGCAGCTCCTATTCTGCCTGCCGTTCAAGACGAGCTATCGAGTAACAAGCATAACAGAACGCGTCGTAAATATTATCTAGAAAGATAAATATAATCATAAACGTATCTGAATGTATTTATTTATCAATTGAGAAGAAAAAACAAAAGAGTAATAAATGCAGTGATTGATTTATGATTGAATCAAATGTATATAATCGAGGCTCAAATAATCGAGACTCCAATGTTTAAAATCGATCGATACGGAAATTGTCCGAGATATACACGGACTATGCGAGGCTGTAAATTGCAATGCGAGCGCGTATTGCAAATTCCCACCCACGCGGATTGCGCTAGACGTCGTTCAACGTGACTCAATGTATAAATGGTCAGCTATTAATTTCTTATGTCTTTAACCCGAATAACCATCCTAAGACCGACAGTGGTGGACCAGTCCCGCCGTATATGCGTATCCTGATTGCGTTTAATGCATGCGAATATGGCGAACGTAAGTCGTTCAGGCTTCGTATGATGATGGTAAGCCGCTGCACGATATCGAGTCGAACGCAGACAAGAGAAAATCGAGACCCAAGGAAATTAGTATACGCGATCAGCTGATTGCTAGCAAAGAGGGACTGAAATAAATGACACCTGAGAGTTCTATGTTTTATGATCGCTTAGGAAATGTCAAAGTGATTTTTTGTTATTAAGTTAGTTTCATCCATGATAAAGAGAAAATAATTGTACAAAAAATTATTAAAAATAATCTTTTATCAACATATATATATATATATTTTTATCGCAGAAAATATTATATAAAATAATTGCTAATGAAATCGATTCTGCTCTGGAATTTTACGGTAAAGTTGCTGCGTGAGCGTCAACATCGTAACATTATAAATGCTAAGTAAAATGTACCAATATATTAATCGGATAAGTTAAATAAAAAGTGTTTGATTCATTTGTCATATCTCGAGATATTGCGATGAAACGTAAATATGACATCAGAAATCTAAGCGACGACGATGATAGACCGATTCCGAGCAGATCGGCGTCTTATTGATCATGGTATGATAAGTCGACAAACTCACATTGACTTTCCTATGTACTGCCACGTGGAGTGACCCGATGACTCATTGCGAGATTACTCGCGCAAATCTCAGCCTCCCCTTCCTCTCTCGGCCTCTCCTGTCGTCGCGAATAACGCACGTCGATGCATCGACGTGACATTCGCGAAGAGACGCGTATTCTCGCATAAATTTTTGCCATATATGGTGACCATCACCGTTGACACGAAAGTTCAAATTGAGGTAAACGCGTACGCTATATTCCGTGATTAGAAAGTAGCGATTTCGCTTGTAAATTTTTAAAATATAATCATTTAATTATTTAATAATTATTTCTGAATCAATCTGGTCATAATAAAAATAATGAAACATTTAAAGTAAGAGACTAGAATTAATCGATGCTGAAAGCAAATGTAAGATAAGGAGACTCGTGACCAGTTCTCTGCTATTCTCGCATCGCAAAGCGCATTCCGCGATTTCAGACAAATCACTCATCAGACCGGTCCTAGCCAATTAAAAAGAAGACGTATCATTCACCAGAAAACATGTAATATTTTTTTTTCTTGCAGCTATTTCCGTGACAATTTCATTTACACACAGCAAATGACAACCGGTATAGAAAAGATGAGCGAATTCTTTTAAACTGCTAGATAAGTTAGCTAGCAATCCTTCTTCATCTGCGATTAATAATCCGCGACTACCGCAATCGATCAGACCGATCGCGAGGCGCGCTTCGAGAATACATTCGAGATGGTTGAAACTGGTCAAGTATGAAAATTTAACGCGGCTCTGTGTAGGAATCACTCGCGTGGAAATCCGTCCATTGGCGTTTTTCATGTTCCATCTGACTGATTAATTTCGACGATATTTCTCCTTGTAATCCCTCTTCCTTTTTCCGCGATATCGTTAGTAAAACAAAAATGTGTGAGTATATAATGGTAAGAGTTTTCTAATTTTCTTTATATTAATGTTCTCGTTTCTTTCACACTTTTCACTTTTTTCCACACACATTCTATATTAAAACATAATTTTATAATATATATTTAAAAACATGTATTTAAAACATATAATATATGTTTTAAAGCAGTAAAATTATTTAAAAAATTGTCTACATCATATTTTATTTTCATGAATCAACTCTCATAGATTTTTCTGTGACAAGACAGATTTTAATGAAATCAGAAGGGTTGTTCAATATTCTATTCTTTTCTTCATTTCTAATAACATAGGATCGCAAAAAAATTCAAATTACGCAATTAAAAGAGCTTCAAAGTTTATTACGCTTAAATTGCGTAATTTTATGGAGCGAGAACGCACAAAATATGTGCAATGCAAAATAAAGCGGAGAGTTCGCATTTCCATCACGCAAATTTTTTTTCCTCGCGGATGCATCACCCATGTATAATTTATCTATATTTCACGGTATCGGTGGTGTGTGTCGCATGACATTCAGGGACATCATCGAGATATCGTTCTTCGTTAATAATTCATTACGACCTATGGCAATTATAAAAGTCACCATATAAGATTATAATAAAAAAGAGGAATAATAATAAGAAAGAAAAAATATCATGATATATTTGAAAAACATTTCCAAACGATTAAAATTATTATTATTGACGAAATATAAATTATAATTAATGTAATTGATAAAACTTGACACATGAATAAATATTATATTCAAATATTATACTTAAAAAGAAAATATATTTGATATTTATTGCATGGAAGAGACAATCTCTTAAATATGTCTCATCATCATATAATAAATAATTTTAATATTGATAATTTGAACGTTTGTGTCAAATGATAGTTGTCTTGATGATCTCGAAAAATATTTTAGATTTTATTTATTCCAGGAAAAGTGTCTGTAATACAAATTATATTTCCTTTGTAATATAAATTACATTTCTTTTGTAAGAAAAAAAAAAAGAATTTGATAAAATTTTGAAGTTATTATTATTAAATTGTATGAAAATGGCTAAAAATTTGTGATAATTAATTTCTAAAATTGCTATTGTGATCAATTAATTTACATCTACTGACTGCTTTTTTTCCAAAACCTCCAACCGTTTAATTTCGTTTGGCGAATTTGCGGATAGCGTAAAGACGACGAGGGGAAAGGCCGCTCATAGACAACGGGGGTGCCATTACAGACTGCATGCACGCACACGCGATGCGTGTAGGGTAGATAGGTGAACCGAGTTATACGGACGGTGCTTCGCACTGCCAGGACATTATATTTACGACCGCATCAGCGTCGTACGGCGGGTTCAGACGATTAAATGTGGTTTTCCTGGTAGGTGCCCCTCGCGCGACTGAGATTGAGCTACGAGTAATACGAAAAATGCAAAAAAGACCCATGCCCGCAAAATAAATTAATCTCCAAATCGGGCGCGAGCAATCGCGCAAATAAATTTCGGTAGAGAAAAATATGCGTATTAATTCGAAAAAGATTCGGTTATTTGAAAAACGCCTATCTATATACGACGAACAATTTACTTGTTGCTTTTTTTCTAGTAAAATAAATATTTTAGTAAAAAATTTATGTGCAATAATAATAATAATAAAAATTCAATCCATTATTCTTATCGCGGGCTTAGAATCTTTTTTAAATTCAATAATTTCAAGATTTTCAATATTGCGTTTTTCATATGTAAATCTTTCTTTTTCATAAGTTTTTTTTTGTGCTGTCCAACCAACTAATTATCCATCATTGTATAGTACGCTCATTAAAGACATTTTTGAGATAATCGTGGAACGAGAGATTCTTGGCCAAAGTCTTTGTCAAAGCTGTACAAAGATATGTTTCGAGACAATCGGGACAAGAGACCTACGCTGCTACGTTTGGCAAAGGTTTTTACTTGCATCACCTGTACGACGCATAGTGTGAGAAGAAATAGAACGAGGAATTAGTTCCCCCCGCACCGCGAGCGCATCGCGACAGAGACGCGGCGTGAAGGTGCCAGGTCACGTAGCTAATCAGCGTCACTCATTATGCGGAACAAAGAAAATTACGGTAACGCGGCTTACGACTCACGACGACACGAACCGCGTTAATGTTGCGTACACGCGTACCCACACACATACAAACAAACCCCCCCACACACACACACACAAGCATCCCCGCGTGCTAGCGTGATCGACGCTGTTTACGCTTACGTATATTGTCGCCCCTTGCGCGGTAGTTACAATGCAAACTCGAAGGTCCTCCGACCTGCGTTTACGCCAGCCACACGCACATTCGTCTCCGTCGTACGTGCGTGCCCCGGCATACCAGCGCTGCATTTAAAATGACGTTACCTCGTGACGTACGTCGGACCCGCGCATCTCGTGAGAGCGAGAATCTTCTCGCGTCCTCCCGTCGTCGTCATCATCGTTAAAAAGAATGTAAATCCACGTGATTTCTTTCTGTCTTCGAACGAGAAAGCATTCGTTCAAAATCAAGCACCTCCTCTTCCTCCCATTGCATGATATTATATTATAACGATGCAAGCAAGCGATCACCGAACGCCGATTTCACTCCGCAAAGTAGCACGGTCATTGTAATGATCCCCCGCCGTTCGACCTATCCTTCATTCGTCAATTCTATTGTCGGCGTACGATTCGTGTCGTAATTGATATTGCCGATGGCAAAACCGTACTGTTAATAATTGCGGAGTTAAAACAATGACCGTGATAAATTGTGCCAACTGGTTGATTTGAATTGGCGTCTCTGCATTTTGCGATTGTGAACTGTGTATGTGCAAACTAACAAAGAGAGACAGAGACGTATTCTTCGGAAATATAATGATTTCGAAATACTATAATACGCTATATATGCAATTTTTAATATCCTTCTACGTTTTATAAGAGCAATTTTATAGAATATATATGATAGAGAGAGAAAGAGAAAAAGCACGAGAGAGAGAGAGAAAATTACATATATAAAAAGTATAAAAAGATTTAAAAAAACTTGAAAAGCGAATTATATATTTTTTTCCATTGTCCTATTTTTTGCAACGCAATGCATTCTGAGAGATTCAATTTGTCGGTCACATTTACCGAGATAACTCGTGTAGCGCAATATCCGGTCTGACAACCCTCACGGCGCGTATTAACAAAGTAATTGTTACTCAGGCAATAACGACCGACGTTACGGCAATAATCCAGCGCGCGACCGGGAATTGGCAGTAAATTTTTCGTCCCGGACGAGACGTTACAGGCGCATCGCGTGCTTCACGGGGATAGTAAAGCCGACACTCTCCGCCCTTTTAGCGCCCAGCGCCGCTCGCTCGCAGACCGTATCGCAAAGTCGTTTGATCGCCATAACGCAGTTTTTTTTTTTATTTGCCCCGCGGCATCGTTAGATCAAATTGTACGCATGCCTTTTTACGAGCGGCCTGGGAGCAGCTCGTTGGACGCATTAAATCGCGCACATGTCGCAGTAATGTAAGTAGGTATAATATTTTATTTCTCAAGACACACAAAGCTTTCTCTCCAGAAGCGTATATTTTGACATATTCTATCGTTGTTTTGACACAGTCCTGTTGTGTGTGTGTGTATACAAACAAAAATTATGTATTCATAATCAGATTTGTTATTTAAATAAATAAAGTCCCGATCAAAACATTCTTTCCGATACATTTATTTCTTTCGTTTTCTTCTATCGCTTCCATTATTGTTTTTTTGTTATTATTTTTACGTTCGCTTAATTTTTTTATAAAAATAAGAAGAAAGATGTGAAAAAAACAAGAAGAAAGATGTGAAAAAAAGACAGATGTGTGTTTCCACATTTATTTCTAATATAAGGTGGCTACGCTTCTGGTATCATCGTTCGATAGTTTCTTCGTAAGCCCGTCCGGGAAGAATGTTACAAGAAAGTATTTTACAGATTGCCAAATTACGCTTGTTTGCGAAAATTTCCATGGAACGAGCGCTCAATGTCGCCCAAAGGATCGCTTAAAACGCTTCCAAGTGCGTTCGCCACGAGCAACTGCCTCTGACGCGAAAACATTAACCCTCTGGGTATTGCGAGATTTTTGGCGAATCTCACAAGAAAGGGTAATGGCATTAGATCTATCTTTTAAAATTTTCCACGAACGACGCTCGAGAAAATAAAAGTGGATATTTTTATAAATATTTGTAACTATTCAAAATTTATAATAAAGATGTTTTATTTTTGTTATAATAATAATGGAGAAAAAATCTATAATAATATTATAAAATAATATTCATTTCATGTTTTTAACTATTAATAAGTAAATGATGCTGCATTTTTATAAATATTTGTAACTATTCAAAATTTATAATAAAGATGTTTTATTTTTGTTATAATAATAATGGAGAAAAAATCTATAATAATATTATAAAATAATAATATAATATAATATTATAAAATAATATTATAAAATATTCAAAATTATCACATTAATAAAAAATAATATGATATAAAATAACATATAATGTTACAAGCCGACATTCCATGTAATGGCACAAGAAAAAGATTCCTGGACGTTACTTTGCAAATATTCACACATCACACGCATGCATAAAATTATTTTCGTTAATATATATCGCATATTGTTAAGATTAGCATCTCGATCATCCATGTAAATCGTAGCGTGCTTGTAATGGCGAGTCATCAAATGCGTCCTAAAAGTTTTCATCTTGCATTACGGACTGAAGGGACATAAGAAGATACTGCGCGACTCGTTTCAAGTCGGCTGTCTTGAAGGGGACGCAAGAGCAAACGCAAATAGCAGTAGGCTGGCCGACATTAAATTTGCATTTATATTGTGTTCCGTAATTTATGACACCGACTTATCTCACGCGGTGGATGTACGTACTCTCGTAATTGTTTTCGCTGCGTGTATACACGCGCAATGACGTCGGAGCAATTGAGCCGAATGAAAAAAAAAGACGAACATGACGAGAGGATAGAGAGGTAAAGCCAATGACAAATGGAAAGAAAGTTGCGAGGAGAATATACATAAGAATATCGCGCGAGGAAAAAGAAAGCGGAGAAACTATACGCCGGAAAAAATCAAACCAACGATAGTAAAGAGAATTTATTATAGTATTTCATGTTTTTTTTCTTTTTCTTTTTAAATCCCAAAATATCCTGAGATTTTGCGCGTTCGAAAATTCGGAAATTTTTTACTCTCAAGATTCGAAATTGTTAAACGAGTTTCTAATTTAACGAGCTTTCCAATATTTATACAAAATACAATAAATTGGCGTGAAGAAGTTCGAGATCGCTATAGGCGCCACGTACTTTCCGCGGCGACCTACCTCAATCGTATCGTTAGAGTTCCAGGTTAATTGCGGCGTTTGCGGAATCGCGGTGCACGGGAGTCGAGACTTCTTCTCGTGCCTTGAAGCGAGAGTAAAGAGAGAAGAGAGGGACGTTTCGCCGTCAAATATGTTCGGCGTCTTCTCGTCTTGCGGCGGGAAACATCGGGGTCGCTGTTTCTTTGCCGAACGTGCCTGCCTTTATTATCGGCATCCTCGACATTCCGCAATTTCTTTCGTAAGCGGGTAAATGTTATTCTCTACCGAGAGAGTTTATCGTCGAACGTGCGCAATGACGGCTAGGTATTTGCGGCCGGCGATTCCCTACGCTACTACGGAGAGCGGGCTCGCGGCGATTCTCATCTCGTGAATTATTCATTCAATTTGTATCACTGGAATATACGCATTTTTAGTGCACCTTATTATTGCCTTGTCGTCGAATTCATCATTTATAATATATTCCATTTGCGCTTTTACGAGGACAACATTTTATTTAGACAGATTAGTCCAGATTAGCGATCACAATGTGTTTAAATTAAAAAAAAATTATAATTATAAATTTTGATAAATTATAAGGAATAAGTTCCCTCAATGTTACACATACACGGGAAAAAAATTCTAGAATGCATCTTCATGTATTAATTGCTAATACAGTTCAGTAAGTAATACGCACACTTCTTTTCTAAGAAGAGGATTACTCTGTGACGTCAAAAGATTATTCACGATACGTTCAGGATAATAATCTTTCAGATAGTATTATGTTGAGAGCAATATACGAGCCCTGTAGCCTGCGGCACGGCACCAAGTTCCGCTCAGAAATCGCACATCGCATTAGAAATTAGATTTCGCAGGAACAAGGAAATGATCGGCGACACGCGAAAGTGCCGGCAGTAGCGACTCTCGGGAATTACTTCCGGCCGCATATTGGCTAATTAGGCTAATGACTCGCCGAAAACGGAATGGAAGTCGCCCGCTCCCGTACACGTGCACACGAAATCAAGTGAAAACTTCATTGAGCGGGCTTTCTTTCTGATCTGCCGTTTGATAATTTTCACCGATAACCAGAACATTTCCCTTTGCTCGCCCTTTTACAAAGGATCGCCCAATTTAAGGAATTGCTGCGCCGTACCAAAATGATTCTTATCTCTGGAGCGGCCGAATATATACAGGTGCATGTTTTATAGTCTCCGAATTATAAAGTCGCTATATCACATTGAAATGAGCTTTATCTGTGAAGAACACACGGCCGAAAATAGATGAGAATAAAGTCCATAAGGCTACGAATTTATTTTTTTATTATACGTATAAAACTGTAAAAATTCGACGTTAAAATAGAACTGCGGAAGTATCGAGGACGGAAAAATAAAAAGAAAGAAAAAAAAAGAAAAACATTTATCGAAGTAAAAAATTTGATATCGTCTTCTCATCTTTTCAAATTTTATCAACTGCTAAAGGCTTTGTAGCGCGAAATTGCTATGATTAACCTTTTCTTTTCCAGCCATTCCACAGACTGAATTTTTCATAGCCTTCGAAACTTCGTTAAGTGTAATGCGAGTCTACTAAATTCAGGTCATCGTACCTCACCCCCATAATATGCCCCTCCTTTATCGCGGCATTATCGAACTATAGGGTCTTTCTCGCCAATTATCTACGATCGTTGTTTGTTTTGTTCGATACTTTAATGATTCATGAAAACCGGTAATGGTGTCACATGGTGCGTTTGATAAACGACAAATCGATACAAATATTTTGTCTTTTTTAGTTTCAATTCAAATTTTACTACGAGGTGTAATTGAACCAATCAAAGAAAACTCGATCAACCAAGAGAAAGAGAGAGAGAATTTAAGAAGAATTTAAATCTCGCACGAAACTATAGTTACACTCAAACTTTTGTCTGCACTTGAAAAAGCTAAGATTTATTTCTATTAATTTCTAAAGGATTTCGCATATGTAGAAAATTAGATGAAAATTGAATGTAAAAGTTAATGTGTACATAATTTTTTTCCACAAAGAAAAATCCTTCGCTTCCCTACGTTTCCTCATCATAATCGACCAAAAGAAAAATGACGCAAATAGTGTTTATAATCTTGGACGACAGAAAACGCTCGAAAAGCTTTGAACGATAATGTGCTTTACACAACAATTCTCTATACTACACATGTTGATGCTGAAGAATCTTGTGTCGCTACTTGCTCCATTTTGCAACACGATATCAACTTACGGTTTGCGAGGTACTCGATGCGGACAGACAGGCAGGCGCGTGAAAACTAGGCCGATAATGTCAGGAGAGACATGGCAAGCATCGAGCTACCTACCTAAAGATACATTGTCATCACTGCCAACAGACTACTCTTAAAGGTTTAAAGAATCCTTTCAACCGTTTGTCTAAACAATGAAATAAAAAAAATCTTACAGCTGTAAAACGTGAGTTTAGTGATTAAAAACAATATCGTTCGTTGATTGAAAATGGCTAAAAATAGTAGGTAGTATAGTGGCTATAAATAGGACCGCGTTCGCGGCCAAAAGCATCCTCAAGTAGGATGGATACACCTGGGACGGATTCATCATGGCAAATAACGAGGCGAGATTCTCAACACTATCTTATAGTTCCTGGTTAAAAGCATCTTTACATCGACGGATTCCACGAAGCGATACGGGGTCAAACCGGTGTTACTAATAATCGATACTGTATAGAGGTGAGAGGACTGGGTGCCGGTGGTCGATGAAAACCACGTGCAAGCAGACTGTAATGATAATGATGATGATGACGACGGCGACGACGACGACGATGATGATAATCACGATAATAAGAAGCATAATGATGATCGCGATGTTGACGACTAAACATTAACGATGCCAACCGCAGGAACGACAAAGGTAAAAATATATGTGAAACGGTGAAGAAAGATGCGTGAAATCGTCAGCTAATGAAGGAACGTATTAAAGAAGGGCAGATATCTGCTTATATAGTAATTGCATTAATAAGCAAGCGTGTTCTTAACGACGTTCTTCCACGAATTAATCTTACGATTGTATTCAGAAAGAAGAGAAAGAAGGAGAAAAATTTACATATATATATACACACGCAGAAAGGTAGAATAAGGTTGAAATATTAAATTGGTGTCATCGTTTAATTAGACGCGAAATATGCGCAAATATCTATGTTTATTATTTTTATAGTATTACACTGAAATCGATGTTCTCGTTAAATCGATGTGACCGTTAACTCTCAAATAATATTGTTTTTCATATAAACATAATTTAGTTGCTAACTATGTGTCAATTATATTATGTATATATTTGTGTATTACGTTTGTATTAGTTTGTGTAAGCTTAAATAGAGAGATAAAATAAGCTTATTCATTATCAAAACGAAAAAATTACTAATTGTCAAAATTAATATAAATTTGAATTAATATAAATTAATATAAATTTGAAAACTGTCATATATATATATATATATATATATATATATATATATATATATATATATAAAAATTTATATTCTGATATAAAATATCATTATATAACGCATCTAATTCCAAGGATAAAAATTGACGTTTTTTTACGTTCTATTTAATGCAATTATCTAAGGGGTATAATGTCTCCACTGAACAGAATGCATTATCGACGGAAAGTCGGTGCAACAAAGTAGAAAGTGGAAAATGAGGGGGTTTATAAAGTTGTGTGCATGCAACCGACAATTGAGAACGATCGTAACGATCGACTTCCGTACAGTCCCTGCGACTCTAGAAAACAACCAAGCACGATTAAAGGATATCGAGAGACATGATTAGAAAAAAATTCTATAGCTAATAAATAGCACTGTCGGTTATTGCGCGGCTACACACAAACACACGCACACACGTATATACGATGTGAGATGAATGTGTATTAATCGTAATAATAATCGGGTCGTGGCCCTAATGACGTCATAATTACCCCGGCGCGGCTAATTCTAATTGTCTTTACATGGCGACAGGCCTGCAACACTTTCGTAATTATGATCGATGGTGAAGGAGCGATGCACCGAAAGGGGGAAGAAAGGGGACGCGAGTCTCCCGCTAAGTGTATGCACGCGCCGCTATTGTGCTTCAGGAAACCATCCGCGAAGGGAAAATCCGTCCGGCATGATGACGGGTGAAGGAAGGGAGGGAAGGGGTGAGGGGAAGGGAGGGTGACGATGACAAATGGCCGATTTCACCGCCTGAACAAGTACCAGGGAACCCGTGATATCTGCGCAAAGCTCTCGTCGTGGAATAACTCCGTTCAACGACAACAAGTATAAAATTGCCTGCCCCATCTCTCTCTCTCTTTCTCTATATCGTTCTAAATATTTTTCTTTTCGCGTCGATACGTAGATATAAATTTTTGAAAATTTCGCTACTTAGTAAAAAGAAAATTAACAAAAAAAAAAAAAGAAATTTCTGAACAAGATGTAATTTCAAATGATTTCACGTTCTCGCCATTTACTTGCGCGACTACTGGAATCAAAAGTAAAGATCGGGTTATTATTGACGATATTAAGGATACAACCACACGGTGATCTTAATGCGATTTAGCGGATAATACGTTTAGTTTAATATAGGGGGATCGCGGGATTGCGAGATCAGTCGGTGGAGAGAAGTTGGAACAATATCGCTTTGAGTTACGTGCACGGTGGGTTGCAATCAAAACGTACTAACTCCATTATCCATCGGGAAACCAAGTTGAACCATACGCCGGAGATAAACCGATATATTAACCAGGCGAAAATTCGCCTCTGTGCACTTAAGATAAGCTGTAGCAGCAGAATCGACAGATTTGATTCGTCGAGGATGATTAAATAATTTGCCGATTGAGACTTAGATTCGCTCATCGGCATCATCTGTGTTCCATCTTGCGCGTTTCAAATAATTAATTACGCACTTTCTCGAAATATTTCTTGACAAGTCCTGTGGCGTATAAAAGATTCAATCTTGATATTCGCGTCGATAATTTTGTATAAAGATACTACTCAGATAAATCTATGCATCTATGCATTGCGCTTGAAGATGCAAATATTCTGCGACAGAATATTCGGTAGATTCAAGTCGAAAGAATCAGAAAAATGAGAAAGAAGATAGAAGTAAAAATAAATAGAAATAGAAAGATAGAAGGCATTCATCGTCAACGTTCTAACATGTCATCGATTAGGACTGTAAAAAGTGGAAACTTTAATTCTCGCTGTACAAACAGAATAAAGACTGCGAGAAAAATAACAACACCTTCTCAAGCAATTTCTGAATTTGCGCGAATGATCATCAGGTATCTCGCGATATCTGATAAATATTCAATAAAATTGAATATAATTGGGATCCTATTTGTTGTGGCAGAATCTTTTATGTCTTTCTCTTTCATTTCTTATTTTCTTTTACTATATAATATATAAAAAAGCATTAATAGATATAAAGCTTTCCAATAAATAGATACACAAATAACTTCTCAAATCTAAACCGAGAGAAATGAACATGTCGCCTTGTACATCGCTGCCTTTTTCCTAGAGCGGCATCTGCTCCCCGGCGAATTAAACAACAGACCAATATTTCGCGTCTCCAGCATCTGCTGCGTACGCGCGGCAAAAAGCTAGTCCCGACTAAATACTACGAAGGCTCGTTTAGAGTTAATTAAAGGTTTACTCATTCTCTGCTCGACCAAGAAAATCATTGCAAAGTCCGACACAAAAGTGCGCCAAATGCGCCGCGTAGTCGACCCGACGGACTCGACCTTCCCTCGCGTTTCTCACAGCTGGTGTCCATTGCATATTCTATTCGCGGAATGTACGCGGGATATCTGTGAAAGCGGAGTCGGTGCCGGTGGAGGGAAACGGAAGCCATACAAACAAAATGCAAGCCGCGTGCCTGCACGCGCAATGGAAAAAGCGTTTGCTTCAACTGTCAGATGGTTTCATGCAAAAAGGCAATCTGGAAATGATTAATCGTTTATACTGAGAGAAGCAATTTCACGTACATTTTAAGTACATGTATAAATAAATTTCGCTACGTGGATTGTGTGCGCGTAATAACTCTTTCACATATGTAGAAAATAAATGCATTGGATCTTCTACTAAAGCGATGAAACATTTTTAAAAATAATAGACTATATTTTTTAAAAAGAATTCTTCAAAGGAGATTTTCCGACTCATGGATTCGTTTTTTGCAAAGACAGACACAGATTACTGCGTCTCATCCGCTAAAGGTGTTAAACTTATTTACACGGTTCCGGCGTTAATTCCGTAATTATCGCGAAATACGAGTCTAGAGAGCAGAAACTTGCGCTTACTCATGTTTCAGTTTGCGTTAGCCAGATTTCGCGACACGCTACGACATAGTTTCCAATGTCCTATTCGAGTATATACGTGTAGAAGAGAAATAGCAGGGAACGGCCGCGTCAACGCCTCCGGTGAGCAATCTGCGACCTTTTACGGCCGCTTCGCGTGGCGGTGTGGCTCGCTCAAAAGCGTCCTACTGGGGGTTCTAGGTTTGTTACAGCCTTTACACGTCTATCGGGAGTCTTCTAGAAAGCCCTACAAACATGAAATCTTAATTCTTCTAGCATCTGCTCTGACAGCCATCACACACGTGAACAATAATAAAAATAATATTGCTGTTTAAATTAAACGCCTATATGTAATTTTTAGAGATGTTTATATTTTTATTAGCATATATTGTATAGATTTGTTTTTTATTGTACTGTTATATTGTTTTGTTTTGTAAAAGTTAAATGTAAAAATATAATACATTATCATTTTTAAAGATATATAAATTTATTTCCTCTGAAAAAGATCTCATTGATTTAAAGTCTATTTATTTTCTCATGACTTTACTTCTAAAAAAATTCCAGCTTCTTAAATTTTTATATTCCAAACTGTCTAACTTTCTAGATATTAATCATTCTTATGATTTATGACATATTAATGATTCGTTCTCGAGTAATAGTTCAAAGTAAAATCGCGAATCAACTTAACCGAGAGGGCGGCGAGAACTTTTTTTTATCGAGTCGTTCCGTTGTATAAATCGAACAATACCGGCGGGTAATCCGGAGCTAACACTGCCACACTGCACATTCGAGATGCATTCCTCAGTCACAACACTGACGCATCGTAAAGTACGTTAGAGAAAGAAACGTGGACGTGTGTACTCGCGCGCGTTTGTGTCTCCGTCGCCAACGCTGTTTCGCGCGTATAGCGGCACGCAAGAATGCGATGTAAGAGAGCGACGAAGCTACACAATATAGGCTTTATATGAGTCTCCAGCGGTTTTACTGCTTTCCCGTAAACATCAACCCTTGCAGCGTTACAGCCACAATCAGTTACAGGCGCATGCTTTCGCGAAAGAGCCTTTTCAAAGACACCGTATAACACGATTATATTGCTGATGTCAATGTTCCAAGTTGGATTCTATTCTTTTCGAATTTAGTAAAAGTTTCCACGAGAGACTCTATCGTAACTAATAAACGCCTATATGTAATTTTTTGAGATGCTTATTATTTTTATTGCTATTATACATAATATATGTATATGTTATATATATCCATTACATTTTTATTAGCATATATTGTATAGATTTGTTTTTTATTGTACTGTTATATTGTTTTGTTTTGTAAAAATTAAATGTAAAAATATAATACATTATCATTTTTAAAGATATATAAATTTATTTCCTCTGAAAAAAATCTCATTGATTTAAGTCTATATTTATTTTCTCATGATTTTACTTTTAGAAAAATTCCAGCTTCTTAAATATTTATATAAATTTATTAATAATGCATAATAATGCAATATATTAATAATGCATAATAATGACAACTACATGAAAAACTACGATTTGTTTTGGAAGTAATAAAATTGAATAAAATCCAAAAGGATCTATATATTTTTACGATTTTTATTAAATTTAATTAAAACTTATTAATTCTTAATTTTTACGATACACTCACCCACGTAAATTTCATGTATATAAAAAATTACTTATCATTTTTCTTATGATTTTTATATAAGAAAGCTTCTAATTGATGCTCGTTAACATCGTAAAATTACATCATTGAAGTGTTCCAGAAGAAAAGGACGAGAGAGACGAAAAGGGCGATACTGTCGCACTCGTGTAAGATCTCATTCGTCCTGCGACAGGATTGGAGCTGACGCGGCGGGGAGATTATCATCGCAATGCCTCTTGCAATGCGAGAATAAATCCTAGAGAATATATACGCCTATATCTTATCACTTCGGGATGATCCTCGATGGAAGACGCGGCGCGCCGCTCTCTCTCTCTCTCTCTTCTTTATTCCAGATATCATACCTTTATGTTATACCTAATTTCACGCCTCGCCAAAAGCTATCATTTGTTTCAGATCGCTCGCGTGCAAACTCGGAAAACTCTATCGCCCTTCTTCGCTCCCTTCAAAAAGCCACAATCATGAGGTTGCCTAAAAATATGTGTGTACAAAGAATTAAGTTTTTCTTTTTGTACAATTGCATCTTTTTTCACTTGGGTTATAAAATAAAATTGCAAAATAAATATAATTCATAAAATAATAGCAGAAATTACGGTCGATTTTAAAATTAAATGAAATGAAGAAAGATATCTCTGTTATTATTTAAGAATCCTTTTTATACGTCATATATCTCCGCGTAAGAATATTAATTATTGCAAAATGATCGTTAATGTTTTTATCATGGCGTATTTGTTGCAAAATTAGAAGCGTGCATCAATTGCATTGTTCTGGGAATTTACTCTTTGCCAAAATTTTTCGAGGCTTGTCCAATCAGTGGGATTCCTATTTCGTTGATTTAGAACTCTGTCTAAAGATACTATTCAACGATTTCGCAGTTAAAGGCTGTACAACACCGTTTTCTATCGCTAAATCTCGCGCTATTCATTTATAATGGTCGCAACAAATCTTAGATCTTGTCACCCCTATTAGGAATCTAGTCGCAGAAAAAAATGACAGAAGGTAGGATTCAGTTTGTACGTCTCATCCGCGCGCGAACGTTACAGATAAGATTTATTTAAATTATGCGATTAATGTATTGAACGATATAAAATAATACTAACAGAAACAATATAAAATAATACTACAGAGCTTACCGAGAAAATTTCAGATAATGCAAACGCACATACAGAAAGAGTAAATTATTTTCGATGCAAATATCTGGTAGCTATCTTTCTATTAAATTAACAATTTTATTAAAATTATTAAAAACTTTTAGTATTTTTTTTTCAAAGATGAGATTAATTACCATTTTAGCAATATTTTATAATTTTAAGCAAAATTATTTGATGTATTGAAATTGACAAATGATGATCACGTGTTGTATATTTTCTACTACCTTATCAGGGCGTCAGGGGCGCCCGATCCGTTATTATTTACTAAGAAAACCACTATCCATAATACGTAAAATCGCATCGTAGAATCAAAGTTGTGCGAATCAATGCGAAATCAACGCGAGAGAGATTCGACTCGTGAAATCCCAACCGGCCTACGCGCGAATTACGTAATTTGCGAGTTGACGTAATTGCGCGGAATGCGTATATCTCTGTAACGAGATCACCTTGCAGAGTGACGGCTACCACCGTTGCACCGCAATGCAATGGCATCCACACGCCTGAGGTAATCGACCGGCTGTACGTGTTACGCAATTTTTAACCGAGTTCCAGGAGACTCCGATCATCTCACGATAGCCGCGATATCGCGAGACGTAAACGAGTGATCCTCCCTCGAGGATCAAACTCGGGGATGAGCAATTATAATAAAATTATTGATCGAGAAAAAATATATATGTGACGATGTTATAAATTCAAAGTAAATTAAAATGCCGCTAGGCTTAGCCCGCTTTCTTCGAAGAACTTGAGAGAATTAATCTTAAAACTGGGGTGATCGATTCTGAATATTTGAGTGAAATTCAATTCTCTCTTCGGGATTAATTTTCTCTTAAGAAAGTGAATTGAATCGTACAAAGAAAAATCCTTCAGTCTCTATAATTATTTAAAAAATCTATCGCTCTGTTTAATATGGTAGTCAGTACATACAAATTTTTTTTTTTATAAAAACTGTAAGAGAGGAATAAAAAATTCTCATGAGAAATATTCCAAGACGCATCTGACCGAAAAATCAAAAAACAAAGTGTCGAAATATACCCTGAATGAGGTTCAATGTAGTTATTATAATATTTCACAGAATACACCGACTCCCTAAAATATATTATCGCTCTTCATTCTCGCAAAGAAGAAACCGCTTTGAGCTGCGTTTCTTCGCGAGTTTACCGAAAAATTATCGCGATCAATGACGCCTTTACTGTATAAGTATGTCCACCGCTCTATTGGGTATTTCCCAAACGAGAGAGAGAGATAAGTCTGCGCTATAACGTTTTATTATATACTATAAAATCACCCATTTTAGTCTCTCATCCTACCTCGCGCAGAGAAACTGCTACATTGCCTCTAAATCTGTTAATATTTCTCTGTTATTTTACGATATCATCGGATGCAGGAAATAATAAAAGAAATTCGTGTGGAAAATCCGCGCCATAGATAAAATCGCGAGCAAATCCTCGCGTGCGCATAGCTCTGGCTACATTCCCTTTCTTCTACTTTACGAATAAATACTCTCCTGAACACACACTGTCACAAGTACAACTCTTCGTAAACATGTCCTTCAATTACGACTTTAATACTGCATAATTTAAGGAGCATCTGAGTTAAACATTAAGTTTAAAAACAAAAAATCCTTATATATCGTGTTGAAAAATCCACGATTCATGTGTTAACGAAGAGAGCGGATTTATTTCAATATATTGATATAAATTACAAGAATTAATTAATTAAATAATAATAATAATAATAATAATAATAATAATAATAACTATAATAATAATAATAATAATAATAATAAAATAATAATCAAAGTAATTGTAATAGACACAATCGCGATATTGTTTGAACTCAACGAAATTTTTTCCATGCACGAATTTTTTGATAAGCACAATAGCTCGGTACGAGTGAAATAACTGCTCAGTATTACCATAGCAACCCCCGCTAAAACTTGCGGCATCAAGGGGTTGTTTTCGGCACCCTGACCGCGCAAAAACCCAGACGTTGATACAATTGCAAACTAATTTCGACGAGCTTTGCTCATATACGACACCATATAAAATCTATTCTCTATCTAATCTCTTTATCATATAATCGCATAAAAAATTTAAATCAAAAGAAATACTGCAAGATATTTGAAAATTAAAAAATCAGAAAAAAAACAAAATTTAGTCAAGGCTACAGGAAATGCTGTAAAAAAAAAAGTAAATAGCACATAATATCGAAAATTGAATCTTATGCGATTCCTGATTGCCCGAATGTCAAAACTGTGAAAGTCGATAAGTCGTTGCAGAAATCAAATTGACGTAATGCTGTTAAACCGCGATTTTAAATGTTTTGTACGAGAAACATTCGTAAGAATAAAATATATTTTCATCATTCTTAAAAAAAAAAAAAAAATGATATTTATTGTTTAATAGATAACAAAAGAAACTTGACGCCCGGGATTTCAATCATAAAGAAAAATTTATTTCATGAGATATTAAAGGTTTGTTAATAGAAAATGTCCACACATTTTTATAATTGTCAAATAATTTTTAGATAAATGCACAAACATTTTATCAACAAATCTAATTGTATACGAATAAATGAGTGACTATGTATTATATCAAAAAATTGCATAACAATATTTTTATTTGATATTAAAACAGTGGGCACATGAAATATCAAAGCTAAATAATTTAAGGATTTTAAGAAAAGATCGAATATCGCGCGAATATCGTCATCCAGCATCAGAGATTCCCAGCAAGAATACGAGTACGACCGTAGGGGCGCAAGAGACGCGCGACCGCCTTAGTTTGGTCCACTTTCGGGAGAAAAAAAGAAAGCGGGAAACGAGAAAGGAGCACAATGTCCGTAATGCGCGAAAGGGAGAGGTCTGAGTGAGAAAAGAGAGAAAGAGAGAGAGATCGGAAGAGAAACAGGGGCGATGGTGGCGCGACGGCGGGCGAGGGGAACGAGCTGGTGCGAGGGGTGCGGGGGAGAGAGAGGTGTCTTGAGGCCGACGCCCAGATCGATGCTCTCGTCTGAGGTTCCTGTAGGCGGAGGCTGTGCAGAATTCCCGGCCGCCGAGAATAGGAGGCCCCCCGTGTTCCTCTCGCCGCGTGCCACGATCCCTTCCTTCTCTTTCCCCTCCTTTTTCTTCTTCTTTCCCATCCTCGCAAGTTCCGGCACGGAAATTCCGAGTCCACACGTCACTTATACGAAACAACGGCCGTCTTCCTTTTCGACGGTATCAGGTTCGCTTCCGGTCTGATCGCCGCGTGAGAGGAAATACGACGGACAGTCGGTCGGCAGGAACGAAACGACATCGTGATGCGAAGATACATACGCGGCCTGTCACCATGTGACTCTCTGTCAGATGGAACGAACCGTGTCATTATACGCGGTACAAATTCTGCTTGCGATTAAAGAGCAAATGTACACGATATAAATGTTTATTACAATAAACAATTTTTGAAAATAAAAAAAAAATTGTTTTTCTATTTTCTATTTTCAATGAAAGATTATTCCAAGAATGCTGTCATAATCCTTGATAAATAAAAAATGCAATAAAACTCGATTGAATTATATTTAGCATCTATTATTTAAGATTTATTATTTTGTAAAGATCTGGTATTTTGATAATATCGAACAGCGCGATGACAAGCAAATGAAGGACAGAGAGAAGAAGTCCATTCGAAGCTTTCGCGCACACTGAGCGATTCATCGTCATTCATGCGAATGCTAAGAGGGGGCCCCATTGTGCGTTATTACGGCCCTCGTGGGAGAAGGCTGTGCGTAATTTAAGGGCGTATGTGACAAATGCCTTTATTCACTTTCCCTCCGTATTATCGCTGCGACACGCACATCACCGGGTGGACAATATTTGAATAACGTTAGATGGAAAAACGTTCTACCATTTGCAGCACGAAATGCTAAATCTTTGCATTTTCAGAACAATTTTTTTTTTTTGTTAATTAATTAATTATTTCTTTATACGCTATTGGCTTCGGATAATAACCATTTTTTAATGTAACACACATGAATGAGATAATTCTTATTTTATATATATAATTTAAATATGTGTCATTTTTATACGAGATACGCTGAGAAAAAAAAGTTGTTGATTTGACTAAATGTGTTCAACTGATTATTATTTTTTTAAATTGAAATATTTAAATATTTAAGTGAAATACGTCATGTTAAATTCAATATGTCGTATTTAACTTAAATATTTAAATATTTAAAGAAATAATAATCAGTTGAACACATTTAATCAAATCAACAACTTTTTTTTCTCAGTGTAGATAAAAATAAAATAAATGATTAATGTATGTGTGATTATTTAAATGAGAATGTGTTTTAATGCGCGCGATTTGAAAGAAAAATTACAGCGTGATTCAGCCAACGACTGAAAGAATGCGGATGATAGTTTAATCGCGCGGGAAAAATAGCATTTCCATGAAAGAATCCAGAATTAAACGATTCGTGGAAGAATATATTTAAAACCACGATATTTCGTATAAAGAGAAAGCGAGCATTTTTTTTCCTTCATATTAGCGCCGGTTGCCGGCGTGATCAACGGGTCATATCCGGTGACTGTTAAAAAGCTTCATTTTTCAAACGAGCTTATATCTCTCCGCTCTCTTAATTACGCGCCGAGGTTTTACAATCCTCTCTCCATCTCGCAAATAAAACGCGAGTGATTAATGACACACAAGCGTGTCTGCCCAGCCTAGCTGCATAACATAACATAGTTAATCAGACTCAAAATCATAGTCACAACTCGGATAACGTCGCGTTTATCGGCTCGATGCCATGACGAAATTAATGAAAAATATCGGCAAGAGAACTTACGGAGAACTCCATCCTCGATGCAATCTTGATTACGCTATCGAGAATACGACGAATGGAATTTTTTTGACCAAACTTACCTGTAAAAAAAATAAAAGGTAAATGGATTAATAAAATGTTGAAAATTGCATAGATAAAAAAGAGATATAATGGAAAAAAATATGTAAATTATATTATAAAGGGGTTGAATTGCGAAAATCTCTTTTTTAAAAGAAAATAAGATGCCTGATTAATTTTCAATTCTTCGTGTTCGTATCAGAATTGTGTCTTGTAACGTCCCGTTTTAAAAGAATTTCGTATTAAAGTAACAAAGTCGGACATTGATTCGCGTTATCGGTGTACATTCACGGCACACATAATGTAATTCACTGAGCGCTCGGTTTACGTAACGCGTTCCGTGAATGAATCAGAGGTTGCGTTAGTTCGCTTTATCTATAGCTCGCAACTCTTTTCCCGCGTTATTTTTTCCCATCGCAGTTTTTCATTCAGCCGCTGTTCTCGCGCGAGTAGACACCGACCGGAACTCTCGCTCTCTCTCTCTCTCTCTCTCTCTCTTTCTCCTATGTCGTGTGTTCAAGAACAGAACACAAAGCCTACATCCTTGACTCCCTGACATCTCTGACATAATAACGCTACTATTTTTATATACGCATAAATCGCAAAGTTATGCGAGACTCATTCATCTAAGTAATCAGGACTGAAAACAATTCAGTATATCCCGTAGAATTGCGAATGAAAAACTACTTCAAATCATAGAATGCCCCAGCTAATAAATCACACGAAATTTATGCAGCGCGCAAATTGTTATGAAAAGTACGTATAATTATTGAGAAATGTTGAGGCTTCGCGATATTATAATTTAATACAAATATACGCGCGCGATGCCGTTTTCTCCGTAAATATTTGTATAAGAGAAACTGGCATTTAAGAATTTTTTAATAACTCATGCCTCTCTTTCTTCCTTTCTTTTTTATTAGCACTCGCAAGTAATTAAGAGACAAAATAAAACAGAATATTTATATATATATATATATTACAAAGTTATTCATTCGATATATCCAATACAATTCTGACAATAAAATTATTTCGATAAATTATTTTCGCTCTTTTTGTGCGAATCATAGAAGCTTACTGAAATATATAGCTAATAAAAAGGTATCAGGTCTTTTCTCAAGCACCCAAAACATTTTATCGCGTACGGTCCTGGCTGTCAATGGCAGTTGTAGCCTTGACAAGAGTCCGAAGAGTGGAGGGAATCGAGCCGAAGCGAGTGAGCGAGCGGGGAAAGCATCGCTCGTCGTCGTCGCGAGTTGCACACGCTGCGTGTCTATGTTTAGACGAAGCACGATCACGACGAACCGTCACATCCGGTAGCCCGTGGCCCCTCCGCTCGCACGCTCTCTCGCGCCTCGTCTCCCGCCCCGCACCACCACCTCCTCCACCTCCTAGAGCCTAGGAGTCGTCGGCAAGATATCCAATCTCCCGCGAGTAACGCGAACTGAATCGAATCCGAACGTGACCTACGTCGAATTATGGCAGCGACCTTCGGGCAAGTCGCGGCCAGCCGCCGCCACTGGCACCAAGGCTGACCGAATTGTGACACGGTCACGGAGACTTCCTGTTTATTAGCGCAGGTCGCAGCAGCCAAACCCTCCAAGAAATTCGTTAGAATAAGTTGCGCGAATAAGCGACGCGAATCAATTGCCGATCGGCGAATCATTTCAAGAAGATATGTTATATAAAAATATATGAAACCAATAAGTAGTAATTTCAAAAAAGACGATTAAAAATATTTTTATAAATATATTAAAAATTAATATTAATATATTTTATAATATTATTTATAATTATATATATAAATAATTATATATATAATTATATATATATATTTTAATTAAACGGATACATTTATCTTTGTATAACATTATGTATACAATATTAAATTTTATATATTATAAAATTACGATATATATATAATTCGAAGAAATTCGTGTGAGAATCTTAAGCGATTAACATTTGTTCACAAGACTGCGAGGCGATTACAGTTGGCGAACGAAGATCGCAATCATCTCTCGCGACAATTCAGTCGCGGGCATCGCCATTAATTCCGAATCCAATTAAAAAGATGGCGATCCAATTAAAACGTCAGCGGCGTACGGGGAGCGCGCGCGCGCAGTAAAGTTTTCATTAACGAGAAAGTGCCTGGCGCGCGCGTATCGGATTTAGCCCCGGCTTGAATCGACGTACACGTTAAGACTTTACGATTGCTACGGCTTCGTATGTCGGGCGCTGGTTCGCTTTACTCATTTTTAACATATTAACATAATACTCCATTGCGAGCCGATTTATGTACGTGATATACTGTTTTGTTGAAAGATCAAAAAATGGATATACATATATACATATTTTTTTTTTTTATTTTCAAAACTTTCTTCCCAGTTATCCTTTTGATTTCCTGATGTACTCTTTGATTCAAGTATTTAAAAAATCAAGTAATAAAAAAAGATTGTTGATTTATCATTTTATTTATCGGGTTGCACTGGAAAGCATTAAATTAAATAATAGTTGCCTATATCGCGCCTACGTTGTGTACGCACGTGTGAATCAACCTTTACACGAGTTCCCGCCCGTCTCAACCGCCACGAAAGACCGGTGCGCACGCATGCACGAGAGTACAACCTCGAGTGCGTGTCGCGTGTAAAGCCGAGATACGACGTACTACGCCGTACTACGTCGTTCTTATCCAAGTGGGCAGGGACGGACGGATCAGCTGTCGGCCTCGGAGTTTAACCCTTGACTCTTCGCAAGTCCCGAGTCAATTCAGCAAACTTGCTCGATCGTTTTCTTATACGTTTTGTATTGCCGCAGCGTTACGATAATTGCTAACTGATGATATTTCATGTAATGATATATCTCGATTAATCTAACAACTCGTAAAGTATTAAAAAATTCGATCACCAGTCCCGAGAATAATATCAATGAGAAAAATTGTAAAGTTGATCGATTTGATTTTTCCAATTAACGATAAAATGGAATAAACCAGGGAGATGAAATCAAGATTGAAAATATCTTCGTTTCAATTACATTTCATCATTAATATATTTTATATATATATATATCTATGCAAAAAAACTTTATAAACGATCTTTTCAGATTTTTCGTAAAGTTTTCGCAATGCAAATGTATTACATAGTCGAGCGGCATATTTATGCGTTCGAATCAGACTTTATATAGCTTGTATTCAGAATACTAATTATATTACAAAGGTAATTAAGAATTTTTAATTGCAATTCCGCGTTTCCTCCCTCTTCCCCGACAATTGAAATCCGTTTTCCAAGAATGAAGTAGCTCTGCTTCGCAATCGCACGAGCGCTCCTGGCGACGCCGTCCCTGAAAGCGACGCCGTACGTTGCACTCGTATGAATGCTCGAGCGATTCTCGAGGCATCGCCGCCAACTGCATTCACGTGCACGCGAATTACGACACGAGGAGCACACCTCGCCGCGGGGTAATATAAACGACCAAGGCAGTAGGTTACTCGCGTCCGGTGAAATAACAATGAAACAAAACAAATAGCCGCGCGATATCCTGCGCGTGTGATCAAAAAAAAAAAAAAAGGAAGAATTTTACATCGATACCAGCAAGTGTAATAACGCAAATATAAAGTAAAATTTATCGAATCGAAAGAATAATTTGTAGAATTAAATACGTAAGTCTCGAATTATAAAGCTCACAAATACGACTACTTATTTAAGGATGTATGTGACATATCGAAATATTGACAAAAGCATTAAAATTTCATAGATTGTTCTACTGTTTCTTCTTTAATATTTGTGCAAAAATTAAGCACAATTATCTCAACGGTTTGGAAGGCGATTCGCCTATTGTAGGCGATTTTCCATAAAAATCAATAGTAACATTAAATTTAAATAATCACTTATTAGTAACTATAATAGTAACTTAATAGTATATATTTAATAGTATATATACTTAATAGTAACTTTAAATTTAAATAACCACTTATTGACAAATTTGACAAAGAAAAAATATACCAATGAAATAAAAATTTTCACATATATTAAGGAAATTCTAATAAATATTTATGCAAAACTTGATTTAGATCCACTAATTCGTTTAAAAGTTATTTACTAAAAATTGTGAAAAATATTATCTGTCTCTTTTTCTCTTTCTGCAAATTACTCGTCATTGTTTTTTGCAGTTGATTTCAAAGGATATTCGCGATCAAAAATTTTTGCCATAAATTGGAAAAAATATTAATATTACTATTTAACAACTATTTTCTTTTACGAAGACAAAATCCATATTATTTTGTGATACTTAAATTTTTTTCACAACCCAAATTTATTTCTTTAATTTTTCAAACAGTATAAACGTAAGAAACATGTTTTCTTTTTAATTTTGACAATTTTTTGCTACTATTGTACATCCAGAACATCCTTAAACGTTAACAAAGAGAAATGATAAAAATATTTATCAATGTTGCTAAGTAGTATAATTTTGAATTTAAAATAAAGTAAAGTTGTTTTAAATTAAAATTGGAATCTTCGACACGATGAGAAATAGACCGGTCGATACGATTCATACTTTATGCTACAAGTTGCTAACCTGCAGCAAGCTTATATTACCGGTAGACAGAGCATTTCCACATGAGCGAGCATGAGTCATAAAACCGATTAATATACTTCAGACGATTTTTCATATCCCGAAGCGCAATTACTCCGTACGCGCGCAATGCATTGTTTTGATATATTTCTGTATTCAAAGGGACGGATAAAATGTAACAAAAGCACTCACGAATAAGAAGAATGATTAGGCGCGATGATATAGCAAAAAAAAAAAAATAGTATCGTAAATATAGCGGATGATTTTATTTCTTACTACATCGTCCTCTTCGTGCAGAGGCCAAATACTAACTGAACGCAGATACGATAGTATCTTGACACTTGTCAATAGCACAAGCGACCTTCAACAAAAAACAAAACAAACGATCTTCACGGCTGAGGAATGCGAACACAATTACACGTCACTCCGTATTGATATGATAATTTAAAGCATTTTTCTCTGCAAAAAGAAAAATGCACGCGTGTAAGATCTTTAATTTTATAAAAGAAGTTTCAATACTTTGGCGACTGCAGATCTTTTTTATGTGTAACAAAAAATCGTACGAGAGAATTTTATATCAGTTTTTTTTTTCCATTATTTAGATTAATTTAAGAAGTCTAATTTTTGTATCTAATAGATCTCAATAGTCTCTAAAAAACTTTATTAATGAGACAAATAAAATACAAGTTTCCTCAATTTTAAAACTAATTTCGTGAAAGTTCCTGAAAAATTCATATAACACATCACTCTGAATCTTTCAAGCCTATCCATTAAATCTATTCAACGTCGTTATCGTCGACGACGTAGTATGTAATTCGGCGGATGACAATAATTTTCGCGTACCATCTAATTCGACAGCGCTCGTTGTCGTAATTTCTATCGAATGGAATCGCGAATTTCCGAATCGCTCCGAGATAGCGGAAGACATCCTTCCATCGCGAATGGAAGAGGGTCATTGAACGAAAATGCACGTGGATATCGGATACCTCGCGCGTAGGTCGCAAGACGACGACGACGACGACGACGAGGATCGATCGATCACGAAGCTTCCACGCTCGGTGCGTACGCGATGGATCGATCCCTCCGCCGCCTCTCCCCGCATCGTCCCACGTGCAATACTTTCTTGCGGCTTTACAATGTTGCACGTTCCGCCTTCGCAGGCGAACCGTGAAACAAAGGAAGTCGAAGTCTCGTGCATATATATAGTCAGGGCGACAAGCACATAGGCCTACCGGCGTACACAGGCAATACCTGCGCACGAAAGTAAAGAGGGATCTCTCTCTCTCTCTCTCGTGCACACGCTAACGCGTGCGGAACGGAAACCCTTTCCCGTCGACATTGTAGTGAAATGTGGCAGCGCTCCTCTCTATCATCGCCGTATCTCTCGGAGTGAAAATCTTTCGCAGGGTCGCGCGCACGACGACGAACGCATAAAATTCGCTGTTGCATAAAATATTATCAAGCTTCTTGTACGTACCTGGACGCGCGCGTGCATGATAATATATAGCGCGAAATCTATTTATAGTACATTCATAAATAGTTATATGACTATAAGTTGTGAGATGCGCTTATGCGAATTGACTGCACATATGAAAAATTGCAGGTAATCATAGGTATAAAATTACGTGGCGTAATCGAACGCTTCGGAATAAATTTTACATCCGGGATGGACATTTTTTTATTCATCCATAACAGCAAATACGTATTAATCTTTGAAACTAGTGAAACATTATACATAATCATTATAGAGTGGAGAAGAAAATTTTTCTTTCCGTAAAACTCTTCTCTCTATCTCATTTTTCCAAAATGAGTGTCGCTCAATTAATTTCTTAAAGATCATTATATATATTATTAAACTTATATTTTTTAAATGAACTAAAACAAAAAATATGAATTTTCCAAGGTAAAAGATGGAGAACGACGTATAAGTAGGTTATTGATTTTCACGATAATACTTCAGCAGTATTGAGTTTTTTTCCCTGTAAATCGCGCAATGTGGGGAAAGGAAGAGGATTAATTCCGCAAGCACGACGGCGCGCTGCGACGGAAGGATTACAACGTAATCGAATAACTCGGTCTGTTATTAAGCCGCCGTGTAAAATGTACGAGCGTTCCCGACTGCGTAAAATGCGCGCGCGGGATAGAGAGGAGAGAGAGAGCCGGAGTGCGCAAACAAGCGCGGGACAAAAAGTTCATCCGTCGGCATCGCCGCAATATAGAGGTCTGGTTCAGTGAAGCGTGCATCTATTAAAATACAGACGAGCTGGCTGCAACGATGGGTCCCTTCCGGCCTGCGTGCCAAAAATAAACCGCGGTTAATATGAAAGTTCCAACCACGAACGAGGCGAATTAACGGAGAACATCTTTCATCGATATCGATAAAAGCGGTGGAGTAAATAAAAAAGAAAAAGAAAATACAATGTTCTCTAAGCACAATCATCTCAAACTAAACATATAACTAAGCTTATGAGCGCCACCAATTGCTAAATAAGAATAAAGCTACAAAATATTGATAACGCAATATAATTCACATCTCTCTCTCTCTCTATTTTGAATAATATTTTACTTATACATCATTTTTCGTTTAACGCATATTAATATTGTGTATAGCAATAATGTAATTGGTTTCGATTGATATAGGCCGGCCGGCGATTTTGCTTGGTTAAGCCGCGCAATACCGAAATGAAGGGACTAATTGCACATCGATTCTAATCGGGATTCCTAAATTACAGTGAGCATATAATTTCGAAGGCCCTCTACCATATCCGTATGAGATCCGAGGTGGGCAAAGCATATGTCAGCGGCAGATCCTGACGCTTATATTCGAGGCCTCACGAAATTAATCGCGAACGATCGAGTGTGTGACGACTAGGGCAGGTTGGCCGACGCTCCTGCGTAGTCAATTGGTCAGAAATGTCAACGACAGGTGGTCCTCATTTATACTCGAGATCTCGCGAAATAGGTCGCAAATACGATATCGTACATCGAAGAGTGAGAAATGCGCGCGCTTGCGGCGGCGACAACACGATTCGCGTTACCGATTACCTGCCGACGTCAAGACCAGAGCGAGATATCGAGAATCGATACACAACCGGCGCGTATAATGCTCTATGCTCTTACTCTTCTATTTGGCGCCGATGGCAGCTAGCCCGCGTTTCCATCGTAATGCTGTAGACATCGCGGATGGAAATCGGCGAGTTGTAAGAAAAAATGCCGGCATAAAACGCATTTTATATTGCGAAAATAATAAAAAGAAAGAATGCAGAGAAAAAAAGGCGGCTATTGAAATATAACATTTTATGTGTCAAAGTCTCCAACAAAAATGTTTCTTACGGAAATACGGACCGCGAAGACGCAACTATACTGTGATCTACGTAAAGATAAAATAAACATGTAACATGAAATAAATAATTTTTTAAAGTTCTTGTCAATGATCTTTTCTTTGCATAAAAAAATTAATAACGAATAATAAAAATACTTTCAAGATTTCTTTCATATAAATAATAATAAAAATATTGAAGAAATTAAATGTTTTAATTAGAACATTAATTTCAAGACAAGAGTCCGACGTCTTAATTTACAAATGCATATAACGGACTACTACAGCCCGAGGCGAGATAGAGATTAAAATCAGCAAAATGGAACGATCATAAACCCGATCGATAGTTCCACGATGGAAAAATCCGCGATGTACGGACTCTGCGCGCTTTTCTCTTTAGGGAGGTCTGGCAATGCGCGAGACGACGACGACGACGACGACGATGACGACGACAAGGTAGTTCGTAACTCGTCATGAATCGCGCGCGCGAGTAGAAACACTCGGGGTCGCTCGGTCGGTCGGTTGGTTGGTGGGTTGGTTGGTTGGTTGGTTGGGACGCGGTGGGGCAAGGTGTAGGTCTCGTGACGTAGTAGTACGTATTTCTACTACTACGTTGTAACCTCCGCACGCCCAAGCAATCCCCCGGGTCCCCCTCGCCACCGCAGCCAACCCCTCGCGAATCGGACCCGCTTCTTCTCAACCCCCTCGGCGGTGTGTAACCGGGATATGAGCAACCATCCCTCTACCAGTCTCCCAGTCAGCCAGCCAGCCGCCAGCCAGCCAGCCGGCCGGCCGGCCAGCCATCCAGCCAGCCATCCAGCCAGCCAGCCAGCCAGCCAGCCGCCACCTACTCCGCCTACTCTTCTTTCTCCTCCACGTTGCACGTCGTAGTCATGGCAATATTGATCGAACAGCCAGGTAGGCAAGCAGGCAGGCAGGCAGGCAGGCAGGCAGGCAGGCTGGCTGGCTGGCTGGCTGGCTGGCATGCTCACTGCGCGCTTCCTACAATATCCAACGTGCTTGCGGGGTTTGCCGGCCGGCACCCACCCCGTGGCATCCTTCCTTCGATCGCGAGTGGATTGTACCGCTGCGCCACCACCGCGTAGGAGGAAACTGCAAAACTTCCAACAGACTCCGACGAAGAGAGTTGGCGGATATCGACGATTCGCAAACTCGAACACGAGATCGGAAAATGAATCGATAATGACATGATTTTTCCAAAAGATATATATTTGTGAAGATATATATATATATATATATATATATATATATATATATATATATAAAGAATATATATATATTTAAAAGTATAATATCAAACTGATGATATTATGATATGTAATGATGATATATTATGATTGTTTAATGTTACGCTCTCATTTTTAGATAACTTTATGTGTATATTATAAATAATTTAATTTTCAATAATTTCTTTCCTTAATGATATTTTTCAAATTATTTATAAATACTCATATTTTTTTTTCATAATATTGTAATATTAAATTAATACATTCTGATAGTTGTGCTTATTTGAAAACAATTAAAATATACGTTTTTGCGCATTACATTTTCCTTTAATATTAAATTTACAGAAAAGCGACAAAAATATATATACGTGACATGAGAAATATTTGTATCCTTTTCATCTCCCTTTCGCAAACTCTTCAAGCTACAATTTTTTTGTCTCTTCAAGTTCTCCTACGCTTACATTTCCTTTCACATCAATGTTCATATCAAAGAGAAAAGAGAATTTCCATTTGAAGATCAATGGAAGCGAGACCGCGCGATCGGCCGGTGAACTGTTTCCGATATCCGAACAGGATTTGGTGATCGGAATTTTTTTAACGATCTCTCGCCACCATCGTGAGTCCGATCGCACAAACCCGAAAGATCCAATTACACCAATCGAGTCGGGCGGAGATTACAGGCTGGCCGGTTTGCGCTCGCTCGATCTGGCCAGCCGATTGGCTGGCTGGAAAAGTTTTTCTTTTTGGAGCACACGGGCGCAAGTGTGCGCACACAAGGCCGGTTCAAAGGACCTGACCCGGCCGAGTGGCCGAGATTCATTCTAGGAGTTGACTGAATATCGAGCCAAGATGATTCTCGGCTCTGAAAAGCGAACCGATGGCGCGCGCTTCGATCGATTCGTGACCCGACGACCCCGGTGTCACAAACCGAAATGTAAAGACAGAGAAATGATGAGCGAGGTCACAGTGCAGAATTAGACGTGTTAAATAGTAATATCCGAAGGAAATAGTACGCCGCTGAGTACGGCGGCGTCGTACGACGTCCGTGAATGTTTTCGTCACATGGAATGTCGAGCAGTAGTAAATGGCCGTATCTGTCTGTGTGTGCTCGATACGGAATTAGATTTACTGAATCGTAATGTCGAGATATATCCCGCGCACGTCAGAGCTTTTACAATTCGCCATCGGAAAATGGCATAGGGACATGCTGTTTATTTCTGTCGGAGGATGTTTCTAATGATTCCTTTTTTCGATTTAACGCGTGAAAAAGTAATAGAGCGTAAAATAAATGCTGCTCGCGCATGTCATGTGATCTGAGATCAATTTGGAATAGAAATTATACGAGAATGTCTGTCATCGCGCTTATCGCGTTATTGTACGTTATACACATATATATAAATTTTACGATATGATCCACGTATGATATGATGGTTTGATTGACCTCGAAATAAATATTCCACTCGATATATTTCATATTTTAAATCGATATGTCACGAGTGCGATTACGGTCGCTCTCACGGGCGAGCACGACCAGCGACGTGTTAAGCCTGTAATTTCATCGACCCCCTTCAAACGTCTAATTTTGCGGTTCGTCCAAGTTTTCGCCGAGAAGAGGCACATTGTAATTGGGTCTCGACCTACCACAGATATTGCACACAGAGACGCGGTTAAACAGGGGCTCAATCGAGGTCTTTAACCTCATATCGGACCAGTTCCAGCGACCAGATGAGCGGCGGTAAGATCGAACAAAGAAAGCTTTAGTTGCTACTGTCGTTTGTCTTCCTCTCGTGCAGCCTATAAAATTTATAATCCTATAATGGAATCCCGAATCGGCATGTATATTACTTCAGACACTTCTCGATTTCTTAATTTCTTTTTTATTTATGTTTTTTAGATACTTACATATTATGTTTTTATTTAAAAATATAAAAATTTAAATTTATTTTAATTAATAAATTGCAATTCAAAATTGCTATTATTGTATTGATCGAGATGAAAATGAAAGACACATCTCATTTGCTACACTCCGTTCTTGAGGCAACGTATTTAAAGAGCGAACGTGATCCGATGAACATCGCATAACGCTCACTATCCCGACGGCTAGAGAACATATTTTCCCAGATTACACTCATTATGTCGGAAGATGTTAACGCCACACGCACGCGTCGGCCACGTGATCAAAAGAGGCAGCAAAAATTCAATAGAGATTCGTATAGAGATTAGGAGAGGAAAGCGGAGAAAGAAAGAGAGAAAAGGAAAGAGGATATATACATGGTAGGCCGCCGACGTCGCATGCCTTCGGGGCAGGGGGACAGGGGAAAGGGGGCTTCGACACTCGTCGAGGGAGCACTGGATGCAACGATACGATGCGCGAGAAGATGTTGCGCCTGTAAGTGTATAAATTATCCGTGGCTCTCTTCACGCACCAACACCACAAATATTTACCGTAGCCGGTCTACGGCTAGCCAATAGGCATTCCGGCCTCACTTTCCAACTTCGTTCCATCGACCTCGTCCTCATCGGCAATGATTCTGCTACGCGTGAGACGCGCGGTGATCCGCTCGCGCGATCACCTGACAGTTCGATGCAATTTGCCGAAGGAGAAAAAAATGCCAAAAAAAAATTGTTAAGTGTCAAGTATCCTCAAGCAGATATTTTCGATTCGTGTAAATCGTCCGATGATCCCGTGCGAGCGCAATCGATTGCTAATGACACGTCGCAACTTTCTAATGAATTCGTGAGCGCGCACCTTTAATGAAAGTATTTCTTTTTTTTCTTTTTTTGCAAACATTATTATCATTAATGTTGAAGAGACTATTATTAGGTATTAGAGTAACTATTAAGTACGCTCGGTAAAAGTATGGCTAAAGTGCAGAACAAAACGAAAAGTATATGCTTGAAGTCCAAGTATGATATATAAATTCGAGAGAGAGAGAGAGAGAGAGAGAGAGAGAGAGAGAGAGCTGTTCATTATCAATAGAAAGTTCGAGGAGCGAATTGTCCTATTTTTGTTTGGTACATTCTTCCAAGAAAAGCAAGAAAATGTCACTTTTGCGATCGCTTGAATATATTATCACAGCTAGTTTCTCTCGCTGTGCTGCCGCGATCACTGCAAGATACAAACGACCTTCGATATACTATGGAGCGGTAATACATCTAATGCTATGCTTTCGGATGTCACAACGGTTATCCTCCACACATGTTTGCTTTCGAGGATCAGCTTTATTGTCCGACCAGGATCCATCGTCATCACCGTACAGTCACTTGGATGACATGAGCAGTGAGGCGAAAATGGTAGATTGTCACGACTATTGCATGACGTGCGTAAAGATCAGTGAAAATAATGTAAATATTATGAAATATTCTCACCTTCTCTTAGATATTCTAACAATAAATTCAATATTGTAATAATTTAGCAACAAAATCAAACAATATTACGAGAAAAATCTTTGATCTGTACAATTAAATCGACAATGGGAGATTATATATGCATGGTATTAATATAATGCATATAGTTCTTTTTTATAATACAGGATTAAAAGATTTATTATTGAATAGCTGCCCTCTACGAAAATTTAATTCTACGACAGCTTGTACCGCGACGAACTAAATAAATCGAGAGATATAAGCCAGGATTTTATTGATTGCTCATTCCCGCCATATTTCGCAAGTTTAGTTTTCGTGAAAATTTCAAAGCCGACTGTGGCTCGAAATTTTACCAAGATGTCAAGTGAAAGAGGACTCCTCCATCTTTCCGCGCTCGGCGCTTGCGATCTAGCCTAACGTCGCAGCATCTCTCCAGTCGGTCCCAGCCGGTTCCAATATTCAAAGTGTACTTTCACAAACGACAACTCCCAAGCCGGTTACTCTAACGTTCCTCACTAAAAGCTGCCCCTCTCCCCGTCCCGTATTCCGCTGCTAGTAACTCGCCCTTCGGTAAAAGGAGGTAAGAAAGCGTTCGCAACGTCTGAAGGACTTTGAACTTTACTCCGTTAAGCTCCTAAAAGGAGGGATTGGTCGATCGAATCGGCACTATGTCAGAATGTGATTCAGCGAACTACTTTGACCACTTTGCAGAGTACTTGGTGTTTTTCAATATTTTTGAACATGAGTAATAATCTCTATAACGTACACTCCACCTACACATGTAAGATATTTTTATTGAAATAATATACGTTAAGCAATATGTGAGTGAATTATACGTAATAGAGGAAAAGTTTTGTAAGATGTATAAAAAAAAAAAAAAAGGAATTTTTCCACGACAAAATGATGGATCTTTAAATAAGAAGCGTACTTTCGGTAATCTACGTGTCGTCATAAATTTGCGCGAGAAAGAGCGGATGAATTTCAATTGTCGCGAATTCGTCGCCGTCATCGCGCTAATCGAAAACATTTTCTCTCCCACGACGGTGAGATGGATGCTCCGCATCGCCGCTGTTCGCGACGCCGTCCGTCCATCGATCTTCGCGAACGGAAGCGGATTCCGCGGCCTTTATCGTCCAGAAAAATTCACCGCTGCAAATGGCAAACGCATTAAGCGTGCGGATAAAGAAGAAACGATGACACTATTTCCCCCACTGTCTCCCTCCCTTCGTTGCGCGATTCCCCGGATCCCTCTTTTTCTCCCGGAAGATAATGCTGCCCGGTTACGGAAGGAAGAAAGATCTCTTCCCTCGCCTGGATTCACTCAACTGGGGGGCTGGTCGGTACCGCCGAGAAAAGTGGATTAATAAATCAGGGGCTAATCCACCGTAATATCCCCGCATCCGTTCGTCCGCCAGCACTTTGCGGATGCTGCACGCTTTCCAACGTCACATCGAAAAAATAAGAATTGCGCTCAACGCGCGCTGCGTGATAAACACTCATTTGATTCCGCGACGCAACACGGTAAGCGTTTTAACCAACTTAGCTAGAGAACGAGTATCATCATCGTGCCACTATTTAAAGAGTCGATCGCGCGGCAGCGAAATGCGAAATCGATATTCTTGTTAAGTTTCACCGCGTCTCGCCATCGCTTTCCACGCATGCTACGGCATACTAATGACACTTTAACCGGCGTCATAATCGTCTTACTTCAATTCGTATGCATAATTTTCCACTTCCGCCACGCTCCGAATAATTTTTCAAGAGAGTTGTCGCTCTTCTTCGCTTCTTTACGTCTTTTTCATATATCCTCTAAAAAAATCTGCGTATTTTACTCAGAAATATTTGTTTTCTTTTAAGTTCAACACGAGAAAAAAACATCTAATCTTACAGCAAGAACTTTTGCGAGGTGCTATCGAAAATTTTCCGAAACTTACTCTATAAAAAATGTTAGCCTTATCTTATTTGCAATTTGCCCCCATCCGCTTCAAAGTAGTCTTCTTGTGACTTTATACAGCCATCCCCCGCGTTTCTGTCACGCTTTAAATTTTCCCTGCGAATCTTTTTGCTATAACGTGTGAAGCATCCTGTGATTTCGCGTCGATCTCTTGTACCGTCTCAAAACGTCGACCCTTCAGTTTCATTTTTGGGAATAAAAGAAAGGTTACAAGAAAGTAAATCTGATAACAAATCTCATGAAGAATTTTTGCAATTTTTTTCAACATTTTTGGAGATTGTGCTGGTGCGTGGCCATTCTGTGTGCTTGACGACTTCGACCAACGTTTTGACCAAAGTTTTGTGTCAAACTCGGAAAAGCAGACAGCGAGACTTTCGAAATGAGTCAGGCTTTTAGTGACGATGTTGTAGACCGTACGGTGGTTTCGAGTGGCATGCGCGCTTCAAAAAGGGCCGAACGTTGATCAAAGGCGACAGGCACACAGTGAACGGCCGCACACCTTCCGAAAATATTTTTAAAAATGCAAAAATTGCTCGTCGCCAGACGCCTCTTGTGACTTCTTTTCGTTCCCAAAAACGAAAAGCTAAATCTCAAGAGACATTTCAATAGGGATAGTACAAGAGATGAAGAATCGTAGAGAATGCTTCACACGCTACAGAAAAAAGATTTCCAGAGAAAATATGAAACATGGCAGAAGCGCCGAGGTTGTATAAAGTCACAAAAACACTACTTTGAAGGGCGAGAAACAAATTATAAATAAAATAAACTTTACACATATTTTTATAAAGTCTGGAAAATTTTCAATAACACCTCGTATGTATAAAAAAATATTTATATGTGTATTTTCCGAAATATACATTATTTTGCGGAATGAAGAAGGAATTCTTGTTTCCATAGATATAATAAAATATAATAATATTAATATTTATTACAATATAATATATACAGAGAAAATATTCTCATCTCTTGTGAAAATTTTCGTATATGAAACCTATTCTAAATTAGCAAGAGATGCAGGTAAACTCCTATTTGATTAAAAAAAGAAAAAAAAAGGAATAAGAGACGATATATTATCATCTGTCAGCCGGTGAAAGTGCTCGGTTACGATCGCGTATCATAAATCAACGAAACAATTTCACGGCGCTCCTCGCCACCGGAGAATGTCACGAAATGCCCGTGTTCGTCATAGATCACGTGTATTATATTCGTCATAAAGAGGATCTGTTCCGACTTCATTAGCCGCTTCTCGGCTCTGACCCGATTCGATTCTTCGATGCGGCTCGCTTCGCCAACGTAAACGTCACGGGAATAGAAGGCGCGCTGACCGGCCGGCCGCGCCGCATCGATATCAGCCAGACTTCCGGGAGCAGGATAGAGATACAATTCATGGACTGGGCGTGGGCGATACGCATAACTCTCTGCGCGCGCGAGGCCCTTGTCAGATAATCCACGAACGGCCGGAGTAATCGCGCAAACGGCGAGCGGAGGAGTGATCTTATCGCGCGCGCGCGCACGTTACTTTCCTCTTGGCACATTACGATTAACTACGAGCAAAGCCGAGAGACGTTTCTCTTTCTCTCTATCTTTCGCTCTCGGTTGTTCCGCAAGACTAGTGCTGGTTCCGAGTCGACCGATCCCTCGCGGATGAAGACAGAGATAGAGATATAGAGATAAAGAGAGGAATATCTGGATATTAGCGACAAGAGGAAAATCTTGTTCGCGAATAAACGAATAAGTAGCTCTTACTGGATGGTGGAAAAGATTCCTTGAAAAGAAAATTGTACATTGTTTTAAAATGATACTGACAATGAGAGATCGAACTGGTGTCCTAAAGAAAAGCTCTAGCCTCTGAAACGAATGCATCGCTTTTGATAAATAATTCATCGCGCATCGATGAAGTTCCCAGCTGCGCTCCCATTTCTTGCCTTTGATAATGTTTTCACCATTTCACAGCTCTTTCTCGTATCTATAGTAATCTTCTCACTTTTATATCATCTTACTATAATATTATATATATAATTATATCTCGTATCGATATTAATTCATATTTAATATCTACTTTGGAAATTTTCTCTGATGACTTATCTTTTTGACGATTTACTTTATCCTATCTGAGAAATTCAAATACATTATACTAACTTTATAATATCGTATTAAATCCTTATATTCTTTTACTAACATTAAATATTAACTGGTAATAAAATGATTTTATTGATCTCTCATTATTTCAATATGTATTCATTAAATGTTAATATATATTAAATAGTAATATGACTTCTTTGAAAAATATACATAAGTTATTATATATATAGTATTATATATATATATATATATATATATATATATATATAATATGTAGTATTATATAAACAAGTTAGATTGACAGAAAAAAGCATTTTCTCTTTTTTCTTTCGTGAAAATATTCATCGACCAGCAGTCGGATTTCCCTCTCCTATCTAATCTATCTTTGCCGCCGGCTGCCGCGGACGAATGGAATAAGTAACGTTAAACACACCGTTCCAGGATCTCGTCTACGGACGTAGACGCGAAGACGCGTGGCTAACGGAGCGGAAACGATTCCGAAGATCGCGAGCAAGATTCTGTTCTCGAGACGAGATTGCCTGGCGCGCGCGAGATAATAGATTCCTCTTGGCGAGCGCGTGAGTGCGCTCGCGCATCATCTTCTTCTATCGCGAAGATATTCGTAACGAGCCGTAAAGGAATTCCTAGGCAAAGTCGACCTCACGAGAGAAGAAAACGACCGCTATCAAAATCCCCGCGACTCTATCTCGCGCAGGAAAGAAGAAAATGTGCTTGCAAAAAGGAGATATTATTTGTCGTCTCGGCGACCACCTGTCTTTTCCTTACTCCTTCTCGTCTTACTTTTATTACGCTCGCTTAAGTCGCCGCGGTTCAAGAGAAACAGTCCACCCCGTCATTCCGCCAATCTCTGGTGTTTCTTCTCGTCTTTTTTACTCTGGCCTGGCTCACGCCGCACCGGCATTCCGCCTTACGTAAGGCGGCAACATCTGATCCCCGGGATCTCGCCGGGACCGAGATAACGGAGGAGAGAGAGACGCGCGAAAAGGCGAGATAAGGCGATTAGATCGCAACGTCTTCTCAAGGGTGTAGTAATTGAATCGCGAGAATTTATAGAATAGGCATATGTATGCGCTCGTGAGACACGCGTTCTCCATTGTTCTTGATCACAGCGCAGCAATTAGCGCGTCATTAATAAATATATCGCTCGGCGATTACGTTGCGCGTGCATCACGTTAATTAAGTGATTAATTAATCAAGGACGATATCTATCGGTTTCATCGATCGTTTTCTACTGTAAGATTGAAAAAAAAAAAAAATGGCGATTAAAATCGCTTTAATATATGACGTTAAAAGACCAATGTGAACGTTTATGATGATAATGGACTTGTACTTTATGTTGATGATACCACGGCTGGCATTAAAATATATTATTTGGAGATGCGAAAGAGTATTAAATGAGCGCCGATTCCACAGGATTACGCGCGTACTCTACTCGAGCGAATAATTAAAACGAATGTTTGAGCGATTACTCGATTAAACTATTATTGGCTTATTCATTTTAGTCAATTAATCAGGAAAACGATAACTCGCTTATACGCTTTCATCATATTTGTTCGTTTTTTCGCGTTAAAGTATCGAACAATTTGTTCACCACTCCGTATTGTACAAGGATATGATAGGGAAAAATTTCATGTGTATCTTCTCAATATAACGAGAATGTATCTCCCCGATGTAAAATTTTCTCAATGTTAAAAAAAATGTACAATGTAAAAATATTTGATAATTAACATAACAACTCATGAATTCGCAAACGATTAAAGTTACGGAAGAGGATTTAAGGTATTATATTCACAAAAAATAATTGTTTTATTTACTAAAATGATTAGCGTGATTCAAATATATTTTAAATATTTAACACTCATAATGAATTGTGAAATTAATTAAATATTTTGCGCATTTACTTCGATTCTGTTGTACTATTTTGTTTTTATATGAATAAGAAATGAATGAATAGATAATCATAATCTTTCATCCCACTAATAGCGTGGAATGTATGTCAATCATGAATTAAGAAAGAAATTGATAATTCCTGATGGAAAGAGAGAGAGAGAAAAAATTATATCGTAATTATTATTTACGTTAGTAAAAATTATTTAGTCACTTAAGTACTTAAAAAGAAATATTGCAAAGCAACTTTTCTTAAAAACCATACGAAATAAAAATAAAAATGTATATTAAAAACTGTTTAATTTTTCACAAAAAATACACAAACTTTTATATAATTTACGTAATTGAGAAAATATTATTTTCTGACCTATCTCTTTTATTTAACAAAATGATGAAACGATCGACTATATTTTATATTACCGTATATTTCATTTTTTATTACTTTATTATTTTATGGAATTGCATTGATTAGATTTTCCGTCGGATGTTTCGCGAAACCGGAAAAGAGGCAAATTAACCCTTCCTGCACCGGGGTTCTCAAAATTCTAGTTTCAGATATTCGGAGATTTAACGTGATACGAATCTCGGAAATTTGACAGATCTATATATATATATATAATTATTACATTTTAAAATTTTATGTAAAAATTTGTTACATTATTTTCTTCATCAAAATTGAATGTGATAAAATTTTATTTTATTGAATATTAAATACAATTCGACACACTTTGATTACAACATTCTACGATACTTTTAAATAGTAGCGTGTACCTTATCGCTCACGCAAAAAAGCTTAGACGATGACGTTTGGCGGTGAATGCTTGACGATAATTACGTATTTGCGTATACATTTATGGCGCGAGACAGATTCTATCCTTTCCATGAATGGTTTTCGCGATATGTTTCAAGGTGGGTGAAACCAGTCGGGCACGAAAAGTCAGTTCTCTCGCCGATCTCAATGTACGGTGGGCCCACACGAGTCCGGCCCGCCGCGAACAAACGCGCGACACGCCGGACGCGAGCCCGTGAATAAGAGACTTTTAAGAGACTGTCTCGCTTCGTGATTTACGATGCTCGTTTAAAACCCACGACGACAAGGCCTGTGGCCGGTTCGGATGCGATCTCGCGCGATATGTTTCGAGCACTTGCTCGAGAAAATTGAGTGTCATTGAGCTCAGACGATCTCGATCACTCGATTTCCCGCGATTCGGTTACTGGATTACCTCCAATTAGCAGATGAAAGGAACTTTATTACTACTCGTACCATCTCGTAAAAGCGATTGAGCATAAAACCTAAATTAAACTTTAAGAGAAACGAGACCATATACGAATAACGTCCTATTATCTCTTCGTAATTTTAAAGAACTTTATTATCTTTTAGAATCATTATTATAGATTCGAATAGATATTTAATATTTACGATTAAAAAAATCTATTGACCGGTATAATAATCTTCAGCGATTTTTCTTTATCAAATTGCTTATCATTTCATTTTTGCCATTTAAAATCGCTACATTATGTTCCATAAAATAATATTTAATCTGAAATATATAAATACATTGTGAAAGAATGCTCGAGCGGAAACGTCGAGTGGGTGAAATCATCTTCCGGATCGAGCAATGAGCTCGATGCATCGGATCATCAATCATCGTGATTATTCATGCAAGGACATCGCGGCGACTTTGGCCGCGTGTCATCACGACTATCCCAGTCTCGAGACTGCGGCTGTTCACGCGTGCACGCGTGTACGGGGACGGAAACGCGCACGTATACCTATATAGTCGGCGCAGTCATACAGCTATGCACGCCCACTCGAACTACATTCATTCATAAAAGTGGCGAGTCGTGCCGCGCCTTGCTTAGCCCCCGGTCGGCCTTTTACGAGCGGAGCGTACGCTGCCTCTCACCCGCGACCATGCATATAAGGAACATACGCACGCCGTAGTCTCACTCCACGGCGGAAAGAAATTGTGTGCTAATGGCCGTGATCGCTATCAACGCTCATAGTAAATTCAAACGTACACACTTCCTGAACTGGCGGCGACGGTGTGTCGCCGTTGTTATTATTATACTCTCCTGAAACGCGCGCGAGCTGTCAGAATCCGCGAGAACGAAACGATATCACGCGCGGCCGTACATTGCAGAGAAGAGAAAGAGAGAAAATGTAGGTTTCTATCATATCATGTCATTTTTCCATCTTTAGCATTTTGTTTATTGTTAAGAGTTTATAATTTACTTTAAAAATTTAAAAAAAAATTATTTAAAAAAAAAATATAAATATTATCGAAATATATAATAATTATCAAAATAAATCTATTTTAAATCTATAAAAAATTTACAAAAAACTCAAACATATTGAAATCGTTGATGTTAGTTTTGCAAGATTAAAAAAAAAAAAAAAATGAAACAAATTTTTAGATCATTATAAGGGCATTTAACTTCCGCTGTTTCCTGCATCGCTCTTCACTCGTACACGCACTTCAAGTCTTCTCTTGAACTAATTATACTCGGTTCCATAATTCTTAATTAAGAAGCAAGATGATTCTAACAATGCAATGTCTCGCGTCTAATAATTAGCCATACGCGCGCGAAAAAGAAAAATTTATGAAAAAAAAGTAAGGAAGAACCTGAAGATTAAAAAGTTTCGAGTGCAACACATAATACCACAAATATTACAAATATTCTGTACATCAATATTATGTGATTCAAACGATGCAATAATGTAATATCCGCATACTCTTTTCTGCAATAATCGAATGGCAAAAATTTTGACGGTTAAAAAAAATTGATTTACTTAATACAGAAATGTAGTTGATGGAATGGTGCGAGGACGCGTGTATAATATCTCAGGATTTTTCAGGAATACCTTCGAGGAACGTTGACGAGAGAAACATTCGAGAAATAAGAAAACGTCGATATCGCGCGCGACTGCCATCCGAAGTAACACGTTCATGAACGAAACCGGTTGGTTGGTCGGGTTTGTCCAAGGTATGGAAGGCCGATGCGCGCGACGTGTTGCTCTGCTAGCTCGATTTCGAATAACGAGGTTGCCGGTTCAGTTTCACGTGAAACTGGTTTTTCTCCCCATTCCTTCTTTCGTTCGCGCGCGCTGCGCGGAGTCTTCCCGACAGACAGGGAGAAGAAAAGATGAGAATAAAGTAAGACCGGTGGCGCGCGTCTTCTTATCGCATCGCGTCTTCTTATGCCGCTGGGTACCGTTGCGGTTGCATTTGCGGCATGCTTGAACTTTTTGCGCGGCCTTGAACGCGCACTTGCGCCATCGAAAGCGGAACGTCGTCCTCTCGCAAAGTCTTACAGTGCAGGATCGTCAGCTGTCAGCTCGATTCGCTTTAATCTCGCTCGTCGTGTTCTTAATAACGCAAGCTCGGCAGCGCAATTTTCTGTTCACGATTTCATCGTAAGATAAAATAGTTTGTATATCAGTTATGAAAAGAAATTTTACGTAATTAGCTAATTTAATTTTATAATACCTAAACTCTTTATATATTTTTGCTTTCAAATAATTATTTTATAGAATGTATAAAATAAAATGAGAAAATCGATAAAGTCATCAAATCGCCGAATTTTCCAAGAATCTGGAGAGAGAGAGAGAGAGACAAGAAACATTTATTTAGCAAAATTGTAGAGCAAACGATTTCTTTGACGATCGAATAAGAAAGCTATTGAAAATAATATCAATTAGATGCGTTATCTCCCATGCCTCTGTGATGATTTTCCCGGTTAATCGATTCGTTAATTTCTGCTCATATCGTGGACGAACGCGATCGCGTTTGCATGAGAAGCCTGTCAAATAGTGCGTGCGCCGCCGCTGAACTTGTCGATATGACGGGTGCAATTCTTTTTTATTCGACCACCGATGTTACTCGAGCGTGATCGAAGCACGAAAAATAAACTTTTCTTCAGTCACGACGTAATCGCTCGCAAATTTCTTGCCTCTGCTATAAGACGATGTAGAATTTAAACGACGGTAAAATGTATCGAAAACATTTTATCAAAGCTTCTAGAAGAGTGCTTTATGACGGACATATCGATGGTATTATTCATGAGAAATGCGTTGTGATATTTCTTATTGCAAGACAAATATCGTTTTCTTTTTCTCATTAATCACTATCACCTATAACAATAATATTACATCGTTGATGTATCGAATTACACGACTAAATAAAAAATAAAATCTAGTTTATATATTAAGAAATTCATCATTTTCCAGATTATACATGTAATTTATTAAAAAAAAATAATGTTAAAGTGCGTATGATGATGTTGTCGAGTTTTTCACGAGCAGGATGATATTTTTTATGACTGAAATATGATAAAGCGCAGGGGAGCCGTCTTTCCTAAGTGAAACGATGCATGGAGGGAACGATGCCGCAATAACGATGGAGCTGTTAAAGGATCGAACGAACGTGCGATGGACGAAGTTTTTTCGCGACGCGAACAGTCATCGCAGGATTTGCAGACAACCGTAGAGAATAGAGAGAAGGGGAAACGTCTCTAATAAAAGGAGCATAAAAATTCCGTTTCTTGCTAGATAACGGATTATACAACAGGCCGTAAAATCGTAAGGTACGTCATTATATCTGCCTGAATATCGATAGTCGCAGACGCGAGTGATTCATCATCACTTTCGCGTTTCCAGTTGACGAGACGGGAATGATAATCGAATGGTTTAAAAATTATACGTCGAATAATAATGATAAATAATGTGAAAAAGTGCGAAGAAAATGAAAAGAATCGAGTGTTCTTCCGTTATAGCGTCGCAATTATATGTGATCTTTTCCAGAATCGTCTACCGGGAGGAGATGCTGTCGAGTTGAGAGCGAGACGATTAAGCGAAGTCGAGCTCCGATGGTACGCGGCGGTAGACGGACGCGACAGGCGACTGCGCCCTCAAAATAGCGCCGTACTCACTGTCTGACTATGTGGCTATGCGTCTCTGCCACCCCACTGTCATTTCGTCCCCGCTTGTACGTCTATCCCGTCGATCTGAAACCACGCTGCGGCCGGCCGCTATGGTTGCGGCGACAGCGACCGTTTTATCCCGCATGTTCGTCCAGGGTCAGGATCGCAGCTCTCCTCCCCCGTCCCCTTGTCGAAATGTTTCCTTCGAGTATATTCGGTTATATGTGAGCCACAGGTACGAGAGTCGAGATGCAGGCTTTTACGTCAATAATTATGATTAATTTATTCATTTATTCCCTGAAATTCCGCGTTCCAGTAATGAATTCTTTTTTAACTTGCTAATCACGCGCTAATGGAAAATAATTATCTATATATTCTTCCTTCTCTTATTTTTACAGATGAAAGGAAATATATGACGTCGGAATATATAAAATGATTGAAACTTGTGTTTCAATATTTCGCGTCTCACGGTTAAAAGGCAAGGACTGATCGAGAGCTAGGTTTCAAGATTCACATTTCCCTATCGTTTTACTCGAAAACTCGCCAACCGCAATAACACAACGACGTCGTTTCTCGTTACGCTCTCGGACAATTTTCCTATATGGCAATCAAAGTTCTCGAATCAATTAGCCGCAAGATTGCATTTTTCGGACGAGATTCTTGCAGCGCGTCAATTTGCATTGTATGAGATATACATCGCACTGATAAAACCGATCTCTCAATTAAAACCGCAAACCGTCGTTTTCAGTTAAATGGTTCGAGAGCGCAAATAATACGTTTATTCTATGTTTCATGACGGAATTCGAGATCAATTTTTCTGCAATAAACTCGTACTGTCAATCTTATCTTAGATAATAACTGGGTTTTATGCAATTATAATAATAATGTACATACCATTAATGTTATAAAACATCAAATATCATAGTTTAACTTTGCAAAAGCGTGTAATGAGTCAATCTAATGGCAAATAAATCGTGTAATTAATACACACGGCGTATATGATTTACGACCGACATCTACTCATTCGAGACTCGTTATTTAAAAGTTCGTAAAATTACCTTTCACGCGGCATTAATCCCAAGATAAACGATACTTAATTTCCACTGATTTATCGAGTAGAAGCTAAACTGCACACACACGCGTCGCTAAACGGAAAAAGAAAGCCAGACGCAAGCTCCGTCTCGCCTCCGTGGCGGCGGCTCGTAAAACTTGTACTTGACCCTCTTTTCGAGATAAGCATCGTCGTTCGTATCATTATCGTTGCTGGACTTGACTGCGCGGCCCGGCTCGACACCAATAACACCGACCGCAATAAACGTGGGTGAACGATCTGTACAATCAGCGCAGCTGACATTTATCGCGCATTCCGCGCCCATTCGCGGCATGCATTATAATCGGATTTTATTGTCGTTTAACGCGCTCGATCAAAAAGCGCCTCGGCAGACGGCATGTACGCGAAAAAGAGCGGTGGTTATCGCCGACTCTATATTCCGATCTGTATTCCGTTTCGCGGATGGAAAAAGGGGATCGGAATAGCGTTGGAAATTGCACTCCGTAGCCGGCGGAGTAACGATCGCGGTAAATTCTATCGTGACGAGAACCACCTCTCGTCGCCCGGATTACTCGGAGGATCAGCTCGTCGCCGAAAGTCCGAAACGTGCTGAAGATCAAGTGACAGGAGTCAAGCTCTTTTCATTTAATTTATTTATTATAATTTCTGTAAATATATAGCAAAAAGAATTTAACGTTTAAAATATCCTCTCTCCCTTGTTTGCAAAAATAATCGATAGCGTTGTCAGAATTAAATTAATATAATAAAACGCATTATTATTTGTAATTATTAATTATAATTACATTGATTATTTTACTCCCAAATATTTTTATTTTAATTTCTGATTTATTAAGTAATATGTAACTAAAATAAAATATATAAATCAATTTGTTAAATTATGTTTACATCTTCCACAGATATATAGAAGCTATCGATGTTATATTTTGATGTGCATCGCAAAAACTTATCCGATAGATAAATACTCTCTCTCTCTCTCTCTCTCTCTCTCTCTCTTGAAAAAAAAAGAGAAAAATAAAAAATCGACGTTACCGACTTGTAGTCGTCTAAATAATGGTTATTTCGCTGGGAATTCAATCGACACTATGTCCACATGTATTGAAAGGTTCTCGAAAGGTCGCGCATTGCTCGCTCGCCCGATCGATTCCGATGCCGGTCGCAGCTAGAATCAATGACCAGCATTCCAGAGGTAACGAGCAACTCCCCCTCCCCTCGCACCCCTCACCATCACACTCCGCATTCTTTCGCGGGCGAACCTAATGGCCCGAGCAAGAACGTAGTCGCATAATATTCGCGAAATATGACGCGCGTAAAGGCCCGCCCACGCCGGGCCCTGGAATGTCGTCGCGGCTGGCAATGCCAGCGCGAGAAGGCGGCCACGCCGGATGAGAGCGCATTTTATAGACGCTTTAAAGCGACACGGCCAATATCGACTGTGTCCTCGAGCGAGAGTCCCGCGTCCACGCTGCGCGGAACTTTTAGTTCCGATTCTATAGCGGATAATCGTCCGCGCTTCAATGTTCTCTCTCTCTCTCTCTCCCCTCGCCGCCTTCTGTTTCCGAGCGACTCAACTCACGCGATTAAAATGTCCCAGAGAATTAACGATCCGAATCTTTCAAGTTTCTTAAAAAAAAAAAAAAAAAATAAAAATGTGTCGCCTGTAGAAGAAGATATTAATTAATTTTTCGAAGAATTAATTTCTCCCTTAATAAGAATATAAAATGCAATAATAACACAATTATCAGCAATTCTCATTGTAATTTCTTTTCCTTTCGACGATGATTACTTTCAATAAATCTAAAATATTAAAAAAAATGTTTAATTATTATGTAATTATGATAAGTATAGGAAATCCCATTTTAATAAAAAAAAAAAATGTCTCTGGACTTTAATTAAAAGTCGTGGAAAGAAAGAATCTCAAACGATTTGCGGTGGACTTATAACTTCCATTTTTGTTATCGCATTTCTACATTAGCTTTCTCTTGAAAGAGATTCGAAATTGAAGAAAAGATCTTACGGTGGCGTACACTTATTGGCTTTTTAGTTTCCGCTTTCAGAGCGGCTTTCCCTTAGATTGCAGGAAAAACGATCATCACACGTAACTCGAGAAATTTGCAGAAAACTATTGCCGCTATTATTTCTCACACATGGAGAGCTTCATCATTCCAATTAATCTAATTTGATCTCAAATAAGTAATAAATCGACTACACTCGCGCGCCAACCGTGGAAGGAAAATCGTGTCGGTTGGATAGACAGCCGAATAATAGAAAATTATTTTCGACGCGTATGTGGCGGCGCCCTCATCTGATGTGTGAATGAATTAGAATCGCATTATGCGCGCTCGTCCCGCCTCGTCAGCGCTGGCTCGTGTGCGTTTCGGGTTCAATTAATCAAAGATTGAGTTACACCGCGTTACGGATAATGAAACGATGATGCGCACGTGCGCACGCCGCGCTTCCCATTAATTCTTCAATGTGCAAATACTCTTTTCGGAAAAAAAATTGTCACAAAATTCAAGTAGCAACGATGATGCCGCTCGCCTCGAATCTATAGCGAGATACTTTTTAGTAAAACAATGTCGGACAGACGCTCGATTAATATGTATGTAGACGCTTTTAATTTAATTTGATAAAATCGGCGAATTGGTTATCCTTCTCTAATTAAGTTACGCCGCGCAAAAGAATACCGGGAATATTGTACGCGAGCAACTTTTGCCGAATTATAAATTCCCTGCATGTTCCCGGTAATTTCAACTATGCCATTAAAATAAGAAAATAAGAAAAGAAAGTATATACCGCGTGATTGGAATTAATTTTTCCTAAATTCCCTTTGCATTTTGATCGCGATGGCACGATAAAAGTATTATTTCCAAGAGACCATGTCAACATTTCGTATGCACAAGAATACGCTGGCAAAAACAATTTTTTTTTCTATCGATCCTTATATACTTTTAACTTTCCAACATAATTTGTGAATCAAAATATTAAGCATAAACATTTAAAAAAAAAAAATAATAATAATAATCTAATTACAGCAATAAATCGAGCAAACGCATCACGCAATTCTCGCTTAAATTACATGGCGAAAAAGCTAACAGTGTAAAACGGTCGATCAAGAGATTTTATCTGTTATAGTTGACAGGTTAAAAAAAAAACTCATTGTGCACGTAATGTTATATAATAATACCGCTCCGTTTCTTTTTCTTCCCAACCACGTAATCGGCGCATTTTCTTATCCACACTTAGAATCGCAGAAACGATTTGCTCCTGAGTTTCATTCAAGTTTCCATTTAGTGGCCGCACATAGTACGCGCTGTAGTACTACAGCTATTACTTACTACGCCTCCTGCCTATGTACTGAATTTATGCAATCGCGCCAGCAATGGCTGCGAAACGCGCTCGATCCGTGCCAAAGTTTACACATCACCTTTCTTCGAGCGCAAATTATATATGGAATATTTGCTTCTCCACAACTTGATCTACGAGCCATCATTTTCAACGACAGCGTAAAAATTATTAACATCTTGACGTTTTCATTGTAATGAAATCAACTTTAAATATTTTACAAGAAATAAAGGCTGTACTTTTCATTTAATTTTTGAAATATATACCTAATGCGTTTCTTTTTTTTTTTTTTTTTACATAAAATGGCTAAAAGTCTGATGAAAATTTCAAGAATTTTTAGCAAATCGAAGTCTCAAGAGAAAGAGAGAGTAATTCATAAAATAACAAAATAATTTATAACTTTCATTTTAGATATAGCTACGTTTAAAATCAGCTTTACAAAAAATTATGAATCTAATTCTCTTTAATTTTTAATATAAAAAATACGGGGTTACTCGGTTCATATGGATATGACGTATCGTGAGAAAAAAAAAAAAGCTCGCGTTCGCATTCGAAGACTTCGCTAAAAACACGTTGCGTGCGAAAAGCGTGAGCGCGCAGACGCGTATATCTCCCCGCGGTAATCAGAGCGCCCCGTTCCGCGGGCGCGTAACGTAATGTTAATTGCAATTAACGCTGTTATGCAATTCGCCTCCACCTCGGTGTCTTCTCATTAAAAAAGAGCCCGATGCCCGCGAAACGACAACGAGAAGCGCAAAATATATGCCCGGAAGATAAAACGCACCGCGGCAAATTTCTTCCGTAAAATGGAAAGATTAAATAACATGATTTGTGTAAACGCGCGAAGAACTCGGCGCAATTATCACTCCTTGTCGGAGTGCTAGTAATTTGAACGGTACAGAGAAGGGGTGGCGAGAGAGAGAGAGAGAGAGAGAGAGAGAGAGAGAGAGAGAGGTGGGTAGGGGGAGGGGGAGGCAAACGGCTTCTCAAAGTTACGCGTTTTCGAGTTGGTCCTTGCAAATTGCAGACTTATCCCAAGAGTTTGAGAACTCGCAAGTTCGAGTGCTCGGAAACTTGGGATAGTACTTGCGCCCGGAACTATCCAGTACCACCCGCATATTCTTGTAACATGCTAAGAATAGCGCCCGTGTATAATTTACAAAGTCACCTGAGAGAGATTCTCCCTCTTTCCCTCTCTCCCTTCCCCCTTCCCCCTCCCTCCCTCCCTCTCCGTGCAAATTTTGAGTTACGACAGTCTGTCGCGTTATATATAATTTCGTGCTTTTGATAAACTGTTCTCGACTGTTTGTTCCTCGTGATTTAACGTAAAGGAGCAATGAAATTCGCAAACTCGTTAGAAATAGCATGTTCATCGAATTTCGCTTCGGCAGCGTTTCGGTGGCCCTTCAACATTCTCGTCCGCTAGTTCAGCGTCATCTTAAGCACCGTCACGGAAATTCAATATCATCCGTCATCGAGCGTCCGTGAGCCGTCGATGATGAAAAATATCCCTCCGGATTGGAAGGGTTGAGTCAATTTCGAAACGAAACAAATCGAATCGAGCCGAAAGGCCACTCAACGTTAATAAATATCTCGTTCGAACGATGCGACCGTAAAAAAAATTAATAGAACATGCGAGGAATTTCGAAGTAAATTAACGTCCCTCGTCGAATAGAACACGAGCTACGTGGGGTGGTCACATTAATCGCATTTTGATGACTGTTTGATGTGTATCTTCATATGTACGAGGATACAGGTAATCATAACAAGAACGGTAAATGTCTCGGGAAATATTCATGCGCCTGAAATATTAATCGACGCGGATGGTATTAAAACGGCGAGATTCGCGGAGAAAACTTCGCCGCGAATCAAGCCGAGTAGCGGAACACGGGAGGCATTAAAGCGAGACGAGCGCGCACACACGTCGTACATGGAATATTTATTAGATAGTTTAACCAGCGTTCTACTTTAAACGCCATTCTGTGTATACATACAAATTAGCCGAATATATGGCGTATCGTCTGTGACTATGGGCGCCACTCGCGATTATCGAAAAGAATGCAAGGTCAGACGCGAATGCAAACGATGCAACAGTAAAATGAGCTGCTAAGATTGCATGTTTTTTTTTTTCTATTCCTTTAGTAAAAGAATGTCTTGTGCAAAAATATTTATGTGGATAGAAAAAAGATGAAAAAATTTTGCTTAATATTTTTAGCATGTCTCTGAAAATGATAATTAAGCGGGTCATTATTTACGCGACTATCGATAATAAAAAAAAAAAGACTAATAATTCTCCTCCAATTTTCTGGCTGATAATAATGAATACTCGTGTGTTATATTCATTGCCAATCATAAAATTCAAAAACGACGTTTTAACATGGCTGTAAAGATTAGATAAATTCAGTTGGAAATAATCATCATAAATCACAGCGGAATGATCATTGATAAATGTATGATATTGGCCTGTTATGTTATTAATTTATGTTTTGTTACCGAATTTTCCAATCATTTTACAGGACACATTAAGTGAAAACAGAGCAATTCTTCATATAAGACCATAAATATTATATACATATATATGTGTGGAGAGACAGAGAGAGAGAGAGAGAGAGAGAGAGAGAGAGAGAGAGAATATATAATACAAATCTAATTACTACAATTACTATATTGCTTATGTGTATGTGGTTTATAATTATTATAGATATTAATAACTTATTTTTCATGTTAATAAAAAGATATGTAAACAGAAATACAATATAATGAAATAAATTTAAATTTCCTCATTATCTTTTCAAATCAATAAACCACCATTGCAACAAATCTCACAATACTTTCGTTTTTATTATGTTTAATTTTAAAAATGTCGCCAGTAAATAAATTAATAAACAAGTGTTTATACGACCAAACTGGCAATTTATTGTTTGATTATTATATCACGACGTTTCGACCATATGGTTTTGGTTCTTATCAAGTGAAACTAAAATTACAATACAATAAATAATGATAGTCATGTTACAAAGAAAAAAATAGGATTAAGCAACTTACGTTATAATTAAAAAGTAGAAAGAGAAAAATCGAAATGTCAAACTGACATTCTTTCGTTTTTCTAAAAAAAAAAGCATTATAACACAGGTTACTTAAAAAAACCAAAAAAAAAAGAACATTATATTCATGCGAATGACAATGTACTATAAGTCTGCGCAATTTTCTAAGCAGCACGCGTTGCAATGTATTCTCGGTATTGATATATCGACACTGAGCAAACTGACGCTCTACGTGCGTAAACTACACGTGCGTGAAAACACACAGCGTCAAGTAGCAGGCTCCGCGTCCGGCCGCTATTCTCGGAATGGCCGTTCAACCGTTTTATCGATAACGAAGAAGATTGATTTACTCCCGATAACAACACACGTCGCGGAATCGATGGCTGAGCGTGTAAACGCGAACGTTGACTCGCGCAGGCGTATACGTGAATAAGGGGGAGAGATCGGGGTAAGATTTTTTTTTAACCATATGCCTATATAATGTCATGCTATGCACTGTACAGTGCACGCGTGTTTCGTAACACGCTCGTGGTTTACTTGATCCGCGCAATCTCCGTCATTCGTCATTCGCGCGGGCGCGAGGTTGGGAAATTCCGATAGCAGTTTTCACGAGCGCGATGCACTCTTACGCATACAAATGACCTATGAAACTCGGCAATCGCGATTGAAAATCTCGGCATCCATTCTCTTCGCAGCACGAGAACTTCTCTGTCACTGAAAAATGTGCATATCAGCGAAGATCCTCTACTATCCGCGCAATTTATTCTTTTCGCCAGCATAGCTAGTTTTTCATTCGTTAACACGTACACTCGACAAATAACTAAATACACGAGCAGTGATATTAATAAGAGTGTCATTGACATATTCAAATTTTTAGATTTTTACAAATAATTGGAGCACGTAATCTTCGAGTATTTAGATTTTTCTTTGCTTCTCGCATGTTTAAAGTATAGAAAATTCTTGGAATAATTTTGTTTGATCTAATTATTTCAAAATATAATATTGAATATAAACGAGACATAGATGAATAACTTTCGTTCATCGATCGCCAAAGAAGGCAGTTAAAGTATATTATCACAAACTACTTGTTTATGATATAGAGTCGCATAATAATTCAAACGTTCCATCGTCCATCGCCATAACGATATTACATAATAAAAGAGCCATATTTAAATTAGTGATAACGTATGAGTACAGAACCGATTATTGAATAATGTCTTTGAAATCTTCGGATATCAATTCTATCGACTAAATTATAAATTATTAAAAAAGTAATAACACATTGCATATGTGTAGTGATAAATGATGGACATCAGGCACGAAAAAGTATATTATACAGTTTTCTTTATAGATAGAAAAAATACATTTGCAAATTAAAAAATGTCAAGAATCAAAAGATTTGAAGGTAGACATTATGTAAAAGTCAGAAGTAATAAAAGATCCTAGTTACCGCAACTGTCACGTCATGCAAAATGTCGCAACCAATCTAAGAGTAAAGTTGCGCCGAGGAAAGGAAGCCATTCGATTACTCAATTAATGTAAGGTGTACGATGCGTATTAGCGTAAGGAAGGTAAGGTAAAAGGGAAAATTAAACGCTCACATGTCGAGCGGCTATTGAGATAGATCGTCTGCCGAGCGAGACGATCTTCTCCTTATCCTGGTTCGTTCACACATACATACACACGCATATAAATTCTACGACTCGACACACGTAGATCCTATAGATCCTATACTACCGAATGCCTTCATTGTATCGCAAATTCGATATATTCAAAGGCAGTCGAGGCACGCAGATCGGATCCTGTCATCGTGGATTCCGTGTCGCGTAACAGCACAACGGAAGTTCATTGAAACGATGCTTGCGATGCTACCATGCATAAAAGGAAATATCACAAAAATGATGAAAAAGTTATTCTTATATTCTTTACCTAGAAATATATCTAGGTCCTCTATTCTTGATAATTTAACTGTTAAATATTTTCAGAAATATTGCACGTAATATTGTCAATATATGTAAATAATACAAATTACATATATGTAAATTTCGCTTTTCCTATGTTGCGTATGATCTGCACACATTCCGCACCTTCATAATAGAGATACAATCATTACATTATTCAAGCAATTGATAGATTTATTTCATAGCGCGAGTCCAAGTTCCACTTGGCGACGTCCTCGAACGCGGCGACGTTGGGATATATTGGACGGAAAAATGGGGGCTCCTTGACACGAAACCGTTCGCGTACACTCGCGCCGTCTTACGTAACGATCATCAGCGACGACGACGGCGATGCTGTTCGGTTCGTCTCTGTACCATAACCCTTGGCACGAGCGACGCGACCCGAGTAATTATTTTCGTCATCGAGCACCGCGTAACGGGAGCAAGAACCTCGCTATTTGTAAACAGGATTGTTTGTCAACAACCATCGGTGGATTCGCTATACCGAGCACGCGTTTATACACGTTTGCCAAGTGTTACACCTATCTACCTGCAAGTATAGCGATCGTTCAACTCGACCCAGTTTCCATTCGTTCTTCCTTTTTGTCGCGATGATTTATCTATGCGACGTCGAGAAGAAAATTCGTATCGCGCAATTCAATTACATCATCGGCACTAGTTACGATAATTAATTGACGCTCGTTATACCGCGGTGATACAATATTACAATCGATGATAATTTATTAGGAGGCATTAACAAGACTAGGAACTGTCTCCGCAACTAGTTTATATATCCTAGAGATCGAGTAATCAAGAAAATGACTTATAGTCTATAATGGGTAGTATAAACAACATCGACGTTTTTATCGACACGCTGTTATAGAATATTCTATGTATTTAGATAAAATTCCGATCGCGTATTTAAATTATATATAAACATAAAGACGCAATGATTATATAGTGTCTGTCCATAAATGTGCGAAAAAAAATACATTGTAAATAATTATATACTTTTTCTTAAAAGCAATTATGTGTTTTTATTCCAATTGATTTAGCTCATTAGTCTGTATATAAAAGTATTGCGATAAAATTATCGAAAACTAAATATTTTGCAAAATATTTTATATCAAAATATGTCAGATTGAGATATAAAATAACTCGAAAAATATTTAATAAAAAATATTTTATTATCGTGTTTTGAAAAGATCTCAAGAAAAGGGCTATAAGAATACGCAATAAAAATAAAGGATTCTATTTAAAAATGATGGTGACCTTCACAACTTGAAAAAGTTAAAAATTTTTTTTTTTACATGCGCATTGCAAACTAAAAATTTTGCTATTCTTAAACTTTCTTTTAACTTCAATCAGTTGTGAGATATTTACTCGGACATTTATGAGCGGACACCCAATATATTCGAAAGAAAAAATTCAAGTGTCTGCATGATCTTATATTTTTTTCCATAACTTGACGGAAATTATATAATTTTAGAATCGATACATGTGTGTGTAAAAATCATTATAATTTTAGTGAGAGTTCAATCCTTCGAGCAACGCATTTATTGTTAGAAATAAACGCATAGATAATTTTCTCGTGAGATCATAATCTGACCAAAATAATACTAGGATGTTTTTTAGTTCCCACGTAAGATACTTTATTGTTAAACGTTAGTTGGTATCGCAATTGATAAACATTAGTGACGTAATATTACTTTCTCCGGCATAATTGACCGGAAGTTCCTTTCCCGCTTTAACGTCCACTGGCAACGTACCAGATCTTGCTTGTGCGCCGTGAAAGTCGTAAGTAATATTCACGAGGAAAACATCTCGCTTTGATGATTTCTTCCGGCGGCTCAAGCGAACCCGTTTGGCGGCCGCGAAGCCATTTGCCAGAACCGAACGAGTGGATAATTTTGCAGGCAGAAGAGGTAAACAGGCCGATAACTCGCGTCTGCGGTTGCCACCGCTTCGTTTTCTACTCTCTTCTTCTTCTTCTTCCGCCATGAGAGATCGTCGCTCGGAAGAATAATGCGTCGGCGGATTTCTGGGCCCACACTCCCACTGACCCCGCGGGACAGACCTCACGTTCCGCCACGTGGGTGAATCACCGTAGCGTGAAGTGACAGCTAGCTAAGCTAAAAGTCGGTGCGCGCATGTTTCTTCGCGAGCGAAACCGCAGACGCTACCCTATGTCATGATGCCGCGAAATGCATCACGTAAGGATAAACGATGGTAAACGCGTAAACGATGGAGTTCAAGAGAATTAAATCTTGAATACTACAGCCTATTTTCACGATGTTGAATCATTACTACATCATTATTACACAAATAGTAATTTTGATTAAATTAAATTTTTCAAAGTGCAAAATTTCATATTGCAGATTCAGTTGAGTAATAACACACTTCTTTTTCTTTGTAATTCGGCAAGTTAACAATATTCAATCATTTAAAAAACTGAAGACAAGCAAAGTGTCACAGAAAAACATTAAAGTTGACTCTCTCTTACTTGTAAAGAGAAATGGGATATATACGTGCGAACGAAAAACGATACAATTTAGTTTGCTTCAACGATATCATGTAACAGCTGGTGAACGCAACTCTCTATGTGTGATTCGGCCGATAATTATTAATGGAAAAGCACGTGCTGTGCGTTAAGTACCGTACATACATACAGCCGTGACCTAAATTTTGCGAACCCCTTGGTAACGCTGTCACAATAAACAGGCATGCGATCAATTTTTGGAGCAACGGCCCCGTAATCACCATGTATCGTGAATAAAGCTCCTCAAACTACATGCCACCAGCCACTGTCCAAACAATGTACGCGTGAGATAAGAAACAGCTAAATGAGAGAATTCCATTACGGCCGCATAACTTTGCATGATTGATGACAATGTAATAATAATTTATGTCTAATAATAATTTAGTATGTGAGATATGTTTAAAATAATAAAATTTTGATAAAAGGATTTTTTTCTCCCTTTCTCTTTTTTTCTTCTCTTCTCTATCTCATCATATTATATTTCTCTCTCTATAATATTCTACTCTACTCTACAAAACACAATTATAATAATATAAATAGTTATTAAAACATGATAATTTACTATATTCAAATGTTCAGAAATTAAAATACAATATAACAAGAAGACAAACTTGCTTCATCATTTCGTACAATCACAAAAATCAAACATAAGCGAGGAAATTTTTCTCATGCATCTGCGATAGAAATCTGGTCATTAAAGCGTTATGGGTATAAACGTCACCTTATAATGTTTATAATTATGTACGTCTCTTATCCATTTTTACGTAACAGATTGTCAGGTATGGAAGGCAAAAAACGGAAAGAGAGCCGAATACGTATGTGCTGCCTGTTCTCAATGATCTCCGGCGTTACTTACGAGCGTGCACGACATTACTGTGCCATGTCGTAGCAGGGTACAATGCGTCCATTAATCTCGGTTTCGCAGACGGAATAACACGACAGTTTGCTCGCGCAAGAAAGCGCCGTTTATACCCGTTAGCGCCGCAGTTGGCCGCCGATATTAAGTCCGGTCTTATTTATCCTCGTTTCTACTACTACATACGAATTACATATTAAGATATTGAATAATTTTAAATAAACATTAATCAAGTTTTTGACTGCGAGAATATATATCCAAAAATAAATTTTAAGAATAAATTTTAAAAATTTCCTACAGTATACACATAATTATTATTTACATATACGTTTAATTTTTTTATTAAACATATTTTATTTTATCTCAATTAGAAGATATAAAGCCAATGTAAAATTCAATCAAAGTGATAACCGATTTCTTAATAATAGAAGAAAATAATAAAATAATATACTTGTGCAATTCGCAACAATAATTGCAATTTCATTCTACATTCACCTTACGTAACTGCTCGTAAGTAGATAACGTCTGAGCTATACAATGGAGATAAGGTGCATCGATAACGTAAGGTAAATATGACTCATAACTTAGTTACGATAATAGCTTAAACAACGATCATAATTCAAACGGTAATGTTTCTATCAAATTTTTATATTAAATATATTCCATCTTTAGGCAGCAAAATATATTTGTAATTTTTAGGTAATATCGAAAACATACGAGAATGAAGAATTTATATAATAGTCAATATGTATCAATAATGATATAACAGTAATAATAAAGACGATCAAAATCGTGTTAATAAAAAAAGATTTGCTGCTGAACACGAGCGCTAAATTCTGGGGAAAAAAAAAAAAACATCGAACTTCTCAAAAAGACAACTAAAAGGATTGCAACATAATCCGTATGCCAAGTAATAAAATCTATGCATTTATTCAAGATAAAAATATATTTAACCGCGTCGCGTATTTTTCCCTCTGCTTCACTTTCATATAACTCTATCGTAATGCGATGGCCAGTGGAGAAAGATTTGCAATTTCAAATATCCAAGCGCGTTACGAGCCGTCTCAAGCTTGGTCATATACGGGCGCGCTATTCCGTAGGGCTGACATATGATTATAACGCGCGTATATACACTCACGCGTATGTAACCCGTGAGACTGTTCGCACTATAAATCACCCTTTATGAGATTAACACTTAACATTTTTAACAATTTATTATAATTTTTTTTTTTAGGTAAGAGCGTTGTCTCCAGAATTGTTTCTAAGATTCTCGAAAAACTGTCAGAAGATTTTTCTGTTCTCGAATTTTTTGACTTTCTATTTTTTTAACGATTTTTTTATAAGCAATTTAATAAACCAGGTATATACATAAGGAAATAAATTCAATTATGATTGTACGATGTGTATATTAATCATTTTACTCGATTACATGATAAATCCCTATTTCCACGACGGGAAAGCGAAATTTTTCTTCCGCAAGTTCGCACTTACGTGTTTTCTACGCGACGAGGGGGAACGTGCAAACTTATACGTCACGAACGACGTGGCGAAAACGTGTGAGAAGGAATCGCGCGCGAGAACATTTCTGCCGAGGCTACTACGTGCCGTGCATCACACTGTCACATTCCATAGTCGGCACAATAAATATACGGCCGACGATATAAACGCCGTATAATGGTGATCGGGCATACCCGTCGCTCCTGACTTTCTCCCTTCTCCCCTTCCCTCCGCGGTAGTGTGGCATAACGAATACTGTGTCATCATCGTGAGTTAATATAACGCGCCGACAGAGAGAGAGAAAGAGGAAAAGAGAGAGAGAGAGAGAGAGAGAGAGAGAATGGCGCGCTTGTGAAGATGGTGCGAAAGAGCAAGACGGGGGTATCCATTAATTGCGAGCTATCGTATCGCTGATGTCTGCGACTTTTACGAGTGAACCTTGCGACGATCTCAGCGGCGCGATTAAATCACGGGATGCGAATTAAAAGTAATTAAGAGAAGAAAAAGAATCATCGTGTTTCTCTCACAGATATTTTTTTTTTTTTCTTTTTTTCTCACGAAGGTACAATTATCATCGTCCTATTTCTTCGCGCATCAAGGACAGAAAACAACTCGTGCACAACAAAAACGACAATGGAAACTGCTTACCGCAAGTTACGCGAATCCTTAATAATTAATTTTTTTTTTTTTTTTAAATTAAAATTATCAAGATCGATCGTTATTCGGATAGAAACGAGCGTTGATCAAGATTAAGAAGGAAAAAAAGCGAAGACGCACACGCGCCGAGAAATCACGTGGACCGGTGGAAAAAGAGAGAGTCGAGTGCGCGCAAGATTACGGGGATGCAGGTGCAACAGACAATGGCATCATTAGGGCGACTTGTTACTAGCAAACGGCAATGCAATCACCGAGTCACGTTCTATAAATACAACTGATGATTCTTGACTCGATGGTGTGTCTAGGGGGCAGGTCGATGAGGAGAAAGATCTATATAACGGCAATGGTGACAATGTTATTACGTTAAAATTTTTATCAAACATAAGTATTATTATTTACTTAAAAAATGAGTTATGGTACACTTAAATGTAAATTGAAATCTTTCCTAAATTAATACAACTAGCTTTAACTAATTAATCCCAATTATTGATTTTAACTTGTATTTTTTTTATGTATGCACATACACATTTTACATTTTCTATAATTTATTTTTTTACAATTAAAAATATTAAATTGAATTATACGGTATCATAAAAACTACAAAAATAAAAAAATAAAAAAGGAGTGTAAAATATATATATTTCGTTTTCTTCAACTATTATATTTTTCAATTATGTAGATAAAAAAATAGATTGTGCAAGAAATATCATCACAAATTTGTAGCTTTCTTGCAAAAGATCAAAATGGAATTTAGTTCTCACCCTAGATAGATTTTATAGTAGTGAACTAAATTTAGTAATAAATCCTATGGACTCGGAGTAAATTTGCACGGATGTTCCCTCGAGAATGTTCGGCTCGCTTGTAACTAAAATAGCTTGACGCGCTTTTAATAACTAAAGCAATCTATTGTTCACGCTATTACGTGACAAGGCATGGAAGTTGTTGCCGCTGATCCGGTACGGGTCGCACGTGCGCGATTTATTTATTTACGCGATTCACGCGTAAATTTACGAGCGTGAAATGGAGCGAGGCATATTCATATATAGGTACATATTCGTCGCATAAACAATACCGTCACAGCGTTATTCGCCGTCATCGAAGTCGCCGGTTCCGCCAGTCGCGGAAAAGCTTGCAAATCGCTGGATGTTGATATTTAACGAGTTAATTTCTTGTGAATAATCATGCAGACAATTTATTGTTAGCCTTCATCGAACGTGTCTTGACATCGACGTTAAATATTACTTCCGGCGCAAGGACAATTTGTCTCTTACGTTATATAACTCTAACGAGCAAAACTCGTGGTTATTTATGATTTACCGAACAGATGAGCGTTGGACTAAACGATTAAAAGTTGTGGATCGAGAAGATTTAATGATAAAAACAAAAAAAAACTTTTTAAAATTAAGAGAAAACTTTCTTGCAATATTTGTTACTGTATCTCTCTCGTTTAATAAGCATTATTACAAGCTAAATGCAATTTAGATATTCTTGACTTTGTATTGAGATGAGAATATACAGTGTGTATTGAATCTTTGCTGAATTTTCTTTGCATCAATAAAAAGAAATTTCATCGCGATAACAATAATTACGACAAATTAATATTATAGTAGGATTGGTTCCATGACTCTCGTATATCACTAAATTTGTATCTCATAGTGTTATCTCCGTCCGTCCGAGCAGGACGTGATTCGTCATTTAAGATTTCGCGAAAAAATCTGCAGCCGCAGTCTCGCGTAACAAACTGCGTTGTAACCGCAGAAATACGATATTTGCGACACATCGTATTTATGTGAAAAAAAAAAGATGACAGCGGTAAAGTTTAACAGCGATCTGTTGTTATGTCTCAACACGACATTTGAAGAAAACGCGATTATAGAACCGTTATTATGAAGATTTTATTCTTGGATCAAAAATATATCGCGGTATCACACAATCAGCTTGATCAATTATTCGATTTTTCATTTGTTGAGAGATTGTATATTTTACGATTATTATAAAGAGAAAACTATATAAAAAAAAGAACACCTTATAGAAATCAGCAGCTGTATCGGTCGAAGTTGAGTCACCTTTACTGGTCATGAGTTAAAAAAAAAAAAAAAAAAAAGGACGAGAGGGGAATAGTGGGATAAAGAGATGGGTGTGCAAAATCTGTGGTACTAGAAAGGAGAGAGGCAAAGAAGAGGAAGAAAGAGTAACAAAATGACCCAGATGCTTAAGGGGATCCGCCCGTTTGGCTCACCGCGTCAAGTAACAAAAGCCGTATCGAAACAGCAAGAAATAGCAAGAAACCATATCGGTAAAAGAGTACGGGCATCAAGGTGCATGAGGCACACCTTGATTTCTGTCTAAAATATTTTTAGATACACGTAACAGGCTATAGTTTCCGAGAGATTAAGATCTTTAATCCTTAAGACTAAGCTATCCTCCTATTGGAAAAAAATATGTTCATTATACGAATAAGTAAAACAAACAAAAAAAAAAAAAAAAATCGTTCAGATTATATATGGTGATTAAAACTTCGATACGAAGAAAAAGACAATTTTATTCACGTGTTTTGAAAGTTTGTTCACAAAAAAATAAGACAAAGACGTTTTTTCGTTAGAAATTAACGAGATTATATACGTTAATTGGCCTTATTGACAGTATGTTACTGTCTTTCTTCTTTAGCATTTTATTAAATTCATTATTAGGAATAAATTTCTTATGAATATCTCATCACGCCCGTTACTAAAAATGTCGACTAATATGCAAGATTTTAAATCAAAATCCTCAAAATTCTCATCTCCTGCAAGCTCTTTGAAAATACCGAAAACGCAGAGAAAGTCATTTCTACTTGCACGGTTTTTAATATATGTATTATGTATAGGAAAAATGACAGCGAAGGAAGATGGACGAGAGAGAGAGAGCGAGAAGAAAAGCGAAAGAAGCGACAGAGAGATGCTCATTGTCAGTTAAATAGAGCATTGTCGATATTGACGCTTCTTATGATGTTTATAAATCCTGCCTTATATTGTGTAAAAATTCTTTACATAATTCAATAAAAACTAATAAAAAATGGATTTAATATTTTTCAATATAACGTACGCGCATAACAACCAAATATATGTTACAATAGTCGCATTGATTATTATAAAATATTATTATAAATTATTATAAAATATTCTATCAAATATAATCTAATTTTTATTGTACTGCATTAATTGTTTTATAATTATATAGATGATATATAACTTGTAATAATTTATATAATTAATTGAGTTATTCTAGCAAAAAGAATAATTCAATAATAAAATCCCATATTATGTTTAATTTTTGACAAATCAATAATCATTAAACAAAAATATCTTTCAAGTGTGTAAGACTTGTGAGTGAAGATTTATGAATGAGAGAGAGAGAGAGAGAGAGAGAGAAAGAGAGCGAAAGGATTTTCTTTTTGTATAATTAAGCCGCGATGATTGCACGTACAACAGCTGTCTTAATGTATGCAATCTTGTAGCAATTTTCAATGTTGCAGTAGCGCGTGCCACAATTGAAATCGTGAAATATAAAACGTCATAGAAATCATTATTTTATTAACTCAATTTTCAAGATAACGCATTCTTTTCTATAATACAAATGCTATGAAGATTCTATAACCATTTTCAAATAATATCATTCCCCTTTTCTGTATATATATATATAATATTTAATATTAATAATGTAAAATATATATCATCATGCATGTAACATACTTAAATGTTGCATGCATAATATGCGTATACATAATATGCAATAATATTTTTTAGTCATATACATATAACAATTTTTGTTACATGTGTTTGATCACATATGTAATCAGAGAGTTATTACATATATATAGTTCCGAGTGAATGTATTATATTACATATGTATAATATAATACATATGTATTATATTATACGACTTCATTCTCGCAAGATATGAGACGACGAGACTTATGTTGCGTAGCCGCTATTTGTACACACGCGCGCGTATGTATGCGATGTGCATCTCGTAGTACTCTATCGGGGGATTCGAAGAGAGAAAAGACGAGACCGTGGCGGACAAAGCACGTGATGTCTGGGGTTGCCGCCGTCCTTGCCTACCACCACGAAGATCAGAGAAAGACTGCACCGCGAGAGAACGACAAAGAGCAAAAGAATAATATATACATCTCACACAAAGAGGGAGAGAGATAGAAAGAATGAGAGAAACGGAGGCAAGGGGGATATGACCCAACCTCGAAGCTGGCGTTGAGAGTTCATGGAAATGAATGCAGCCCGACGATGCTTCCCGACGCAGTCTCTTTACGAGGAGACGACTCTCAATGAGAATCGAGGATCGAGGGGCCTCGTCCACTCTCTCTGTCTTTCTCCGTGTGCCCTTCTCTCTCACTCCTCTCTCTTTCGCGCGGCAGCCATGAAATTCCTACTTCGAGAACTTTCAAGAAAATGGGATGAAAACGTTTGTTAAACATTAGAAATGAACAAGATTGAGATTCTTGGATATCGTCATCGGTTAATGCAATTTTTCACTATCGAGAGAGCTAATAATAAAATTACTCCAACGCAGAATTATTCATATTCAATTGAAATCTATTTCCATTTCCAGGACCAAACTATCGATAATTAATGATTAGTTTGATTAAATTTGTGACTGTTATACATATATATTGACATACATTTAAAATATATTTTATGATGTGTATTTTTTTATCTCTTGATATATTCCTGATGGGATGTTCTGTATAAATTAAAACATTTGTAATAATAATTTGAAATACCAATATATATACAAACAAATCATAAGATGAGATTATAATATAAACAGTTTATCACGAAATAAAATTACTCCGTGTGAAAATCGAATCTAGAAAATAAGGAGAGTCCATCAAATTCGGGCGATCGATCGGAGCCGGCCTCTCCCACGCGGCGTGAAACGCAATTACGCGCACAAAATGCTCTCTTTAGTCGCGGCGCGCCAGTCTCGAATCAAGTTTCGTTAAAGGCCCAAGAGAACAGCAGAGACGGTTTATTTTTATTTCTGTCTGGCGAGCGCTAAATGAAAATGGGTCGAGGCGTCTGCGCTCATTTGCGCGCGCCCTCCTTTTATTTCGTTTCCGATGCGTGCTGCGCCCTCCTGCGCACAAAAGGCTCAAGAATATCCAACGAAAAATCCACGATCATCTCACACATCATTTTTTCAAAGGAAAAATATCGCTAGAAATCGAGAATTCAGAGATTAATAATAGAAAATATTGAATTATATCAAAAGCCAAAATGTATCTGTTTAGATTTAAGAAGAAATTTTTTTTTTTAATATAATTAATACAATTTCTCTATATCTTAATAAAATAAACAAAAAAGCAAATAAAATTTTCAATAAAATTTATATTATTGACACTTTTGATAGAAAATTAACATCGACAGCGTCGGCAATTTGAATCCTAAGCACGAAAAAAAAAAAGTTTCAAAGTAAGAAGTTGAATAGTATATGGCCCGATAGATATACATATGTATAACGACAATGGTCGAAATGATTCAAATGCAAATTTTGTTCGTGAAGAAAGGGAAGAGAAGACAAAAGAAACAATAATTTTTCATTTTGCTTTAAGGAAGTAATAAGCAAGAGAAGAAGTTGGGAGCAATCGGGCATTCTCGCATTTGGAGACCGTGGGCTCGTTAATATTGCCAAAGAGCCGACCGACGACGACTCTCCCTCAGTGGGCCAGGGCTTCGTGCGAATTTCGCTTGTCCGAGTTTGGCCTTCGTAGCGATGCCAAGAAAGAAGGGACAGGACCGACGATGAAGGCGAGCGAGATAAAAATGGGGAAAGGTGAGCGGAAGGAGAGAGGGGAGGGACAAAAAAAAGATTGAGATCGAAGGGAATGAAAAGGAGAGAAAGAGAGGGGGGGGGAGAGAGAGAGAGAGAGAGAGTACAAGAGAAATGCGTGGGAATTGAACCATGTGGTCGGCCGACTGGTTCGCGAAATATCACGTTGCGAAAGTGCGCGCATACATCCGTACGTATATGTGTACATACATATATACGTATATGTATACGCATTACCGCTTACCGTATACACGCGGAGGCAAATGAAACCGGTGCACGTATATATATTATCATTCGAGGTCACGGAGAATTTCGAGATAATTAGAGTACCTTTTATGGCATAGCATCATTGGACGCAACGAATTGCCGAGCCATCGGCTAAATAGTGCTTCGAATAAAATTCGCGATTTAATAAAACTATTATTATGAAAATGTCTTCGTATAATAAAATAAAATTTATTACATATGTTATATGTACTAAAAATTTAGCATACTATATATTATATATAATAGTATTTAATTATACTTTAGCTCTATTTTAAAAATGTATATTAAAGGTATAAAATACTAATGCAATCAGTGGGAGAGAAAAGCCAAATATATTAAAATTAATTACATAAATTCTAATTTTCAATCATAATTTTCTTTAAATTTTGTATTAATTTCTGAAGATAGAGATACTGATAGAAAAACTGTAATTTTTACGAATGATAAAAGATAAATACGACATAATAACATACGATATCACGATGTATACAACGACGCGTACGTAGGAATACGACACGTGCTTGATTACGCAGCGACTTGCGCTTGCGATCGGTGCGAGATCAGCTGTTAGTTCACACCGCCAATTACGAGTCACGCGACTCTCGAGGTTCTTGTCCCGACTGACACACATGCGCATTGTGTGCCTACCTTTAATCGTCTCATGAGGCACGGCGGTGTTTGACGACGCCTCGTCCCCGTCTCGTTTCGCGCACTCCACATTCCCTGTTAAATACTCGATTAACTCTTGACCCCCGCGTGACCGCGTTGTCTGGGCGCGTATACATTGCGCAATTTTTAGTCGATGCTATTTTTAAAGTTGGCGAAATTTTATTAGCATGGCTCATCTCCACGTTTATCCTCTACGTTCATTCTCAATTTTCATTTTAAATAAAGTTAACATAAAATCAAATAAGACAATTTCATCATATATATATTTAAATTATATTGTGAGATTCACATGTTGAAAAAGTTTTCAAATTTAACTGCTCATAATTCAAAAATATATATTGAAATCTGAATACAATAAATTTGTGAATAAAAAATGGCTCAGCACATTTCGATAATTAATGCCGCGTATACAAGTCAACTATCAAAAATGCGATTTTCATATGATTGACTTAATATTATTTGCGTTGTAAAATACACTAACGCTACGGTCCGTTCCCACGCTCGACCTTACTTCAGAGATTTCACAAGGCTATAGGAACAAGCTCGCAGGTAAAGATTTACGAAGGTCCGGTATTCATACCCAACAATGCTAACTGCCCGCTTTATTTTGATTTTTTTCTCGAATAAATAATTTTTTATATTTATTAATATAAATTTGCACAGACGTAATCAATTATTTGTATCAATTACAAAAATAACTTGAGGAATTACGACAAAATATATTATTCCATAATAAATAAATTTATAAAAACAAAACAAAAAAAATAACGCGTATGTGTTATAATACAAAAAAATCATTCCACTTTGTTTCAGGAAATTTAAAAATACCGTAATAGTTTCGTTTTGCAAGTTTGAAATTCAACAATGTTCAATCATGCGAATTATTCGCGTCAGCTGATACTTGACTGCAGTGACGTCAATGTCCCGACAGTATAAAAACTAAGCGGACGCTGTCACATGACGTGGGACTTAATAATGAAAGTCCCTGCGTGACTGGCTCAAACCGATTGTGCGGGAGTTTAGTTTTACGGCGTGGGATCGGATACCGACTTTCATCACATGCTAAAATTAGCCAAAGCCGAAGAGCATGCGGCGATTCATAAAAGCCGTCGACAAGGACTTGCGTAATATTGCGATGCTCAAAGGAGAGACGATTGAATTTTATTGACGAATTCGTTTTGTCAAAGAGAGGTAGATCGTTTTCGATCCACGTGTCCGCCTGAACTGACCCGCGCGTGTATGTTAGCCCTAATATAATAAAACTCTTTCGATCGGATAGTATCAAAACGCCATTCTAAAGTGTAAAGTATGCGTTTGCGTTCTTTAGTTTCTTATAACGGTTAAAAACGATTTTTAAATACGTACCAAGAGATTCCTTACTTGGCGAAAATGTAGAGAAATCCTTTTATTTTTCGGTACTATGCATGTGCAAAATTAGAATTAAATATGATCCAGTTATGTAATTAGCGAGCGCCATTGCATGCCAGCAATATTTTTTAGTTATATGGCCGAATAATAGTGATAAATATTATTTATATGCTCGCTAATAGATATCGAGTAAAAGATCTTTAGATTAAAAAAATAAAAAATATTTTGCAAGACAAAAAATCATGCAGTATTCATCCCATACAATCGGATTTTCACGGCATTATTATTTCGTTATCATCGTTACTATTCTTGTATGGTCTTGTATAAAATCTAATACTGCTAAATTAAATCGCAAGTAATTATTCTTTAAATGCATGATATAACTAATCATTTATTTTTTGACAATCAATTCGTTATTTTACTTCCAAAGTTATATTTCATTTTCATTATTGCTTAAAAATAGATAAGATATAACAATATCCAACAAAATGCATTTAAAAATTAATAAAAAAAGCTCTCAGGATTATTGTAAAAAAAAAATAAATAATTTCATCGAACATCTTCGATGAAAATCGAGTTGAAGTTATCCAAGGAGTATTGAAATATAATATTTTGCATAAAGCAATGTAATTCCTAACAACTTCACTTGGGCCAGATTACTGAATGCTCATATACTCGCACAACGACCCAACGATTCGAAATGTTCACATATCGGTTGAGAGCGTCATAGGAGTTCCCAAATCTTAAATATTGTTCGAAGAGATAATCAAAATCGCAAAGTGATACTAATACATAGGCGTGACACCACTTTTGCAATTCTGCGGTAATATCGCAAGATTTTCAATTTTATACATTAGTGCGTGCGGCATAAAAGAAATTTCGTGTACGCACGCCACGTCTTGCATATGGAATGAAATGAGAATTTCTCAAAATCGGATGCATTTTTATAAAAAAAAAAAAAAAACAATGTTTTGTGATTGTGATAATGAAACATTGCTTGCACAATAGAAACAATCATGCATTAAGACTCGAATTAGTCTCATGCAACAATTTTCGTTTATAGTTCGACTATTACGCGGTCTTTTGATAAAATTAAATTCATGTTTTTTTTTTTCTTTATGCCTTAAGATTCTGATAAAAACATAAATTATTAAAGAAAAGAGAAAACAATCTTATGATAAAAATTAAACATTTATAAAATTTAATTTAATTTGTTGGCATTTGATAATATCTTCTTTTCTCAAGAAGCATGCAATAATTGTGCATTCCTTCTAATGTATCCATGGAAAGACGTAAGCACGAGGCGATGAATGGATGATCGTTATTATTCAAGCTCAATCAATTTTTCCTCCAGCACAGGTAAAACTTATTGGAGGAAATATTTTTCAGTTTTTTTTTTTTACATGGTGAATTCATACCGAATGAACAAGCGACTCAAACTACGAGAAATATGACGATGACGATAACACTTTTCACATGGATACAATTCTCATTTCAACCAAAGATTTATTATACGATGCCAAGTATGCCCCGCACATTTTTATATCGGCACACTCGACTTATCGTACGAAATCAATATATAATGATATAAACGCGAATTTTCAACCTTAAACCAGAGTCGTAGAGTATAAAAATTGATTTTTCATTAATTTCTCATAATCAAAAAATGTAAATTCAATGTACTTTGTAAAATATATTAAAAATTTTACATATATCGTATATCCATTAAAAGTCAGTTCAGATTTTCTTGTTCATGTATGATACATCTATATACATAATATATTATAGTAATCATAAAACAATTTTATATTAAAAAAAAATGTATATTATATTTAATATAAAAACATATACATAATATGTATATTTAACATAATTTAATATATTTAATATTTTCTATATTTATTTTTATTTATATATATATATATATATATATATATATATATATATATATATATTAATTTGATGTATTTTTAATATTTTATTGTGGAAAATAAATTATGACTCCATGATTCAAAACATGTTCGAGATTCGCACGACTCCGGTCAGAGGTTAATGTTAAAGCCACACGAGAGACTTACCTTAGACAGCTTCTCGCCCTCGTGATGCGGCAGCAACGTCCTGAGCGATTGGAATCCGGCGTTGATGCTCTGCATACGACGTCGCTCGTTGCTGTTGGCGATTTCTCGCCGTATTCGCTTCTCCTGCTCCATCGCGTGGCTGCGCGGCGTGACGACACGGCCGACGTTGCTGATACCGCTGCCGTTGCTCAAAGCAGCGCTATGATTATTAACCCGTCGGCCAATTCCCACGTTTGCCTTAGATTGTGGTGGTTGCTGCGATTGCTGCTCTTGCGTATCAGCGACTTCGGCGACCGTCACACCCGTGGTCACCGAGCCGTCGTCCACCGTCTCGACGCTCCTGTAAAAAAATAAATTATAAAATATATAAGTGGAATTTTTCTTCACAAAAATCAGAATTTTTAACGATGTTTTGATGTTTGGCTGGAATGATAAACGACACGCTATGATCTTATTATTAGTGGAAAACGAGTGCGTAATCTATAAAATATATAATTTATGTGTGTAATTATCTATAATCTGTATCTATGTATGTAATTAAAAATTTATTTATTTTAATTAATATCAAATATATGTATAGATATATTGATATATAGATTTTTTGCATAGAATTATGGGAATTAAATTTTCATAGATTGTGCCGAATAATTTCCCGAATACCTTATTATGCATCACACATATAATTACGCAAAACAATAATGTTTAAGTCTTTAAAAATTTAAAAGTTAGGATCCTTGAACTTTTGTATCTTTGCACATTTAAAAACGTCAATTTATTTTAATTACTTCATGTAAACAGCTGCGCGTATATCTCGTTATTAAAGAAAAAAAAGAAGATATTTCCGTTGGACGATAAACATTTGCGGTCAAAGTATTTCAGCACAAATATCAAACAGATAAAGCTACAAAACCGAAGCGATGCGAGCGAGAAGGGATATTTACACGCGTATGGCCATTTGGACATGCATGATGCGTAATGTCTTACTGAATTTTCTACCGTTGTTGTGGGATTGTGCGACTCGTATCGTAGCGCAAAGGCTTTTAAGAAAATTGAAAGCAAGGTGGCTTTTCCCTTCCCTTTGTTTTCATTTCACCTCGAACGCGTGCGGCTTGGTTACGACGACGGACTTGTCGATGGTTGGATTCAGGGTCAATGAAGCGAGACCGTTGATGCTTCTCGGCGGCAGCGCCAAAGATTTGCTTGCGACACATCTGTTTCGATTACAGAGATATACGTCGCTTTAAAGTATGTTATGTATTGTTTATCCTCTCTGAATCGTTTTGTTATTACTGTCATCCAACTGTATTATATATACTGTTCTCCTCTGTTTACATTTTTATATTTATGTGAACTAGAGAGTACTTTATGAGTACAGTATACGATTGATGTTCTGTTAAAATATGATATCACGTATTTCTAATAATCTACCATTCATTACTTTGTTCGTATGACAAGCTTCTTCCCCATTCTTCTTTTTAGAATTATTCTAGAAACAATCTCGATATGATTCAAATTATATGCGTGATTCAAAAACTGTATACTTTATAATATATATAAAAAGTACCGTGAGTTATGTACCTAAGTTTTTGTAAATAATTTTTCTATTCACACTTTTTCTCAACATAATTTGTATCGTTGGTGTGTTTGCATAATTTTGAGAAATTATAATAATTTTGAAAAATTAATAATATCGATTAACTTGTTTTAAACATTAAGAAAATTAATATACGCGCGCACACAATATGTATTATTAAAATGTTGTTAGAAAATTATATATATATATATATATATATATATATATATATATAAAATCTCATTAAATTTAACAATACATATTACATATAAAATAAAACAGTACACACAAGTGACATATTACATATAAATATGTTATATATTATATAAAATATTATATATATAAATTATATATCATTAATTTTAAATCTTGTTACATTTTAATAGACATTTCTAGTTTCATGTTTATAGTATATATTGCACGTAACTACCTTCAAAGGTACGTCACGCAAATAATGGAGGCATAATAATATATAACGCACGTACGCTATCGGGAAATCATAAATGCATCTCATCATAATATAAAAGTCAGCTGTAAACACGCTATAACGTGGCGTAAACATCAATTTTAGTAAAGAGCAAGTATAAAATATTTAGCGCTATCAACATCGAGATTCGTTTCATATTTATCGTGCTAAAAATAATCATGATAGATAAAAATAATAAAAAATGTACACAGAGTTTAAGAAACATTTCGGAATTTTATACAAAAAATATTATAACATAAATTATAATTTTTGAAAACACAAAAAGATACAATCAATTTTACCAACTTCAAAATAAAATTTGCTAAATTTAGTAATGTTCTTCAATTTTGTTTTATTAATAATATCGATAATTCGTTAAATTATTCATATATTTAAAATATGAAAAAAGTTTGGCTATTAATACCTACAAATACTGTTATATTCATGTATCCTATATCTTGTTCAATCTAAAAATCATTTTTGTTTCAAAATTAATACTAAAATTAAGAGATTCATTTTTTAAATCCATCGAAGTCATGCACTTATGTCTGATTACATAGTTAAATCCACTTCGGTGAACTTATAAATAAATTAGCAAAGTCTTTAATAATACAGTACTTATTCCGCAATTGTATCGTAGACCAAGTTATAAGTAAAATCGGTAAAGGAGGAAATAGCAAAACAGCTGACAAAATTATATGTTGAATAGTAATAAGAAAAGCAATAGGAAAGACAGTTAAAAGAAAGAGAAAGATCGAGATAGTGGATATACCGCCGTAAGAATGACTCAGCAAAGAAGACTGTGACCTTGCTCTTTGCTCCGAAATGCCACGTATCGATAATACAAACGAATGTGAAAGCTTTCACCAAAAATTATTACGTAAAACGTTATATATATAAATATTATTTTTATATATGTAGTTATAACATAAGTTTCTCTCTTACTCTGTTAAAAATATTAGAACACTTCTCTGGAATTTATTAAAATTTGATTATTCTGAATTTACATTAAATTTAAATAAAATTAATTCAAATCAATAAAAATATACATAATTTGTAGATGGATAAACTTATATAATTAAAATAATAAGATACTTTAAAAAATAATGCAATTTAATTTACAACGTAAGAATACTTATTGCTATAGAATATATTAACAAACAACTATAAAAGTATGTAAAAATACGAAAGATGTCTTTAAATTTCACGATGCTTTATTGACCACTTGTCATATCCAGTAATTTTCTTAAACTGAAATATTAACAGTTACTCATTCGAAGATGTCACTCAAATACCGCATAACCACGATCAAATGTACAGAGGCATAATCGTACATCACGCGCGATGCAATAACCCATGTCACAATCATCTATCAAAGATTTCACAATGGCCGAAGTCTGTTGTAACATAGCATTCTAACTCTCATTCCCAATCCCGTACCTTAAAAAACGAAAAATTTTCCACAATGTTGCAATACGTCGTTAATTTATGAATTAAACTGTATAAAATGAAGACGCGATCACAGTTGTCTTGTATAATAATAGTCAAATCCAATACTGTCACTCTAATATCAAAATAAATCACGTTCCATTATAGTTTTGTTCGTTTTCGAAACAGCCGTCTTTTCTCGCGATATAAAAGCAGCTCAATTGTTCAGAGTAACACACACTTTGGATTGAATCAGGCCGCGACATTCATCGGCGATCATTCATAACAGCACGTGGAGGTCCACGGAACCAGAAATCCACGTGGCATACTCTCATCGAGTGGTTATATTAGATCAGCTGGTACGCCGGCGGCTTGCTGGCTGGATGGTTGGCTGTCGTGACGTCAGCTCGTTCGTTCGCCGGATACCCGTAGAGCGCTCGCTTGGCCAGATCAGTTGCGGCGAAGTAGGTCGACGAAGTGGATAGAACTGCCTTCCTTTTCACCCTGAAATCCTGCTACTCGTACGAAAAAGAATACGATCGTGCCGCAGACAACCCTATATAAAGCATCTAATATTTCTTTTAAATTATTATTTATCGCGCGCCTTGTATTGTTATTTTATGATCACTTTCCCTCTTTGATGATGGTCACTTGAATATATTTATCTGAATTAAATAAGATTAACAAATAAAAATTGTTTGTTAATCTCTATTTTTATCTCCTAATTTTTAGTATACATAGTTTTTAAATTTAGTTACAGCTATGATAACTACAGCTGTGATGAATCACGTGTTATCGGTCTGTGCCACAACCGTGATAAGCAGTCGAACCTGCAAAAGATAATTTCTTACAAGGTTACACGATACTCATGCTACATGTGCCAACGAATTATCTTTTATAATAGAAAATTAAAAAAAAAAAAACAATAGCACTTATACAAATCATACGCGACGTACAGTTCAGAAAAATATTAAATAGTCGAACAAATTAAAAAGTCAACGATTATTTTTTTCTAATTTTTAAAATTTTGCAACATTATTCCATATTACTCAAAAATCCTACTTTAAAAGTAATAACTCCAGGACATGTCTGCTGTATTTTAATGCATTTCGATTAAATAATTTTTATTTTTTATTGTCTCTATGTATTATAATAAAAATTTCCTACAATATGGCGAAAAGAAAACTATTTATATAAAGTGCATTTTTTTTAAATATTATATTATAAAAGAAATTGACTTTAAATAATTTTTTTCCTCGCATTTCAAACGCGAGAAAATATAACTTTGTTTTGTCAAAAATTGATCGATCGTATGGCACATCGAGAGGCAAACCGCGTGTCACGTTCTACTACATTATATCTGTCAGAGATTATCTGCCAATAAATGAATAGACTTTAGAGAACGATCGCTAAGCAGCAAGATCTATGTTCTAATTATAACCTCACGCATTTTACTATTAAGTAACATCGTACGATGAAGATCGACGATAAAGATGAAGAACACGAAGCGGAAGAGAAAAAAATAAGAATAACAATATAAAGTAAAATATTTGCGTATCGAGACGCTTTGTCATTTTTTTATCCAGGTCCAGCCGCACTCGCGAATTTTCGTTTATAGGTAGAAAAGAGAACGTCTTCATGAGAGATACACACAGACAGACACAACGGTATGCGCGTCTGGCGCACGCGCGCGCTAATATTGGTTGTGTATGTGTGTGCGTTATGCATCGGTGTACGCGACTGTACGTCGTCCGCTCTCGGTCGACTCGCCCGCGTGAGTCACCAACAGCTGATGGCTGGCGCCACTCAGCTGGTTGTTACCGGTGCCTTTGCACGAGCGTCGCTATCTGCAGCCGCCTATCAGCTGCGGCTGACTAGGAAACCGCGGTCGGAAAGTATGTACGTGTCTCGGAAAGAATGTCGTGAAAAAGTAATCTCTCTGCAGTACGCGCGTTCCAGATGCTACGCGATTCTAAATTCTTTAGATAGTCCCCTATCCAAGCGGACGATGATAATCGTTTGTGGCTGCTCGCAACCGGGGATAGAACAACGTCTCTCGTTGCAATCTAAATTTATTTTCGTTGTTGCGCGTTTGTATATTAATGTTATAATATTAATATTAATATTATTTGTACCGAAATATATGATAATCGCATTCAAGTTATCGTAATTTCGCGCATAATCATTTGCAATTTTAGCTAGATGTGGAATATGCAAATGTGCGGCGGCATAAACATATTGAAAATTCCAGTGACGTATTTTGCATGATTTAGCAGAGGACTGAAGAAAGTCAACCAGAAAATAAGAAGGGCAGGAAGGTGCATTGAGCATTCCGTAACAGTGACACACGCAGGTATTGCAGAATAGACGACCTTCCATTTGCATATTCTACGAGAGTGATTCTAAGAACATTGCATAACGCGATTCTACTGCATTTTACGATTTCTCCTTTTTTTCCTATTAACGGCTACAAAAATAACTGTCGGCTGGCGTCAGTCAGTTGCCTGTTACTAACGCTTCTACACGATATCTGCGACGGTCTATCAGCTGCGAATGACTAACGGGAGACGGCGCGAAAACGGAGATAAAGATGAGGCGCGGATTGCTCATAAACAGTAAACGACCTTGTGATACTTTCATTTATAACGTTTCATTGAGATTTTTGCAAGAATTCAAATTTTGAGTCTATTTTACGCAATTTTGCTTAACATTAGCATGTAATAAACGGTATTCTACATTCTTTAAACTATGTAATTTTTTCATTTAAATATAATTTTTTAAATGCAAATTGTAAAAATTCGTCATAGTGTTGAAGTAAATAAAATGTAGTTCTATATCGTTAAAACTTTCTATTTTATCTAGGAAATTATTTTAATATATCTAATTTTAATCCATCAAGTAATTTTATGCAAAACAGATTAAATAATGTGGAAAAAGAAACAAGTTGCAATTATTATGACGAATTTCTTTCTTCATCTATGGATTGATTTTCGACTAACTTATTCTCTGACCTAACCCAAAGCGAGATCTGCTCGCAGTAAAAATTCCAGCGAGTCACCCTATATAGAGGCTCAAGGCCAAGCTCGTCCGGCACAGCTGAAGTAATACGTGTCTCTTCCCGATTGGTTGATGCGTATAAGTGTGCGTGTGGGTTTACGTTAGGGTCTCCGGAACACCCTCTTTGTGCCTATCCACCCTAACAGCTATTCCCGGAACTCGTTTCTAACAGCTAAAACCCATCGTGAAGGCTTGTCTTTCCTTTTCTTCCTCCAAGTTCCAAAGTGTCGTGTCAGTTGACGAATCGATTCCTTAGTGAAAGTAACATAGTTTGGCAAACTTTTAGTTCAAAATTTTGAAAGATTATTGAATCGTGCAGATCTGTAAAAATTTTTTTGAAAAATATCTGATGTTAAATTTTTTTTTTTAAATCAATGCTTGCAAGTATAAATTACAAGAGATTTACATTATATGTAAATCAATATATTTCAAAAATTCTTTATAAATTTAATCTTTTTATAAAAAACCTTATAAAATGTTTTTAATAAAAAAAGAAAAAAATCAATTTACAAAAATTCGGCAAAGATGGAAAAAGATTAGACCTTTTAAAAAGGCTGATTTTATTATATAAAAAGCCTATAATATATATTATTATTGTTATATTTTTTATTTATATTCTTTTAATATCTTATTTCTTTTTGTAATAAATAAATAACTAAGTAAATAAATAAATAAATAAAGATAAAAATATGACGCAAAAATTACGGAACTTTTCATCAAAGAAAATGGAACCTTCTGAACTATAGAAGAATCTGAAGAAAAAAAAAAATCCGAACAAGAAGGTAAGAAGAAGATAAACATTTGGAAGGGAATTTTCGTGCGAACGCAACTGTCGTCGGCAGATGTTAACGGGATCAGGATCAGAAATAGGCAACAATAGGTTTCTCTCTTTCCCGAATATCTGGCTGGAATGGTTTACATCTATATGCCATCTAGCTGAATGAAAATAGTGACGTAAAATATTTTTGAATCTAAGAAATAAAGAAATGTGTTATTTGGTGCGTACGAGAGAGCGGAAATAAAATATATATTATATATTTTTTTACAAAAATAAAATAAATTAGAGTAAAAAAACACGGAACAAAGTAAAACATTAATATTCGAGATTTATATCTTTGCAAATTTAATAGAACAAAATGTTATATAATATGAATAGAATATGGATCTGAGACTTTAATCATGGTTACAAATACGAAAAAGATTTTATAAAACTAAGTGTACTCGAGCACAATTTGAAAACCCTACAGACGTCTGACAATGAGTTCTCTTGGCTTCCACGATCCGTCTTGACCATCGGAATAAATCGCCAATAACAGCCAATAACGATCGGCCGACTATTGTTGGCTCACGTCGCGCGATCTCTCGAGACGCCAGTTGCATCTGCGGCTTCCTAGGCGCACGATATCAAGTTACACGCACACATGAGGACAAAATAAGAGAAGAGATGCACGCACGCAGATGTCTTTGGCAGTAACGGCTAACGACGGCGACGACGAAACGACGATGCCGCCGCGCGCTGCTACTAGCATGGCTCACAGCGCACGGGATGAAATGAAGAACGAGAATGGGTATGAGATTGGGAACGGCTAAGGCATATATTTAGCAGTGTGACGTAAGACGCAGCCCAACGGGCGCCACGTCGCGAATCGTCTCTACGTGGCCTTTTCCCTACCATCTCTCATTCTCCGGTCGCTTCATCTTTTTCTCTTCCTCTTCACCTTCGTTCCGATTGAATTTACGCAAAACATTAGAACAAATCGATAGAATTTCGGATATGTCGAGTCTTCCATTCAAAGATTTCTCTCTGTTTATTGTTAAATTACTTTTAACTGCTTGAATATTTTATAAACTTAAATAATTTTAATCGATTTTCTTGTATTTAACATGAATTATAAGTATTTAATAAATTTTATATTTGTGATATATAATATGAAATAAATATTCAAAATTAAAAAAATTACATATTGTGTACATACTAATATATCACAATAATACTATTTCTTATAATTATATGCCAATATTAATATTTGATTATCTAAATATGAAGACGTGTTATTATCTAAAAAAACTAAGTTTAAATATTCTAGTATTTCTAGTTTTTTTTTTTTCGCAGACGTAACGTCAAAAGTTAATCGATCTGTGTGCTGTCTTATCGATTTAAAAAATCATTGCGTTTACTTAAGAAACGTTCTCGTATGTCGCCTCGTTAATTCACAGGTGTTTCACTCGCACATAACAATCAAAAGAATTCGGTTCGTATTTAATGACATGCGCGCGTGCGTAAATATATTATACTCTTAATCATCTGGGAGGGGAAACACCTGCGATGTGAAAACAATGACAATTTATATAGATGACAATTGGAATGCGTGCGTAAAATGACGTGAGTCAACCAGCTGTCGAACTCGGTTCGAACGAGACAGCGAACCGAGGCGCGAATGACAGACCAGTAATTTATGTATTGCGTCAGATTAAAACAACACACTCCTTATACTTAAACTCTCTGACGCGTGACACGAAATGCTGCATCCTCTTGTGCGTCAACAATCGTCCAAAAGAAAACACCCTTTATCGTGAACGTTATCATGTCTGTCAATCGTGCATCACGAACATTCTTACAATTTTAATTACGCTTATCGATCATAACCAATCCTAGGCATATGCAAATATGCCTAAAAGAAAAAGAAAATATAGCAGTTTAATGTTTTATGTGGCACTTCTCTACTATTGTGATTCATCAGACAGTCATCGTAGAATTAAGCTGATGAAGAATAACTGGATTTAAAATGTTTTATTCTTTTCTTCTATTTTTCTATGTTAAAAAATATTATGTATTTTAAATATATCTCAAAATCAGTAATCAGTTCATATATTCTGAAGAGTCCGGATTATATGCTATAGATTATAGTTCAGTCGAAAGATCTTTCTTGATGTATACATTCAAAAAAAACTGCCTGTTCTTAATCGCATTTTCTAAATATCAAACTTTGTAAAAAAAGCTAAAAGAGAACTAAAAACAGCAGGTATCGTTGGTCATTCCTTCTTTCTTTATTACTAGCTCAAAATAACGTAGATAGTTTGTAAGGAAAAATTTAAATCTTGATCAAGTAAGAGGAAATATAAAGAGATGTTAAAAGAGAAGAGCTATCACATTTTCTAATCGTTCTTATTGCTATATCGTTTTAATATTTGTCACAACTTTAGCAAGGCTAGTTTAATTTTTTAATATATATAAGATTAATATTAATATTTTTATTTATATTCTCAAAAAAGATTTTGTTCTAAAAAAAGTTTTATCGCCATTTAATAAAATATAAAAGAATTAAAAGAGAAATGCGATATGTTTACAATTAAAATTTATGTGTTATTGATATTCTGTGAAAGGTATAAATTTCACTGCAACAATCCTCAGTACGATATAGAACATAAAATACATATGTATACACACACATACACACACACACACACACTAGCGGTATTAAAATAAGACCAATAGTGGCGAAGAAAAGCATCGCATGAATACTTAAATAAAGATGAAAGAGGAGCGTGAGACGGAGGCATTATTCCCGTGTCTGAGGTCGGTCCCTTCACCTTTATCTGTATATGACACCTCCACGAGCATACGATATTTGTGTAAGCGGCGTTTGCGGTGCGCGACGGATATGTGGAGCATAAGAGGTCAACAGAGAAGCCATTGTTGTCTGCTGTCAGACTGCACAACTGAAAGGAGTTTCAAGATCATCTCCATAGTTTAGTCGCGCTTATTCTTTACGAAAAACGGAACGCTGTGCGCCGTAAAAATTATATTAAGGCTTTGTGTGTATAAAATGCATCGAATGTTCTGCATCGTGAGAATATTTGTAGACATTTGTAATTTTGAAATATACTAGAAATATATTAGAATTCATATTTAAATTTTTAAAATTAATAAATTCTAATACGCGAAATTTTAATGTAATCGATATACGTTGTGTAGAAAATTTCTTGTAAGATAATGGAGGATATTTTTTCATGCTTTTAATAATTAATTTGTTTTATAAAATAATGTAAATTAATGTATATATAAAACGTGTAAATCTTTTGATTGTTATACGAATATTATGAAAATGATGTAAGCATTGTAAGCACGATTTATATAAGAAAAAAGTCGGAGGGTACACAAAAAAGTAAATTAAATTTTTCATTAAAAAGAAATCGCATCGCTACCAGTTTGAAATATCCGATTAAGGGAAACCGGTAGTTAAATATTTCTAGCTAGACAACAGCTGGCTGTTATTTCCAGTTACAAAAAACTACACCTGTTACTTGATACTCGTTCCTATGCAAAAGTCGTACGTGCACACGTGCGGCCATTCGCATTTTTACAGTCCAAGGATCGCGCGCGAACAGTGAATTCCGCATTGGAGTAAACGGCTCCGCGCGACCTAATCCACCATTCCTGAGAAAGAGGAAGAACGCAATTCGTAACTGACAATGAGCCCCGAGCGACTGTTCCGGTCGCGATAACGGTTCGCGTCGCAGTTTATGCGCAGACGATCCTAGACACGCGGAATCAGGAGTCTCATTCATGCTCTCTATCTCGCACTCACACCCACGCGTTCCGATCGCGCAAACGGAGGAGAGGGAAAAGGAGAATGCGGCGTACGTAAGCGCGGCCATAAAGAGAGAGAGAGAGAGACGGGAATACCGGCTCGTCGATGGCCATCCGGCTCGCAGACGGTTACGAAGCGACTAGCCTTGCTAACGAAAGCTTGCCGATCTAGCGTCGGACGATCGCGTACGTTGCACCGGAAAAATTGCGTAGTCTTCGTTGGGTTAGGTCACGTTCCTGTCACTTGTTTATTTGCAATGTCAATAATTTACGATCTATCCGGGGATCTATCCGTTAATTATTCGCCAAGGCAAACATTTGCATAAGATATACGATGAAAAATAATTATTAGTAGCAATATTGCAATATCTTTTGCGATAAAATAATATAGGACAGAGCTCACTTGTATTGTACAGTAACTACATTATAAAGCTCCACGTCACAGAGATAATATCATTAATTTGTTATTATTGAGCACAGCGCTGTGTAGTCTTCTTTACAACGTGTGAAATATTGTGGAACACGGTTCGTTATATTGTGCGTTGCACTGTACGGTTTATAGAAAAGATTAAAAGATAAATTTATCATTAATTTTAAATTAATTATTGAAAAATAGTATTGTATGAATTATAGCGTGTTCTTTTGTAATTTCATATAAAATTCTGCAAATTAAAACTCATACACTCGTGTATACTACATTGTAGAGAGGCTCCTAGCTAGTTCCTAAAATAAAGATCCCCGTATTGTCTATTTACATCTATCGCGGTAGCTCTCTGTCTTCATGAATTGTATAAGAGAATCGCGCTTATTAAATTTACCTTGTCAATTATTAAATAGTGACAGAGATGATAATATTGTATAGATTATTGCGGGGATGCGGTTGCTTGTACATAGTATGCAATTATCGTGGTTCTTAAAATAAAGACTGCGCTTGTTTGCTTATGTCTATCATCGCGATAATACATATATTCACAGCGAGAAATGAAATCAAGTATGTACACCTTCTATTAATTATAATAGTGATATCGCAGGTTACAGTATGTGTGCAACGCCAATAAAGTATTCCCGCACATATATATATATACACACGCGAGTCATACTGCGAAGTCATGTTCCAGATAAGTGCAGGTAAATACAGGCCCGTTTTGTCTACTTATGTCTATCACGACAAGGCACAACTCCTATCTATTACGGACGTTATGCCGCAAGTAGCCGGCCTATCATTCGCATTGTATTTGCATGAAACGATAAAAACACGGTCCGGAAACTCGGGGAGATCGTCTTTATCGCGACGAGTGGATGAATATATAGGATGCATTGCGAATGTTCAACCCAGTTAAACATGACCGGCAGGAAGTCACGGGGGATAATGAGATTGAAAAAAAATATGCAGTTGCGACAGGTGTTAAGCCCATTCCTAAACGAAGCCATTCAAACGTCTAGATTTCACAGTGAAATGACATAACGCGGCGTCGCGACGTTTCCTTTGCATGCCTGACATATTGTTACGTTCGAGGTGCAATAATCAGTAAATGCAATATTCGTCATTCGTTTCTAATAAGTGAAAATAAAAACGTAAAAACGTAGTTTTAGCTCGTTGGAGCCAATGTTTTTTTTTTTGTTTTTTTTTTTTGTACTCTCCGAGAATTTTTCACCTATTATTATATTTCCAACCACATATTTTTTTCTAAAATATGTATAATTATAATAATTTTTCTATCTCCATATTTATATAGTAACTTTATATCTCACACGACAATTTCAACGCGTGATGTTAACTTATCAAGATCAATGACGTTTCTTTGAGAGAACGCGTTTGCGAATTACGTCGTGGATACGACATACGGCATGCACCATCATCAGGTACACGCGCACCCAAATGCAGAGGTTAAGCCGGTGCAAGTAGGTGCATCGTGCGAAATATATAACTCACTTATCGCATCTCGCTCCCTCTCGCTCGCTCGCGCCTCTCGCACATTGCATCGTGCGCTCTCGCGGCACGAAGGTATATATCTTCCATGTATGTATATATACTACTTAAAAAGCAATGTACGCGCGTGATATGGTGCTCTGCTATGTTGACCGTGGTCAGGATTGGCTCGACCCGAGCCGTTTATTAAGCCACCAACTTGCATACGCGAACTAGCAGGCGTACGCAAAAAGTGCATCGAGGTGAGACGAGGTCGCTTCTAGTTTTGGAATGCGGGATAAACAGTAAAAAGCTATGTGCGTCGTTTTTGCACGTATTTGCGCATGAAACGTGAAATAATCGATAAACAGTTTAATGATTTGCCTAATGAAATATACCTCGCATAACCATTTCATATTGATAAATATTACTTAGACATCATTGAATCGATATTTTCTTTTTATCTATGTATCTATGTATCTAATCGATATACACTTACGAGCTATACAAAGAGCATGCATATTACATAATTAGGATTATGCAAGAAATTACTGTCGTGATATTAAAAACATGTTAAAAATATTATTATACGGATTATACGACCAATTGTGAGTTATTGATATACATAATATTCGAAAAATAATATAAAAATATGTAAAAAAATAGATTTTATTATAAAAATATTAAATGTCAAAATTTTACATGTACACATAAAAAATAAAAAAAAAAAATCACATTTAATATTTAATTATTTACAACTGTAACCACCTCAATTGTACGTTATAAGCAAAAGTCGACGAGTGCATTTGACAAACATATATGATAAATATAATTTACATTTCTCTAAACCATTATCAAAAAATAAACTAATTGTGAGAAATATATACAGAGACAACATGCGCCAGAATAAATTATTTTATCAGTACGCGCAAATTTATCGTAATTGGTAATGCAAGAGCTATACTGATTACGTAACGACAGACTGTTTGATGGATTGATATCGTACTTGTCGTGCGATTAGCGGATAAGCACATGTGATGTGATTTCGTGCGTTCAATCTAACTTTGGTGTCAAAGTTATGGATTGCGCGAAGGAAGTTTTGGAAATAGTTTCTCCTCGTAACGCGCCGCCATAACACGCTATGAAAAAGACGAATTTATTATCATATAAAAAAACTTATATAATGATAATATAGGATAACGTAAGTAAAATGCATTTGATTAATGATGAATTATACATATAATTTAGATACATAAAAATGTTTATGAGCCATCTCTCCACTGTTTCCACTATCATATCACAATTAAAAACATAGAAATAATATAGCACAATGTGATGCAATGATATGATTACACATATGTGAAAAACTAAATTATTACTTCCACTTATTATTTACACTGGTATGTCGCGTACAATAATCATTGAATTTACGCTTGATACCAATTGTAATAATCCTTGAAGACAACAGCATTGACATTTACTTTTATTATCATGGCGTACGCTGTTTCATATGTTTTACACCATACATAATGTTTTGCATATGGCGCTTACTTCATATTATTCACATCTTTTATGATAACTTTTATGATAACCAAACATTGCTGCAATGTTCTCTGCTGTATAGGAATGATCTATGATAATGAACGAATTTTTGATATATCATTAAATATTTTAACATATTTTATTGAGTACAAAATATTATATGTTATTATGTTATCTATATCACACAAGGATGCGTCTGTAGACACCAAAGTTATTACGAAAAGCGTCAAGTATTACTTTATTTTCTATATACGCGCATATCATTATTAATAAAACAGATTTGAATAAATAGAATGAACAGATTATGAATGAAGTTGTAGCTTCCAGGATTCGGCACTCAAAGATAGAGCGATCGAGAAACGAGCGAGCGCAATGCAACGATCATGAGTATGTAAACAAGAAGTCGAGCCGAAGTGCGGCATGCTTGGAGTTATTTATAGAAACCGATTATTGTGCAACAAACGCGGCAGCTTTACGTAACGCGTATAGCGGCATTACATACACATATACATACATACATACATACATACATATATATATATATATATATGATATGTACACATATATGACCGACTCTGTCGGTCACTCGGCTGTACACAAAAGAATACTTTCCTCGCACCTTCCCTCTTTGTTCTACGATCGTTGTGCTCTAACGTGAGACAAAAAAAAACCATAAGCCACGCCATACACACAAGGAAGACGCAAAAAATGTCTCGACATACTTGGTTGAACTGGCGATGTTGCGTTGCGGGCTTCGCATTGGGTTTACGCTTTTAAAATAACTTTGTATCTTCATCATAATAATAAAGATTTCATGTAAGTTTTTTTTTATTATAACGGATTATTTGCAATCTCTGAGATTTATATAACTGTTTATTGTATATCAATATGTTATAATAACGTACACAACATAATGCATAATGGATAAAAATATATAGATAAAGCTCATATTTATGAAAAAATTATTTAGTAAAACTATGAATATATAATTTTGACATAAATAAAAATAAAAATTTATCCTTTGCATCTGTATATTCTTTTATATAAATAAATACATAGAAAAAGCTATAGAAAAGAGAACCCGTTTTATTATCTAGCTCTCAGCTAAGTAATACTACATGTATCGCTAGTAAAAAATATCAAATATGACAAAAATTATTTAATCGAAATAAAAGATAATGATTATATGTATGCGAATGTATATTTTAATCTGAGAGCGTATTCCATGCAAAAAAAAATATATATCCCTTATTCAATTCGTTAAACGCATAGACATATGCATGCGATTCTAGAGATATAGAAAAATATTTGTTTCCATAAAAGATTACGAATTACATGACATAAGAGTGAAATGCGGATGTGTGGATAGAGCGCGCGGTAATGGAAGAAATGTCACACGCGCGCGACAGAAAAAGGGACGTCGGCGCCGAGCGCGAGCAAGCGCGCGCGCCATGCTTGTTGGGCGTGAACGCGTAGAGAGTCGGGAGCGGCGGAGAAGATCCGCGAGAGTGCCGGCGCGGCGCTACGCGTCCCTGCATTTCCAGCGGAAAACAAGCTTTCGGGGAGCTCGCGGCGGAGGCGACGCGACGTCACGATCTCACACGCACACATCGGCCAGGCCGCCAGCGATGGATATCAGGCGCCGGCCGGCCGGCCGGCTTCAACAGCTGTGTGGCTCGCTCTCTCGCGCGGTTCGATGACGACATGACGACGACGACGACGACGACGACGACAATGATGATGATGCCACGGCGGCAGCTACGTTTACGCTTCACGCGAACAGATTGAGGCCGATAAGCAGCCTCTCTGGCACGACACTCTTTCGAGAGAGCCAATAAACCTCGTTTCCCCCTGCTCGCTTTGTCTCGCTCTGTCTCACTTCGATTATACGACGAGCGCGTACTATATAACGTTCACATAACCGAGTCATATCAAACTCGAGTACAGAGTATATATACGAGTATACGAAATACTTAGGTATACGTGTGTATATACGCGCGCTGCATGCATCGACACATACGCGTATATGCACATTAACATTACTATCGCGCGTATATACACATCAATCTTTTTCGTAAAGGAAATTTGAAGACTCACCCGCACAGCTCAATCTCCGACTGTTCAGTCGACTCGACGATTTCCTCGAGCAAAATCCGATCGTCACCACCAAACACTGACATATCTCGTCGGTCCGAAGCACTGAGAGTCCCGCCGAGCGAATTTCACGTCCGCGACAGCCGTCGTAGCGGCTGCGGAGAGACGACGAGTTACGCTGCTCTCGATATCTTTTCGTTATCGCTCTCACTTCTTCTCGCGCACTTATTTGCTCCTTTCTTTCTCGCCCGGCTGTTCGTTCGTTCGTTTGTCGTTTGTTCGTTCGTCGTTCGCTCTTTCGCTCGCCCGCCCGACCGACCGACCGACCGCGCACTCCACCGGAATGGAGGAGGGGGACAAACAACGCGCGTTTTATCAAATACGTCTCCGTTCGCGGTATAATATCTGTATGAACGTTAATCGCCACTTCCGGTACACGCCGTGTATCGCGACAGCCCCTTCTTTTCGTCAGCAGATGCCGGCGACGCGCACAAAAGATTCGTCCACGGGACAGCCACACGCTCCGCGCGGCGCGCACACACAACGCCCGAACGCGTTTTGTAATGGCGATCTTTGGCGGGAAACAGCTGAGGGCCCCCACGACGCGCCGTGGATCACTCCGCCGCCCGGCGTCAGGAACGTCACTACGTAGTCCAAGCTCAGGTGTTCCCTTCTCTTCCGAGGCGCCGTAATTTTTCCTTCACTTTTCACTCGCCACCGAATTATACGTACTCTTTTCCGGATAAATAATGTCACAGGCGAGATAGATCGCTGGAAACACTCGCGCGAAATTACACTCGTATGAAAAATTGCACACGCGAAATATGTAATAAGCGTAGTACAGTATCGTTAGAAAATATCGAGTCACACGCACTTACTCGTATTTTCACAAGAGACACTCTCTTTAGGACTGTCAATCGATCTAATTAAGATGCTAGGATGCAGAACGAGATCGTTCTGTTCTCATACGCCGGTTGAATCATCGCGCGCGCGAGTAAGCTTTTTCGCTCATGTTGACGCATCGACGAGGATGCCAGGTGCGATGAGTCCGAGACGACACGTAACTCACATACGTTACCGGCGTACGTACGCGTCGTGGGTGAAACGCGCGTAGAATATGCGCGTGCGATGCGACGAACGCGTTCGCGAAATGAAATTCACTGCGAGATAAGAACACTTGAAAGTCGTGGTCCTCGCCGGGCGCGTACTATCGAGGCGGCCTCGCGCTCGAGTCGAGGGGGAACCGCGCACTTCACTCTGCCCTGAGAGCGACGACTCACTTCAATCCTCTCCCTCCTCTTCCCACCTCTACATCATGGCTCATCCTCACCATCGACTCGCGATTCCGTCTCTCTTGGCGATCGGGTACGGCGTCGTAATCTCGCATTAACGATTCGCGTAAATCCGTGAACTCGTCTGTACAGAGCGATCGCCTATTGCGGGAAATATCCGGCGCCAGCGTGGGACTATTTGCGCGTCGCGTAGGTTTACGCTAGAGGAATGACGCGGCCGCGCGGGAAACATCTGCCAGCTGGCTAAAGCCCCGCCCATAGAATACGCGAGTCTACTCGCATCCCCGCCACTCTCCCCTCCCCTCTTCCCCTTCCCCTCTGCACTCCTCTCCCCGGCCTCGCTGAACCGGCGTCGCGTCGTAAACGTATATATGTATATACGATCGACCATCTGTGTACGGCTATCGGTTATATGTTTGACAGGCTCAACACAGCGTACGTTCTCACGTCTGCGTCGTTCGTTGCTCGACGGAGTCACGTCGCGTTTACGAGGCGCCGGACGCAACGTGAAAGTAGACGATGATCATCGAAGACCACCGGTCATCGCGATGCGTCTCCGCATTATTTATATCTACGCTTTATCGCGCGTTTCAGAATGCAGCTGTTATACTTTTATCTAGTAATATGATCTCCTTCCTTATATGGCATTACATCAAGGACGCTGTGTCTCGAATACAACATGGTGTTCCGAACAAATCAATGAAACAGATTTTTTTTTAGTTGTATGCGTTCCATTACATTAATACTTGCGAATCGGCGCGACATCCTGCGGAGAGATTCTAATTAATAATATTTCGTCGATAACGAAATTTATCGCCTAAATGATATAAATCTGCATTATCGGCGAAAGATATCTGTAGAATTGTAAAATATCAATTGGTGCCATATATGTATTAATTTCGTAAAATTCTATGCATATATAATATTTTTGAAGAAACTAAATCTTGCATTAATTAATTTTAGAGATAATCATATATATATGCAATATTCTTCTTTAACACAGTCATGATTTTATAGAAATAATGTAGTTTTGCGATACATAATTTTAGAATTAAAATAAATGATTATGGCATCATTATCGATTTCATATTATCGATATTTCATGTGCTGTATAAATAATATTAAATTTTATTTTTGTTATCGAGGTAATATGTATGGAGATTAAGAACAATAAACGATTGAAAAATTGATCTTTAACTCAATTAAAATTAAAATTTGCAAAATGTTTTCTTTTTTTTAATCACATATGTGTATATTATAATATTATTAAAAATAAAATGGGACCTTTTTATTGAATTTTGCGATGAATTGAGTTATATATGAATTGCAAATTTATAACCCAAAGACAACTATCATACTATGAATAATCTGATGATAATCTAATAATAAAAAATGTATGCATGCGTATTGCTCCTAAGTCTTTTCTAGTTTTTGTCTAATAATAAAAAGTTTCACAATAATTGTTACAAATTCCTGATAAATATCCATTTTATTTTCTTAACCCTCTATAGCCTACATATTTCTTCATAAACGTATGCAAAAATGTGGAATGCACTTGACAATAAATACAAATCCAGAAATTGATATGTAAATTACAATATGGCATAGAGGGATAAGACATATAATCAATAATAAGTATTTATCTCTCTCTAAGCGTATCTTTTTGTTTGCTCTAGCATTGACAATGACCAAGATGAAAAATTCTGCATTATTGAAAGGTCATATATGTTTTCATTTAATAGTTTTCTATTATTTCATTTAAATATATGATGTTTGAAATTATTACAAAATTTTTAAGACACAACACAAAATAATGATACTTGTTGCAGATTTTTTAGGTAAATTATAATTTAAGCATAAGATTGTACAGTATGAGCTTTGAAACTTAGATAATATTGCCTTTTTGTACTTTGACCATGTGATTCTTATTGGATAAAAATTAATACGCTTTTTATATAATCACAGAAATACAATCAAATAGCAAATAATCCTTTTATCCAGTCAAATTGTACATTTTAGAATAAAAATAAATTTAACGAGTAAGCAATATGTGTTCAATTTTGTTAAAATTATCAATATAAAAAAAAATTTTAAATAAATCAGATAAATCAAAATTAAACTTTAATTATAATCCTTAATTCTTTAAAAGTATACATATAGCAGGCCAAATAATGAGCAAACTGCTCCTGTATTGTATGTTAATGTTACTATTTGATTTTACAGCTCGTAACAAAAAATTCACTTGTGAACAAGAATCAATATTTTTCAGACAAAATTTAACGAACAAATATGGTTAAGAATATACAAGTTTCACTTTGCATGAATAACATGTTATTAGAATTCTGTAATAATTTGTGCACGAGAACGATACAGTGATTGGCCAGTCATACACGAGATGCTCTTTTACCACAAAAATATATATATATATATATATATATATATATATATATATATATATATAATCTTTTCAGAAAACATTATAGATAAAAGATACGAAATAGTCTAGTTTCTAGAGATTCCAAATTATCGAATAAATAATTGGCGAGTGTAATCACGTTTTGTAGTACTAAAATAGTATTTAAAAATCAAAGCGATATTTTTTAATGTTACCTGATTGCTTTGATTCATTATAAAAGTGCTTAAGCAATATATGGATATAATGTACATGTATGTATGCATCAGCCACTTATGTAGTGCAGCATAGTGCCGTGTGTCATGGTTTGCACCACAGAGAGATAGAGCTAAAACTAACATCATACTACATATAATATATACAAGATCTATATATACGCTTATATAATTTTTCAATTTTCTTTTTGTTATACTTAAATTTACGTATATGTATTATACGTCATACGTACAGAGTGTATTTGTAGAGATCAATTAAAATAAAAAAAATTATATTCTTCTGCAAAAATTGCATTATTGTACAAGTTTAATATTAATTGATATTAAATCAATAAAAAAAAAATATTCTCTTTGTACTTTGCATAACTTTTGCATAACTTTATATCTGTAATTAATTTACTCTATTAGCGTACATAAAGTGTGAGATGTTTAAATTTTTATCTTTATTTATCCAAGAAAGTTATTTATTATTTATCCAAAAAAAATTTTATATTTTCACATATCAGTTTGTGTATGTGGCTGATGCATCCATGTTATTAATGCAGTGCAATGTGACAGCATGGATTTACAAATAACGCTGTGGTTGGAAAAAAAATTTCAGTAAAAAAACATATTACAGAAAATATGTCACATATTTATGAATATGTATAAGTGCAATACGTACATCAAGTTTTCCTTACATATGTATCAGGTATAAATATATATTTATTTATATATATAAAATGTATGATATTATTGTAAAAAATGTTAATTTTAATTCTTTTCTACAATAATATATAGGCGTTATAAAAAAATTAGATGCTGTCTTTCTTACAAAAAGAGTAATCCATTCCAAAATGCCGTTTTTATGCAAAATTTATAGTTTATTTACTTATGTATGTAAGTGTGTGTACAAGGTATCCTATAATAACCATATTACCTCTTACTTTTCATCTGCTCTGTCAGCATAGAAATGATATGGCTATTAATGGACTCTGTATACATACATTATGTTGAAAAGTTAAAAGTTACATGCTTTAAATATTTATTATATAATTCTATACAATTATTATTTTTCTTACTTGGTCAATTTTATTTTATATTTCATTATCTTATTTTTAAAATAATAATAAACAAATGTACTGCATTTGTTAATTTATAGAAAATAAAATTTACAGAAATAAGCTAATTACATTATAAAATTTTGTTATCAAAAATCTTATTAACTAATAATAAGTAATTTAGCAATAAATGATTTTAATAATAAATGACAATTTAAATAATGAATATATATTATTTATTATATATAATACATAATATATATATATGTACATATATATATATATATATATATATATATATATATATATATATATATGATATGTATGTATGTATGTATGTATGTGTGTATATATAATTATATAATTATATATTCATAAATTTTTAATATTATATATACAAAGAAATTATTATTTATTATGTAATTACTTTATAATGTAATTATTTTATTGCTAATTTTATTTTCTATAAATTAGCAAATAAATATGTTTATTTATTATTATTATTTTCGTTCATAATAAAATATAATAATTATTTGGAATTATAAAATAAATATTTAAAACGTATATTAACTTTAATATCCTTTTAATAACGCAACAGCATTATTGTGTTTGTTTGTGTGTGTGTGTATATATACATATAACAATTTTTGTTGTTATATCTATTAGAAATAGACTACTTTTGCTTGCAGCAATCACACATTGTATATTTAACACTAAATATTTTTATTATATTTAATGCTTAAATGATCTCAATGCAGATTTATAGTTTTATTTTTTTTTTTCATTTTGGAAATTAATAAATAACTAATCAAATATAATTTTTTGATGAATTTAAGAATAAAAATAAAATCACTGCTGCCTTTCAGAATGGAATATTCTTTTTTAAATAATAATAAATCATACGGCATCTAAATTTTACGCTTTTGTTTTAGACTATGAAGAATCTACATATAAACATTTCTTCAGTACATTAGTAAATTATGTAACAAATAACATGTAATCATACTGAGATAGAGATAATTTTAATTATCGTTATTTCACATGCCTTACCTGTAAATCCATGTCTAATTTGCATAATGATGGAACTTAATTATAGCGCTAACTATATACTAGTTTTGTTATAATAATTTCTTCAATCCTAATTTCAACCTTTCCTGAGCTGGATTCACTTTGATTTTTAATTGTTGAATTAAATCATATATCTTTAAAGAAGGTCCAACTTTAAAACCTGTTAGGTCTATTATTTGGTCCTTAGTGAGAGTCAGCAATGTTTTTCCATCTATTTTACGTTTACTGAAATTATCGCAATATGTCGCACAATCATTAACACGAAGAAATTGTGCAACGTCAAAAACATTCCATTCAGATGGCACTAGATCACCAGATTCCGAACTTTTTTGTATACCATCTGCTAGTCTCGGTATATATTTACTACTTGCTGAAGTAACCTATAAGAATCAAATAAATTAGAATTTAGCTCCATTTATAATAATTTTAATTAATATGGTATATTTATATTTGAAAGAGATAAATTTTTATACAAATATTATGTTACTTACATTGATGTATGATGTAGCAGTCCTTTCTTTAGGTGGTGGAGGATTCTGTACTTCACTTTGCGTGTCACTCAATGCTTGACCTTGACCAGTGGTAGGACTGGGTAAGGTTTGATCGGGACCAGCCGGCTCTTCTGCTGTTTCCGGCTCTCTGCTTCTCTGTTCCGGTAGACTCTCTAAGTCACGCTCTCTCTCAATTTTGGTTCCTTGAGCAGGCTCCAATTCTCGCCCGCGTTCACGAGCCATACTAATACGTTCGCTCTGACGAGGTAGAATATTTTTGGAGCAAAACATCTTGCTACTCTTTTTCAATTTTCTCTTAGTTTTACGTTTAAGGCCTCTTGGTGATTTTACTATAAAAATATAATTTCATAAATATGATATATATATATATATACACACACACACACACACACACACACACACACACACACACACACACACACACACACACACACACACACACACACACACACACACACACATATACTTAATCTATCCTAAACAATATGTACAAAGACATATAATATTTACCAGTAGGACTAGTGTTTTTAGTGAGTACACCTCGCGGCGCTTCTAACTTGTGATCAACAAGATCGCACCATCCAACGGGATAAATGTCTGGACTTTGACAATCTAACCATTGATCATATTCATCTTCCCAACCATCAAAATGTACTCGTAATAATCTGCCAATCACTCTAGTAATAGTAGCAACACAAACTAATCTAGGATCCATTAAATCAGCAGCTTCAAGTCTCATTCCTTCGATAAATCCATGTTGGGGAATATCCTAAGATACATGAAAAATATTGGCAATTGCAAGATATAAGCAAAAATAACAAACTATTTTAAGAAATGTATAGAAAAATTACCCAATTAAACAACTGCATAGGAGCGGGTATAGTGTTAGTCTCCATTAGATATGCATCCCATGTAAATGTAGTAGGATCATAGCCTTTTGGTGGCGTCAACGGTAAACCATGTTGGGAACAAAAGCCGATTGGAAAAATACAAGGCGAACATGAATGATAACAAAACCAATCCGCACCACTCGCGTCTTCATCATAAGTATCGATGCGAATCATAATATAATCCTCTTTCAAAACTCGCATAATTGTCGCTGCACAGATAGCTGAAAGATTGAGTGGATCGATGGCCTCTATTTTCATTCCTTCCCTAAAGGTGTATCCGAGATGTATATGATTCTTTGGCACATGAAAAAAATTCTCCGTTGCGTCGTCTTCGGATAATTTTGATTTAGAAATTCGATCCAAATATTCGGGATATGCATCCAGCGTCTGTCCCACTCTCTTAGCCCAACCGACGGGATGTATGAGAGGTGAATCTTCGTGACACCAGAAACCGTTATCCTCCGGAGAAGAATCGTAATATCTCACATGCAAACGTTTGCCAACAATTTTTTGTATTGTCGCAACTTTTACTTGTGAGATTCTGTTTTTATCTACCACTTCCAAATGAAGACCACATCGAAAGCGAGATTTCATGCTATCGTTCACCTTATTGTAAAAATTTGTCGGCAATGTTCTTGCACCGGTTAATCGTCTCATTAAAAAATCTTTCCAATCTTTGTACTTGTTTGCAATCGCTGCAAAAATAATTTGATACATCAGATCTTGTTCTTATACAAATTTTTTTTAAGATTAATAATCGTTTTTCTTTACGTATTTCTTCTAGCCCGCGCAGTCATTTTGTTAGAAATAATTTCGATTACGTACTGTTAGGTGGAATAAGAGGTTTTCCAATTGTGGCACACCAACCAACGGGATGTATGTCATTAGAACAAAGCGACACCCAAAAATCTTTATCTGCATTGTGTCCAAAACCCTCATACCTTAACAAAGCTCTATATCCACATATACGTAATACAGTTGCAACCCAAAATGAATCTGGGAAAGCCTCGCATACTTCATCACAGTCGGTATTTTCTACCTCTACTTTCATACCTACAGTGATATTATCCCATATTTCAGATATAGGGGCCTAAAAAGAAGAATTGATAATGTAACAATAAGATTGTATAAAAATATAACAATAGGATTATATAAATGCTTGGATTATATATAGCAGATATAAGATATTTTGTCGCATATTTAAATAAGTTGTTGCTACTATGTATACCTTTAAAATGTATATTTTTCTATTCTAAAACTATACATGTGTGTAAAATACAAAATAAAATTCTTTAGAAAAACTAACATGTTTAAAGCAAGAGACTGGTGCAGCACAAAATCCAGGTTCAACAAGTTGCGGCGTCCAATCATAAGAACCAGCCATTTCTGCTGTTCTCTTTTTTCTAACTGGTAAATCCTCGGGCATTACTGGCTCTAACTTAACTTTTTCTTTTTCTGATTCCATAGGTTCCTTGATATCTATTTCTTCTTTAATAATCATCTGAAAATTCAAAACATTAGTTTTTTTTTTTATTTTCAAATGAATTCAATATTAACTTACATCTGTTGATACTTTTGTTTCATTAAGAGACGCTGGGTTTCCAGATGCTGATTGATCTACTGAATGAGATGGACTATATGTCGAATCAGCAGTAGGTGCTGTATGTTCTGAAGAACGTGCACATGCTCTACTGCAAAATCTACGCTCCTTTGTATAAAAGGCATGTTTCACTCCAATAGCACCACATTTTTCGCAAACAGCTGTAAAATATATATAAATCCAAATAAGAATAAACTGGTAAATACAATCAAATAAACTATATATATATATATATATATATATATATATATATATATATATATATATCTTGGAAAAATTCAAACCTTTGCTTTTATTTTTTTTTTAGTAATCTTATCTTCAATTAAAATGTTTATCAGAAAATATATCTTATAATATTCTATTATCTTAAATTCTATTATTTTTTTTTCAAGTTAAACATTCAATATATTATTAATTTATTTTAACATTAAATAACATTTATACCTCTATTTGTTATATGAAGTGCTATTTTAATATATTGAGTTAATAAACTTGTATTCCAATTTTTATAATCCTTCATCATTTTGACCAGCAGTGTACATTCCAGGTATAAATTTAAAGATATGTCTTATCTTTACAATGATTATGCTTACCTATACCATCTTTACGAATAGGAATAAAATTTAGATCAGTATGAGGTTGATAAGCAATTGGTGTTTTCAAAACAAGTCCAGGATGCTTTATAGGTTTTATTTTTCGGTTGCGATTGTCTTGAGTTGTTTGAGTTGCCGCATTGCTTACAATTTGTTCACGTTCTTCATCACCAATGTAATCTTCTAATGTTAAATATTCATTCATTTCTGGCCTTTCAGATTGTGAATCATATTCCTTTAGCAAGAAAATTGTAATATTAAAAAAATATTTATGTACATAATTTTACTATAGTTTATCATGGATTATTTTTTGTTGAGCAAAAACACAAAACTTACTTGTATCTCATGAGAGTCTACAGCTTCCATTGCCTCATCAGGTTCCGAACACTCATTTGAGAATTGTTGCGGTATATAGCGTACCATGGGAGCAATGTGATGATTTCTGAGATCTTCGTATGGATGTGAACCATGAGAGAAGAAAGGGCTTTCAGCTTGGCGAGGATCCAACATAAGTTCATGGGTGGGTTCTCCCACCATCATATCTCCCATCCATACCATCCCTAGTTGTTCAGGCAATCCAGGGATGGAAGTATACACTGTAGTCATACACATATCCATTCCTACATTCACACGATTCACCAATTGTTACTACTTCTATTCTAATTATTAAGAGTATAAAATATTTTATGTGAATACTGTTCATAGAAAAAAAATATTACCAGTATAATTACCAATATAAGTAAAAAATTCCATCTGAATAAAATATTCCAAAATTATTGAGAAATATGAACGATATTATCAATTAAAGATTGCTCGATCTATATTTGGATATCGATTTTGATTTTGATGAATCTTAACTATCTGTAGATTACACTTTTCATTTAGCATATGTATCGTGACATACATAATCGTAAAATTATCGACTATGACTTTCGCGGTGTTGCCGCGCTTTTTTGTGTAAATTTTTTATTAGCCTTTAGATCAGCGAAAAGCGACGCTAGAAAACCTTGAAGAGAGACATACTTTTATTTAACCTTCCTATCATCGTCACATTCTTCTCGTGCATCTAATAATCTCGTGATTGCTTAGCAAACAGATAAATGCGAAGATTGATCCGCAAATTGTCGTATCGCCGAAGAGAAACGATCGGCCGATCGCGTTCGAATTATGCCGCATACGAAAACAAGTGCGTACCATTAGAAGCTTGCATGTCCATGACAAAGAGTCGTCCGTGGAGTTTCTCGACGTTTTTAACCAGTATTACCGCAGTCTGCGCTCGTCGCAAAGAACTTGTCCCATCTCGATAAGCATAAAACACATCTCTACCGCTCGGATTCCGCTTTACCTAACTCGAATTCAATAGAAACCCATCATTTTTCGCGACATCCCTGAACAATAGGGCAAAACATTCGGCGGTAGGCCGTTCGCTTCGCCCCCACTATTTTCGTCTTCTCTAGCAGAGCTGGCAATTCCTAGGGCTGCAAATAAAACCAGACACTCTGGCGGATTTACATTAAGCCGATGTTCGCCGTATATATGATATTCCGATATCCAATAGGAGAATAGATTTTCTAGAGAATAAAATTATAGCAATAATTTTGTCTCTAAAGTTAAAGAAACAAATATTTCCCGTAGATAGTAAATGTTGGTCATAGTGTAAATTCTATATAAAATAAGCCTCATCTTTCTTGGATTTACGTTTATAATGAACGCGGGATGTATGTCATGTTGATCAAGTGATAAATTTCAAATTTATATACTTACCATCTTTATAGTTGGTCCGAATTTTTAGCCATTCTCATTTGCGTCTATATATGCAATCTATAATATATTAAGAATAATAAATCGATCTAATGAATATCGTAACGTGTTAATAACTATTGAGAAAAATCTTTTCTAATGGCTGATATAGATAGAAAACATTATTTGCCAAAACATTATTAAGCAATTAATTTATCATTTTTTTTATATAAGAGTAAAAAATTTATTCATGTGTCACTTTTTGTCATGTAATAAAATGTTTTTTTGCTTCGCGTTCTGCATAATATACATTAATATATATATCTGAGTTTACGAGTTTAAGTTATTGAAAACAAATACCGCGTAAAATATAATAACGGCAGATCCGCGTGAGAGTGCCCGGAAAATATCGGGAATGCCGGAAAATTATCGGGAGTGTCGGGAAAAGTATCGTGCGATCGTTTTTATATTTTATATTGTCTTATAACTTTGTTAAAGGTGAACTCTACTTGCTGCAGGTATATATTTTATTATACATATTAATAAAATTTTATTAAAAAATTAAGCCACGAAAAATAAATATTGCAAATAAGCGTGTAGTAGTCGAGAGAAAGATAAAAATATTAAATTTTTATTTTATTTTTTTCTAGTTAAAATAATAATGCTAATGGTATTTTTTATCACTAAAATACCAATCATTATTTTAACGACTATTATTTTAATATAAATAAAATTTAATATATATATATATATATATATATATATATATAAACATATGTAAAATAAACGCTAGAAAAGAAAAAAAATAAATAAATATCATAATTATATAATATTATTTATATAAAATTACTGTATTAAAATATGATTTAAAAAAAAAATAAATACGACTAGGATGATCTTTTTTTCAAACAAATTTAATAATACATATCTTAAATATACATAAAATATGTTTTAAAAAATCAGAAAAGATATATCCCCTACACTGAAATATTTTTCGATACATATTTAATCTCAGAATGTTCAACAGGACGAACTATTGATTGTCATTTAGTAATATCTATTAATTTGTTTAATCTGAAAGTAAAAATCAATCACATTCCATTAGTTTGCACAATTATTTTGTCTCTGAATGAAAAACGTTTGTATGTGTATAGTGTAATAAATATATCATGCGCGATACGTTATGCGCGAAGGTGAAAGACGTAGTTTTGTTTACATGAGAGAATTTGTAATAATTTATCAGCAGTTTTTCAAATTTATCTACGGTTTTTCGACTCAAACAATTTGCGTGATCCCATATAATGGTAATTATAAACATTTCGTGATTATGATTGAGGAATTTAAATTAACAGATCATATATAACCTGTACACGACAAGTTAACTATCACAAACTTGAAGCTGAATTCCTATATATATTGTGTAAAACGTTATTATTACTAGATAAAAAGTATTTAATTTATGTGAAAAATAATGATTAATATTTTGCCGCTGTTAATATAAATAATAGTAATGCTATTGCATCACTTAATGTATACGATAAATTTATAAATAAGATGAACATTTCTGGAAACGTACTAATATAATCTTGTTTGGCAGTCTGCCATATTTAATTTTCAGAGTCTACTGACTGTAATACTACTACTGATTTGTACTTGTACCTACATCAGATCACTGATGCCCAACTTGTTTGATAAACGTCTGGGAAAGGTTGGGTATGTACAACTTATATTAAGCAGATATATATATATATATATATATATATATATATATATATATCCATACATTACATACATAATCTATACGTACATATACTGAATTTTTGTTTTTAGTTTTCAGGGTACTTTTTGGAAATGTGCTAGGATTGGCGAAAGAAAAAGCCCATATGTAGCTTTTTGTTGCGTCTGTATGGCCTTTAGTATTTTGTTTTGGTCATAACATTCCTATCCAAATTATTTTCGTCGATGCATTTATATATCTCAATGTAGCTTAATATATTTATGTATAAAGGCCAAAGGTGAGAATAAAAAACAATTTTGATATTCATTTGATGACAAACAGCTATATTTGTCGTTTCAATAATACATAAAAATACATTCGTTTAAGCTAGACTTGAAGTCAAAACGAACGTCATTGCTAAATGTATGATAGTTCTTTTTTTTTTTATTTGTCAACACGTTTTTTCCCCAAAGCTATATTATCCAATTTGAGCACATTTTCTCATTGTATTCTCGTAATATATTTTCCGTTCTTAAATAACAACATTCTTTTAACATAGTTATTGTAAAGTTATTATATTGAGCATTCTCTGTGATATACAAGGTTCATTGAATAGATACATTTAACATATTTTTGCTCTGTGTGGGATATGCTACATTTTCCATGATAATAAACCACGCGATGTAACTAAGACGCTTTCCATATTGATAGATATTGTAATATTATTATAGATTATCGAATCACTTTTTTTCCTTAATTCTTACAATTTTAATGCTCTATAATATCTTGCTGATATCACTTTGCACAGTTGTCTTAATTATAGAGCAAGATATGGTTTGTAGTTTTGCGAGGAGCATTAAAAATAATCATTAAACAATATTAAATAATCTTTGTAGCATTGCTAGAAATTATTAAAATACATATAAGAGTATTTACTGTCAATTCCTGGTAAGTTTATATGTAATAACGACACACAGATATGTATATATGTATATATGTATATGTATATATATATATATATATATATATATATATATATATATATATATATACTCCATTATTTATATTTATCATCATTGAATTGTACATATGCTATTCTTAAGAGGAGCATATCCTATACAGAAATTGGCATGCCAAAGCCAATTTATAACGCATTTTATCTAAAAAGCAATATATCGGTCATTTTTTGCAATCAACCACTTATACTATATCTATAATGTGGTCTTACTTCATCACCGACATATAAGGTACAGTATTTGTCTACAAGTAATTTAAAAAAATACATAATATAACTGAATGATACTGATAATATCTTTCTAAGGGTTTGTATGTTATTATATGCGCTATGGATATGAATCTTATTTCGGATATGACGTGAGATAATTATCGCTAAGATGCCAAGTATAATATCGCAATTCGCTTTCTTACATCACAATAAATAAAGGTATTTTATCGTCTTATTTCTTACATACAAATTAGTATGCTAATTATTTGTCTGCATTTGGGTACAATCGCGCAATTGCTCAGAAAAGTCGTGTGGTTTATCGATGAAGACATATTACAATGACAACATAACGGATGTTCACTTTAACTGAATCGCCATTATCGTTATGAGATATATCCACATTGCGATTACAATTCATACATAAGCAATTAAATTCTGCGAGTTATCCCTTGTAACGATAGTGACAGTTCATAGACACCCTGCATATATAAGGCTTTTGACGCTAATATTATAAAATTTCTTCAAGTGTATTAATTAATCTCACAAACAAAAAAAGAGAACTTAATCACTAATTCTTTGAATAATAAAAATTTCTCTTTTGTGTTCCTTAACTCTCGGACAATAGTGATCGGAACCGAAATCTTCTTTTAAGACATTAATGTTTTTTATATAAATTGTAAAGAAGTGAGAGAGATAAAAATATTGTTTATTTATAACGTAAAAATACCTTTATATTTTCATCCAATTTTTTTTATCCAATATTATATTTTAGTCATAGTTTGCTTTTATTATTTATTGATTGTTATATTTATTTTTATTTTGGTATTAATAAGAGAGAAAAAATTATTGATACAATAAAATTAATAAAAAAATTTATTTTGAGATATTAGAAAACATTTTAACAAATCTGAATAGATTATGTCAAGCGTCTTGCTATCCGAGAGTTAAAAAATATGCATATTATATTATATATTTAGTCTAATCAAAAAGCACATTTTGTCCCCGAACTTTTCGCACGAACTTTTAGCAACGGATAAAAGGGTCATAAAAAATACATTCGTAAGCGTCTTTCCGGAAAAATCCGCAGTGGTTATCTTGGCCAACATTCATCCGCATTAACGGATCAAAACTCTTCCTATTACCCTACTCTACCACGCGTAAAAGTCCAAGTATTTGCGTCCCTATGATCTTCCTCGAGCTGTTAAAAACATCGATCTATAATTAAAACGAGCAGTTCTTTGCCATCCCAGACTCCTATAGCCGTCGTTGTCTGAAAATTGTTCTCCTTTGTGAGATTCCCTTCTTTTTGCTTATCCTCGTCATCCTATCAGATCGATGAACGCGATTCCATATTATCTCACAAAGTAACTCCTTTCGGATTAGCTCTCCTCCTTGTTGCCGTCATCGTTGTCATCTTATGTCTTATCGCACTGTCGAGAACAATATGAGACAGAGCGGCAAAACAATCCGCTTGCTAGCGATGACCGCGGACGCGTCGCTGCGATCCTTGAGATTCTGCTGGTTATCGTTACGGTTATTGTGCTTGAAAGCGTTATCATAGTCCTTGATTAAGGGCGCGCGTGGGTCCGCCGTGGTCGACGTGATCGCGTATCTGTTGTTGTAGATCAATCGCGCGGTGCTCTTCTGCATCGCCGGCGTGCTCACCTGCTGATGGAAAACCCGATTGCCCATCGTCCCTTGCCCCTTTGACTTGCCTTGGTTCATTCGCTTGTTACTGGTCGAGGTGACGCGGCTGGGTACGGTTGCGCGCTCGATCTCTGAAAGTATTTACACGAATTATGGACAGGATAGACCAAACGCTCCGCTTTTCGTGGGCTTGCCTCTTTTTTTAGATACTTTCATGTATATTTTTTTCTAAACTTCTCTATTGATTTTTTTTTATGTATAAAAACTACGATGAAAAATTTAAATGAACTTTATTTTATCATTATTATCTGATCATACATTTTAATGCTCTTTAAATATTGTATCAATAATATTTACGTTATTCATGTGTGATTGAAAAATTATAATAAAGTATATATATAATGTTATTTAATTATGTTTCGAAAATTGATTGATCTTTATTTGCAATGCACGATAATAATTATCCATACTAAAAGAATTTCGATTGATCGCAAATTTTAAACCTGATAATTATAAACCATAATTATAAATCTGATATCGCGCGTATCTCTGCTCCAAAGAGGATAACGTATTCATTCGGTCTTATATGTGTAAAACTACTCACCGTACACCCTGAGAGTCGCCTCGGCTTTTCCCATGCTTGAGGAGGCTGAGCACGTGTATTCGCCCAAATCCGTTTTCTTCAAGCGTCTTATCTTCAACACGATCGTCGTCTTCCATTCCTCGTCGGGGTCTCCTCGTTCGTCGATTTCGTACCTGCCTCTACATTGACATATCACTTAGATTTAACGTTCGAGATAGAGTGAATAGATTCCGTTATTCGACATCTCGTTAGAATAATCGGATCGCTGCCGGGATCAATATCCGAAATTGCAGTGACCGAGGTCGGGCGTGATTTAGCAAAAAGCGGAATGAAACGATTTTCTCTTATCGTCAACGAGATTGTCGAACAACGGCTTCGAACTATGCCTAGCAGACTAAATTGTCAATATTGTCTCAGCACATACCCGCTCATAATAACTTGCTCCTTCCGCATCCACAAGTTAATCGTCTTGGGATAAGCCTCGATTAAGCAGATTAGTGACACGTTTGTTTCCAGGGGAGAACTGAGTAGCTGATTGGGTGCTTTTGCGCTGGGAGGGACTGAAAGGGTAATGGGTGAAATGAGAGATATATTCGGTATTCATCGTTGCATTTGAATGAGAGAGAAAGAAAGAGAAAGAGAGAGAGAGAGAGAGAGACTGTAATTTAATTGCTAATATAAATTTTTTTTAAATTTTCATTCACATTTTTCGTGAATAATATATATAGCGTAGTAATACTAATATTATTAAAATACGTCTTTTCTCTCTCTCTCTCTCTCTCTGTCTTTTTGTTTACATAAAAAATAAACGTTAAATTGGATAAACAGAGTTTTCCGTTTGTCAATTGATTTCAATCTTGATTTGACGTCGTCAAGTGAAAGTGCTATAAAACGTTGTCAAATACTCACAATTTACTTTTAGATTAACCCTCTTGCTGACTGCCGGAGGCACTTCGTTTCTCGCTATGCAAAGATAAGCCCCCATTTGCCTCCTGTCTACTCTGGTTAATTCTAGCCTTTCGCCGGACAGGTTGTACACTAGAAAATCGTACGTTGTATGAATATCTCGTTGAAAGCTGCTCCCTCGTCGACCATATAAGCCGACGTGTTAACGCGGCCTGAGTAATTATTCACGAAATATGTCTTCCGGGGTACGCAACGATAAGCAGAATATGAATTTGCAACAAATTTTGTCGCTGGACTTTATTGCCCTTGGTGATAGTAAGCTTGTGTTAATATTTCTACCTTAATATCAAGGAATATATGAAAATTTGTTTAATCTGAAATCACATTTTATTAGAAGAATTTTTATAACATCAGCTTATACATTTAAATATTATTTTACGAAAATATATTGTTTATATAATTATAAAAGAAAGGATAACGAAATTTGAAAAATTCATATTTCTACTATGTATTTACATTTTCCATTATCCAATGAAAAATTGCATTAATGTGTGCATATATGTGTACTAGATATGCTTTTCGAATAACTGAAAGATAATGAATTATATTATTATCGAACGAACGGCCGACATAAATCACATGTGGAACGTGTCGTTCCATGTTCGCGATAAAATGTGTCAGAAGTTTAATAAGATCGATCGAAAATGCAAGATGCGTGATTTGTACTGACAGCTGACGAATTCGTGCAACACAGCAGTAACTTGCATTAAATTAATAATTGTCGAATGTCTGATTGCGTTGTTATGTACGGAAATAACGTCTTTTTATTTTTGAATTTAATTATTATCAGATTTTCGTTAATATTCATTAAATAAACCACGACAGAAACAAAATCTATCTCTTGCGGGAAAAAAGTATACAATTATTTTCATTATATTAACAATAGCACAGGAAGAATGTGCGTCATAATATTTATATTGTACAATATCATGATTTTCTACTTTTTACACATGATATTAATGTTATTAATATTTTTATTTACATAGGATATAATTGAATAAAGTGTAATACACGTATTTGAGGAAAACTTTTTTTTCAATTAAGAGAAAAATTTTACGTATATATAAATATATAGATTTTATATTATAGTAAATCTGCAGATCAATATTACAAGACTTTGAACTGTATTCGATGAATAAGATTGTATACTTTATGAATTTATGAAAGTCTTTCAAACGTGCATTGTAAACAATATATTGCGTTATACTTCGAGATACGCAGGGAGATGTATCGAAAATCGATTGATTGCCAGAATTTGTCTCTCTAGCGCGATGTCAATCATTCCAATTGAATGTCAATAGTTGTACAAGCACTCTTTTAATTCCGCACGAGCCATTGGCACTCATATGATGTTGCAAAATTAAAATTTTTTTTTTAACCGATCACGATTTATTCGCATTGCGCGATCCATCGCAACTGCACAAAATTCCTCGAGAACAGATGTCTTGCAAAATGCAGCGTGGTTCGACCGATATGCCCGAAGGATATTGAAAGTCATTGCGGACAAACTAATCTCTATTCGATGGAACGTGTTCTGTCGTAATTGCTTTCGATCGGGATCACCTACGTGTATGAATTTACGATATTTTCATATTCCCTTAAAACGCTCGATCATTTGATTGATCTAATTACTGTGATTATTTTAATTTCGAAAAAATGCAGGAAACATTTATTTGTGTTAGAAATTGACATAAAGATGAAATATTTTTACAATTTTTTTTTAAGAGAAAGAGAGCAAAGAAAAAGAGAAATGCTTTCTTCACATATTTTAGAGAAAATTTTCTATTTATTATTTACTGAGTGTATATATAGGGTGTCCTAGAGCATTTTAGAGAAAAACGTTTAGAACAAAAATTGTATTATGTTCCCCTCAAAACCATACAATTTTTGTTCAAAACGTTTTTCTCTAAAATGTTTAGTTTTTGAAAGAAAAGGGGTGGTCTAGGACATCCTGTATATAAAGTCATAAATCTTGTGTATAAATAATCAAATAAACAAATCTGTGTAATAGAGTTACATGACGTAAATAAAGAGGGAAATATCATTTGCGTGGCGGTTTCCCTTACAGAAAAAGAGACCCTTTATTCCAAAACAACGCGTATTTCATGTCGCAGATCACGTCGTCGTCACAAAGAGACGATGATTACCGAGGATTGCCGGGAGTGACAATTCCAGAATCCTCGGAATATAAGGGCGATATCTTACCTTGTATCAATGGATCGTGAGAACCCCTCACGAGTATGAAATCACTTTTCTCGCGTCGCCAGAACACACGAGGCGGTGGACGTCCGGATGCTTTGCACGACAATGTGGCGTTCTCACCCTCGAGAACGGAAACCTCGCCGTCCGAGGTGCCAGAATTCAGGATATCGGGTGGTACTGAAAAAAAAAGAGGATAATATTGCCAAATCAGGCAAGATAATGAAACTTAAAATCGTATTAAACAATTACGTAAAAACACCATTTATTTGCTCTAAGATAAAATTGAAAATATTTCTCACACATTTCAGATTTTAATTATCTGATTTTTCTGTGCAATACATTCACACTATATCTTTTATTTGAAAATTATGCACAATGAGATACACAATAAGCCTTTCTAAATTCAATAAAGAAAAAGATTAGAGATTGTGAGTGTATTAGTTCTATGCAAATACATTTATCATAATATTAATACACAAGATAAAATATATATTGTTGAATAAAAATATTTTAAACTAGAATAAGCAAAAAATATCACAATCTATGATAAGGAAAAATTGTACTATATAATCCATACATACCATACAATACATATCACAGTGAATTACGAGGACTATGAAGGATACGTTAAAAATTTATGGCTGTGAAACAAAAATGTTTGCAACGATATAATTCTATATCCTCTACAAAATTAATTTCCCGTTATTCACGCATTTTTCGTGAGTAAGTCATTCAATTGCAGTCTGTTCTGTAAAATGCAATATGAAAAATTAATTCTATTGCATATGTTTTAATCGCGCTTGAAAAAAAAAGAAAACTATTATAAAACTCTTTTGAGCTAATATTTTGTGTAATTCATTGCGTTATTGCATTGTGTTATTGTATCGGGTCAGACATCAGAAGCACATGTAAAGCTTGCTAACAAAAGAATAATAAAGCAGTTGTATAGGGAGCGTATTTTCTGGACTGCATTGTGTGTGTATGGAATGTAAAGTATACTAAATGTTATCACGCAGCCTTTGTGAAATGAAACGAATTTTCTCGATACACGTCCATTTATCACAAATTCAACATGTGTCCGAGGATTATGATGCAATTTCACCTGACATTGTTTACAACAACGAAACAATTTACGAATTGGATCGAAATCGCGCGTCGTGCGAAACGATATATCTTCATATAAGTCTCCTCGGCGTCTGTGCTTTCGACGTTAGATCGTGAACGAGATTTCGCGAGCGAATACTGGCGGGGGCGGGCGGGGACATGTGGACTATAAAGAATCGCTATTGTCGTCGTTTTAACTCAATTTAACCGAGACGTTGCCTGTGACGTTGGCAAATGTGACCGTAAAATCATCTTGAAATCATTCCCGTCACACTCAACGGAAATGAAATATCAGCGGGACATTCTCCTTTCTTCAAGGAGGAAAGAGAGAAAGCTTTCCTGATAGAATTTCGTCCCATTCGAAGAGTTCGGTTCGTTTCAATTACAATGATCCAAGCTGGACACAAGTATGTCATAATATAACATACACATACGAACGAATTGGCCGATGAAAAAAAAAAAAGAGGATGGCATTTTCTGGTGTTTCTATACAAAGGAATTTCATTCCATTCGGCAGCGAGAGCCCGCTTTTTGGTATCCGACGATGAACGAAGGCACGCACGCACACCATGCAAAGCATTCCCCGCTCATCTTTCGCCCCGGTGCGGCGTTCCCACGCACAAACTAGATGATATTACTCGGGCGGAGCTGCTACCGGCCTCGTCGGCGCGATATAAAAGTGAAATTGTGCATTTCATGATGCCATAATAGAGCGCAACGAGCGCGTTTTACGCCAAAATTGAAGCATACAGCAGTTCCTACTATGTCTAGGATATTGCCGATGTAGAAGCTAAGCGGCAAATATTGAGATGCATGTGTTATACTGGCGTAATTAACATTAAAAGGAGGTAATGTAAATTTAATAAAAACAATCTGGTTTGACGTTTGCGCACGAGCTACAAAGTACGAACATCCATCAACTGATGCAGTCAGTGAACCGATAGACTTTTCGCCAGATAGACTTCCGAACTTGGTTATCGTGTTTAATTAAACTATAAATTAAAGCACGCCCGTTAGTATTTCTTATATGACCGATGATGCTCCTTGTAAACTAACTCCTGTCGATATTATGTCTTGCAGAAAACACCTGTAAAATGTAACTTTTTACTAATCAAATTAAGCCAGTTTATAAATACTTTGCACACGTACGTCAAGTATTTTAAATTACATAACAAAATTAAACAAGATAATCAAGATTTTAAATCGTTTTTTGAAAATCGATTAAATCTCTTCCAATCATAAATTACCAAGGACGCAGTAGCAGTTTATAACGTATTTTCCTCATTTCGATTGTGCGATTTGCATGACACGTGCAACGAGAAATCTTCACGTTGCACGTGTGCGATATGCGCGATGGTACACGTGTGGTACGGCGGCCTATTCAGGCGCGCCGTTGCATCGGCGAGGCACGCATACTTTCCGGTCCTAAAGCATGGCCCAGATCTAATCGAAACGCAATGCGTGCGTGCGTGCGTGACGTCTCTGCTAACAGCCGCAAACCTTGGTCGGCTGGAATGCGGCACGCGTAAATGCGTGCAATTAGGCATACCTAGGACATCCACGCATCCCAGCTGGCTCAACATGGGTTTGGTGTTGAGTTGGCACATGTAGCAGCCACGGTCGGCCTCCTTCAGCGCCCGGATATGCAGCTGCCAAGTGGCCTCTTCGTCTTCCCGCGATTGCGTCTGGTTCTTCGTTTTGGCGTTCTCCAGGGTGACGAAGAAACGGGATGAGTGGGTGACTCTGCGATCGCCCATCGATAATATCGTCTGATCCTCGGCACGTAGCCATCCCACCTACGGAGCAGCATACAAATATCGGAATTTTCTTTCATGAAATCGGTGAGAGATCTCGAGAATATTTTGAATCGGTCGCTATGGGGATCAAAACTGAAAGGGGGTTGCTTCTCCCCAGCGGCCACGGATTTGAATCATCGAATGAATACCAGGCCCATGTAGATTGAAATTTCATGGAAAATTTAGTTGTGAAATTTTCAGAGCCACGGTTGCATAAATTATTCCTCGATAACGACACGCGAATACCACTCCCGCGAGAATCACACATAATATCCTATTATGATCATATTAACATTTAATGATAGATTTGGCCAATTTGAAATCGATAGTTTTCTTTTAATAACGAGACACATTGTATAATGATACACATTGAATAATATGTAATGGTTTCCTGCAGATAATTAGAATTATTTATCAGTTTAAAAATTTTCTATGAATTTTAAATTTATTTTATTTTCTTAAAAAGTAATGAAGATTATTATTATTGGAAAAATGAAATTATTTTACTTAAATTGTTCTCTTTTGCCGCAGAAATATTTTTATATAAGTTTAGTGAAATTGTGTAAATGCGCGAATATTTTTATTTTTCAAAGATTGATGCATTGAAAGAGTATCCGCATATTGCTAGATGACATAACTTTTTCTCAAAAATGATTTTTATGAAAGAAATGAAAGAAAAATATTAAAATAATAAGATGACATAAATTTTTTCTATTTACATTAAACGTATTTAAAAGACTTAGAAATTGTTGAAATCTCTTGGCTATTTTTCTATTTTCCGCCTCATTAATTTACATTTTATTATTACACAGCTAATTAAATTGGAATATTAATTGCGAATGTTATTAAAGAATATATTTGAAAGTGAAATTCAAAGGTACGATATTACTTTATATGATCATATAAATAGCCTAGATTTATCGATTATAGTTATCACTCTATCTATTATTATATAATTTATATTTTTCTATTCATTATATTTATGTTTTATAAATATAATATATTATATTTATTATATTTATATTTTTAGAAAAATTAGATTATTAGGAGGCATACTCTCTTAAAAAATGAATACATTTTCTAAATTTTTTGCAGCACTGCAATTTGATAAAAACTTTTTATTTTTTTACAATATTAATATAATATTATTAAGTACTTAAATAAAAATTTTTTTTGAAAATTATGCGAATATATTTTATCATATTTTATGTACGAAATATTTTATGTATGAAAATTGGGATTACGTTCGATGGATTGATTTCAAATTTTGCATACGAGCTGCTAATAAGATTCCGCATTTGTTAACGAATCTTTTTTTAAATCCGATTCCCCATTTTTTTGTAATAAACAAAAAAAGATAGATTAAAAAAAAAAAGAAATTTTTTTGAAGTGCCGCCAATTTTCCATTTTTTAAAATCTTGAAAGAATGCTTGGATAACAGATAGCTATTAATATGTATAATTTAAAAAACTTGTATTTTTGATTTGGGATATGATAAATGAACGTTATTTTTTTATTCGCATAACTTTGAAAAGAAATTTTACGTTGAACATTTTTATTTAAGTAGTAATATTGTATTAATATCGTAAAAAAAAATTTTATCAATTTGTTGCGTTGCAAAGAAAATCTAGAAAATATACTCATTTTTTGAAAGTTTAAACGGGTATGTTCCCTTAACTTGAGACGTAGCTCGGCGTTCAGCCCATAATGATATTCAGTCATCGCGCTCGGACATTAACATCAGATATCGCCTTTCGCTCGTGTCCCGCTACGGATTTGACGGAGCCGATACGAACGGGATGCTGGCCGAACAATATTATATCGCGCGCTATCATCGAGTTCACATGCGTACGTGTGCACGTCGGCAGTAATTGCTTTTAGGCAAGTACGCATACTGTACTCGAGTTGCGCCGAGTTAGGTCGCACCGGGGGTTGGTGCAGGAATCAGCGGTGACGAAAGGTTCAATTTAACGTCGTATCTAGGCGCCATCGCCTCACTTAACCGCCGCCACCAAGCCTTCGCCGCGTTATCTCTAACGATGCACTTGGTAATTAATCTCAAGTGACTGTTGTGCGACCCACATAACCACCTTCGGTCATACGCGGGCAGCCGGTTACATGCCGCGCGCTGGGACACCGCCGGTTGGTGGTGTGTCATCCATACACACCTGCGCGACACGCGTATACTTCGCCGCAAGCTACCCTCGATGACGAGCTTAGACGAAGGGTTGATCACTGAAAACATGGTTAATTGGCCTTGAGGGCACACACTGCGTCCACCTGATACGTGTTGATAAGTTGACCATACAACTAGAAACAAATCTAATCTATTTTTAGTGGTAAATAATGAAAAACCTTTCTTGTCTTTGAAAACTAATTAGGTAATTACTAAATATTAGCAGTTTTCACAAAAGTTTGTCAATCGTGTACTTTAACAAATTTTGGGACGCTAGACAAAATAATGCAATATCATTAATAAATACGCAACATTGACAATAATTAATTTGACATAAAATCTTAATTTTTTTTTACAATTACTAGGATAATATATATGCTACTAATATTTTACATCAAGTAGTCTTTACAAAGCCTCTTGTTTCTCAAAATATAAAAATGTACAATCATAACATATCAAGACATACAAAATATTAAGGGTAAAATCGTGATTTTGGAATTAAATTTATGTTTCATGATACAAAATTTGAAGAAACGCATTTAATGTCTTTCATTTAGAAAAACCGTTGCGATACCGTAATTCATTCTATAGAAGAAGTTTTTCTTTGTCTAGAGCGGCGCCATTTGTGATCATGGTAATGGGAAAGCGGCGAGCTGTGCACCGCACAGCTTAATCGAATCGATGTATAAGTAGTACAATATAAATCGAGTTTCCGATAAAGGTGGCCATTTGCGCGAAAAACGAGACGCTACGTGCTTGTAGCGACTGTAGAAGATGGGAAAGGGTTGGACAGGAGAAAACTGAGAGATGATGGCAACCGCCGTTTGAATTCTTTCGTTATCGAAGCGCAATCAACGACGCTTTAAGTACATTGTCACGAAGGAACACAGTTTGTCTTGTCTATGAAAAGAGTGGTGGGGCGTTATCGGCGTCGAGGTTGCGGAGTCATTATCTCTATGGAGAAGATAACGATTCGTTCGATGCTATCCCGGGATAATGCCGTCCTCCCTTTGGGAGACGGCATGCTTATCGTAGAAAAAGCTCCATAGAACTCAAACGACGACTTAGTTCGGCATTTTGCATGGTCACGATTCTGAGAACCGGCGGATATCCGGATGATATCTGATTGGAAAGGGTAATTAATGATATATAAATCTGAGACTTTTATTTCACTGCACGTTTCACATATAATAATATTTCTTTTTTTTTCCTTGTTGATTCTAGTAATGCGGAATATGTTGTAATTCTCCAACGTGTATTCTTAATTGAAATTTTTCTTGCCATTGTTCGACATTCTATTGAGAAATAAAATATTATATATAATAATGTCCATTTTTAATAGATATATCGAATCGGTGTACACATAAGAACGAAACTATATGACATCTATATGACAATAAAAAATTTATTGATATCTAAAGTGATACCTTAAGCAGATTAGCTGCATGAATTTATAAATAGACATATTTTTTATCTTAATATTTAATTCTTAAAAATTTAATTAACGATTGTGTGCGTATCATCGTGTTCGATCGATTTTCGGAAAGCAGTTGATTGCATTAAGTTACATTCACATTAAAACGCCTTTCATGGTAGATGCTGAAGATGCTTAATGATAATCCTTGCATCAAAGAGACTTCGCTATTAATTAGACTGTTAGAAATGTAAACTGCTCCTTTCTGCATAAAGGATTTTCATATGCTGAAAGTATTTTTCAATTAAATATGTATAGATACCAGGAATATTTAAATACAGAAATTTATATATATATATATATGTATAAAATTCTGTATTTAAATATTCCTGTTATCTATACATATTTAAATGCAATACACAATTAAATATATATAAATGCATCATTATTATATAAATTAAATGAATATATAATTATTAGATTCTTTTTATTTGGATCGCCCATTATCGGATCAAGTGTTCATTAAGAGATATTTCCCATCTATATTCATTTTTAATATATCAGTAGTAGTAGTGTATATACATATATATATATATATATATATATATATATATATATGATATACACTATTACTACTGATATATTAAAAATGAATATAGATGGGAAATATCTCTTTTTAGTAGTAGTAATAGTGTATATACATACAGGCATACATATATATATATATATATATATATATATATATACACTATATATATACACTATATACACTACTACTACTACTACTGATATATTAAAAATGAATATAGATGGGAAATATCTCATAATGAACATTTGATCCGATAATGGGCGATCCAAATAAAAAGAATTTAATAATTATATATTTATTTAATTTATATAATAATGATGCATTTATATATATTTAATTGTGTATTGCATATGTGTATAAATCAATTTGTAAATATGTATCATATTTAGGAGTATAAATATTAATCGCGTGAAACGATGATATTATGATATTAGTTTTATAAGCATGCAGTAATAAAATTTGCTAACAAAATTATGTGAAAAATGATGACATATACTATATATATAAAACAGTTAATATTTACTAAGAAAATAATATTCAGATAATTAACAAGTAACTAATTGTTGATTGAATTACTATCAGTAGTAATGGCGCGCGAAGTGATTGCGCGCAGAAGAGAGCTTGATGAAATTAGCGAGATATTCGGAGGCGATGTGTAATCGGCTTGAGGCCTTTGAGCGGGAAAACTGATCGCCCGATGGAAGGTTGCACGCCAATCGTTGTACACGATTCCTTCTTTTCATCGCAGTTCCAGAATTACTTCTCTCGAGTGCGCAGTTTCATTGTGTGTTGCTTAATTTAATAACTGAAATACTATTTCTCTAGTTATTCGTATACGTTCTCGTTCGTAGCTGCACTGCTCTCGTCTCCGGTACGCTTTTATCTGGGGATTTTCCACGTTCGCCCGTTGCAACAAGAAACGTTCATTATAACAGAAAGAGACGTAGAGAGAGAAAGACTTTCTCTCTCCCCGGAGTTGATAAATTAAAAACGAGTTCTATACTTTTCCTCCGGACGGAATCGCGCTCGACCGCTATTTCCACTGCTAGTCTTTGTAAGAGCATTAGCACCTTGAATCTGAGGCTTACGTTCCTTCGTACTTGGGATATAAATCTTCCTCCATGAATCGTCCGTGACGGAACCCAGTGCCGGCGGCTACGAGGTGATGTAACGAATCTCCGTGTCTCTCTCTCTCTCTCTTTCTCTTCCTGCATCTTCCGGCATCCAAACGAGGTGCAAAGTATTTTCCCCGGGAAAGCACTTCGGACAGGCTCGATGGCTGACACACATTACCCGCGCAGTTACGAAATTCCCCGGTGGGTACATCCGCGTCGGCGGCGGTCGTCGGTACCTCTCTGGCGTAATATTTCGAGAGATCCCGTCCCACGAATCTACGTTAGCGCTAAGAGATTGCTCCCCATACCGCTTTACCCGCGTCCGCCACCCTTGCGCTCTGCCCTATCCTACCCGGGCCGTCTCCCCTTTTCCTCTTCCTCTCTCCATTGTAATCATGGAAACAATCATTCTTCTCTCTCCCTGGCTCCTCTTCAGTCCGATTGCGCTCTCTCTGCCCTTCGCGCTCTCTCTCTCTCTCATTCTCCCTTTTGCTTACCAACTCACGGACACCCTCCACATCGCACAGAGTCTTCTCTATTCTACCACTTCCGCTTCTGTTACTTCTCTGTCTGCGTGATCGTTCGTCTTTGTCGTTCTACCTCCGCATTCACGGCGGATTTCAGCGTAATGTCTCGTTCTATCGTTGCACCGATAGGAAGCACAACGTGTTTGCGGCGCGGAGTGCCACGGTGCGGTGTGCTGGTGGCAAAGGCAACGGACGGGGTCGATAGTAGTAAGGATGATGGTGATGGTGATGGTAGTGGCAGCGGCTGCGGTAGCAGCGGCGACGGCGAGCTTACCTTTTCGCTCGCCTCCGCAGCAATCACCGATTTGTCTGAATAAGCCCCGGGCAAGTATATGTTCATGCTTACCCCAGGGGAAACACCACTCCGGCCAACTCTTCGGCAGCCCCCTCTCTTCTCTCGGTTCTACCTCGGCTCGCATCCCTCTCATTGCGCCAACAATCTGCTGCCGCTGTTGCTACTGCCTGCCAGAGCGCACCTCTGCCTCCTCGTTTTCGGCAACCCCGAAAATGCTTCCGTCGATGCTTGATGGGGACGGTCTGGGATACGGCGCTAGGCCGTGATGGAGAGGAATGAGATGGAGATGGAGCGAAAGAGGAGAGACGCTGAAGTTTCTCCTCGTCTATTGTTGATGGTGAAATTGGTATTATGGAGGAAGTACAAAAAGACGAGCAGCAAAGCACGGTGGGGAGGGGGCGGTAGATTCTTATCGCTCTTGTCTTGTAAATAGAGGGACAGTGCATAATTTCTTTCTTGTACAAAAAAATATCTCAAGCGCTACATCGGTATGGCGATTAATTATAATAGTTGTATGGTGTACAAGCCTGTTGATTTCAAGAAAACACAGATTAACTAACTATTGTACACATATGGTTTTTAGAGAGTTCTTAGGTATTAAAAAATTACGTATAATAAATCGCAATGTATATAAGTACTTTTCTAATATATAATAGTATCTTTTTAAAAATAATTTCTGTCTCTCTCTCTCTCTCTCTCATATATATATATATATATATATATATATATATATATATATATATAATACGCATATTATAAAATATTTCAAGATTGCATCTCGCGATGACACAAGAAAAAAGTGTTTCTCCCGCGAACGTATTACATATAACGCGTGTTAAGTTCACTGAACAATAAGGAAGTGAACATTCTCTTGAGTGGGCAGTGAGATATGACTTAGTAAACTTACAACTTCGCTCAACTATAAAGGACGATATCTCGCGAAAGAGAGAAAGAGAGAGAAAGTGGGGAAGAGAGAGAGTTGACAGTGATAAATGAATTGCCATAAGCAACTAAATTCGTCTCAACATGCCCTCCTCGCTATTCATATTACTATATTTATATTCATTTATCGCAATCTTCCTCCATTTCGCGCACATTGCCTGAAGTATAATTGGATTATGTAGGGATATCGAGGAAGCGTTCGTGGATTTATGTTTATCGGATATTTGCTATTATGTTTCATCGGTCGAAGTGTACGCGCCTATCCTATTTCACCGTTAGTCTCCACCGATAATGGATGATCTTACGCGAATTGAAATAAATCGCTTTGAGCTTGCCAATATTCGCAATTATGAATAAACAATAAAATTAAGCAACGTTATTAACATAATCGCAACTTATATGACGAAAATTAAAATTTATTATTTTTAATATGATGATGCTCTTTATTTAGCAAGTATCTATAGATATTAAAAAAGAGAGAAATCAATAAAGATTTTGACTATATTCGATGGGAGATTAAAGCAAAAAGTACAGCAAAAACGACGCGAAAATATTCACGTGTATTTCACGCTTAGTACTCTCTTCATGCTAGAATGCGAGAAAAACGCTTTGATTTCTTTCGAGCACGCGTTTCGACTTTCGCGATGGTGTAAATGAGAACGTTTAAGGGATCGCAGCCGTCACGTACATCTGACAGAAGGTATCTCCGTCCATTTTTTTTCTTGATTCGTCTTTCGCGTCGACAAGGGAAAAGAGGCAGAGACACCAATCTGCCGCGCTGCATCTCAGCGATTTGCCTCGTTTTATTCCCTTGAAAAGGTGCCGCGGATACTAAAAGCTTCAAGCTTGCCGGTGTCTTTTTTTCGTTTAGGTGGAAGGCTTTAGAAAGATCGGTCGAGACGAGCACAAGAATAGTAAGAAAACACCGAGGAACTCCACGAAGATAAAGCGCTGAGAGAAAGAGCCGCTGTTAAAGCATGAATCGGTGTGCGTGCAAATGTATGTGTGTATGCGCGCGCGCGCGTGAATTTTTATCTACTTGTCGCGAAAGGCGTTTTATAATCTCTTGAAAATTGCACACTTTTAAAATCGTACTTTTGTGTCAGTGACGGTAGCTGCTTCCGTTGCCTTTTATTCATTATGATCGCTTTTCAAAATCGGTTTCCTTGTTGCTAGTTGACGATGTTTAACGAACAAAACTTTGATCGAGAGAAACTTGATTAGCTGCTCTGAAAACATTGAAAATTCGTTTCCATTATGCAAAGTATCTTGTAAATCTGCAACTATTGTATAATAGCTTAATCCAGTTATCTTATTGATTACACACATGCGTATTACATATAATGTCATTCTCATTATATGTCACTTTCTCATTTATTTTTTTTTTCTTTCTCTTTTTCCATATCATTAAAAATAAATTTGACATAAACATATTACATAATTATTTCTAATACGTTTTTATGTAATTATCGAACCTTTATTAAATCTTGATTATAATCTGAAATTTGTAAAAAGATCTTTTGTGCATAATATCTGCAGAAATTTTAACGTTGAAATGTTAATCAAGTGAAAATATTTACCGAGTCGAAAATTATATATTCTGTCTGATCATTTCAAGTTTGGGTACTGAATCATGCCATTTCAAGAGGAATGTACATTATATGAACTAGTTGTATAAATACTACTAAATTAAATTTCTTCTTTAGCAACATATATATAAGCTTCAGAAGTTTATTAAATAATTTATAGTATATAAAATTTCGTGTGTAATTGCAACGCAAATTTAAAGTAATTTTTGAAGGAATAACAATATATTTACAATATTCAAAAATAATATTTATGAAAAGAAATGAGTACTTATTTTATATGATATAGAAAAAAAAGAATCGCGTCTCTCGCAATAAATTGCGGTGTTTCTATAAATGCAAATAAAAATTTATTTATATAACGAGAAGATTAGAATTTGTCAAAATTTTACGATCCTTAATCAATGCGAGAAATAATTTATATAAAGTCGGGCAATTTCTTTTTACTGAGACGATATATTCGAACTTTATTCTACATTTGAAAGAAATGCGTGTATATATGCGAGTTTCGATGTTTTTGACACTAAAGTGTTAAGTGCGCGCGAGAATAAAGTGCTGTGAAGTCTTAATTAGCGGCATGTTAGAGGCGAAGTCGTTATACATCAATATGAGTTACATATCTCTAACTTTGGTTTACAATGAACATTAAATTCTCGGACGCGGATGCATGTGCTTCTTGTGATGAATATAAAAGCTTGCGATAAATAATCATTTCACCTATTTTTCGCAACATTTTGGAGCAATCTTTTGACGATGATTTAAATTTATTTTGAGCTATTAAATTTTTGAGTTTTTTCAGTCATATTTCTGGATGGCTTAATAATTTTTTTATTAATATATAGTTTATTTTGTACATATAATATTATTTAATAATAAATATTAATATATATATATATATATATATATATATATATATATATATATATTATATTAATATATATAATATATTATATTAATATATATAATATTATAATATTATATAATATAATATTATATAATATTATATTATATTAATATATAATTTATAAAATTATATTGCGTGTTATATATAACTTTTATTTTTTGCACTTACGTACATTTTTCTATTTTTAATAGATAAATTTCAAATAATGCAAAATTATAATAAAAAAGATTCAAATTCTCTTACGATGTTTTGTATCGCGAATTTTACATTAATAACAAGCATCAAACTTATATGGTATGTTAAAAGACATTCCATTATTGCAATGTTTCTTTGTAGAAAACACATGCATAAAGCACTTTTATTACTCTCTATCCGTGGTATACAAATATGCGAGTCTGTTTGCCGATGGGCCATAGTTCTGGGATGTAGCGGAGTACATAAAAATAGCGCACGTACACGTATAAAAAAAGTATTAGCCGCGCGTATATGTATACCGTACGGCAAACAGTCATTGCCTAGAATGTTTTTGTATCAACCGCGAAGTGTATTCGATTTCGTTGTGCCCGTGTAAAAAAATTACACAGTTTAAAAAAAAAAAAAAGAAAGAAAGAAAATAATAAAGATATGTAACGCGTGTAATTCGCGCGTGAAAGCTTGCGATTCTTATCGCGCAGGCATATTGCTGTTTTATCCGCGTCTCACATCTCATACCTAGAATGAATTACTGGATCGTAAAGTACAAGATGTCGTAGAATAAATTAAACAAGATAATTATGCTGGCTGAGAACATTAACGCCATGGCATTATTGCAAGAGTCAGGGAGTATTATGGTGCTCAAACATTTAATTAAGCTACTTATTGTTAGATGCAATTTGGCTGTCTGCAGATGCGAAATGTTATCTAACAAGAAAAGTCTGTAAAATGTACGGAAAAACTGATCTGTTAATTTCTTCTCGGCAATGGTGAAATAATATATCCTATAATAATATAACCAATACGAGTGTTTTTCTTGTAAAATATGTTTGAAATTTGAACCTCTACACCCATATGTGACCATTAGCTTTTTCTATTTTTTTTTCTTGTTATTTATTTTTTCTATATTTACGTGCAATAATATGACAGAGAAAAATTCTTCTACAATTATTTAGTTGAAAAATAATTACATTTTATGATCTTTTTATGATCTTATGTTACTTTACAAACAAAAATTAATATACATATTAATTGCTTTGAAAAGAGAGAAAAAGGGTTAATTTTATCAATTAACTTGACGTCAAATAATTTTTTGACATTACATGCATATTATTTTATGTTTTCGTATAAGTTTAACGTTTTCGTTACATGTTATATTTCTTATATATATATAAGCTTATAATATACATATTATACTTTACTCTTTATTAAATTAATATTATATTTATATCATATAAATAGCGGATTTTTAGTCAATAAAAATTTTTTTAATCATACTTTTATATTTTATAACTTCATATACTATTTTCTACAAGATTAAAGTATTGCTTTCGTTCCTAATTAACGTATATTTGTTTCTGCATAATTTTATTTTTGTATTCGATTTGCAAGTTTGCCGTTATTACACGCTTTATTTTCCGATATCCGAATGATAATGCAATGCTTTCTATAAAATCCGCGCAATTTTTTGTCCCTTTTGCGGCGTCGTAATAATTGACCTGAGAAAGATGTATCCACTCTGGATTACAGATCGGCAAGGTCGATTCGGCAGCATACATATTTGTGGTTATCGAATTTTATTTTACAGGCGGTCACGTATGTGGTATTAAAAGCACCGTGTCTAAAATAACACAGAATAATGGCGATGCGCTGACGCGCGCGCGAGCTTTAACGCGTTTAATCGCACGTCAAAGCTTTATCCCGGAAAAAAATCATCCGAAGCGATGTCTATGGTAATTGTTCGTCGACGAATCATATATCCTACTATTTGCACGCGCGCGCGCGCGCGCGCATGTGGTTTGACTTCGAGCTTTAATTAATCGATTTATGCGATATATATTATAAGCGCGCTCGATAGCGAAAAGCTTGAGAACGAAATGGCAATTTCGATATTCTGCGAAAAATAAACATTGTATGTGCCAGTAGCAGGCGTTTACGCGTGGCTTATTGAATATACTCTATACATTTGCATCGTAAATTGCTGTGCCAAACATATTGCACGAATTGCGTCGGGTCCCCTTGTTATTCTTCGCTCTCTTTATTTTTCCAGTATTACCGGGGAGATTCAACATGAAATGCATAAAACTGTTCTCATGCTCGGTATTAACCACTTATCTTACTAATCCGAGGCAACTTAATCTTCGGATACGAGGAAGAAAAAATTATCCTGAGATAAGTCGAGCATTATTGAATTTTTCCGCTTAAATAATATGTATATATAAAATAAAGTTTTTTTTTTCATCCTCATATTTAATGCATACGAAATGAAATTAAAATGAAACTTTGGTGCAACGGGGGAATGAGAGGATGCTCTTTGACCAATTATTCGCCTGTGCAGTTATTCTAATAAGAATCGGCATATACATTTAATGGTTTTCTCTTCATTTAACGAGCCCGAGGTGCATTGCCTCGACTTATTTCGAGCGGAAAACTCACACCCGCGGAAAAATACAGGAAACGGCGGACGCAGAGCGCGCAAAAAGACACACCGGTATGCTGACATCTGCCAGAACCAGCCCGGAGCGACCCATTTATTTCCATGGGATTAGCCGAATTTCAGATTCCCTTATCGCTCTGGCAACGCGCGCGCTTATGCGTTCTACGAGCCGGCTCTAATTAGCGCCCGATGCTTGCTCTCCCGCGAGCGTCGCGCCGCCGTTTCTTGCCGTTGAAAATTCGCCGGCTGCCTTACCTTGTAATTTCCCACTTTCCTGATGGTACAAGAGAGAGCGACCTCTTTGCCGATGGCGGCGGTCACATTGCCAATCGGCTCGGAAAAGCTCGGCACATCTGTGAACCGAAAGAAGCATCGCGTTAATGCCTTCAATTAAATTTAAGTATCCTCAGATTCTTTATTCACGCAACGTAACTCTTTTATGATACTTTATAAAAATTCAATTGAAACTTTTTTAAACAAAATTCGAAGAAGAGAGGAGTAATGCTGTTCTCATTTACGTTTCGAAATAGATTGCCCGGATAAAAGTTAAGCTGTGTCGTACAGAACAACTTGTTGGAAATTCTTACGAGCGTAATTTTCATGACGTTCTTTGTGGCAGAACAATTTTTTAAACAAATATTTCAGGCAGATTATCGTATTTGGCGTCTTTTTAATATTGATCATTGAATAATCTTTATAATGGAAATGTCAAACATTAAAATTTTGTACCATTCTTCAAATGATTTAAGTGAACCGAATATAAAAATTATATTTGGAATCACCAAACTTATATCACCCGCCATATGATGCTGTTTGTTTGCTGAATATTTTATTGAAAATATTTGTTACAAAATAAGCGAAATATAATATACAATATATAAATATATAACATTGGTGTGCAGGTTGACAACAAAACGAAAAACATATTTAAAAACATATTATTTATAAAATATTTGGGTTGTTGTTACAAATATCGTAAATTATAATTATTGTTAATTATTGCAATATCATTTCTACGCGAAATAATTAAAATAAATATTTTGTCATGCATATATATTATTGATACTTTGATGATACGTCATATCTAGAAGCGATCAGGTTGAAATTATGAAATTAACACCGTGAGTTATACTATTTCTTGTAAAATAATGTTTCAAATATTTGGCCTCGTATAAATATATTATTATATATGAAATTTAGTACACGTTGCTTTGACATATATTTTATGCCACTCGAGGCAAATGTATACGATGTTCATGATTCGTTATTCTCGTTAAAACACACGTGACGGCGCAATAGCGACGATTAACGGCTTGTTGACGCGTATAATACCGTATTTCGAACGGTGAAATATAGTTTTAATTTCCTGTCAAGTCTCAAATTGTAGCTCGTTGACATAGATGACGATGCATCAAGTTGTTTCATGCATAAGAATGATACATGACCGATTACAAGACCGATATAAATATAATAATATTTATCAAAAAACACCAACTATGGAGAGAATTTGATGAATTCTTCATAACGATGGCGTTAATCTCAAATATTTCGGAATATTTCCTTCCTGAGTTTCGTGTAGCTTACAATAAATTCGTGCGTGCTCGCATATGTACATCTAATGCAAATGCCTCACACAAAGCGGTGTGAATACCATAGCTTACAATGTGCTCCTATATTATACGTAATCTCAGCATGAAGATAACTGAAGGAATTACACATTAATCAGCTGTATTAAAATTACCTAATGAAAATTTGCATGGTATCATATTACAAAAGCGTCATTTAATTTCCGATTACGATTAAGATCTGAGAACTTCAACTGTCACATCTGGTGGATAAAATCATATAACTGTCATATAACTGCTAGTGAGTTTGTTCCTTTCTTTTGAATGTATAAAATCTCGCGTGAATGTCATTTATTGTGGAATCTCATTGTTTAATGTTGAAAAGACTTATGCGATTTTTCAGCAAGTTCACATTAGATATTTTCGCTCTTATCATCTTTTTATCTCTAGAGGAAAATTACGTAATTGATCTCCCGAGTTCCCCAATTTTTCTGTAATAAAAGAATCTAGAGATTCATTCCTCTTGATTCATCCTTCCCGCTCTCGAGAACAATGCGCTGGTTTTATTTTACGAAAGCGTCGACGATTGTTTCCACCCGGCCGGCACCGTAAAATCGAGTCGGCGAATACGGTGCTAAGGAAAAAAGTTGCAAGGCGCTACACATTTTTATAAACGAAAAACCGTTCCTCGCCAGTGTGTAACATGGTGGAAGAAAAAACGAAAAGTTTAAACAACGCGTTCGGCTACATCGCGCACGGACACGTGGCGCGATATTGAAACACGCGCCAAGTCAAAAGTTTACAAATACTGTCTCATCGCCAAGTCATGCTTTTGGGGGATGCATCGGACGCGCAGCATCCGGCGGCATTTTGTCCCGATGCGTCGCGGTTGCATCGAACGGAAGTCGCGACTACAATCTGTCGATCGGCCAAATCGAAGATGCGATATTGCCAGATATTTCGAAATATGTCAAAACTGTATTTGAATCCTTGCGGCTGTTTCTTTCGCACGTAGCCAAGTCGGACGAGACAAAAGCGTTAGATGTGTTAGAGAGTCGCAGGGACTACTTTACAGGGGTCCGGGGCGATCTCCGCAAGCATAGAGTATCGGCGCAATATTATGATAAGATATTCACTGACAGAAACAGGAGCGGAAAGGAATTTTTAGCTTCCTCCGCCATCATCCCCGCAGCCGTATCTAGAATGTAATATAAGAAGACGTAGGGGAAAATAGTGATGTTACCCGTCTCGAGTGGCGAAACGTGGTGAAACGAGGGGATGAAGGGGGGGGGGAGGGCGGGGGAAAGGAGAGAAAGAGAAAGAAAGGAAAGTTACCGGCAAGAAACAAGAACGAAAGACTGAGGATCGAAGAGAGAGGAAGAGGCGGGAGCTGCAGAAATCGCTTCTCTCGAGAGGGATGATCCGCCACGAGCGGAGGTCGTATATGTGTGTATGTGTGTATAGATTCGCGCATGCACACTCGTACTGATCTTATTTTATGGCGAAATTATTCCGAGAGAAAAATAATTCAATCTCGCGGCACACAGGTTACGGTGGTAGCCGGCATCCGCGCTCCTATACTCGAATATATCGGTCGCATTTGCGGATTCGAAACGCGGATCGAAGAGCGGATTGGCTTTTACCTTTGGCTCTCGATATCGACGAGTACATTGATAATTACGTGAAAAATAAAAGCGGTGCCTCGAGAAAATTGATTCTGTCATTGCGTCGCATCCTTATTTTACTGTATCGTTTTATTGTTAATTTACACGAAACAAGAATAATGATACGAACATGCGATAAATTATATATATATATATATATATATATATATATATATATATATATATATATTACGCGGCACGTTGGGTTTTATATATTAATAAATATATTAATAAATTATTAATTTGATAAAAACTAAAGACGAAAGCGTGCCGTGTAAATATATATAATTTATTAACATCTACGAAAGGAATTGCTTATGCTTTGAAGCAAAATTTAAAAGTCACTTGGGACGATGGCGCAATGTGAATTTCTGGCTCGGGGCAATTCGTTCAAATATTCGATTTTATGTAATACAGCGTAGGGAATAGTTATAAAAAAATAGTAATGTGCCGATATTACATTTTTTAGAAAAATGTCCACTTTGAGTATGCGTAATTTACGATATAGTAGTTCTTTTTTAGACACGAGCCACATGAAGAAAATAACAATATAATAACCGAATATTTTCGATACTATTTGAAATATCAAAAAATTGTTTCAAATTTTCAAGTTCGAAAGAGAACGTGTTCGCATCTGCTACAAAAATCCTATATAGCAATCGAGCAGTTAAGCGTATATAAAAAAAAATCAGGTATCAGATTTTGCAGTTAAAGTCGTTATCGCTCGTAACTTAAAAAACAGCATGTAAAGCAAAAAAAAAAGGGTTGTCGGAAAGCCCTCCCTTGAAATATTCACGAATTTTAAAAATATTGTTTTTCTTTTATATTTAACTTTTAGCGAGCGGCATTTTATATGGAAATATTTGGAAAAATGTGGATCTCTCTCTCGCTGAATACGTATGTTAAATGGAAATTACTGACATAGAATTAAATTAGATAAAATAATTAATGTACATATAAAATAAAAATTATTTTTATTCATAATACAATGTTTATATTATATAGGTTTAATTTAACAATGAGCTTTAGTATGTCATTTTTTATTATTACAAAGTCAGTGCATTTTATGTTCGTTAATGTGTTAATTTTACACAATGCTATATGTATACATGCATGTATAGCTTTATACTTTGCTATTTACATTGTATCACGATCGCGATCGCGTTTGTAGGATATCGGCAAATGCGGTAGCGAACAAAAATAGTGGCGGTCAGTAGTAAAAGTAAGGCACGAATCCGACGCGGTATCGTTATTCCCTTCCACGTCGTAAAATACGTAACTACGTTAGCGGCTTTAAGCAATCGAGATTCGAATCGCGATAAAACGGTTGCACCGTTTCTATAGCAGCTTCTCTGCGGGAAGTCTCCGGCGAGAAACTTGATATGAAAATAAATGGGCGCAGCGTATCGCCCGACGCGGTAAAGAATCTGGGAGAATTCGGGCGTGTACGACGACGTTAAACCAAACAATATTGTACTCGTGATACATGTGAACACATTAGGTATCCCAATCGAGCTATAAATCCGTCACATCGCGGAGCATATTTTTTTTTTTTCTAAGCGCATAGTATATAAATAACTGCGAAGGTTACGTGATAAATCTCCACGATCGTTGAACAATTTTTGCAAAATCACTCAGTTTTTCGACAGGATTGACATTTTGCAAAATCACTCAGTTTTTCGACAGGATTGACATTTTTGGAAAAATGATAGAAGTGGAGCTGACTGGAAAGAGTGATATAACTGTATGGAAGAATTTAAAAATGGAGAGAGGTCAATGCAATTCATGAAACTTCATGAATATGATTGTAAGCGTCACCAGGATGAAAGGAAGAATTATCGCAAACGGTAATTTTACCTTTCTGTCCTCTAGAATTATACGTTTTTATTCGGCGAATGTTTCATTTTCATTATTCATGAGTTTTGAAAATGAATTTACCGACTTAATGAATTAAGAACATCATGTGAAAAGCGCACTGAAAGTCAATAATTTCAACATATTCATGAATTACACTATCCATGAATACTTGGGTAGATGAACGGTTAATCGGATCGGCTAACGATGTTAAACGAAGTTAAAAAATAACTAAAGAAGAAGGGCCAATATCTGCTATACCACCATGTACGCGCGCGAATAACTTTGCCGAGCTATCGCAGTTTTCACATCGTTTGTAAATACCAGGTTGATGCTGCTATATGCGCAAAATTTTTCGAATCGAAATAAAATGGAGGGACTAAACGAGATTGAGTCGCGATTAAAGCCGATTGCCAATATTTGAAAATAAAAGGGGAGAGACTCACGCGCGACGCCCAAACGTCCATGCCACAATAACGCGTTCTAACTCAGCTTTCGTCCGCGCTGCGAACATAAATCTTCGACAGCGTCTTATACGCGGAATTTTTGACTTGGAGAGAGAGCTGCTGGAAAATAGGTCCTAAGATCGAAATCGGCCTGCAGTCAGAAAAAGGTGGGGGAGAGGGGCTAGGAGGCGAAGACTCGCACGTCGATGTTCGACAGAACGAAATATCGCCAGACGTATTTCACAGATCTTACGGACATACCATCCACCGGCGATACATACCGACACGACGTAGAGCCGAGATACCGGCGATGCACCAAGAGTTGCAGAGGCTGAAAGACGGAGAAATGTTTCTATACATGTCGATGCACGATGTTGCCGTGCCCGTACGGACAGGTTATCGTGAATGGAGAATCGCGGGGACCGATACTTTTTGCCGCTATGCATGAGAGAAACGTATGTTCCAGCTACGATGCACGCTGCAAGATCGTGTTTTCGACAAATGATCCTCTTATTTCGGTCGCGCATCTCGCCGTTATGCAAAATGCACCGCGATGCATCGGAATCATTCGCTGGAGGATATTCACAAAATAGACTTGGGTTTTCGAAAAGTTATTTATTTCGCCACTCTAAATTTGTCTGTTTATAAAAAATAAAAACAAATAAAATAATAAAAATAAAATGTATAATAATATGTACTAATTAATATACACACAGGCATTCTTTTAATAGATTTTAAAATAAATACGAAACACATTATTACGGATTTTTATTAAATATGGATTATTTTTGACATTTTATTTATACGTAAATATATTACGATGTATATGTTCTTGATATTAAGAAAGTATTAAAAGCATTCAAGCTTAAAGTTTGGCAAATCCACAAATATAATAAATTTAAATCCTCTTAACGCATTTAAATCTTCTTAACACGTCAAAAGGGTTGACAATAAATATTATTAGCAGTCATGATAAATACGGTGAGAAATGGACAACGCGATAACAATGATGAAAGCATATCGCGTAAAATTGATTTAGCTCGTTCATCGCGTTATGTCGGAAAATTGACGACGTTAGATTATTGATAGACGCAGAATAAAAATGATCGCATAATGTCCCATGAAATTGATTTAATTTTTATTTATAAGTACGATAATATAAAAAAGACAAAATTTTTTGAAAATTTTCTACGATCATTCAGTAGTTTAAAGCATCTAATTGCACTGACGGATTTATTTATATAATTTCATATATAAAAAAATATTAATCAACTGGACGAAAAATATTTTTTAGATCCTTCTTTTTTATAGAAAAGAAAGGTATAATGTAAATTTAATCATAGAATTTATAATTTCATTATCGATATTTTTAGAGAGAAAAATTTTGCATTTTAAAGAGATGATAAAACTAATTATAGGCAAAATCCTCGTTGGAATATCCACGTCAAAGAGTTTCGTTTTTAGTTTTTAGATATTATTAGATACAACAAAATAGCGCAACAAATCTTATGAGCATAAATCTACTAATATAGTGACAGATAAATGTTTCAGCAACAGTGGAGACGAGCGGCACAAAATTTGCATTCTTTATCTCAATAGAGCGAATACAAGCCGAATGACGAAGTCTATCCCACGTTTTATGCAAATTTTATCGTACTTGGAATGCTAACTCGCTTAAATCGGCCCGCGATCGCTAGTTTGGCATTAATTGTCGACTATTCTCTCACCTGGTCTTTGACTCTCTAAACACTCAAATTACATTGTTACTGACGGGTGGGACGTGTATTGTGTTGAGTTAATAAGAATCGCCGCGGACAAGCGGGATGAATCGGGGCCATTAATGCCCTGAAGGAGAGAGCCCCGAGAAAGTGATATTTTCTTTAAACGAGAGTTTAACAAAGTTCCCGGTTATTACGACAGAATAGCCAACTTGCGTGATAAGAGGAGTACTGAGGGTAGAAACGCGAGACACGGCCAACTTCTCGCTTCCCCAGAAGGGTAAATATTTTTCTTTTCCTTTTTCGGTGCGCGCGAGGCTCAGCAAATTTTTATCTCGAGCAAGAGCATTAATTTGAGAAAAAACGATGAGAAAACCTTGAAAGTTTGGCTACCGCGCTCACGACGTCTACGAGACACCGTCGTAGTCTTTGCTTCTCGCTTCGTTGTGCATTCGTGTTGCTCTCTTAAAATCAAAACTTAACTTTCATCACGAAACTTTAGTATCGTTTTACATTTATCAAATCTTTTTACGTATTTCAATATTTTTACGTGATTGTGAATATTTCTCGATATCATCATTGCGTTAATGTCATCACTATAACAATATTATGTTATTTAGATTTGATAAAATAAATAATTAAATTTTCCGAAATTTATTGCAATGATCTTATTAATATTTGCATGATTTGCACGATGTTTGACGATTGTAAAATAAAACAATATTCCTTGCGTAATTAATATCCAATTTGTGACAGAAATACAGCGGTTTTTAACGAAGCTTTATCAAAAAAGAGCAAAGACGCAACATCTAAAACATTCATATATTGAAATATACATATAATATAATGAAAAAAAAACTTGTGCTTTTGACAACATATTTACAACCGCGTATATTTTAAAGCCTCGACACATTGCTGAATATAATCGGTGTCTCTGCTGCACTGTTTATGTTATTCGCAAGAAAGTGCCTCGTAATACTCTGCAGTCAAATTAAGGCACGAAGTTTCGCAAGAGGCTAACGCGATGCAATATATTCGTGCGTTAGATTAATTAAGATACCTCGTAAGACTTTTACATAATTACACCGTGAATATAATTCGCATTATCTTTTTCTTTATGAAAAAAGCCTCAAGGCTTATTTTGATCGTTGGCTCTCCTTACTTCTCATATAAAATGAATGTATCAAAATATTTGTGCATTGCTTTATATTATATTCATAACATAATTAATGAAATGCACGCCAATTTATGTTACGCAATGATTAATATATAATTGCGCGGTGAAATTTCCGTAGAAGATTTAATAACGCAATGTACGCACGATACTGCGATTGACGCATAAAGCGTAATTATATACAACTTACGATTAATAAATACGAGCGCGTCGGTTTCGCGAAAGGAGAGACACCATCTGCGTGTGCAACGTTTAAAGTCTCATTTAACCTCGTCGTCGACCGATTTTAACGCGTTTACGACTGCTTATTAAAATCCATTGCGGCCACCGGGCTCGTTTTCGAAACGCAATACAGCATCTACTGTAGTTGTCTCCATCAATGACGTATAATCACGCCTGCAAACATTTTTCACCGTGCACAGACGCAAAAGATTGAAATACCTTCACTGCAAATACATTTTTTTTTTTTTTATATTGTATGACGCGGTTTTAATAAGATTAACGAGGTTCATAAAAAATGAAAATAATCTAGATGCTCAGAATAAAAACTAGGCTAGTACTAAAATTTGAAGATAAAAAATAGAAATCTGAAAGTTTGTGCCGTTTTTTTTTAAATCGTTATGAAATATAATGAATAAGTATAATACGGAAAATGATGTTTTGCAAAATATAATTGCTTTTGACATGCGAAGAACTATATTAATTGGCGTACCTTATATTTTTCATGTTCACCTTTTTTGGATAGATTTCTTGATTATGAGAACATTAATTTTTTCTTATACAATATCCCGCAATCTGTATTATATATTTCGCTTCTTTATTAAATATTTCGTAAGGTTTCTCTGAAGTTTCTGTGCGCGCGTTGTGTTTCATATTTTCCTTGAAACTCTTATTCGTGCGCGCTCTTCCATATTTATCTCGAACTTTTCTCAATGTAAATATGATACTGGCAAAATCACTTTTTTAAATTCTACTTTTTTTTTAATTCTTCGTAAGACATAAGATAAATGTTCAACGGCGGCTTTATAACACGATAAAATTATTTTCTAATAAAAAAACGCATCGGGCATATACGAAATAACGTATAACCTTCCAAGTTAGATTTCACTTTATTTACCAACAGTGGAATTTTGTTATTAAATTTAAGCAATATTTTTTTGATGTACACGACACATGTTTGCATTTTTGCATTAAGCTTTTTACATGCACACGCAAACTGCGAGCTTTTTACAAGACTGGATTTGTTTGATGTAATAATATATAACATAGCAACTGGCAACTGTTAATGCTGAAAGAGTAGATAGTTAAATAATGCTTTTTTGCTAGCCTTGTTGTCAGAAGTGAGTAACACCAATTATATAGCACATGTCAAAGCGAAATGGCGGCCACAGTGTAGAGAATGGGTGGAGGCTTAGCATACGAATATCCGATTCTCTGTTTGTGGGTTGCTACGGCGGGTCTGATTTACATAGTTATTATGATATTATGCGGCTGCAAAAGGATTTTTATCATCAGCGCTGTCTACACCAGGGGGAAAAGGAGGTACAAGCTGTGACATACGCTTCCTCTTCTTCTCCGTCGCTTTTTTATCGTGTTTACAATGCTGTCAAATTCTATTCTCTTGTACATCATTCTTTTGCGTATGTGAAAGCTTACATATCGAAAGTCTACAATGAGTATTATCGCAAAAATACAAAAAAATAATTATTTAAGAAAAGAAGTATCTTATCATATCATCGTTCATCACTTTTTTCTTCTTGCACTTTCTTTGTTTTTTCCTCACAAAATTTGTTACTTTTATTTGGTATCAACTTGGCAGATTTAAATTTCAGATTTGCTAATTTATATTGCGATAATTGAACTTTTACTTTATTCATTAGTTATTTTTTTTTTTTATTTGTTTTTAAAACTTTTATTAGATTATTTTAGGAATAGAGTAAATGAAAATATTTTTAATATTAAGATGAGAGACATAGGATGAACTTTGATATCTGTAATAAATGTCTAAAAGGTCTCTCACGAAAAAGTATCTTTTGATATTCTAGCATATTAATAAAGATTCGGATTTTTCAAAAGCTTTTTTTGTGAAACTGATGACATAAGCGGATTATTGAACCATTACTAAAAGTCAAGAAGTCTTATAAATTTTTCTAGCTTTATTAGTTACTTATTATCTTTTTCTTCCTTATTCTTATTTATTTAAAAATAGCATTAATTATTGATATATTTCTTTTTTTAATTGATGTGTATGTGTGCGTGTGTGTGTGTGTGTGTGTGTGTGAGTGATTATATTTTATCTGCATATCATGGTCAACATTTATGTATTACATATAGAAATAATGCTAATTTTCTTATTTAAGAAAATTTAAACTTTAAATTTAAACTTTTTTCCTTTTAAACTTTAAATTTATTATTTCTTAAATTGTGTAATGAATATTAATCATATAAAATAAATAAAACATATTTGTAGAAAATATATGATATCGAATATTTAAAAAAAGCGTTGGTAATAACAGATATATATTTATTTAAATGGACTGAAAATCGATAGATAACAGATATTGTAACAGTGAGTTTAGCATTTTGAGCGGAAGAAAATACTTCAATTGCACTTTGTTTCAAGCGTGCACTTTATAACCGAGAGGCATAGCTTTCTCATTCCTGAAAAGAAAATCGCAAACGATCGCAAACATGACGCGGGCAATTTTCCAAGTGATTTTCAAACGTACACGTGTAATGGGCGAGAAGAATCGATATTTCTCGCAGCTCACGTCGAATGTCGGTGGTAATCGATCAGCGGCAGAGAATTCGACTTGAGAACCTAATAAATGCCCGTCCGACTCTTCCTCACCTCGGACGGAGGCTAAGCGACGCGATACCAAAGCGGATTATTGAAACGCTACTCGAAGTCGAAGGCGAGAGGAGGGAGGAAAAGTCCGTCGGTCTTAGCCAGATTCGCGAGAGTTTAAATTCTCACGGTTCCTGAAACTTTTCTCTATCACGCCACGCCGCTTGGGGTCGTAAATATATACCCTCCCTTTGGCCCGTTCGCTATCCATCCTTTCCCCCTCGTCCCTTTCCACGCTTAGAGAGTAACGCAAGCTGTTACACTGTTCGATCCCCAAATACCGCCGTTGCATCTCGCTGACGAAAACATAACCACCTCTTCCTGGTGGATAGCGATGATAACGGCTCACTGTCCTCGAACCGATGCATTTACCACCGCCACCGTCGACTACGCCGCGATAATTCCATTTCCGCGAAGCGGCGCGAATTCGAAGTTTAATTAATCGAATTCGCGCCCATGTTATCTTCGGCCATCCGAATCTCTCTCTCTCTCTCTCTCTCTTAGTTTCTCAGTCTGTCTTGCTCTTCCTACCTCCAGCTCTACCCTCTGGAGACACAAGCTTCGATTCCGGAAATTAGTAAGATCGCACATGCGGAACACGGAGGTTTCCCGCCTGCTGGAGCACTATGCATATATACGCGCGTACCTTAACATTACATGCATACCGATACACATCGATACGTATATGCAATTCGGTGTGCACACTCGCTTTACATAATGCACGTCATCTTGCTGCCTCCTTGTTCGGTCGGTCGGTTAATACGATACGGAAATATGTATATCGTTCTGAGACGCGGCGAAAAGTTTGCCGGAGAGTCAACGAGAAATTTACAAACATTGAACGCGCTCGTTCAAGCGCCTTGAAAACGGTCCTTTTATTGCCTTTTCTTTCTCGTTTCTCGTGTGAAAACGAGATCGATATTGATCAAGATTGTTGAGATGGTGTAACTGAATCTATTGCTCCGAGGAACAAAAAAAGCACTGAGGATATTAATGTAAACAAGTTGTTGTGCGGGATAGAGTGGTTGGATCACTCTCCTGTTTTCTTTTTTTTTTTTTTTTATTTCTCGTATAATATATTTTCTGTCTGTAATTAAAATTTATTTTAATTAAACTAAATTTTACGTTTACTTGAAATTAATTGAACATTAAGGACTTGTTGTATATTAGAAGTTTCGGAGTTTAGTTTGTAAACTGCTTGAGATTAACTGTATGGCGATGTAATGCAACGTTAACAGTGTTGGAACATAATTCGCAAGCCGCTTCATTTCACTCGCGTGTAACGGCGAAAATTATTAGCCTTTCAACATTTTCGTTGAACAAGGGATTTTGTTGCGTAAAGCATGGCCGCTGAATTTCTCATCCTTTATGGTGTGGTGACTATAGTTTTACCTGTTGCAATAAACACCGCCGGGTATATAGGCGGCTGTCGGGCGTATGTGTCGCGCGACGTGCGAAGAATTAAATATTTCAGCGTTAAATAGAAGCGGTGCATATTTTTTTTGCGCGCGCGAAAAGAGAGATGCAACATACGCAGAGCGCCGCATGTATTCACCGGCGTAGAAGAAACAGGGAGCTATAAATATGCGACCGCAGTTGCTAACATTTTTTTTATCGCTCAGCTGTAAGTGTGGACGGAGCGTGTGCGAGAGGATGCGCGAAATTGGGTTTAAAATTTCCGACCGGACGATAGATGCGCGCCTGTATGCAGATATGCGTGTGCATACGCGCGCAAATAGCGGACATATATATGCGTATATATTACGCACTCACAATTCACCTCACGCTCCTTCGTCCTTTAATACGAGCCTGTGCACGTATGCCTGGTAGCGTGTCCTTAACGTGTAAGAAGATTACTACTAGTACGTGAGCGCGGCCGGGAAACTATGCTTGAAACTATTTCTCATTCACCATATAGGCGTATAGCACATATTAATATTAAGCGCATGTGCTGTACAAACATGTGCGCACCGGTTGTGTTACGGGATGTGATACTCTGTGTCTTAGAAGTTACGCACTTTCCCTGATGTGTACAGACTTGCGGAAGTCGAAAGTACGAAGAGCGATTGTTTCGGTATCATCGATTATTTTAGAATTAATCCGGTATGTATATTACACACAGGTAAAAGGTTTGTTGAATTGAAATTTATGTGTAAGTTTAGGTGTCTAACTAACGAATCATATTTATGGGCGTGCAATTTAAATCCTTTCAGACATCGGCACCGTAAATCTCGAGTGTTTATTTTTTAATTACAAATAATAAAGACTTCTTGCTTATGTTGCAACAGCTTTTTAATTAGCGCGCTAATTGGCATTACATCTAGACATCACGTCTCAGTGACACAAAATAAAACGCTATGAAAGGTTTCATTTAAAAATCAGATTTTGCTCGCAAACAAGAAACGTTTTTCTTCAAATCCCATTTAATATATATTTAAGCTTCATTTTTCGCAGGATTTTTGAAGGGGTGAAAAAGAATTCTCACAGACAATTACGCGCACTCTAATAAAAAATAATTGATGTCTAATAGTTACTAAAATTATAATTTATTAAATGATTAAAACGTTGATGTTGGCGATCTTCTAATGATAGCGAATAACGATGCGAATTTCTCGAAGCGAGGAAAACGTTATTTCAAATTTGTTCGCGACAATTGAAACGGTCGAGAGAAGATGCCCAACGTTCCTGTGTACCTGCACCAATTGCATGCGCTCCGATGCTGATGTATACCTATATAATCGCAAATGTAATTGGTTCTATACATGGTCCATGTCCTTAACGTTACACATTACGTCGAAGCTTCCTCGGCGTTAACACAGTGCTCAGATGCGAAGCGACTACCCAGCCTCGAGATGATGGTCGAAGCCGTAACGGCTGTGTTGTGTAAACGTAGTTAACTACGGTAACGAAACACATTTTGCTGGCTATACGTGCGGACACGCGCATATATATATATATATATATATATATATATATATATATATATATATCAGTTATGTAGTATAAGCTAACATGTAAAAGGGCTTTGCCATGGAATACTCTCGGAGGATCGCGGCCGCATTGCACCTGTGACGCTAAATGCGAAACTTTAATCTCGCGTCTTAATCGCACTCCTGACGCGATCGGGACGCGTATTTCTGGAATTTTGCCGTGCGATTACTTGCTACTTTAAATGCAAAGCTGATTTTCATAACGGAAGATAATCGCGGATTATTTTCAATCTCTGATTAAAGGCGGCATTAATTCTAAATCCGTATTCATGAATCATTATTGAGCTCTTTACATTCATATTTGATGAATCTGTGTTTTGCAAATTGCCGTTTGAAAACTCTGTCATTACATATTTAATATTTATAGTTGATTAAATTTTGCTCATTGCCATGAATAATTGTCGATTGGATTTCATCGGAGTGGAAATTAATTATAATCTGTTTCGACATTCTCGTAAAATTCCTTATATTATTTCCAAACTTTTACTCCACACATTCTTGTTTTCTTTTTAATGCTTACTTTTTTTTTTGTTACGAATTAAAAGAATATTATACAAACATTTTTTCAAACGACATATAATTTCCTTTGTGCGGTTTTGAAATGTGCTTATCCCCCCCTCCCTCTCTCTCTCTCTCTCTCTCTCTCTCTCTCTCTCTCTGTCTCTTTCTCTTTATATCTATAGACAGAGACAACTGAAAATTGCGGTTGGAGCAAAGCTCTGTTTCTGCTTGCACAGAATCAGTGTATTCGTATTATGAACTATCTAGAATGACATATCACTGCGCGAATAGGCAGACGTATTGCGACATCACGTATTACGCAGATGGACACGTACGAGTATATTACATACAAGAACCTGACATCACGTGCATAACGTGTCATTTGATAGATAAGATCTTTACACTGTCCAAAGCGAATGATAGAAGCTCTATATGCAGCTTATATTACATTATCTTTTAATCGTTTTACGAATGAAATCAACACATTCTCTCACAATACAGATTGTTCTATCACTTCATATCAGCACACATCACAACGAGTAATCTTTTATTAAACGAGTTATTTCTTGCGAAATTTTGATTTATTTTAAAAACATAATAATAAATGAGAAAAGAAGATTTATATTTATCGAGTTTATAAGCAATTATATTTTGAATGAACACTTTTCCATATGGAATTATAAGAATATTTCATATGGAATATTTTTAGACAAATTTCATTATAATATGCTTAGGAAACATTAACTGGGACAGCAAATAATTTGTAAATTTTATTTATGATGTATTATGATGGGATTAGAAATGAAAAATGAATGTTTTAGAGGATAATTTTATTTTGATGATCTTTATAAAAATTAAATCCTTTTATGAAATTATTGAATATATTTATAAAAGTTATAATTGGATTTTCTGAATGTTTGAAAGAGATTATCTTGCTCAACTAATCCTTCATATTGAAAGATGAATGTCCATTACATCATGCAACATCTGCACCTGATGACTAACGCGACGTAGCTGTTGGCGTATTTCGCTTGCAGACATTTTCTCCTGCAAGTTTGAAGCATAGAGCTTTGCTCTGTGTAACAGGGTCAGTGTAAAGGTCGGTTGCCAATTTTGCTTTAGTGTGCACTCTGTTCTCATCTTGATATGTACATAACGCTTCAGTTTCATACATCGGTTATCGGCTATCGAAGTGTTAAACGTAACCGCTGTCAGTTATCAGAAAAGAGAAATGTTGGATAAGTAAAAGGTAAGTTAAATGAAGAAAACTGACAGCAGACAGATATAGAAGGGTCATTTATTATGCGCTTTACGGACATTTCCCCTTAAGCGTCTACTAAAAATATATAAAAGAGTCAGGAAATTTTACTCGACAAAAGGATATAGAATTTTATAACAAATGCATTTTACGCAAATAATACTTTTCTTGTTGAAAATTGAGATAATTTTATGCAAAATTTAATTTCCTAATTTATTTTTAGCTCTTGGAACTTATATATTACAATATATATATATTGTACAAAATTGCTATAAATATTTGTAATCAAAATACATATTTGAAAAGAACAGATGAAGTCTAAATAAAAAGAAAATAGATGAATTGTCTGCTTATGACATATATATCAAGCTTCAGCATGCTTGCCGATATATAATTGGCCGATTTTTTTTTTTCACGCGCGCATCATGTTTTTTCGCGTGTTTCGTCACGATTCGCCCTCGTCTATATTCTCTATCGTGCGCATAAATATGACGCGTTAGAGTCGCAAAAAGATGACTTGCCGTCCGCCCGCTCGCGTATTCTCGCGCACCTAAGTGGTAAACTTGTAAGTGGCGAAATAAAGTTGGGCAGGGTATCCGCGCGCGTGCAGAGTACCGTGTCTGTGACAGTTTAATTAATATCTTTCATCCTCAAAGGAAAAACTTGGCGAACTAACCGGCATGGACCGGGTCGCAATGCCGGGCCGGTTAGAACCACTTCAACTTCGGACGCGACGACAACGTTTTCTCCGCGGCTCCATTCTTCTCTCGCTTCTACCGCGTTTAGTTCTTTCGTCCCGCGATCACTCGGAAAGTTTCGTATAGTTTTCTCTTCTTTTACGTTTCGGACAATTTTGCATTTTGACGCTACCGAACGGATAAGATTTGCGCGACAAAAAGTCTTCTTGCACGGCGAAGTTTCTCTTGGGAAGAATGTGGCAAATATAAAATAATTTTTACTTGATTTTATTGTCTCTTATAGAGTAAATTAAAAAAAAAAACACTTAATTAATAACTAACATATAAATAATTTATCAAAATAATATACACAAAAATATTATAAATGCAATAGATGCAATTTTATAAATAATAATTTTAATTTTATTTTGTTATTTTTCTCTTTCTCCTCTCTTTTTATTATTCGCGCAGGTATTATAATTTATATTTTCATATGAAATGAAATGAAATGTTGCTTTATTTTTTCACAAGTCGGTGATTAAAAAAATGAATCGTGTACACTTGGTTCGACACGCATAGATTTACCAGCCGCGTATCTGTGAATGCACTGGCGATTAGCTTTATAAAATATCGCGGCAGATAATGCATTCCCGGCTGCAGAAACTGTGAAAGAGAGAAAAAATGAAGGTGATCTCTGACGATGTGTAAGCCGCGACTTATGAACAATCCGCAAAAATAAACGACAATGAAATCCGCATGCATCGAGTTTGCTCGGCAAATTTCCTACTATATTCAACGTCGACGTGGTCATTATAAACTCTTTGAAGTGTCTCGTGAGCTTTATAAGCTCATGACGTATTTACCCATTAAACTAAATTCGAGTATTTTCCAGCTTACGTTGATATTGCCATTTTTAGAGGCCATTTGGGGAATCGATGGAGAGTTAAAAGTGAAATGACAAGGGCTTTTGACGAATTTGCGAAAAGCTATTTATATTATCCATTTGCAAATATAAGAAGCGCATATGTTTTGCATTGTATAATATTTATGTTAAAATTATGCTATATATGTATATAATATTAAATGCAATTTTGCTATAATTGCTGAAGTTCAACGTATAAGAATATTCTATTAATCTTCATCTCTTTTTCTTTCCATTTCTCTCTCTCTTTTTATTTCTGAAAAAACGCAGTATCAAATTCTTGTTGTGATTATTCATATCGCGATAAGAGTAGAATTATTTTTAACGGTTTTATTTATTTAAAACTATTAAAACTGTTTCCTTGTATATCGAATCGAGATCCATGTGTGGGGATATTCCTCTTCTCTTCTTCGCCAAACATTATCGGGTTTTATGATAAAGGCAGACAACGTATCGCCGAGGCACAACACCGTATAAATCCGCCACGTATAGATAATATTTCACAATGCATTATTCAGATTTTTCACAAAGCTTTATACGCAGGAAAGCCCTTCAGACACATCGCGGAGTAGATATCCGCTTGTGTCGGAAACACGTGACGTTACAGCGTTTATTTACGACTTGGTACGCAAAGAAACCCTTCGATTATTGTCGGTCAAATACGCTCGACTATTAACAGTAGAGTAGAACATGCGATTTTTTCAAATAATTAAGAAACCACATATCTTGATTCAGCTGATGATTCAGAAGAAACGAAATTAAGATTTACATTTAGATTAAATATACTAAGAAAACAAATTCTTTTTCTATATATTTGAGCTTGATATATTCAATTATATTTAATTATCTTTTTTTTTTTCTATATAGATCAAATTTTAATAGCGATTAAAAGAAATATCTAAAAAATATTTAATTAAAAAAAAGTCAGTTGTGTGTGTGGGATCATTTGTTACGAACAATTTTATCAATCGAATAAGTGACAGAAGTATCACACAACATTATTTGTATTATTAAAAGATAAATATTAATTAAGTAAATTTTTTATTAAATAAAATATTGTGTATTGTGTAGAACTATCTGATAACACTTTATTTTCTTCACCTTCTATATTGTAAACTAAACTTCTAATTTATGCAAAGCGACGAAAAATAATTTGTATTCACGTGGAATACAAGTCATAATTTATGCATGATATAACTTGGATGTAACGAATAATTTTGCGAACCTTTGCTGTAACAACTCGAAAGATATCCGAGGGTGAATTCCTTTATTCTATTTATCAATGTTTGTCATACAGGAGGGAGAGAAACTAAAAGACATTTAGAGCGACGAGTGTCCTTTATTTTTCTATTTCCGGCGATAATACGGAATATTTGTCCGCGCACATTCCTCGACGCGTGCCATTAACGCCGAGGGGGAGTCTCTGCGACGCAGAGGAGCGAGGAAAGGAACCGACAATATGCAGATGAGCGTATATAGCTATGTACCTGATAGCGTCGGATTCGTCGCGGACGAGGGACCGTCCTGGCGCATGGCGTCACTGGTAATTGCCGTTCCGCCGAGATTGGTGCTGTAGTCTTCGAGAAGTACGCAGCACAGTAATAGCCGTGCCACCCTCATTCTGAAAGAACGAAAGAAGAGCTGAACGATAATAACAAACTTGTGCTCTTCCTCTGTCTTGTTTTCTCGTCTCTCTCTCTCTCTCTCTCTGCCTTTCTCTCTACGTATCTTGGATTTTTCTACGAGGAAATTTCTCGTACAATGACGTTTATTGTGTTTAGGTCCGATTCAGTGACAATTGTTATAAAATAGAAAATACATAAATGACAGGCTTCATATCTGATATATTTGATATATGATTATTAAAATTCAAACGTACAATAATTGGTTAATTAATTAATTCATTTATTTATTATTATATTAATTAATTAATAATTAATTAATTAATCATAAAAGAGCAACACAAATTGAAGCCAAATGATAATGCATATTCGCGAAATGTTTGCGAATTATTTCAATGTTTGAATTTATTTATTAAAGCAAACAATGGTTATTTAAAGATGTATTGTATTCAAACGCGAAGCTTTATGTTACATATGATGTTTTGGAAGCATTGAAGCTTTTAATATTCGTACTAAAATTGATTTACGCACAGCGAATTATGTAAATATTTTTTAAAAATTGCAAATTTGTTTAAAAAGGTTTTTGTATTTTCACATTTTGTATACAAAACTATATAAAATATATTTCATTCGTTGCTAAAATCAACTTATATAATTTAAAAACTAATTTTAATAAAACAATGTAACGTATTATTGATGACGAGACATTAAACTTTACAATTTCGTAAATTCTTTGAAATCAATTGCATCTCTGCAATATGTTTTTTTTTTTTTTTTATATCTGCACATATCATTGAAATTTAACATAAACTTATAACTCTATTATTATTCATTGTCATGAAATTTAATTTTAAATAAGATGTAGAGAAAAATATTTAAAGAATTTTATTATATCCTGAAAATTCCTAAGATTCTTTAAAATGCTATTAAAAAGACATATGCAACATTGATGACCGACTGTACCATTGTTTGTTATGCAATAGAAAAAGAAAGGAATTATTAAAATAATAAAAAGAATCTTAAGAGGTTGAAAAAAATGGGGAGATTTAAAATAAAAAAAAAAAAACAAAAAATATATAAAAGCTGAAAACTATAAATTAAACTAAAAATAAAAAAGGAAAGAAAACTCAATCGGCCGTGCCTATCGCGAGAAAACAAAGCTTCCAGGAGGTGAGGCTACCCCCAACTACTCTCGAACCGCCGAAGGCGGGCGAACTGGTTAACGTGTGCGAGAACTTTCCTCACGCTTCGTACTCTCTTGTGTCTCTTTTAGTCCATTTTTTCGTCGTTTTGCGCGCTTCTCCCTGTCTCCTTTCGATCGATACATTTGTCAAGCGACGTATAAACGCTACTAAGTTCACGGCAATTCCATGTAATGTACGTGCCCGAGAAGAATCGGCCGCCAAAGTGATTCGTCGGACTTGGACTCCGTATATCCAAGATCTTGGAAAAAGCGCGGTCGCCGCTCGTCGTCGTCCTTCGGGGAAACACGCGCGGGACAATTATACTTTACGCCATCTCGTAAATAACTATCTCTGCCGTTTAGCGACGAAGATTTTAGTCTGTGCACAGGGTGGAATTTACCGCTTCTCCCGCACCGCACTTGTATTCCGCGAGTAACTGTTTGTTCTTATTTACGACAGGACTAAATGAAAACTCTTCTCCTTGTTCTTTATCTCTTTCCGTAATTTTCTCGTTATCCTTTCTCCCTTCCCCGGGGCTCTTTTCCTTTTTTTTTTCTTTTTTTTTTCTTTTTCATTTTCCGTCAATCTCCATCGTCCCTCTTTCCGCACGCCGATGTCAGATTATGGGCTCTTTGTCCTATCTCGCTTACGCGTGATCGATGGTTCTCGCAGGCCAGCATGAAGTGAAAGATCTCCCAGCGAAAGCATCGTGATTTCGAGAGATTCCCCTATCTTTGATCTTTCCCCTCCCCTCCTCCTGGTCAAGAAATATCCATGATATTATATCCTGTTGATTACTTTTGCCGTTTTTATATCACATGGAGAAATATTCTTATTTTCAAATATCACTGTCGAGATATTTTTATAGCTGTCATTCCCATCGCCTGTTTCCTCCAGCTCTTAATTTCGGACTCACTTCTCGACTAGTGCTTCCTTCAGGGTTCTTTTACCTCTCGACTCTTTAGAGAAGCAGCTTCTCCTCTTGCAATTTTATCTGATGGAAGCCAAAGGAAAAATCTGGGGCCAAGCTGTTGAGCTTGAATTTAGTTTCCCGACTGAGCGAAAATCTTCCCGGGTGCTTATTTGCGTGTAAAAAAATATTTCGAATCAAAAGATTTTATTTCCATATTTTATTTCTGATCTCGATTTCTTCTGCTTCCTCGCCTCTTCGACTTTAATTCTCAGCGGCATACTTGGTACAGTAAAATCACGATGTATCTCGATTGCGATCGATCTTGCGCGATAAATTCAAGCATCTTATCGCTATCCAGATATCTGCTCTTTTTATTATTTTCTTTTTTATTTTATGAATCTTTCTACGATACGGATGGAATACTTTCACGTTCCATCTAAGGACAGCACACACATATCTCTCGGCAGCATCTCGATTCGATAAGATAGGAAAGAGAGAAATTCGAGGTCGCGCACGCCGAAGAGGGCTTGATTTATTCGAGCGCGGCGAAAATCTTTTATTCCTCAATTATCGCCGCGTGAAAATATTTTAATCCGCGCCACGGACTTTAATTCTCGCTCCATTTCCGCTGCTGTAATTTCCCCGGCTCTCGATATCTCTCTTTCTTTCCAAAAATATTTTTTCTGTCTATCCCTTTGATTGAATGCATTTTATTCTTTCACACGCCTTTATTGAATTTTTATTATCACGATTCATCAATTCACTTGCTTTATTATTGACGTGCATTTTTGCCGTTTAATCCTACCTTCTCTTTTTCTTCTTTTTGCTCTCTTTCTTTCTATTACTGATTTTTGACTTTGCAATATCCGACACCATTGCAATCGCACCTACAATGGTGGTAATTTTCCGCAAGGCGCGAAGTAAAAGCTTTGCGTCTATTAAATCTGATTTTCATCATTATCGGAAACCGTCTATCGCGAGGAGATTGGCAATAGCAACATCCATAAACGATATATCGTTATACAAGTCATTCTTTTATACTCTTAAGCGAGTTTGCAATCGCGGCCTGTTTGATCATCAATTGCCGCAGAAAGAAGAACCGGGCAAATGTTAGGGCCGATCCAGAATATCAATCCTATTATGTGGCAATGCGATAGAAACCGCGTTCGGGAAAATGCTAAAATCCGAGAAACGCTAAACGAGAAACACGAATCGCGAAGATTTATATGCGACCAAATTTTCCTCTTGCGAACGTAAATTTACTTCTCGCTGTGGAATAATGACTGCAAAAGTTTCCTGTTCTCTCGCTTCGTGGTGGAATTTCAGAATTTTCCGAAAAAAGGATTAGGACGAGCGAGAAGGTCCGTACGTTTCTTCCAAGTCTTTTACTCAACATGCTGAAAAATTTTTTAAATTTAAAGTGTAGTAGTAGATAGTCGAGATTATTATAGCCGTGTGCATGAATACTTACACATACAAACATAATAGGTATTATCAGTTAGATATTATTTTTATAAATAGACAAAATATTTATAAGAAAAAATGTGATTTGAACGTATACATATATATCATTTTATTATATATATCCGTATCGTTGCTTCTAAAATTTGCGTGTAAACTTTAAAGTCCTATGACATTATGTTTTTCTAATCAAATTCACAAGAGAAGGAAAAATAAAGCAACACTATTTATACAGCGATTCGGTGCGGATGTAGATAATTGACATATTTTTCTGTCTTTAATTTTATAAATTAGGATGGAAAAATCACATTTATTTCGCTTATAGATCTCTGAATTTTCTCGCGAAACATAAAAAGAAGCTTTGAATAAAAAATGGCTTTGGAGCATTTATAGCTCTTGTTCAGCAAGGAGACATATTCAATATTTTAGTAAATTTCTTACTCGTAATAATCTTTTTTTGTTTTGACTAAATTTTAACTTAAAACTCCTGTAGTATTTGCACATGAACGATTTATCGTTCCCTGTCACGATCAATACAAGGTTTGGCAGATGATACGTAACGATTGCCATAAAATATGATGAAATGACGACGCGAAACACGAGGGAGACGCCGACCCGAAGTGTGTGACATTGATCTCTATCGCGCGAATACGAATAGAAAATATAAAAAGTGATATACGACGAAAGAATTTACCGATTTAGTCGCCGGGCTTAAGCTATCGTTTCCTCCAATAGCCGTATCCTCTCCTCGATCCGTTCGATAAATCGATCGTGTCGCACGAAAATCGCATCCGAGCCAAGTTAATCGCGTCCGAAACGACGTTGCGGAAAAACTTCCGGACGGCTGATCAATTTACCGAGAGAGACTTTATGTCAGCGGCGGTTCTCAATAATCTTTTTTCTTATGATAATACACCCCGTCAAATGCGGCGGATTTGATTTCGTCCGCCGCGCTGGAGATCTCTCCGCGATCTGCGATCCCTCATACCGACGACGTTATATCACTCCCGAATGATTTATTCCAGCTATTGCACCGCACCGTGAATCGTTCTCTCCCCCTCGCTGGCTCTCTTTAATAATGCGAAGAATAATTCCAGCATATAATATCGCCACAGACAGACATATGTCTGCTTTATGAGCGGCCGGCATTGTACGGAAATGGATTAATTTGGATACGAGGCAATCGCGCATAAATACCATTTTATTTGAATAGAATTGCTCTATACGTTTTGCAACGATGAATTCATATATAATCATATGGTTGCGCGACATTTAGAGTCATTACAAATAAACATTGAATGGAATTTTGAAACATGTAAAAAAAGTATATGCAATAGAAATATGTTTAATGTTTATAAGAAATTGTTCGACAATTGAAATTTTTTCCATAATTTCTGCATTATTATTATATTTTTTTTATAAGAAATATTTATATTTATTTAATATTTTGCGATCTGCACAATCGAAAATATTAATCTAATTACTTTTATTTTTGGATTATATCTTTACTTGATAAAATAATCTTGGTATTTTTATGATTAATTTTATTTTCTCTAAATATGTACTTTTTTCAGTTTTCTTTAATTTATCTAGATGAATGTAATGTATAACTTTTTTGCAAGGCTAACGAGATGTGAACTTATTTTTCATGCTTGAAGTATTCGATAATGCATACATTTCGTGCATTACGCGATATCATCGTTAAAAACTTATCTTTTCTCGATAAAAATCATGAAACATTATTTATTTCTTTATGAAATTCACATAATCATGAGAGAAATTTTTATGGATCATATTTCTATATGCATATACGTACAAAATTAGAGAACTTTATTCGCCAATTAGAATGTTTAGTTAGGTTGTCTTTTAATACTTATAATTTCATATTCTAATTCAGCAGAAAATTTACTTCAACTTTAATTTTAATTTTAATATAATTAATTAAATATATTAATTATGTAATATTTATGAAAATTAACCTTCTAAAAATTATGACAAACAATGATAAATTTGTAGAGAAAAAATTATTTTGTTTATAAAGATTAAAAAAACAATTATTTCATATAAGATATTAATGACATTATTTAAAACTATTTGTTAGCAATAAATTCATATGTTTATACATTTATATAATTTTAAACAGATTTAATTAATAATTAATAATCATTTAAAATTTATTTTTTCTAAAGAGTATAAATATGCCACTAAAGTCATTAGCAGCGCCATTAAATATATTTGTAGATTTTGTCTTGTATAAAATGTTATGTATAAACGCATCTTTCTATTTCTCGCACACTTTTCTTCTCTGTTTGTCGCACGAGAAACACGCTCGGTATGCGGGTCATAATGGGAGAAAAAAAAAGTATCTAAGGTAAAGCACCCACGCATAAATGTGAAATATAGTGCAATAACTCACATCTTGCGTAAAATGCTCCAAAATGTCCTTTTAATAATATCGTTTACGTTAACGTTGCAGTAACATCGGTTTTACGCGTGTTCACGTCGACCGATTTTTATTCCCGGCTGTGCCATGTTCGGAGCAACTTATCATGCAAAAAGAATGCAACTGTAACTGTAATTGATGAGTTAACATAACTCTTTTATTCCAGTTTTACACCAGGCACACATAATGTATCGTAAAAAAATTGCAAAAAGGCTCACTCGCGCCCATCGACACAATGAAAATTGTTATTAAAATCACTTCTCAATCAGATCGAGGAGATCCACATTCTCATTACATCGCCGTCATTGAAAACGAAAAGATTAATTTAAAAATGAATTACCTCATTAACGATATTTTATAAAGGAAGAATTTTTTAATTTAATTTCGTCGAAGAATATTACCTCGCGAAAGAAGTGTAGCATTATAGTAGCAGAAGTATGACACGACGCGCCATACGCGCGAATATCCTTTTTTTTTTCTCTCACTTTTTTTCTCTCCTTTTTCGTTCTCGCGAATTTTTTCCCGACGGAATAACACCCGCGCGATTGACGATGATTCGCGCGGCGCGAAACTATACCTCCGTCGACGAACGCATCCCCAGGCGTCGAGACGCGTGTACTGACTGCGTCGAGTTGGCCGCGTCGTCGAGCGAGTCGAGAGCGGCGTCGGGACGTTCGCCGTGATGGGAAGCCCGCATGGCGCAGGCCCACAGGACTATACGGTGTCGCTTTTCTTCTTTCTCTCTATCCTACTCTCTGTCTCTCCTCTCTCTCTGTCGCTCTCTCTCTCTCTCTGTCCCTCTCCTTTCATCTTACTCTCTTTCTCACCCTATCGCTCGTGTCGTTGGATATAATATTCAATTTATTATGTGTCTTTGATACATGCGGACCGTCGCGCCGGAAAAGTGGGAGACGCGAGAACACGACAACCACCGTGCTGCCGGTTCTCCTTCCGGGGAAAAATAAAGCGAAGAAAAATATGAAGAACGAGCGAGAAAGAGAAAAAAAAAGAAAAAAGAGAGAGAGAGAGAGAGAGAGAAAGGACGCGAGAGGACATGGTTGTGGAGGAGGTGAGAGGTAGTGATGGAGGAGAACGAACAGAATCGGCAGCGTTCCGCTCGAGGGTGAATTGTCGAGATATTGTCGATCGGGCAGCTCGCCCCTCGATAAAACGTCTCGGTCAAAACGTCCTCCTTTTTGGTGCTCGACCAGCTGACGAGCGGAAGAAAGAGAGCCCCGAGACTGAACGAGTCGACTTGACGAGCCGATCACTATGTCAAAGATGAGGGAGTGAGGAAAAAGCCGGTGACGGTGACAACGATGACGACGACGATGCCAATGACACGTCGAGGGATCAGGTTGGATGTAATGTAGTAGTGCGGGTTCGTGCTCGCATGTTTTCCTGCTAATTGTCGATGAACAAATCGTTGCTGAAACGTTCGACTGTAATTTCGAGAGATTGTAGAACAATTTCATCACGATTAATAAATCTGGAAAAGTTGAAGGGATAACTGAAAGGGAGGATTCCAATTCGTACATAGTTTCAATAATCACGATTAACTGTTCGCCGATATTAATCGGAAAAGTAATTCAAATATCGCTAGGAGAGAGAATATATCAATCTGATAATTGGAGAATCTGCAAGATGATATCTTTAAAGGTTTTTAAAGGTGGGAAGAGATGAAACGTATCGTAGAAAGGGCTATCTCTCTTGAAAGATAATATAATGGTGTAATGTTATATTCGTAATAAATTTTAAGATATGCCATCTCAGGAGGTGTAAGACGAAGTAGCTTGCCTATCGCGAACTTGTCCTATTTTTCACTATAATGAAATTTTTACTACAAGTCCATTGATCTGAAAATTTGTTTAACGGGAATTAAATGCTGCTATAAAAATATGCTAAATAGGAGCGAAATTAAAGATAAAAGCAATATAATTAGCGTCTCGTTTAGCTTATTAAAACTCATTAAGAAGCTGCCAAGATATCGCGAGATATTTAATTTCAATTCAAGATAATCGCTGCCTGTTGAAAGATTATTTTCAGCTGAAATTTTTTTAGATAAATGTATTTCATTTTGAGATATGGAGTTATATTTCTTCTTTAGCGCTATCATCGTATTTGGACATTCTCGTGCAAAGTTAAATAGTTATTTAAAAATATTTTTTTTTATTATATTATAAATTTTATATTACTTACAATGCAATCCCTAAAATCTCTTTAAATTCTTCTGAAAAGATATTATAAAATGGTCGAAAAATATTTGAACAAATGTCGCCGATCAAGAATCGCAATAAACATTTATATTTTATCTTTCAATCAATTAATATAAATTAATTTCTTTTTACTAGTATGATTAATGATATTTCTGATAAATATTAATTAATTCTGTATACTTTATTTATTGATTTCTCAATGATGGTATAAGGTAATTAACTGTTATAATGTTATTACTATAAAAGACATTTTTAATTAATCGCGAAAATTTCTTAAAAATAAAACTAAACGAGTTTAGCTTATCGTAAAATAAATGGTACCTGAGATCCTTTTAAGCACATTTCAGTTACTAATATTGTAAATGACGTGGGAAATAAGTTAATTGAAATATACTCTCGACGATGAAATTATGTCAGCGGATTAGGCAAGAGTGCGGGATGGTATGTACACCTTGGTGCAGTACAAGCTGTAGGAGGCGCATGAAAAATCGTGAAAATTTTTTCTAATATCGTAACACGAGGCGTACCGAGGTACAAAGGCGCGTACTTGCGAGGCATAAGGCCGGAATTTATGAGAGAGGAACATTCCCAGGGATAGTGCCGCGGCTTCCTCCTCCTCCCTTCTCATCTCTTTTTCCTTCTTCTTTTCCGGGCGGCTCCTCAATTATGACAGTGAGAAAAAGTACACATTAAGGGGATTGCTCGGGGGCGGCTGAAGCAAGCACATGCATAGCGCGCTACAAAATTGCCGCTTAAGCTGCAGTGGGCGGTGATAAATGTAGAAAGGTTAGAAGCGCATTTTGACGGGAAGAAAAGAAGAAAAAATAGAAGAAACAGAGAGAGAGAGAGAGAGAGGAGGGATGGGTGGCCATACACCACGAAAAGCTCGATGTGCTTATTAAAAGAAAGGCAGACTGATGAAGTGCAAGCCGAGCATCCCTCTCATCTTCTCACCGCAGGTCGGTTGCTTCATGATGAAGGCACGCGACGAGATTAACCGAATTCATTTGTGATGCTCCCCGTTTTCTCTCTCCCTCTGTGGAGATTGAGAATTTTTTAGGTCGCGCTACTCAATCATAAATCCATTAAAAAACCTAACAACCATCGTGCGAGCGCATGTGCGGGAGTGTATCTGTATATGTGTGTCGTGAGGTGCGGGTCACAAATGCTGTGACAAATGCATTAACTTTTAATAGGGGCCCTCTCCGCGGGAGAAAACAATGCTTCGAACTGATTTAACGTCGGCGATAATTGGACGCTCGATATCAGGAGTAACGGCCAACTTTTTTGCCGCCTGATTTAATATTAGCGGTAGATGTTCGTTCGCGTTCGCGGGGGCAGAGGGTGAGAATGGTGGGAGGAACGGCTACATGGCGCTGGTAATTATCGAAAAAACATACTGCAACTTCGGCCTCAATCTGACCGGGAGTAATGGCTCGTTACTTCGGAAACGACGCTTCGGAAGCCTCGTACGAGCTCGCAAGTACCAACGATACGGATTGCATTATGCAACGACGATTCATGTTTCTGTACTTGACAAGCAGAGAGATCTAAGTCCTAAGAGAATTTTTTTCAGAGACAAACCTATCGAGTTCCAAAATTACGGATGCGTTTTCAAAATAAATTGAAAATGAATGAGCGCATACAAATTTGATCAGATATTTATATGAAAAGCAATATAAAAAAAAATTTTTTGTTTATTAGAAACTTTTTAATTAAAAATACAATAGTATCATTATTTTTTCCAGAAGCACATTTGAGAATTTTTAATTAAATTTATTTTGTTTCATAATTTTAACAGTCTATTTTCTTGACTTTGATGAGACATAATTATATCAAAATCAATGAAAGTTCACGCTTATTCTTTTTTACTTTTTTTTAACACACGCGTAATTATCTGCCTTTATGCCGATACTTTGCAAGATTGGCGATAAGTTAATAGATAACACGAATACAAGTGCGAATGCTTCTGTTTTTTTTTATTTATGGACGGAAATACTTCGAGAACATGAATGGAGATATTGGATCGTATGAATAAAAACTACAGCAAATGCTTTTGCCTTTATTTATCGAAGAAAATGCTTCGAGAAATACGAATGAAAATATCGGATGCTTATTTCTCGAAAGTAAAGCATTTCCTTTTCTCCAAGTAAAGAAGTTGCGGCGCATGTTGTATAATTGAGAAAGGGATCATTTTCTATCTGTAATATATAAACGCAAAATAATATATGTTGAAATATATCATTATAATACATGATACATATAAACTATGTAAACTATAGTAAACTATAATATAATATAAAATGAATGTGAATATAATGGCTTTTATTCATATGCACGGGTGTCTTTTATTATATTATATTATAATATAATAAATGTATTATAAATTTTGTAGTGTCAGATTAATGATTTTCAATCATAGTTGCGATGACAAATAAATTTTACAAGCATATTGTTCAAACTGACAAGCGTTTAAATTATGCTAGACGGAATAATTTATTACAAGCATGTTTCGCATCTGTTTTTATTTTAATCCATGATCTAGTATCTAATACGCATATTTATCTACGCGCCATAATCTATGCGATACATATACAGGGTATCCGAAAATTCGCGCAACACCCTTTAAGGAAAGGTAGAGGGTATTATTTTGAACAGAAAAGTCCTGTGTCATTTTTTTTCTATAACGCTTAATAAAAGAGTTATTATTGAGTGAATTCTGGCCTATCATCGCCGATCTTTAGCTGGTCGCACGGTCGGTGAGCCTGATAGTGTGCGTGAGCTCAGCTGTTTATGACAGTTCACCGACGGTGCGTCCAGCTGAAGATCGGCGATGATAGGCCAGACTTCACTCAATAATAACTCTTTTATTAAGTGTTATAGAAAAAAATGGTATAGGACTTTTCTGTTCAGAATAACACTCTCTACCTTTCCTTAAAGGGTGTTGCGCGAATTTTCGGACACCCTGTATAATATACATACGAAACGTATGTACTACTAAAGCTAATTTTCTTTTTTTAGGACGGAAACGACAGTGCACGTTGAACTCTCGTACTTAACAGATGAACTTTTGCGGAAATCCGATAGAGTTGGTGCTGAAATAATGTACGCTAAGCGTGAGTATGCTAATTGTTATATGATATTGCTAATATAAAGATTTTACTTAAGATTTTGTCTTTAGGATTTATCTTAATAATAAAATTAATGATTTTATTTCTATATCTTTATTTAATTAAAATAATTAATGAATGAATCCTCACGTGATCATGTTAATAATTAATTGTATTGTTGATATAAAAGATAATATCGCGGTTATACTAAATTATTATAATAAATAGTTTTAGCAATACGTACATTTCGAACGTTATTTTATTGAAAATACTCAAAATTCATTTATAATTTGTGAAAAAGAACAAGTCAATCGATAATTCAGTTTCAGTGCGCATCCAGCCCTTAATTAGCTAACTAATTATATACTTTATCGCTTTCGGTAACCATAATTAGCAAAATGAAATATGCACCGAATTCGATCACTGAAATTGCAAAACGTATATTACATATGTAACCACCGTATTTAGGTTTCTGTTGAATTAAACTATATTATGGTTTCTCACTATCTATGAAGTACCGAAAGCAATTATTAAAGTCGAGAACTATGTTATCCCCAAAATTCTTTTTTATGTTAGCGAAATTATAAATTGTATTAAATGACGAAAATAATAATGATTGAAATGAAATTTACCATCGTAATTTAAACATATTATTTCTCACACGTTAATTAAATTTGAGAAAATATTATAAATAGTATATTTGAGCTATATATTTGATCGTAGATTACAAAATAAAATAAAAAATGATAATAAAAACATATGAAAAAAAGAAATAATTTGAATGAAAATTTAAAGGACAAAATTGAGAGAAATGGCTTCAGAAAGAGAATATTATAAGTAATCTGAAATGGATTATTGGGACACTTTCTGAAAATGTTTTCATGTTATTTCATGGTTATCGTTAGGAATCGCGAGTTTACAGTGTATCGAAGGCAATACAGGGGTTCTACCATTGAGCAAAATGATCGTACCTGTGTATAGCTACGATTACGTATCTAATACTGTTATCGACTGTAATATATTGAGAGGACCGTATTATATCTGGAACGGAAATATATATATATATATATATATATATATATATATATATATATAGAGTTACTGCTGTACAGAGAGAACTTAGGAAATAATGGTCTTCAGAAATGTTCGAATAGTGATAAAGTGGCATGTAGAGTTGAAAGGTCGGAGGTTGCTGCAAACTTCATTATAAAGCTGTGCACGATGTAAAACGATGGCAACGAGATATCTTCTTTTGTAACTTTGCTTAAGGAGCGTAATATCCCGGCGGACTTTTGCGATCCATAGCGGTGAAAAGCTCGTAGCGGTGCGCAATGCTTTAACGTACTTTATAAACGCTAATTAAGTCCAAAACGTATTATTATGTTTTTAATTGAAAATTGAAAACAGTAATGAAGAGATTGTACTTTCACGGACACTTTTAGCTTTCCTTTTGCCGTTGTTTTGTCCCCGCGGCACATTAATATTCCATATCTACGTGTTATTTCTGTTCCGTAGCGGCCATTCCATCAAGAGCTAGGAAAAAATCTGACGCGTTACGAAAATCGTGGATGTTATGTATCATTGATATTTGCTGCGGACACTAATGTGAGAAAAATATTTGTTACAATGGTGCACCACTGTGTTAATTTCGATATACTGCCTGGAACACGCGGGCAATATCGCCTCAGTATCCTAGTACTCGAGTACGTTCATCGGACTCAATAACGATATCTGTTCGATTACGTTTGGAAAATAAAACGCGCGTGCGGAAGTACGCGCGCTCGTATAGCGCAGTTGGAAAATATTTTTCCGGACGCACACTGTGTAAATCTGGGAGTGATTTATATTGGATTTAATATCGGATTTCGTCACGTTCGTTCTCATCGACTTTCGCCAGCCCGCAATATACTTACCAATATAACAATAAAACGCATCGATAATTTTCTAATAATATTTTAATATTTTGAAATCTGCATACATTTATTGATATTAAACGTTATCTTCGGAAGCTTTTCCATTTTATAAAGCTTTCTTTCTTCCTTTTCTTTTTTTTTCGTTTAAAAAGTTTTCTTTTACTGTGTGTGTATTTGCGCTATTTATAAAAACAAAAACAGAATCCTCTTTGAGAAAATTTATTTATTTAATTTATAACATTTTTATTGTTTTTATTCATAAAAATTTTATCGTAATAACATTCTTAATTTTCATTTGCGAGAATTTTTCGTCCATTACATTCTCGGCGTGTGTTTAAATTATATACCATCTTTTGTATCCATATATATATATATATATATATGTAATACATGTACAATACACAAGAGCGTAAATTTGATCTGCAGAATCCTCGTGCAGAGGAAAGGAAGGATTGTGCACGTGTCGTTCCTCGCGCGAGCCCATCCGGAAAATGCGTTTACCTTTTCGCGTAAACCTACTAATGCCGCCGAAATTCTGCACGTGCATTACCGCGTTTCCAGGATGTATGTATACGTGTACAGTTTTCGCAGTATATACTTTATAAAATACGTGACTTCGCGTATTTTCGTCGGCTTATCTTCGCTACCGCACACGTCGCGCGTACACGTACGAGCGTCCACGTGTCTGCTACCATCCGAAAGTCTTAAGATAAAAGCTAATTTTACACTTGTACTCACACTTTTTTCAATTGCATTAAAGTTTTTGTTATTATTGCTTTCGTTATCATTTGTAAAACATGTTTTTAAAGAAGTCAATTTATTTCCGCCTTATTTTTTTCTTTCACGCGAGTGAGATGCATAGTTAAGATGCATAATTATCTTTTCTACTCTTAACGCACGCTTGTTCAGCCTAAAATTTTTCAATGATAGTGTGTATACATATAATGTATGTATTGCGCGCTATAGTATGTATATGCAATTGAATGAATGTTACATTCGAGTGTGTATGTGTATGTGTCTGCATCGTGTGTGACGCGAGTCGATACGTCGGTGCCCGTGTCGTACGTCGTGGCGACGACATGTGCATCGACATGCATCAGCAATGCGCGACGTTAAATGTACCGGGTGCCGTTCCGAAATTAAGCGGCGGAATAAGCCGTTTCCATCACCGCGATAAAAAGACAATTTAAGGATTGATGAGAACTTGTTATGCCAGGCGGTTTCTGAAAAATCATCAAACAACGAGATGTTTTCTCGCGCAATTATTTTACGAGTAATTTTACGATGTACGGTTACCTTAATAACAACGGAAACAAGGACTTTGTGGTTTTAAGAGAACGTGGAAGTGGACGTGAGTAAGACTCAAACAGAATATTAATCGGCTTGGCACCCAACACCTCTCTTCATCATCGAGAGCATTAACTGAAAATATAAAGCATGCTCGATAATTGTTTTTTAACATAGGTATCAAGATACATTTTATGTATCATTTTATGTTTATTTTAAGATGCTATTTTATTTTAATCGATGTTTTCTTTTGTTTTTAAAAGGCAGAATTTTTCTAAACTTTATGTCAAACTAAAAGTTTCTACATATTTAATGAAAAATAATAAAAAGTCTCAAGACAAAATAAAATACAAATTGTCTTTGTTTATTCTGAGACAATTTTATTCATAGAAAAGAACGGAAATAATTAAGCTAGAACTATTATTTCAACTATCAGAAATCTATAAAACTATTGAAAATAAAACTAGAACTTATTAATTTATATGAAATGTCGTTTTTATATGAAATCGTATTTTGATAACGCAAATTGATATTTAAAAAAAATTTTTTTTAATTAATTGAATAATAGTTTGATAAATTTATGCTCATGAATATAGTCTTTTTGAACACCCTCTAAACGAGATATTAACTGTCATGAAATTGGATGTTTCTGCTATTAATTTAATTATATCGGTTTATTGATAAACGCATTGCAAATAGATTTTCATCGAAACACGAGAATGGCAAAATCAAATTTCCTTTAGAATATTTATAATTACTGTAATGGTTACCGTTTGCATTGCACCGAGGCATAAACATGTTTTAACCCATTAAAAGTTACATGAATAGGATGCTATATGTATGTATATTAATATTGATATTATATTATCTACATATACTGTATAAGTTTCAGCGTTCATTCTGTTGAATATTAAAATAAAATTGGTACAGAACTGTATTAAAAACAATATTAAAACTTCCAATTATTATTACTGTACTAATATTATTAATAATATCTTTTAGATCTTATCAAATTATCTTATTAATTATATTTTTATAGCAAAAGGATTTCATCATTTTTAGACTCAGTGAAGATTCGTTTGAAAAATTTATATGTTTCTATGTGATATATTTCATTATGAAATCTATTATGAAAATTTTTAATAACTTATTATAATAATTTTTAATAATCTTATATTTTAGAAGTTATTTAAAAGAGTAACATTTTTTTCTTTTAATATATCTAAACAAACGAGAAATAGATATCTCAATAGTATAAAATAATATATAATAAATAAATAATAAAATAAAATAAATAATAAAATAGAATTATTATATGTGTACTTATATGAAGTTAAAAAAGGACAAAGAAATTTTATTTCAAAGCATCAGATTTATTTTCTTCGTCCGCTAAAAATCTGAAATTTTCGCGAATAACTGCGAATATATGAGCGTCAAGGATCGAGTCGAGATGATCAGCAGGGAGAACGCAGATCCGGGAAAGGTGCGTTGGAGCGTGCGCACGCCGCCACCGCGTGTGTGTTGATTTCTAAATGCATCCGTAATCCCGGTGAGAGATCGATGGTTTTAATCAAGAGAGTGTCTTCCCCGCCCAACGCTCTGCCGCCTGCTCTCGCGGGGTAACCGTATCTCTCTCACTCTTTCCCTCTCCCTCTCTCTTTCTCGCTGTTTATTTTTAAAATAAAAAATAACTTGCACGCGCGCTTCGCGATTTGGTGAAAAAAAGGGAGAAAAGGAGGGAGGAAGAGAAAAATATTTGCAGGTCCCGTTTGTACCATTTGTACGAGATTAATATGCGGCGACTTTGCCCCGGGATCGCGCCCGCGATATTTTCATCCATCGACGCATCTGTCACTCGCGGTGGCGAGTGTGGCGGAGAACTCTTTTAGATCGAGGAATCTCCATTGAATCTCAAGTTTCGTCAAACTATCCAGCTTGCTGTAGATTTTCATTTAACTTACAGATCTTGTTCAGATTGAAGACAAACGATTCGAGTGCATGATTGAATGAAATTGTGGAATTACCGATTCAGCAGAAAGTGCTATTTTTTTTTACTTATGTATAATATATATTTTTTTTTTCTCTTGAAAAAGAAATTAAATTCTTTAAAAGTTAGATTTAAATTAAATTATCTAAAATGCATTTTCTCTATATTAGGCTTCTATCTTCGATTATTCCTAAAAGAACTTTTCGTTATAACACGATAGTGGGAAAGTTTGGACTCTCTCTCTCTCTCTCTCTCTCTCTCTGGTTTAGATGGAAAAAGGCTGATCGCGCAACATCCTCTTAAGATAGAAATTGCTGGTTGGATTTGAATGCGCGGATATCGCTCGACCTCGTCGATCTGCAGGGGATTTCGCGGCGTGTATTTCGTTTATGATCCCATATTCGAGAGAATAAGAAAAATGGATCGATGGCGCTCTCTTCTTTTTCTTTCTCTATCGGAATTGCGCTCGGATCGATATATTAATGTATCAGCATCCGATCAAACAACGACACACTGCGATGACATACATCTTCATGCAAATGGGAACGCGGCTTTCTTTTCTTTCCTTCTTTTGATCGTTATTCCTCTTTGTTTTTTTTTTTTATCGTCACTGAGTGCCGTGTATTTACGCGCTGTTTTACAGCAGGATCGTAAAATTATCGGTGCTCATAACTCTCGTAGATAAAAGGGCTCTATTCCGCGCGAGAATCTCTGCGCGGGCTTTGGATACGCGCGCGTTCGGTGAAGTTATGGGTCCTCCGGGGGTTTTAACTCGTCACGCTTGCCTCCCTCCCTGCCGCTGGAGGGTGGTATATCGCGCGATAATTGTTTCTCGTAATAATTGAATACTTTAATTACGTTAATTAATTAAGAAATCTGCCCGAGCGATATCTCGCAGCGTAAAGGAATCGCGATGGATTTCTATCTGCTTTCTCTGTTCCTCTGTTTCCCCTTTTCGCCCTTTCGTCTTCTCGCGAGAGAGTAATAACGTCGTTATCATACCTTAACGGCCGTCAGCGAATGAAGTTAACTACGTTAGCCTCTCAATAAGCGGGCTTTGCTTTACAGTGAAAGTTCCGACGCCGTAATTGCCGCGCGCGGCTTTATTGTGTGTCACCCAGGCGTAACACGCGGGCGGCAATCGCCGGCACACAATCTATGAAATTCAGTTGCACGGGAGCGAAGCCGCGCAAGAGCGCGAGGATTAACACACCCCGACGTCGTCTCGCATAGCTTTAAACGAAGCGGTGCAAGCAGCGTGAACGGCACAAACGAGCGTGTCGTTGTCGTCGTCGTCGTCGTCTTGCCGGTGGTGATCCGAGGCCACCCCCTCGTGCAATCACTTTGCAAGTATAAGTTGGAAACGTCACGGCTCGGGCAACCTCTTACGTATGAGGATATTCTAGGCGGCGTCTGCGGACAGTCATGCCACCGACGATGACGACGACGAAGGAAGACGCGAGGAGGAGCGAAAGAGATGGTCGGACGAGCCAGGATCGGATGCAATTCGTGATATCTCCGAATATCTGTAGAAAGTCCCCAGTTGGTCGCTCTGTCAAAGCAACGTCGTCGCGCGCCATTCAATGCGGCAGCTACTTTTTTGCACGCAAGCTTTTCCTCAATCGCTGAAACGACATATAACGATACCTGCATTCTGATATTGCGCGAGAAAGAGAGAGAGAGAGAGAGAGAGAGAGAGTGGGAGGATGTTTTTCAATATGGTGCGGGTGGTCTTTTTTAGTTTTCGGTTGGCTTGGTTTTGTAAAGCAAAAAATGTGAAAGCTGAATAGAGAATAGCTTTTTCATCAAAGAGCTCTTTTGGAGAGTTAATATTTCTGATTTTTACGAGCTCTAATATTCTGCACAGATATGTGAATGTTATTTTTAAATACGTATGCTGGACGGAAATTGAGTTCTGCGATTTAGATTGTTTATTGGAAAACAACAATTTATTTTATTCTACGAATTAACATTGAAAAAATACTGATTATATCATTTACATATATTGCATATCAAAGTATATATATATATATATATATATATTAGTTGCAAAATATTTGTTATTTTCGTGAAACCAAATGGCGACAAATATTTAAAAATATCTAACGCAATAATTGTACAATTATGAGCAGCAAACGTGATCTTACATTCTCATATAAAAATGAGCGAAAAAAACGTCTATACATATACATATAATATTTTTTTTACAAAATATTTGTTATTTTTGCGAAAACAAATGGCGAGAAAAATTTAAAAACATCTAATGCAACAATTTATACAATTATGAGTAGTATGCGTGCAGTCTACGATTATGTTTGATTCAATGATCACAAAAAACAAATCTACTATACTAAATTTTATTATATATGTAATGTATAAGGCATTTGTCATACCGTCAATTTGTGTAATTAATCAGAAATATATGTGATAAAGTGATCATTTCCAATAATGAAATCAAAGTGAATTATAAACAATCATAAGGTTATTAACAGATGATGGCTTCTCCTCTTTTGATGTTTGTTTCAAACTGATGGCGATTCCACTGATTTATTATCTCTTGTTATTCTTCGCGCAGAGAATGCTATTCAATCGTATCAAATTGTAACTAAGTAGATAAGTATTCATGAATAACATTTGACATTAACACGAAAATTAAATGAGACATTAAATGAAGAAATAAAATTCTAGCGCGGACGGTTCTATAGACCGATATTGTATGAAAAGAGCGGGGTGGGAAGGTGGGTTAATTTTCCATTTTACAATTACATTCCATTTGCTGCCACAATTAGCTCGATTGACCTAAATATAAGTCTATTATAAATTGTAGCGATGCAAATGCAGGACGAGAGCGCGGCGCGAAAATGGGAAGGCAGCCGTGCGCGGCGAAACAAAATTACAGCGGCAACTAATATTTCTCTGCGTCGGTCATGAAAGTCCATTTAAAGTTAAAATAAAGTTAAAACAAGCGGCAGCAGTCGCCGCCGGTGGTGAGATTTGGTACACCGTTACCGAGCCCGGATCAGAAATTAAGGAGGGAACGTTGCCGGAGGGGGATTGGAACGCGTGAATCGCGGCTATTTACAAAATTATTCAGGATTTTATCTATGGCGAGTTATTAATATTCTGATTACGTAAACCACTCGCAACGGGAGGGGGATTGCACTCTTTTCTTTGGCCGGCGAGATCTGATCGAGATGCATGTACGAACACTCATACAAATCGCCTACAAGACCTGCGAGAAATGTTCGTTTTTTGCAGTGTCCAGCTGTTCAGGTCGTCGGTAGATCGTTCCCTAAATGGGCTTAAAAATGATCCAAGGGATCAGAAATAATAAAAGAGAGAGAAACATAAAATTTAAGAATGTGAATAAATACAAAAATTCTGAAAATATATAGAATAAAAAATAATCTCTCAAATAAAAATTAAAGGAAGAAAATGAAGAGAGAATATTAGTATAATAAAAATAGAATAATTTGTTACGTTGAAATATATTCTTGTTTTTTTTTTATCTCGAATTTAGATGGGAGAAAGATCTTTTAGCGCACAAAGATATACATGTCCAAGCTCCAGGCCGCAATCGAAAACAGATATTCGATGCGGTTGTAAGTTTTGAAGTAGGACAGAAATGCTTCATCTGCGGTTCTGGCATTAAGAGATTACGGTTTGTGGGGAAAAGGCCTCCAAAGGAGACTCCCAAAAGGAAATCATTCGGTGTTTGCTTGCGCGAGGGATTTGAAAGTCATGAATTCTCATTTCGTATCGAATCGTCATTACTTTCATACGCTTCGCGGTACAGCCGAATCTGACAAATGCGATAATCGAGGGAGAGACAATTACACCGATTGGAAGGCATAAAAATGCATGAGGTCCGTTCGAGTTCTTTGGTATTTTGCGAAGCAATGATGTTGCTGATATGTTTCCTCCTCTGTCCTCTCGCTCGGTGTATCTTCCAAGCTCCGTGCGTAGCGTCGTCGATACGCTCAAATCGATTTTTGCGAAGGCTACCCCTGTGAGGAATAGCGTAAAAGGACCACGCCGCGCATAGCAATGCGCGATTCCAGTTTCCGCAGCGACGTTACACAAAATATCGCTAAGTCGTATCGCTTTAACATAACCAAGTATGTATGGAAGATGGTTAAAGGAAGTTCAAAGATATATTGCATATTGAAAAGTGTAGAGCTGAGTATCGAAATTGAGAACATTATTAATAATGAAAAGAATTATTTTCACATAAACATGTACGTTCTCGATAGAAGAAAAACCAGAATTGTCAAATTTCTAGTAGAGATGACATAAATTGGGATGTAAACGCGCGTATCATGTCAATGCGGGATGCGATGAATTGAAAAGAACGCAATGACACGAAAGGAAGGATTTTTCGATTAATAGCGAACGTTGCTCTAGCATTGAACGAAATTACGATTTTGACAGAGCGCATAACGTTGCTCCGAAAGCACCACTTCATCAAATTTTGTCGATTCCGACGATTTTGGGATCGATGCTGCAAAAATACTGAGATATCGCACAAGTTTTACTTGTGATTTTTTTTTTCGGTCGTAACGTCTTTATCGCGCAAACTCGTAGTTCGCAGAGACTCACGTCTTTTTTCTTTCTCAACGATTTTGAGCTCGGTGTGTTTTACTTTCCACATCGAGCAAGTATATTGGGAGCTCACTTATCAATGTTTCTTGCAATACGTCGCTGACATCTCACCGTTACAAGTATATCTCAATAAGTTTCAAATGTAACATTATTGCGGTGATACATGTGTAAAAAATAATGCATAATCATATGTCAATTGACTTTGAACAGATTAAAGAACGTACCATTTAATTATAAATTGACAGATTATTAATATGTATTTTTGTTAATTTAACAAATAAATTATTCTATTTTAATTTTATATGTTAAAGTCGCAAAAAAGAATTTTAATTATAATTTCAATTAAGATCTGAGATTGAATGTAATATATTGATAAAAAGATTTAAGATAGCAAAATTAGAGAAAATACTTTCGAAAAGATACGATTATTATTTGTTTCTTTTTCATGAACGAATACAACGGAATTGATCATACGATCGATCATGCTACGTATTATCCGCGGTTTACACACGATTCCCAGAAATGGATTCACGTTGTGGACGCGCAACCGAGTTCCGTGATGATGTGGCGCAATTCCGAATCTTCCGGTATACGTACGTACGTATGTATGAGAAGCGAATACAATGAGATGTGCCGCGACGATTATTAGCCGTGAATACCGAGGACGGAGAAATTGCGTGCCTACAGTGAGGGAGGAGGAGGGGAAGAGGGTAGACAGGGAAAGCCTCCTCCTGAGCGACGCACACCCGGGTAATATGATCCTTTCGACAGGAGGAGCGCGCGCGAGGGTGCGAGCAGCAAAGAGCCACCTCATTCCGCATCCCGAGTTCTCAACCCCGTCGCTATCCGCCGCGCATCGGCTTGCAGCTCGATCTCCTGTGTAACCTCGTTACACTCGAGAACTCCCCGAAGACGAGAGACGAATGCTGCTAAAGCGTGACGCGCCACGGCTGATACGTGCCGGCGTGTGTCGCTTCTGCCGATAATTACATCTTCGTTAGCAGTCGACGCGAGGAGGGGTGGGATCGGTGAGACGAAATGCAGGAGATGGAGGATATATAGGGTAGAAGGAATGGCGCGAATGCTCTTTTAAGGACGCGATAATGTAATGTAACTTTGGCGCAAGTAGTGCACGCGTATTTTATCCGAGCGTGTTCTCTCATCGTCAGATGCGAGTGCGGGACACGTTTATCTTCGCTCTTTGTTGATTACGTTTCGGCGATGATGAGAATGCAATTATTATACGACGATGCGACGCGATGGGCGCGAGTAATTTAATGTGAAATTTTCAAAGCGTGTTTCTATGCGAATACGCGTTATCTTGAAGTCCATCTCTGCGAGGAGGCGCGTTTGCCGAAGTACGACAACGGGGTGCCGCGTTTCCTCGGGACTATTTTAATCGACGATTTGAAACGAACTCGCCACCGACTTACGCGCCGAGTTTCCCACGCGGCTTTTTGCTTGCTCGCGTCGCTCTGCTTAGAATTAAGCAGAACTTTGATAAAGTTGCAGCAACTTCGTTACAGCGTCGAGTGCATTTGGCATATTCGGGGCGATATAACTCGCCTCTCTGAGGAAGACAATTTGATCAAGCGCTATTTACGGCTAAACGGCGAAGTAATTAATAATATAACGCAGCTTCTCAAACAGAGTTTTCTTTTCAGATGATTGAAGGGGGATACAAAAATTAAAAAAAACATTCTGACGTGCAAGAAAAAAAAACCTGGTTTTTTTTTCATCATAGATGTTATTATATTTTTTTTTTCCTTGTGTGTTTATCTCTCTTGTTTTATATAGAAAAGTTATCGGGAATATGATGATATATTAATTGCAAAAGAGAATTTACAAATAAATCTAAATTTAAATCTATTTTTTTTTTTTAATTTTATTATTATTATTTGTAAACCTTAGTATTTGTTATTTTCGTATACATCTATTTGTGTACAATAGATAATGTAGTAGCAATATCCAGTAATTGGATATTACACGATACTTCTGCATCAAATGAACATCTATGATTATCCGTGGGAATATCTATGTCAAGAGATACACGCTTCTGATCTCTGGCAAACATCGGGCTAGTTTAATATCGCACCTCTCGTTGATGCGACTAAAGTTCGGTGGGTTAATATCAAGATTCTCAGAGAATTTCCTAAGTAATTTGTAGATTCACCGAGCATTCAGGGTTACATCAATCCTTTCCGCACATGAAGTTTCGTTGTGCGTGATGTGCGGTAATTGGCGATGCCGAATTGTATACGTAGCGAGCGATCTCGCGCGCTCCTAAGGAGTGTAGCGAAAACGGGATGCGTCGTATAACTCAAAGGGTGCTAATGCATGCGACACGTAGAAAGAGAGAAAGAGAGAGAGAGAGAGAGAGAGAAAGTGAGTGGGGGAGAGAACGTCGCGGCGCGCGCGTGCATCTTCTTCAGCCCCACGATCTCTTTCCGTCTCCATCGCACTCTCGGGTCTCTTCGGTTTCCTTTCGACCTTACTCTCCTTTTGGTCTACGACATTAATGCAAAGCGAGGACATGGGGCGACGGTGACGACGGCGGCAATGACGACGATGGCGTCGCGTCGGTGACGCCACGACCCCGCCGTCGTCGTGGACTACCCCGAGGATGCTTCTTGCAAGAATAAGAGAACAGGATCGCTGGGGATGTCCCGGGATTCTGTCCTCTATCGATCTCCCGCGTATATAGACACTAACTTGTGCCCTCCGCAAGCCGTGCTATGTATCTGCCATATATACATATATATCGTATCTTTCTCTCTCTCTCTCTCTCTCTCTCTCTCTCTCTCTCTTCCTCTACCTTCTCTGTCTCGCCTTTGCCATTACCCCTCCTCCCCCCCTCTCTCTCTCTCTCTCTCTCGCTCTTGATTTCTCCCTTTCTCGCCCTCTCTGTGGCCTGCGCGCTCATTCCCATCTCTCTTTCTCCCTCTCTTCGTCTCGCTCTCAGTTAGCGTCTAGTCGTCCACGACCATGCTCTTTCTCTCTCTCTCTCTCTCTCTCTCTCAGATTCGACGAGGAGGTTTCCAACACACGTATACAGAAGCCCCGAAGTTTGCATTCGTGTTTGTGTTACGCCACCCCCGACCGCCACCGCTAACGCCACTGTCACCTCTCTTTCCCCGAGGTTCCCCCGTGTGTTGCTGGGACGTGTCTGCGGGGTGGGCGAGATCGCGCATAGCCGTGCTCACCACTGAAGAATGTGTTAGATGCACATAAGCGGCGCGAACGCGTGCACAACGGGACGGAGGTTGCGCCGGGCTTCGTCCCCTTTGTGTTTACCGTATTATCGAGAGGCGCGATCCCCGCCGTGTTTCCTTCAAGTCCATCAAACCCCGAATATCATCGTGAAATTCCGACCCCTAGCCTGTCGCATGCGAGCTTCCTGTAGTTAGAATGAAATATATGTATATATATATATATATATTTAAAATTATTATCTCTATATATTTAAAATTATTATCACTTGCACATACATATTTCAGGAATAAATTCATTATCAAAATAACCAGGGGTGATCATATAAATAAAAAAAAAAATGACAGCTCGAAATTTTCGAGTACCATCGATACTGAAACTCTCGATATTCGATATTATATTAGAAAACCGCAAGAAAAATAGAGACGAAAAATATGAAATATTGGAAAAGAAATGAAAAATGCTCGAATGTTTCTTTTTAACGTCATGACGATCCATTTTTAATATGTTGGTAGCTTTTTGAGGAGAATAACTCTTCGTTAGTAACTCTTTTCCAATTTAGGTTTGTAAAAATTTTCTCTATACAAGTACTTTATATTACATATATTGTGAATATATTTTCACATGTCTATGGATTTCGCGAGCAATGGTCGATTGAGCGCGGAACAAAATTCGAACCGCGTTGTTTCTCGTGTGCATACGCGTATGTGTATTCGAATAAGTGGTGAACCAGACGATTTCCATATTACTCTCTCCATGTAACATTGAGAAATATTCGGCTGCACGCGCGGATACTACGGCCTCGTGTCTCGGTTATATCTTGTTTTTATATCTCCTTTTTCCTTTCAAGTACTTATCGATGTTGCTGTTGTCCTCTTGCTTCAGACTCTCTCCCGTTATGTAAAACAAGCATCGATGCGATATCATTTTGTTTTGCATTCAAAATGAAACATGAAATGTAATTCGTATAATCTGCGTGTGCACAAATATTGCTTACATTGGAATAAACCAATATGTTATACGCGGAAATAAAATTAGATTCGCGTGTCAATCAATTGATACAATGATATTTATTTTAATAATATTATTTATAATATTATTTATAATTATAATAATATTATTAAAAAAATGATCTGTTTTATTACAATAATTTCTATACAACGTTTCTATAAATTTCAATATAAAGTTATTTATATGATTAATGAAATAAATTTTATACAAATTTTTATTTATAATATGTTTAACAGAATATGAAAATAGTACATTCAATATTTATGAACGAACTGTTGCTTTATATATGATCGCTACTTCAATCATATTATAGTAATACAGGAAATATTACATTATACCATTTCAGTCACTCTGGCACTCGTCGAGTCCGATAATTCAATTTCAGAAGATTACATAAGTTTGTCGTAATAATTATCTTGCCACTTACGTTCGTTGCGTAGACGCGTTTTAAACGTGATATGCGTTCGCACAATTAATTACGAATATCTTATTAATCTATCTGCGATAATGTGTATGTGTGTGTGTGTGTATATAAACTCTATTATATAAATATTTAAACGATAATATGTGAATTATATTAATTGAATGAAAGGAATGATTTTGAAATAATTATATCAGTAGAATTGGCGGATTCAAAGTTAAATAAAATTATATAATTTCTAAATTTGATTTCTCTTAACTGATTAATTACTAATTAATTAAACGCAAAAATTTAGACGAATAAAATTAAATAAAATATTATGCGTGATATTTAAGGCAGAGTGAGAAAGAACAACTTTGTATCTTTTTCAGAATTTAGTTTCGATTAATGAGAGATATTATTATGAAGATAATTACTGATTTTTTATATAAAATCACTTATTACCATTTTTATAGCGTGATCGATTGTGAGTTGTGCGGCTTTACAAATGTTTTTTTACCGATGCAGCTCGTACTTACAAAGCCATCTTTCTGTTTACTGCATTATTTAGAAGTATGACCCACTTCCGGAAGTCCATTAAATCCCGGCTAGTGCTGTCGGGAACTTGAAGTACGAATATCCTGCTCTGAGAAACTGGCTTAAACGATAGTCACGTAGGAATAAGTACCACCGCGTACCGAAGTTGTCCCGCGGTACCATTGCTTAACATCGAGCGATGTCGAACAAAGAACTCGCAAAGCATTTGCACAAAGCATCTCCAACTGCTCTTAAAGTAGATCGAACGACGAGTACGACGCTTAAACGCATTCAGTTTTATTTTTTATCCTTACTTATTGTAATCTGTTTTTACACACACAGAGAAATAATAATTATATGGATTTTATATATATATATATATATGCATTTATGTATATATCATATTTATTTTTATTTATTAATTTTATTTACATCCGTTTTCTGTAAAATTTACGTAACATAAAACACAGGATATTAAAAGATTGAGTATTCTGTCAAAATATGATAATTAAATAATAAATTTTCTTGAGTAAATCACGCATAACTATTCGATATAATGTCAAAGAGCAGAAGAATTTAGACATTTAATTGCTATTATCGAGACATTGTCATCTAAAAATTATATCCCGCGCAGGCGATGCACGTTTGCCTTTTCAACGTACTTTTAATTAAAACATATGCGCTTGATTTAGTGCGTGCCCGCAATATGTTGTATCAATCAAAATCCGTTTGCGTTCGTAATTCAGCTTTTCCTCCAATTCGAAACGAAAACATTCGATATGATAGCATATTTCAGTTCCTAGACAAGACATGCATAATTGCGAAATTTCCTTCGGGAAAGTGTACGTAATATGAAAGCATTAATTAAACACAACGTTATTTTTCTCCCTATTTTTAATGAATTATTTTTTTTTCAGATTTTATTTGTATACGCTTTTTTTGCTTTGTTCCTCTTTTAATAATATAAAATTTAAACTTTTATACCTAATCTTTGCACAAATCATTAATCATACGCTCTTTTTACGATGAACACTTCACTTAATAAAAATAGATAAACCCGTAGTACCTATTAGAGCGCAGCAGTCACTACGCTCACTACATGAAAGAGCGTGTCTCGAAAAAAAGAGAACGAGGAATAACATATGGTGGAAAAGAAATTTTCTTCGTTGACGTGACGATTTGTACGAGCAACAGGCAACTTTCATTAAGCCTTTTGGTGCCGCGCGATTTCTCTCTCTTCTTTCTTCTCCCTATTTCCCTCTCTTTTCTCTCGGTCTTCTCTTCGTCGCTACGGCTTATGTAATTGTAGGAAAGCTGATGTGCATAGTGCGCGCGCAATGCATGCGAGAGAGAAATGCATCGTCTGTGTGCACGTCGACGTAGAAGCCGAGAGCGAAAGCGAGAATGATAGAGAGAGATAGATAGATAGATGGATGGATAGAGAGAGAGAGAGAGAGAGAGAGAGAGAGAGACGTCCGGGTCATTCACGAGTCGCGCGCGCTCCAGCATGCAGGCTTTGTGCCACGCCAAGAATTGCCGGCGGCGTTTGGTTGCGCGTGGGTGCGAGCGCGACGGAGATGCCTCTCGTGTGTTTAAGCGCCGTTAGCGTCGCGTCCCCCGTAATCCCGTCCCGCGTTTTCGCGTCGCATCGTGTCGAGACGGTCCTCACGCTGCTCTCAAACGTAATTAAAGCGACGCAAACGACGCCTCTTTCGGTTGTTCTCCACGTGTCTGCGGGAGAACTGGCAGTCAATCTTTCACGCTACTTCTTTTTTTTTTTTTTTTGGGAAACTGCTTTTTGAGCTTTTGGAGCTTTTGGGATCAGTTATATTTGGCAAAGACAAAGACGTTTATTATGAAAAGGTTTTAATTTAAAGAACGAAAACTCGAGTGTTATAAGAATATTAATAATTGATACAATTAGTAAACTTTTTAGTAAGTTTTTTGTTAGATTGAGTCTGAAGATATAAGTATAGGGAGAAGGAAATCTTTATTAAAGTTTCGTTACTGTTTTTACTTTATATCCTCTCTCTTTTTAAATCTTTTATAGACCTTTTATTTATAGACCTTTTTATTTAATCGAACATTGCCTCAATAGAGATTTAATTTAAAGCGTTATTTAAACATCAAGAGGTATATTTAATTTTGAAGGTGAAAAACGCGCGAAGCGAAATAAGCGAAATAAGGTAAACGTTTCACGGATAATTCTCTTAAGCGGATAGCAATTTCTGTTGGCGCGAGGAGCCGCATTAAAATATTAATCGCGCACTTGAATACCAAGCGAGAATCTCAACTGCCGCGTGCAAAGCGGCTGCTGCTGCTGCAAAAATGTGAAGTTTGTCGGCAAGCGGCGAACCAAAGAAATCACTCTCGCCCAAGACCTACGTACCGTTCAACCAAGTCTCTCTCTCGTTGAAAACTTTCGGTCGGAAGTTTTTTTCCCTCCCTCTCATGAGTTCTCTCTCTCTCTCTCTCTTTCTCAGCAGACTTTCTCAGCACTCCGTACGTACCGCTGATAGTGTCTGTATCTATACATATATATATATATATATATATATATATATATATATATATATATATAGAGAGAGAGAGAGAGAGAGAGAGAGAGGAGAAAGAACGAAGAGGGACCTTTTTATCTGTTTTCCATCGGGCAAAACGAGTTGCCTTTTGTACGACGGTCGATAAAAGGGTGGAAATGATGATCCCTTAGGATGAGAGCCGCGCGCCGAGGGAACTTTCAGGCGACGTTGAAGATTGGTCGTATTAACGACATCGTGGATTTGCGGCGACGATGGCGACAGCGGTTGCGGCGGTTGTGGATCGCGGTGGTAAGGGAATTGCGGAAAGGGTATAGTCGTTTTATCACGCTCGTATAACGAATTATAAAGCGAAGGTCGCGATCGAACGACCGCGGAAATTTGCCCGACACTATGGAATAATCTTACGCCTATATAAAGCTGCTTTTTCCGTAGCGATAATACCATGGTCGTTACGGAAAATTGCTCGCAGCACAATACTGTACATGGTGGGATTACAAATCATATTTAGTGTACTATGTGTATGTGTGCGGGAAAATGAAACAAATCATATCGCCGAGAATAATTAAAAAAAATATATATATATATGATTGAAAATCTTTCCTATAGCCGGCAATGTCGCGGTAGTCATTTATTTTGTTTCTTAACTGGAATCGAGTTGGAGTACTCTGATTGGTATTCTGTCGAAACTGCATTTAACGATTTTCAATACTCTACACATCTGCCCGGCTTAATTTTAATTACGAACGCGAAGTATTGTTACAGGTCGTTTAGCGTAATTAAAAGTAATTAAAGTACTCGCCGGATGTGTTTCGCAACGGTTTGCTGCATTTCGGCGAGCGATTTTCATCCCGGCTTCGATTCCCGGCAAAGTTGGCAAATTTTTAAGTTTGCCCGGGTGTAAATAAAGCCCGATCGCGGATGAGCAATAAAAATTTGTAGACGAGAGTGCAAGTACATATAAGACACATGTGCAATATCATTTGCCCGATATATACACGAAGTGTGCAAACACCGTTCTCCTCGTTTCTTCGACGGAATTCAATATTTGTCCCTCCCGAATGAAAGTGTATTATCGCGTATCAATCAAGAAGAACAAATGTTTGCTGAAAGACGGAAGCGACAGTTGCTGCAGCTTCGACTTCGGCTAGTCGAAGAGACGAGACGACACTCCGTGTCGTATACGATAATCACGGCCGATGAGAGTTTAATTATCCAGTGATTAAATATCTGTCAGCCGGAAGTTTGATCCGTCACTGTGATGATCGTATGATATGAAAACGCGCGTTCGATCGCGGTCGATTTAATCGCGCCCGGTTCATATTGCATTTCGCGAGACGAACTGTTTAAATTGCATCGCGTCGCACTGATGTAAAATGCAAGCATTACGTGAGTTGAATCTTCTCGCGACACACTTTGTACAGGATGTTACTGAAATACTTTGGCAAGCTTTGCAAGTGCGTTCTTCGATCAAGTTGGAATCAATCTTCCCTTAGCGGAAATTTTATTGAGAGGGTGCCTTCCTTTTTAACTTTACATATTAAATATGTCGACAACATTTTGGAATCGAAATTCTATTAAAATGAAGTTTACTCGAAATTGGGACATAACTTTGTTAATCATATCTATCTTTAAAATTTAATTTAAGATAAGCTTCCTCTCTATTGTCAATGATTTATACTTTGTTTATGCACATGATATTTTTGCTACGAAAAAATAAACCGTGTATTGATTAGAGGCTAAAGCTTTTAAACTTGTTAAGTATTTTAGAAACATACTGTACTACAAGCATTTATGTGGGAATTGTCAGCGTCTTTCTTCACCTATTCCTACATAGACTTCAATTTTGAATTTTGCGAGGCTAGACGAAGTGGCAAATTGGATTTCCCGGAATTGTCGAGATCTCCGCTTTTCCCCGGGAAAGCATAATCGAAAACCAGTTTGAACGGTTGAGTACACGTGGTCGATAAATAGTCAGACGAGGGTGTGCGTCATTGAAAGATTCACAACTTGCAAGGTGACGCGATAAATTTTTCTATTGTTACAATCGTTAGAACGCGTAATTCCTTGTATGTTCATTCTTTCTTAACTGCTGTAGTAGTCAAGAAAATGTTTTGAGAAATCTTTGCGTTGAATATCGACAGTCAATTAATTATTTTCGTATCATAAAATAATATTTCTGGAAATTCAATAATAATCTGTCCATATCTACTGTGCGACGAAATGTGCTTTGAATTCGCAAATATAACTTTGTGTTTTCTAATTGCAATATTCGATTTGAAACATCCTGCTTATATGATTTTAGTATTATTTTGAATTTCAATTTATGTTTTAAGTCTCGGACAAGAAATAGCGTAATCATCTGACGCATTGAATCAATTTTGACTTATAGTATTTCTTTTATACATATTGCAGATTAAATTTTTATAATTGATTTTAATTACGCATACGCATACAAATATAAATATAATTTATATTAAAATATATTTTAATATATCTCCTCCCTTAAAAAAATGGATATTATTTGTACATAAATTAAAAAAAGGAAAATATTTTTAAAATAAAAATTATTGATATTGTTTGTACAATGTATACGTGAAATTATTATAAGCAGTGAATTATATTTCAATGTGGAATACAATTGATAACTGAAAAGTTTCTTCAAGTAAAATAATTCTCTCGGGGCGTAACAAATATTGAGATCTTTTTATACATTAAGATGACGATATTATCACTGCACTACTCGTGCATTTTTATCGATGCTTACAAAGTTTAATTACTAATCTGTCCTCGCGTACAGCCAGCGTAGATATAGAGGACAAACTTAAATTAGCATGCATACGAAGGCTTTGACATCGAAGTACAGTAGAATTAATATTCACAGCAAGGGTAGTGAAATCCGAATCAGGGTGCAATCACGGCGACTGAATAACAGGGGGTGCGGAGATATAGTGTTAATTATGTGCCAAATAAATTAGCAACTTGTTGATTGTCATTAATACTCGATAAAGCTGATCAAACATCCAATAGCCCTTGCGAAACGATCGGATACTTATAAGCCCTAATAATAACACATTTTACGCGGCTCGTTCTCGTAGATCACATGTAGATTTAATGCAAATATCCCTAATTGACATTGTACATTGTGAATGCGAATCACCCTTTAATGTAACGAATGTGTGTAAACATGCGTCATCGTTGCATTAATATGATTCAAAATACATGAAGTTCAAATTGTTGCTATAGAAAATTTAAAAAAATTTTTTAAATTGTCAATAAATGAGATACGGTCGTATTAAGGGAAAAAATAATTGTGTTAATGTTAAAATTTTAACATTAAATTTTAACGTTAAAATTTTAAGTATGATATTTTTATGAAACGAAGAAATTTTCTTGGTTACAACATATTTCTTTTCTACGCTCAATTTCTCTCTACGCTCCTTGTAATTCTATGCAAATAAAATTACAATTTTGAACACTGTAAATTTTATATCAAATTAAGACAGCGTATAGTACTATATTTATATAGTTGCAAAAATATCCTGCTACATAACTATATAATGTAATTGCTGTCGGAGTTAAAAATAGACAAAAAAAGTACAAAATAATAATTTAATAGCATATCATTTTTTAATTACTTAAATTAGTTAAGTTATTTTTTTTTTTGTCCCACTTATAGCTTTTTTGTATGAAAGTACGCGTTGTATTCTATGTCTCGTTTATATTATTTTGCGAAATATTTTATGAGGCAATTTATGCGAAAAAAAATTGTAAGATATATTATACTCTTTAACAATGCATTATAATTAATTATTAAGAAATATGCTGAAATAATGCCAAAATTATAATGCGCTTGATATTAAATGTAGAACACTTTCCTAGTCACGAACGTTTTATTAATACGCAATCAATTAACTATAACGAACAGATAAAGGAAATTTTTATCTTGATAATACAAGAAAGAAAGAAAAATCTTTATTAATAAAATATATTAAACAAAACGTACATATAGTTTATTTATACATGTTCAACATTTTAAATAACAGATAATATCATTAATGCATATTTTACATGTATCAACATATTTTTATCTGATATACATACATGTGTGCATTTTAATTTAAATATTTTTTTCTGCTGAATTATATTTTCGGCTAAACTATACTTTTTCAATACTTAATATCGTCGAATGAACGAATGTATAATTAATGATGTTTCTCACCTCATAAACGTCAATATATCCCTATTATATATTCTTTTGTGTTTTTCATTATTATATTTTTGTACATTCAGCCTCGTCGTCGGCTTATATTATATCTCGTTTATAAAACTCCGGCGTATTGTTGCACTATCCTGCTCCACTCCTTCGGGAAGGATCGCTGAATGTGAGAAAGGACCTTCTTGATCTGACGTGTCTCCTCCGGGCTGCATTGCGGGCAGGAGCCTCTCAAAACCAGCGGCACTAAACCTGGATAAAATAACGACATACAAATCTCCGACAGAATTTTCAAGTCGGTTTTACGTAGTATTTAAGTTTATATACGCGTGAATAATTCCTCTCTCCGAAATTCGTATAATATTATTCTGCAATAATATTACAATATTCGTATACTAATATTATCGCAAGATATACATAATATTTAATTAACGTTTTAAATTTCCGTGAGTGTACATATATATATATATATATATATAATTTTCGGAATGCCCGATGCTAATTTTGATCTTCTATGAGATAAACCTGTGCGGATAACAAATAAAAATGAGGAAGAGAGGAAAATGCAAAATTTGCCTTTTTAAAGAAGATGTACATAAATATACTTAACATGTATTACATAAATAGCATATTGTGGGAGAGACAAATATGTTCAATATTTAATATCTTTAATAAAGTATTTATGCACTGGTGTAATTTCCAAATTTTCAGATTCTGAGTTTAGATTCTATTTCTATAGACATGCGAAAGTGTTCAACCCCTATGTTTACTCTGCGACAATGGAAACGCGACAATTAGCGCGACGTACTTGTTCACGTATCTCTCGCGTATCTCTCACTGGAAATTGGACTCACCAAAATTATACCAAATACAAACTCCTTGCTTGCAATTATTTCGATATAATAAGCACTTCACTTGAATTTGGAAATATCGAAAAATATCTTCTCATCTCTGATTAATTTTTTTTTCTTAATAAGAAGTTTATTATAGAGTTGATCTTTTTTCGCCGAGAGTTTATTGATGCCAATCAAAGAGGATTAGAATCTTATTTTTTAAGTCTTATTTGGGATAATCGCAGAATATGAACTTTCCGTGAAAAGTTTAATTTGCTCGAAGAGGAGGGATGGGGAGCGTACTTTTCAAGCGTCGTCCGACCGGGTCGCATGGCGCTTCTCCCAGGGCGCACTTCAGCTGTCTGGTCAAGTAACGCTTGTCGCTCAATGCTATGTTTAATTGTTCATCAGAAACCCGCGATCTGCCGGTTTGCTGTCCCTCGCTGTTGTCCGATTCGGCCGCCATCGTCGCGGCGAGCAGAGCGCAGGCGAGAATAAGAAACTGCAACATAATTGCATGTATTATATATACAGATGGCTCATAATTGTTGCATCAATTATTACTAAACGTATTGTGATATCGCGTAATTAAACGAACAGTATTAGCGCAATTCCGAAATTATTGACTCTCCGTTATTCCGTTGTGTTTTGTAAATAGCGGATACTTTCTCTGTAGATTTTGCACGAAAAAAAAACGGGAGACCGGAACTTTTTCTTCCGCGAGTTTCCGCACTAAATTTATTAACTCTGCCGCGCGACATTGCGACACATATCCATCCCTCCGACAGCGCTTAATGCGATTATACCATCTGCAAGTATTATGGTAAATGGGTTCCGGAGTAGACGAGACAGAGAAACGGGGATAGACATTTCGCATGAGGCGAAATTAGCTGCACGGCCGTCCGACAATAAGGGCGGAAGCACGTCTGTCATGCGGTAACGAAAGCGGATAAGGAAGGGCTAGCCTGCAGGCGAGGCAGGCGGAGCACGCCAAAGCTAACATAGCTAAACAAGCAGCACAACCACCGCGTCGTGCCGCTGCTATACGACGACGGTATGCGAGTAGCTCCAATCTCTGTTTGCTCGCCTCATCTCTCTTCCTCCCCGCGGCGTTTCACCACGAGCGTGCGACGCGTCTCGTTACGCTGCATCGCGCATCATCGTCGGATTTTAACTAAGGGGGTCGCCTTTAAATTATGTACCTCGTCTCTCCTTTTTTTTTTTCATAACCATTCTACTACGGAAAGTGAATTTTCTTCTCATGTGCTCTCGACTTCCTTCCACCGCGACACGTCCTACTTCATTAAGCGAATATCTTACGCTTTAAAGAATCAGTGTAAGTACGCTAGCGAATATTGTATTAATTTTATACTTATTTCTTTATTATTACGCGAATTGAATTACACTTTCCGCGGAGCAAGGAATATTTAATTATTCAATAAATTCAATTCTTAAGCATACAAAAATATCGCCAATTAAAACAAATTAAATACTTTAGATAAATTGTTTATAGAAAAGTATTTTTTTTTTTTTACTAAATGTGAAGTCTCAATACTGAAATGGATATTGGATACCATTTATTAAATTTTCAAAACATCAAACATGTACTATATGATATGGACATATGAAAAAGTGATATATCCTATTTTGAACAACGTATGTTTGTTCGAAAGTGCCAACATACTACTGCTCGATGATAGTTTCGCCGCTGGTGACAGTTTTTATGCCTCGTACACACATGCATATACACGTATATATATATACATACTCACACTGGATGTAGGTCAATTGACTCTTTGAATTTGCGCCAATCAAAAAAAATATTGTGTGAATGTTTTGTATACGTGTGTATATATATGCATATATATATATATATATGTGTGTGTGTGTGTGTGTGTGTGTGTGTGTGTGTTCGTCACGTTGCTTTATGGACATTAATCAAACGAGTTTATGAAGACGTGTTGATTGTCCGATGCGATAGCTTCGACATGGAGACGACATTTCCACAGATTATTACGAACTCGTGTAATATACCTGAGTTCGTAGCCAATCGAATTCCTTCGCGCGCTGTTTATTGGATTCCTTTGACATCCTTTGTGCCAACGTATTCGCCCTGATTGTGGTCCTCGTTCCTCTTTTGCATATCGCCTCGCGAGTAAACCCGTTTGACAGCCCGAACTGCAATCGGGAACTTATGATTCACCGCCGGTTCGACTACATTTTTAACCTTTTTTTTTTCTTCTTCTTTTTTACATGCGCGTTATAATTTGAATTTTAATCTCATCGCCCTTTCACTGCTTTCTCCGACCTGGATTTCGAATAACCTCGGGCTTTATGATCGTCGATTTTCTTCCTTGCCTTCGTCGACTCTTTACATACATACGTCGACTCTTTGCATACTGCCGAGTTTATGGCATTTTTTTGGTGCGTGCTGTCTTGTTTTATGACACTAATATTCATCATGGAACAATATATGCGAGACGGCTGAATACTAAATTCTCGTAGCCGACTGTAATCTATAGTATCGTAATCGAACATTTAAATTTTAGATAAAAAAAATTAATACACATACATTTTTTAGTTTCTTATATTTGAAATGGAAAAATAATGAAAATAGGAAAATGTGAATTGTTGATCGTAAAATGTTACGTTCTTATAACGTCGTGTTAGAGATATTGCATCCACCAACACCACCAAATTTTCATGACCCAAATGCAGCTTAATCACGACGTAATTACGTTTCGCGTTTCAAATCGTACTTAGCGCGCCTGCCTCGTCGTCGTCTGTCTGATTTCCCGGCGGAGATCCGGCATCTCGAATTTCGACTTTTGTGGCAGAATCCTAATAATCTCGACGGCTCCGTAAATCACGACGCGTCCATGTAGATATATATATATATATATATATATATATATATATATATATGTATGTATATATATGGCGAGATCCGGGAGTGATTTGTGGATTCGATGCGGGCGCGCTCGCGCAAAACCGCTTACTTCCGCAAAGCGGTGTGAATTATAAGAATTATTGGCCGCTCAGAATGGCAAATTGGTGGCGATATAGATTTTATCGTCGGCACGTCGCGCCTCGCGATAAACCGTTCGCGCGTTATAATGCATCGGAATGTTACGGATGCTGCGCACTCTCTCGCACACTCTCGCTTGTACATACGGCGATTCGCATACGGGCCGTTAATTACGGCTCGCATTCAATGCGGCCGATAATGCGCCGTAAGCATACGATGTTTCGCGAGAGAACTGTCGTGTATTAGTATAGTATTAATTACGCTCATGAGAAGCTCGCGCCCGTGCATTGCCCGATAATTACATATATCGTGCATTTATATCGGCGCGCCACACTTTTGCCCAGCTTCCACTCGATGATTTATTCTCGCGTCGCGTCGTCATGCTTGCGTCGCACGGCACATTTGCGCGATTATAAAATTAATTTGCATTGATGCTGGCGAGAGAGAGAGAGGAGATTTTCCCTCTCGTCGGTGAATGGTAACCGAGAGATATACCTATCAACGAAAACGCACACACCTTTCTACAAGTTATTCTACGTTCGACCGATATCGGCGTCGCGTTCGATAAATAATAATTTAGCGACACGTCGCCGCCGCCACGTCGATGCGGCGTTATTTGCGACCGCATTAATTTACGGTTATCAAACTAATTTACAGTTGCTTAGCGCTAATCGAGATATACTAGCGAGATTGTCGCCGCGATCGGTAGCCGCGTCTTCGCATTTCATATTGAGCGCGATCAATAAATGATATCATCAATAAATAACAGCTTGCTCTTGCGACTACAATATTTGCGTGTAAAACAGGCGAACTATTTGGGGCGAAATTAATGGTAGATCGTAGATTAATAATAATTATCGAACCAACCTCGTGTTTGTTATATTGTCGAAGTGCATTTATATCAGAACTGCATTTTGTATAAATCTGCAAGACTTATCAATAGTTAAAAGGCACACATAACATCCTTATCAATCCTTAATATTGTTGATGTTATAAATACAATAGATTTTTTAACAAGAAAACTACTTTGTACATATTAGTATAAACTATGTTAATATTTTATAGAAAGACTAATTTATTATATTTTCCAGCCAACGTTTAATATTAAAATCTTTCTTTTAAGTTTATGCGATACATATGACTCGGGTTTTGAAATCGAGAAAATTTTCATCCATTTATTTTCTCATATTTTCATTATCATAAATAGATTTACAAATTATTTTCTATAACGTCAAAGAGAGAGTTTCGTTTAATCCTTTATTCATTACTATACAGGCTGTGAACGCTTTAGACCACAATGTGGTTGCAGTAGGGTTTACGAAATCGTTCGACCACCTTTACGATTGTTATTCTGGTCGATGTTTCCACACCTTTCGCATAAGTATACCATTGCGATACGTATGAATTATAATGTTATTGTATCGCATTGTCGATAAGCCGCTGTTTCAATCGTGGCGCACATATAACCATTGCACTACGTGCGAAAATTCGATAATTCGATTTTAAAGCAGGAAAATTCTTTTTTCTTTCGTAGGATTTTATTCATAGCTCTGAGTTATTTTTTGTAGGCATTCCAATTATACACCAATTATTAAAAATTTTTACGTCATTCGAGAGACGTGTCCATAAGTTTATAAATCGTACAATTTCCTCTTTTTACTTTGAAATAAGTTACATATTGCTATTTGTGTTCTTGTGTGTTATAAAAAAAATTTCTTCTACAATTTAACTCAAGTAAATTTATTTTTATTGTATTAAGTTTTTTCTATACCATTTCGTGTATATCTTGCAATATTCAAAAAAAAAACAAAACATACTAATTTAACTCAGTTTCATAAACACAATATTTTATTATTAGATCAAAAGACACTCGTGAAGATTTAATAATAGTTAATATCCTGTTATGTTCATGCAAAACAACGATATGTATTAGAACACAACGATATCTGTCTCTTCATTATAATAGAAAGATTTCGTTATAAGGTTTCTCTCTGTCTCTCATCTCTACTATCTATTTTTTTTCTTGTACGCGTATGTAATTGTTACAAATCAATACAATTGCATGGTATAGCACTTTCAAATACATTACAATGTTTTTGTAGACGCGCAAGGTAGAATTATTTTGCATCATGCAAATCGTTTAGCCGTATAAAGGTATGCAACAATGAAACATTATTGGTTTAATGTAATGGTGCATTAATCCGAGCCTTTGCGTACATGCAAACATTCATTTCAACAAACATTCATTCCAAATTCGGTAATATGGTCTGTAAAATACGTCCTTATTGGCTTCCAATATTTGCTTCAATTAAATAGAATGTCTGCATTCGGAAAAAGATACAAAATTTATTTTTTTTCTGCAAAATGCGAGTCATGAAAAAAGTGCGCATTCTAAAAATAAATTAAATAAATTATTTTATTAAAATGTATTTTTATTACATGACAAATTTACTTAAAAAAAATTAAATAATATATTCACTTTATTACTATTAATACGCGTTATCAAACAATATTTGCGAGCTTTAATCGTTGATTTTATTTATTTTGTATTTTATTTGCTTGCTTTAGTGATTTAACGATGTTATAATTCTGAAATAGATCGATAATTTTGGATTTATTCCTTGTTATTTCTGAGATGCAGATACGCGCTTCGTAAAACGCGCAACTCCTGAGACACACGTCCCAAGCAAATATGCAATTATGCAAAGTGGAGCAATTTTTTAACACGAATTTATTCACCACTGGGCATCTCCGTTCGTACGGAGATGAAACGCATTACAATAAAAATAAATCGCCCGGAAGCGGCGCGGTAGGGTCTCCCCTATCCTCATCTGCCGTAAATGTATGACACAGAGCGAATCCGCGAGGAGGATCCTAAGTATCTCGTAGCCTGAACCTGAACGCCCGATGAATAAGCTCCTTGAGGCGGTATCTCGCAGAGGCAGGTTATCGTAGGGCGGGCGAGAATTTTCCCCGCATAGCGAAACAAACCACCGCTCCCCTAAACGCGTGAGCTTCGCGAAACGTGTCGCGGTTCTCCCTCGAGGGCGCTCACCCCCGAAACTTTAAATCACCGGTCGCGTATACACCTATATAATAGGGTAGAGGGAGATTGCGTATCGCGCGCGCGCGAGAGCGTACATCAACCTGTTGCGCACGTTCGTCACTCACCTTGATTGCCGGAGCCATGCCGAAACTCGAGAGATCACGACGCCGCTTGATCTTGGAGGTTTTGCAAAGAGGTCGAGATCGAGATAATGATAAATGATGTTCCAAAGTCTCGAACGTGTGCTCCTTCTGCTCGATAGCTCCTCGTTGATCCTCTCACCGCAAAGTCGCGCGACGCACTGGGCCCTGGGCCTAGACAGGCACGTATCTCTGGCCTTTCCTCCCCTTCTTTTAGATAAGTGTACTATAGTGTGCGTGGCGCGCGGAACAAGTGATATATACCGGCACTCCGAAGAGAGATACTTGTCTCCGGCTACCGGCAACGTTGAAGGAAGGGGAAAGGTGCGTGACGTAGCACTTTTTCACTTTTGACAGATACGCATAAGCGGATGTCGTTATTTTATACGACTTTCGTCGACATACTGTTTCTTTCGCAGAAAGTAAAATGGTGAGAGAAAGAAAGTTATTAAATATTCTCAGGCTTATCGCGGATAAAAATTAAAGATTTACAAGATTTATTATACTCCGTTCTATGTGAGTAAAATTTCAGAAAATAATTAGACGATCAAATATATAATAGCGAAAATAATAGATGCTGGCATTAAATAATAGAATTTTGGAGATTTACGAGGATAACTCTGAATGTATAATCATTTCAATATCATAAATTATAATTTATATATAATATTGATAATTATGTTGATATTTTTCTATGATATTATATTGATAAGAGAAATGTTTGACAAGAAGAGAAGGAACGAGAGATCTAGCAAGATGTCGTATTGATTTGAATTCTTTTTTTATCATTATCATTGATAAATTTATAATTATACCTTTAATGTCAAAATATTATTTTATTCTATCATATGCATATCGTACGGATACGGAACAGAACAGAGCAAATTGTTAATTTCTTAAAAAACTTTGTAGAACTCGAAGCGGATCTCGCATCATTAGGTAATAGCCGCCCGGTCGATTTCACTCATTGAAGAAATGCGCTGTCATAGATAGCTATTTTTGTTCAATCTCTTCAGCGGAAACGAATTGCATGCATTATGTCATACAAGGAAAAGTCATTTTCATGGATTTATCGACTTTTTTCTTGGCACGCTTTGGAATGACAATTCGATTATACAAATCCGTTCAATATTACGCGTATAACGTTACACGACCAGTTAATGCGATGTATTTTCAGCTGCTGGATTATTACAAAATTGGAACAAAAATAGCGCCTCTTGTTTATTCAGGGCTGTCGATGAACCCTGCTATCTTGGTTCCTTGAAAAGACATTGGCTGAAATATTTAAAGTTACAAAAAATAGTTGCAGTAATTAGCTCAACGGATAGCTATAACAATGTTATAATATCTTCGCTGCTCGACTCTTTTAAAGCTAATTGGATCGTGTAATTTATCTCTCTTTGAGATTTTTTAATTTCCACATTTTATTTAATTGCATTTAATTTTCACGTTCTTTTAATCTCTTCATCCTTAAAGAGATATACTTTCTCTAGATCTTGGTGGACGATACCGCGTAATGAAAACATGCAGAAAGAGACGCCGAGTGAATATTTCCATATTCCAACAGAATTAATCATCGCAATGTGGGATAAAATATATTCGCCACCATGTAAAAATATGCATTTATCTCGTCGTATGTTCAGACAGAGGTCTCGGCTTTTTACATCGACTCTACCGCCCCTTAATGCGGCATTTGCATCGCAAATTCCCTCGCTATTTTCTCCGCCGGATACATCCGATCCGCAAAGTTGCATCGTTACAAAAGCAATCCCGATAAAATCTCCGACCTGTCCTCTCTCTGGGACGAATATAACGAGTCAACGAGCGTATTTTTCGGCGCGCGTTTCATTTTGTTGCTGTCGCTCTAGCTTTGTCGTCGACCCCTTTTTCTTTTTTTCTTTTACACATTTCACCGCGACTTCACGACCTGGAAGCACGAGAAAGAAAATTCCCGGCTAAAATCGACGAATTTAATGGGTATGCGATGCCATAAGTCGAGGCGTCATTCGCGTTCGCATATGCGACGCATGCTCGTCCAGGATGGTAACAGGTTTCGAAAGCAGGGTTCGACGAAAAAAAAAAATAAAATAAAAAGGAAGATGACCTGGGAAGGTATGAAAAATACGGTTGTGTCGGCGAGAGAGCGGACGCGGCAACCCAGCTTCCACATCGACGAGATGGACCGACGACGAGGAAAACTCGTGCCTTGTATCAATGAAGGTTACATCGGCTGGAATTTGCTGTGCACTTTCGAGCCGGAAAAGTTTACGCGGCATTGCGTCAGCAAAATTACAACAGCATCCAAAGAGAGTAAATTTGAACAAAATTTAGCAAAATATAATTAAATTAATGGTTATTGCATAATTAAATTAATAAATAACACTTATGATTATAAATATTCTTGATCAGTATTTATTATTAATCAGTATTTATTTAATCAGTACTTATTATTTTATATTAATCAGTAATTATTATTAATTAATAAATAATGGGAGAAGGATAGCTAAATTAATTATTATTTATGATTGAATTATTAATCATTAATTGGAATTTGATTGTATTTTGAATTCAATAAATTAAACGATTAAAACAATATTGGAATTTATGAAATTTGTATACATTGTATATTGTATATATTGTATTAATTGTTAACGAAAATAAATCTCAAAATTATATAATATAGAGTATATATGAGAACTTTAAAGAAAAATTATATCAACTAAATACGAGATAAATATTTTTATGCAAAATTTATGAAAGTTCGTCATTATTTTTTCAACTTTGTACGAGAAGTATTACATATAAATAAATTAGATATTACATAAGTCTATTTAAAAATGAATGTTTATAAATAAATGTGTGGTCTAAATAAGTGTTCATCTTTAAAAATCTGAAAATGTGAAAAGAGTTGTAAGGTAAGAAATACACTGTTAAAGTTTTATGTGATAGTTGCAAATTCTCTCTGTGTATTAGCCCAGAGATTTCCGCGGCATCAAACCAGCGGTATCTAAAGGGAGCGGGATTCTAGTCCCATCGACGTGCCGAACGATTGCGTCGATTTGTTCGGCAGTTCCCGTAGAAAGATTTAATTTTCCGGCAGCAACGAGGAGTGTATTTTTGTTCAGAGATTTTCGCACAACGCCGGCGGCATCCGAAAAAGGGCGGATTCCAACCCCGTCGACGTGTCGGAACGATCGTGCTTTCGCGCTTCGATTTTTCCGCGCCGCCTCTCCGTCATCGGTTCAGTCTTCCTTTTTTTCGTCACCCGACTAGGTTGTCGGGAGCTGTTTGAATGGGCGATCGTTTCGAGGCGATCCGATTGTTCCAACGGAACGAGTTTACCCTGGAAAAAAAAAAAAAAAGAGCCCGATGGGGAAAAGGGGAGATCGATGGCTTATTGTGCTGTTAGTCACGTCGCGTGGCTCTTCCGAAGAGGGACGGGAAGGAAGTACGGTAGGGGAAGTTTAATTCACCTTGCATTGAGTTTATTTTAACATTTGTAGCCGCTTAACAGCGCGATTGATCTTGTATTCTTTTAGCGGCGCATGGATATTGAGAAGCGTCAATTTTGAGTTCGCGCCTGTATAACATATAAATAGATTTTCTTACAATTTAATTTAATAATAATTGAATTCGATAATTTTCTAAATTTTTAATTTATTGTGAACTGTTGTTTATTTATTGTAGATCAATTTATTTAAGCTTTAATTAGCTTGAGCTAATAATTTAAATTTAAGTATTTTTTATTCATTAATTTAATAAACCAATGTACTGTCGATTTAATTATCCTCATTTTATTTAATTCATGTCATAATAATACAATTGTTAATAAGATGTTTGCCAGAAAAATTATGTTTTCAAGTGCAGGACACGTGCATAGTCGCGAAAAGAAATTAGGATCCACTAGGACAATGATTAAGGTGATTTTAACGAGTACATGCCGGGCGTAAATTTGAGGTATAGCGCGAATGTGGTCGCGTTAATTTTTTCCTTTTTTTTTTTTTCATCGTCGCTCCGTTATTTACCAAGCTATCGGAAAATTCAATGTTTTATCTTTTTCCCGGGTCCAGCGCAAATGGTTTTTCCGTTTTTACATGGCGCGTAACAGCCATAACACACGTGAATGACTGTGTGAGGTATAACGCGAATTGTATAAGTAAATGTTTCGCATTTCAATTTACAAACGAAACGAATGCATGTTGTTACACCGCTCTCTTGTACATATACAAACATATATACGTGTATACATACATAAATATGTGTTTATATATATATATATATATATATATATATATATATATATATATTTATATATTCTAGAAATTGCGCTGTAAATCCTTGACTGCCAAGTAAACTTACCGTGAGGTGGATCAGTGGACGTTAAACCACCAGATTAGAGGCGGGAAAAGGATGATGCTTGTTTTAACCCTTCTGCGAGGGTTAATCTCCTCCGAGAGAATTCGAATAACCAGCCCGTAGCTTAACAAGGGCTGCTTTTCCTCCGAGGATATAAATTTAGATAAACAAGTTTTAATCACATTTTGTTGCTGGAAATTTCGCCGCTGCAATGTTAACTGTAATTTAATTATGTTAATTTTAAGCGAATGTAGCGGATATAATTATTCTTTCACGCACGCGCGTCGTGCACACGGACGGGAAAAATTGTGCGCTTTAAATGTACGAAGTGCGAGATTGCGCGCCCGTTGTCAGTAACGGCATCGAGTTACGCGAGATTAATCGTGTAACATTAAATTTATCGACAGAACCGTCCCGCGTTTGAGTCCAGCTTGATATTGGCTAGATTGAATAAATCGTCCGTGTTATTTAAATATTTATTCGCGGGAAATTACTCGCGTCGGCTTAATAAATTCAACTATGATTTCCCTGTAGACTGTGATCTCTTTGCTTCGAGGCGCTGAGAGTTGAAAAAAAGATACGGAGGGTAAGAAAATTCTCTCTCTCTCTCTCTCTCTCTCTCTCTCTTTATCCCTTTTTACTGATTTTCCTTATTTTTCCGTATTTTAAAACGATAATATGATTGATTGAAAAATAAATCGTTCTACATAAAACTCAATAATAATTCTGTCTTGGAGTAACATTTCATCGAATACATAGAACAGATAGAATTGTATCTGCTATATGTATACAACTTAATGAATAATCCAATAGGTATTATAAATCTTTTGCGTTACTTTATTAAAATTTTTATTAAACTTAGCTAACGACTATGCTTATATTTATTATGTTTTATATTATTATTTATATTATTTTCTTCATTTATGTACGCTGTGTTTCTTACATAAATCTAAATTTACTTTATATTTCTTGTAATGTTCCGTACTTTTGATGGCCGATTCTAAATTTCTTTGTTATACATATATATGCTAGTTAAATGTGAAAGTAACTTTTATATTTTTTTATCATGGAATAAAATAAAAATTCGAGTCTTAAAAAGTTGAACATATCAATAGATAGCTATTATATATACATGTAAATATGAAAGCATGAAAATTGATTCTATTTTGCAGATACAATAGATACTTCCTCACAGTTTTTACAATTTGCATGAAAAGAGAAACATTTCATGCAGATTTACTGCAGTTACATTGTTCGCGCATTCGTATAGTGTGTAGAAAGTCGTTGGAGACTCGGACCAACTTGATAGCATAAAGCGAACTTTTCAATCTACTATTTGCGCGTGACCACAGGAAAAGATATATACAAATAATGATATTGATAAATTTGACATTTTCACTGACAGTAAGGTATTCGATCGAATAGTTTGACAACGACAATGACGACAACGACGATGAGTTAATCACCTGCCGACGTGAATGGCAACGTCGATGATGAGCGAATGAATGGGATTGAACGCAATTTTGTCATTACGAGGTGTTCGCTCGAGATAATGCGACAGGAGAGAGAGAGAGAGAGAGAGAGAGAGAGAAAAGGAGAGAGAAATTCCGCCGCGCGTCCATGAACGCGGAGCCGCTGAGCTTCCGTTTAATGACAGGTTAATTTTTCGTGGCGAACACAAACAACAACGGGGCGTAATTACCGGCTCGTGGAAAGGGCTGATGAGAACACGCACGCGGGCGTTCGTTCCACGATGATTCTACGTTTTCACTCGCATCTCACTCGCTGTAATAATGTGAATGAGTCGCCTGATTATCGGCCTGCGAGAAAGTAATCTCAAGGTGAAAGTTCATGGGAACACGTTGCGGCCTGTGTCGTTCACTCGCTCGACGAGAGAAAGTGGGAAAAGTCGAATCGACTTGTTGGTGAACAGTCACGAAAGTGAGTTCGTTTCCCGGAAATATCTTACATAGATGTCAAATCTGAATAAAGCTAGAGAGGAAAGAATCTCGAACTTCTTTATTATTATTTATTATATATAATTATTCAATTATTTTATTATTTATATAATTATTCAATTATGTGTGCGTAAATATAAAATTTTATATATTTAAATCTCTTTTACATTTTATATGTTTATAATATATAAAACTTTCGAGTTATATTTGTAAATATAAATGATTTTTTTAATAAAGATTATAATAATTTATAATAATTTATAATTATTTTTTTTATTAAAATTATTACTTTGTTATCGATAGTATTATAATTTTTATTAAAAAATTATTATAATGATTATAATAATTTTTTAATAAAAATTATAATCTGATCTTAAAAACTATCGATAACGAAGTAATAATTTTAATAAAAAAAACATGATTACGAATTAATGAAATTTTTGTTTCTTCAAAATTACATATGAAGCAATATTAATATTGATTTTATTACTCATGTAATCTTAAGTTCTAAGAAGATATATAGAAGATCGCGCGTTCGCGGTGAAAGAATTGTAAATGCGGTATGATTCGCGCTCGAGATTACGTATCATACATGGTCTCCGATTTTTCTCCGGACTTTATCATGACATTATTGATTGAAAACTCGATGGCTGTATTTCGACGCGTTCGCAACGCACGTAAAGTGGACCCGAGGACCACCACGGGAAATTGACACGGTTCGCAGCCGCGTAAACATCGCCGTGTAATTATCGCCGTCAATCGCCAGTTCGAAAGGCAAATCGAGTGGTGGGAGAGAAATTTTCACGTGCGAAAATGACGATATGCGTAAACACATGCACGATTTCTTTTGTAAATATAATAAATGCAGCAAGATGTCTACATCATATAAATGTCGTGGAGAAGGTTGCGTGAAGAACTCGGATCACTGAATTCTCATTAAATGACACACAGGAAGCAAATAAATATTTTGACGGGAATGAGACACATACGTGTATTTTCATTTACACATTTTGAAGTGTATATGGGTTTCATCACGATCAATATTATTGTGTAATAATTCATATTGTGCGAATGTTGAGAATTCGGTCAATACACGAAAACAATAAAAGCAAGTTTGGTCTTTATTGAAGTTTCGTCGATATATTGTAACGCGTGCACGGAGAAAACATTGCGCAACGTCAAGCCAATGTGAGTTTACTAGAGCCGAGATAGTTATTGGAAAAATAACTGGTAGCTATCGTAGTGCTAATAAATTTCAAATCCGTAAAAGTTTTCTCAATAATGTCATGTAATGTTATGAGGGTTTACATTCTTTTAACAATTGCGATAATGTTTTTCGATAAATTGTCGATCATTGTCTTATCTTCTCTTTTCTATACAGTTGTGATTGCACAATTTTTATATCAGTTGAAATATTATTTCAATATTTTAAAAATCATGTTTGATATTCAAATCGAAGTTCAATCAAATCCGATCTCGAGTTTTCTTTCTATAATATAATTGACGCGATATATTTTCTCAACAATAACGATCATTTGAAGAAAACAGAATTAATCGTTCTATTATCAGATTTTAAAAACAGAAAAGATAGAAATAACAAAGAAATGGCTACTGCTATTTCTTCGATAACAATTGAACGGCATTGTAACAGTGAAATCAGCAGCGGACTTTCTTGAATCTTTTCAATAGCGCTACATTTTCTCGCGAGACATATTAATGATCCGACGAGCGCGAAGTGACGTTCGAGGTACGTTCCACCGCCGTTGGAGGAATCGTCCGAGTTAAATTCTTTATAAGGGACACCGTGGAATGTCGAAGCATCCTTGAGTAACAGGTCAAGGATCGCTTCTCTCGACTTCGTCGGCGATGCAATCGGCGCATCCGCTTGGCGATGGAAAAGTGTGTTCGAGTGGTAATAAACTGAGATTGCATGCGTGTCATGCATACATACGTGTGCAATAGAGATGGATCTCTATAAAAATTTAGGAACGTAGATTTGAAATACCACGTGAACTCCGAGTCTCAGCTCTCGAAAAAATATAGTGAAATTTTTGATATAATTTTTACAGTCGATCTTTCATATACTATATATAAATCGATTCTTAAATAAATATTTTTTTTACTTTAATTTGTTTTAGATTACTTTAAAAAAATTTTTACCAACAAGTCTGAAGTGAAAAAAAAAAGAAATATTTCGGGAAAAGTGATTGATATGAAGTTACGCGGTTCGTTGACTTTTGAAATACATTTGACAGTTAAATCTCATATTTCTATTCGTCAAGGGAGTTGACAGAATATTTCACTTTCAAAAGTATTCTTTAATTATTTAATAATTATATATACAGAATTCTATTTCTAATGTTTTAATTTTTAACGGCAGCTTCTTTGTGATTAATTTAGAAACGATTAACCTTTAACAAAAAAAACGAAAAACAAAAAATTATCAACTGTCTCTAATGCGCGATTATAAGTGGGCATAACGGGCTGTCAAGAGGAAGTTACCAGGATTATCTTCGACAAGTGTGCCGTTCTCACCACCTCCTTTTTTGAGGCCTCCGACTGAGTAACCGTCGGGCCTTCGCGTAATTTGTGCAAATCAGCCATTTCTTATTCAGGACACGCGTGCACCACGCGACAGATTGATTGGCGCGCTGTTTTTGTTTGTAAAATGTCGCTGTTTGCAGAATCTGTTCGCGTAGATAGTCGATTGCTACACCGAGCAATCCGCCAATTGCCGAACCCTTCGCCGCCACTCCTATTAAGTCCATTCGATTGTGATTCTTTTCCCAGATTTACGACCCTTTCTTTTAAGATACAATATTTATAATGTTAATGGAGAATCAAAGTTTTATCCTTTTATATTAGGTAGAACACGTTTTGCTTTAAATAATATTCTATTGAGTTTGGAGTTATCGAGAGAGCTGTTTTTAGTGTGTATATAATATATAAAAATTTTTTCTTCTTTTTAAATATTTTGCTTAAATATTTTTATTGAAAATGATTCTTTTCCTCTTACATAATTGTGATGAATCGTAACACTACTGTTGAATTGCCTGTGAGAAAAGTTCCGTAGTTTATTTTTATGTTTAAGTAAACTGTTTCTCTGCCAGAAAGCTCTATGAATTTTCATGAGTTATCTTTCTTCCGACATTTCTACTTAATGCAAATATTTAAAAAAGAAGATCTGAATATGAAATTCAGAGTAGATATATTTCTGGGATTATGAAAGATAATCCGTGTGATAATCTGAGGTCTACACAACATTTGTTTACACATATTATTACGTATTTTAATATAAAGTCCAAGCGAATTGAAATATATCCTAACTTATATTTTATTACCTATATTGCACAATTTTTACGTCATTAAATTAATAATATTTGTTTATTATACGTAACAGAACATTGTTCCATAATTTCGCTAAGAAAACGGATATTCCTCTTAAGTAGCTCATAACCGTATGATTTACCCCATTTAGTAGACTCTTCCGGAGAAATTTATTAAAACCCTCCCTTATCCGTCCTCACGTCTTTTGTCATACTCTATCCTTATCCCTATCAAGGGTTCTCCTCTCCCCAGGATGCCCATTCCAGCTTTTTCCCTCCAGGGATTGGCCCACTTTTTCCACTTTTTCCACTCTGTTCACGATGCTCCCGATTTGTACCACTTTTGCCCAAACGAAAACGGCGCGACTCTCTGGGAAAGTCTATACTCTATCCTTCGATAAAAATAAATCGCAAATGCCCAGGGAGTTAATGAGATCGATAGAGCCGTTAACGTTAGGGGATAAAGCGGGAACGGCAGCGTCTCTACGCTTTTTCATATTATTTTCCAGGGAATTATTTTCCGATCGTATTAATTTCGTCTGTCTGCTCGGACAACAGACAGGCAGCCCGTTTATATAGGGATTTCTTTTTCGCGTCGAAAAATATCATCCAGATGTCATAGATATCAGCGGCTTGTTTATGTCTCCATGTAATTATATAATTATAATAAAAACTATATTATATGCGATTTTATGAAAAAGATACAAAGATGAAAGTTTGTAAGAATTTTCATTATTTTATCACGCGATATTAGAAAAAAATATCAAAACATAAAGCTTTTTTATTAAACTGATACACTTTTACGTACCTCATAAAAGAGTGTAATATCTTATTTTATATTAATTGGTGTATGTATATGTGTGTGCGAATCTTATCTGTTTTTATCGTGATGTTACATATCTATCTGAGGCAATTGTTTGAATTTATCGACAGATATCTTGCTATTTTATAATTGCAATCTAGATTAATATTAAAATAAGAGCAGAATAATGGTACATAATCATAGTTCCGGACGTATATGCATTCCGTTACGTATGTGTATACATATATTACATAAGTAGGATAGGTACTGTCCGGAATAAATATTCGCGAGAATTGTTTTTTCATTGTTGCAGCCGGATTAATTTATTGATAGTAAACTGAATACTGAAATAATTAAAATGATTCGTGCAAGCTCTTTAAGTTAGGATCGTGAGACAATTTAATGCCCTCCCGGATGTGACCGGAAGATTTGCCGTATAAAATGTCACAGTGTGTATTTCACACACCTGTATAAAGTGCATGTAATGTTACATGTGTATACGCGATAATCATATATTAATTTGTATCAAAAACTTCTCTCTTGCGTATTTTTCATCGGATCTATCTATTCATTTTAAATCGCTTTTGTAAAGTCTATTATTATATTGGAAAGCCAATAGAGATTTTAATCTTTAATTTCTTCTTTTTATGTAAAAGTATCTTTAAATAAATTCTCATAAAAAGTTCTCATAAAATATTATATATATATATATATATATATATATATATATATATATATGAGAGAGAGAGAGAGAGAGATTTTAATCTTTAATTTCTTCTTTTTATGTAAAAGTATCTTTAAATAAATTCTCATAAAAAGTTCTCATAAAATATTATATATATATATAAATATATAATACACAAAATCCTGTATTAAAAAGCAAAAAGTGAATGCAACTAAATATTGATATTTTTTATGAAAATAAAAATTTATATGAATTTACTTTTAATAAAAATCAAATAAATAAACATAAATAGATATACATATAATGGCGACAATAGAAATTTACATGAAATGACATCTTTAGTGTTCACACGTATAAATAGCCTGTATTTTAAAGAATCATAAATTATTCATACAAAATTATAGTGATTTTTTTATCATATAAAAGGGGACATTTTTACGCGGCGCGTGAAATCGTTTGAATTTAATGTGTTTTTTTATTACGATTAGACATCGCGCGAAACGAATCCACGGGGCTTGCTATTTACTTTCCCTTCTCTCCGGCGTTTAAACCGCGCGGACGATCAAATGCAACCGGTGGCGTCATCTGTCGGGAAGCTGTGGCAGTTCGTGACATCGTAGACGAGGGGCACGTTCCACTTAACGACCGCAACGCTCACGCTATTCATTTCATCCTTGTTGTTGGCCGAAAGTTAAAGAAAGACGGATGGAGCACGCTGGCGAGCGTTGCGGGCGTTAAGTGAAACGCGCGGCCGAGAGCGACACCAAGCGACACAGACGTAAGAGGGACACGCGTAATACGAAAATGGCGACCTGAAAGGGGATCGTGGCGTGCGTTATCTCGCTTCCGTTCCTTGAGCAGTGCGACGCGCTGCGCGAAAGTGCGATAGTGCGTTTATCGCGATCGTGTACGCGCTACCGTGAATGCGTGGCCCGTTAACGCCACTGAGAGACGCGTTTTCCGGGAGGCGCGAATCGCGAATCTCCGCATACCGCTGCTTGTCCCACCGAGGTCAGCGAGACGGCGATCGACACAGCCGCCGCGATTCATGGTGCTGGTGTATCCCGTCGAAAAAACGACCGAGCTATGCGCACGATCGCGTCGTCGCCTACCCCATAATGCGCTGGTGAGTAAGAGGACGACGCCGATCGCGACGTCGCGTCGGCACAAATGGCACGAGAGACTCGACCGGCTTTTTAAATCGCCCGGTGCTCCGAGAGAGTGAGTGCGCGATCTACGCGCTGTACTACGCTTACGCTACACCATGCGTATACACACATACACGCACACATAATGAGACTGCGGAGGCGCCTGCGGAGATCTCGACGGTGAACTCGTGTGTGGTTAGGTTAGTCCAGCGAGATTGCCAAGCGGAATTTATTTTGTTCCCTTTTGTGCACGCCGCGCGACGCGGGCTTTCCTCTATTTGCTGTATCACGGCTCTCTTATCGCCGTGCTCGAGGTACGGTCGCGCGTCGAGAACGCGCTCCCCGCTCTTTCTTTCTCTCTATGTACGTGCGTGCGTGTGTGCGTGTGTGTATATATATTTCTTTCTCTCTCTCTCTCTCTCTCTCTCTCTCTCTCTCTCTCTCTCGTCTTCTGGATTTTCCGCCTCCGCGTTAACGGACGAAGCAACCACTAGTGCTACTCGAAGTAATGGTAGTAATTTCGTTATTTATATCGGCACGCATAAATATACGCGACATGCTTCGAGAGATAAATGTATATACGTGGATCAGAGATTCGTGTGTATATTTATACATAGATTATATATTGCGCTCTCTCATCTTCTCTCCCTTCATCTTCTTTCCTGCAGTAAATTTATGAATGATAGCTCTCTCTCTCTCCCTCTCCCTCTCTCTCTCTCTCTCTCTCTCCCCCTCTCTCTCTCTCTCTCTCCCTCCCTCCCTCTCTCTCTCTCTCTCTCTCTCTCTCCCTCTCTGCTTGACAATAACTTTTTAATGGAACGACAGTGCGATATACACGTACATACAATGTTTTGCTATCGTTATCTGTGGCTTTATTCATCTGCCAATTGGCATATTTAATTAGTGACTGGATAATAAATAAATTCTTTTCTCTGATCAGTATATTTGATAATTCTATCTGAATGAAAAGTGAATAATATAGAAATAATGATTTTATTGCGAAAGATATTTATGGAGTTATATCCATCTTTTTGCATTATTTGGAGCACAGATTTTTTTTGTATATTTAGTGTAAGGAGGAATGTGTTTATAATTCGAGAAAATATTTTGTAGCTAAATAAAATATTTTGTAGCTAAATAAAATATTTTGTATGTGTATGTGTGTAGTTTTATCATATATATATATATATACATATATACATATATATATATATATATATATATATATATATATATATATATAATGTTATATTATTATATTATTATATTAAAACACACATACGTAGCTATATTTATTGTCATATATTCAATTTAATGAAATATAATTAATGATTTATAATTCCTTAAAAAAATTTTAAATGTTATATTAAAAATATGACTAATATATAAATATTCTATCTACAGAATTTATAAATATGATGTACAAATATATTAGAATATGATGTAGTTGCATATAACTCTCTAAATAATTCTATCCCAACAAAGTTTTTTTTTTTTTCTTAACAGTGGGTCAGCAATAATTACTTACCACGAAAATTTAGTGGTACTGGCATGATAAAATAAAGAAAGTGAACGAAGGAAATGAGCCACAATATCGCGGGCATGCCACCCTTCACAAGGATGCCATTGGCGGGTATGGGAATGGGTGTGAATATGGGCCCAAATGCCCCACATCCTGATTCTTCTGCTCATCCTCATCCACCACCGCCACCACCAGCTGGTACTAATCCTAAGAAAAAAAGACGTACGAATTCAAATGTTACTCAACCACCTCCACAGCAACCTCCATCTGTACAGGTAAGCTAATGTATCTTTGTTATATTTATGTTATGTTTAGCTCTTAATTATCATCCTGATAATGCGTAACAATTATTCAACAGGATTTACTACCCCCACCTTTATCGGGTTATGGTGATACAATAGTAGCGAGTAATCCCTTTGACGATACACCGCCACAGACTCCAAGCCCAATGATGCATGGAGGTCCTCCACATATGCATCCTCATCATCCGCATCACATGGGTGGACCTCCTATGCGAGGCATGAGTCCTTTAACCTCTATGGGTGGTATGAGTCCTATGATGCCACATAATATGGGCAATATGAGCCCTATGGGTAATTCACCTATGACAAATCATATGAATCATATGGGAGCTATGTCTCCTATGAATCATACCCCTCTCGGCGGCATGAGCCCCATGAATAACATGGGACCAAACATGCCACCTGGTCCAATAAATACTATGAATAATCATATGAATATGAGTCATATGGGAAATTCGCAACTAAGCGGTCCACCTATGGGCAGTCCAATGAATAATATGAATAGTGGACCTATGGGTAGTCCAATGAACAACATGGGTCATAATATGGGTAGTCCTATGGGTGGTCCTCTAGGTTCTCCGATGAACACTATGGGAGGATCCAATCATATGCCTAATGGACCGATGAATATGAATAACATGAACAGTCATATACCGCCCAACAGTCCGTTGAATGGACCATCGCTAAATAATGTGAATAGTCCATTAGGACACAATGGATCTCAACCTCATCCGAATCATATGGGAAACAATCTTAACAATTTAGGAAGACCTATGAATGGACCTATGACTACTATGAGTTCAATGACATCGAACAATATGAATATGACTATGCCGAATCAGATGAACAATATGAATATGGGTGGTCCAGGAATGAATATGTCTAATGTGAATATTAGTCATCATAATCAAATGGGAGGTCATATGACAGGACCAATGGGTACAATGCCCAATAATATGGGCGGTGGACCACCTATGGGACATCCCATTAATTCCATGGGAGGTTCTATGCCACCACATGGATTTCAAGGTCCGGGAATGGGTCCAAAGTCAATGCCAATGTCTTCAGTCAAAGTAAGTTATTTTTTTTATTATCCACAATATGTCTAATTTATTATGGTTATATTTAGTATAATGTGTAAATTATGTAAATTTACATATGATTTATCGATTTCTTTCAGGTATATCCTCCAGAACAGTCAATGGTATTCAATCCACAAAATCCTAATGCACCACCAATTTATCCTTGTGGGGTTTGTCACAAGGAAGTACATGACAATGATCAGGCAATTCTGTGTGAATCAGGTTGTAATTTTTGGTTTCACAGGTGAGTTGATAGTGTGACATGATTTAGCAATAATATAACGCGCGTTTTAATGAACGCGATTATTTCAGGAGTTGCACAGGATTGTCAGAATATGCTTATCAATTATTAACGGCAGAGGTTTTTGCGGAATGGGTGTGTGATAAGTGTTTAAATTCGAAGACCATACCTCTGATTAAGTTTAAACCATAACACTTCGTGTCCCGTCGTTTTTGCGACGCTCGAGAGACTCTTTGTTAGCGTTTATATGTGGAACATGCACATATGCGCGTACGATTGCGCACATACACACAGATACATCTACAGCACACATGATAAATATTAATGCACGTGCAAAATCGTGCATACAATATAAAGATTTGCTGTTTGTTAATAATTTAGCTTTAACTTGTTGAAATATTAGGGTATCATTCAAATCGCGTGTATCAATGAATACAAAGGAAAAATTAACGTTCAGAAATTATTTTAAATTTTGAGTGCGATTGTGACAAATGGGTTCATAAACAAAATTATGATTAATCAAATAAATTATAAAATGTAAAAAATGTAGAAAACAATTTTAGCATTCATATATTTCTTTGTTTTTAAAAATTAATATGTATATATAATGTTAATATATATTTTCAAGTATTTTAAAAGAATTTGGTTTAAAACAAAAATGAATTGGATGAAAAAGGATTAAATATAATGTTCAATGATGTTATAAAATATCTAACATAAGATTTGCAAAAGACCTAGTATTCTTACGATTAATTGCATTTAATTCAAAATTAACAGTACCTATGTGTAGATTAATAGCAAAACAAATGTATATTATTAAAGACAAATCATAAGCAATTACTTCTTCTTTGTCTTATCCTACCTAAACGTTTTTAATAAATAGAAATAAAAATTATCTTTTAGCAATCAATATATGCGGTTTGTAATATTATAATTTTGTGAACAAAATTAATGTTTATGAGTACCATTTGTCATTAGAATCATTGATTAAAGGATTCTATGGATTTTCTCGACATTTTCAGAATTATATGACACATGAACATCAACAAATATTGAAATGATATCGAGGGAATTGTAAAAAATATAAATCATTAAATGTACAAATAATGATGACATTTGATTAATAATTTTATTATCAGATTATTTATCGAAAAATGAAAATATGTTTGAAACTATATATATACACAAGTCATGTATTATTTAAACTATTTTTGTTTATTGCAATTGATGAATATATCGCCTTTGACATATAGCTATATTATTGTGATAAACAAATTATTGCTGATTATTACTGAAGATTGACATAAGAACTTGTCACAAGTCCTATTTTTATTGTTAGATTTATATGTTTTATTAAACTTAAGTGTATGACTCAAAACAATCAGCATATATGGGCCATCTCCATTCAAAAAAACAATTATACAGACTCAAATGCAGTATTGGTACTCCCAGTTGATATACCTACAAATGCTGCAATTCTTATATTTTTATATGTCATGTATTTTAATATAAAAAAGAAACCATGGTAAATTTTATATTTAATTGTATTTTTAATTTATTTTAACACTTCTTTAAATTTAAGTAAAAATAAAGAAATTTTTATTAGGTTAACATAATTTTTATATAAAATAAAAAGAGAAAACGAAAACAATATAACAGAATATAACAAAAAGCTTTTTGTATACACAAGATAAATGAGCTATTATTTAGTGTTTTTGTGAAAAGCTTAACAACAAATTTGGTTGAACGCACTAGTATTGGTACATATTAAAGACTATAATATAAATTATAATGTAAAAATGTATGTATAGTCTAATCTAAGCAAGTTTTGGACTGAAAAAATGCTCAATATAGTTTATATTTGATAAAATATATGTTCAAAATATTTTAATTAAATTACTTATATTATGTTTTTAATGTATGAGAAAAGAGTTTGATATACAAAAAGTTTTAATTTGCACCAATGTGTACTAGTGCAGCCAAATTTATTATAAGAAATATGGATGCTAAGTACAATCTATAAAATAATTTTGTCTGTTTTATGTTAACCATAATTTAGTTGATTGTACTATTGCCATGGTTTAAGCTCTTGATTTGAGTTATATGCAGTTATATTAAGCGGTTATATTAAGATGTAAGAACTGTGTATATCTTTCTAAAGTTGTGTAAAAACTTTTAATGATAATGATACTTTATTTTGATTAAGCAATCCTTACAAAGATTGTTTACGCACACAACAGGAATTTATTTGACTGACATAAACATGCAAATTTTTCTATTGTAATAGAAAATTTGATATACAGGAAATAAACTCAATATAAGCCCCTGACATCTAGGCAGAAAGTTAAGTGCAAAATTAATTTGCTAAAAATCTAACAAGAAATGATGAATAAAACTATAATATTGTCAAAATTGCAGCTTTCCTATGAATATTTGCTTTTATAATTTATCTCAATATCATAATCTCTATATTATTAAAATTAATTATGCAAATAAAGACTGTTGTACATAAAATGATATGAATATGTAATTGATTGGATTAATGAAATGCTCAGTAGAAGTTATTACATTGTTCAGCAAATCTATTCATTTTATCATTTAAAATACTTATGTTATGCCTATCTCTGTACTTAGATTAATTAGTATACAACAGACTTTAATCTGCAATCGAATTTACTATAATATTAAAAGCTAGTTATTTTTAAATAAACTGAAATAATGTTTTAAATTTACATTTACTTACATTAAAGAAATCTTAACAAAGAATGTGCATTTGACAATTTTAACTAGCTAGCATAATCTTTTGCATTTGCCAGGTGTATAATATCGAGGATATGAATATTGAAAAGAATTGAGTATTATTGTCATAGGAAATTAACCATTAGAAGAAACAAGGAAATTAAATTCCGTCGGCAGCTAAAGCAAAATTATTGAGTCTACGGATTGTATAGTTTTTTATATGTACATGAAATATTAGCCATATACAGAGACACATACATGCATACATAAATATGTATGTATATAAATATATACACATGTATACATATATGCATATATATATATATATATATATATATATATATATAGATAAATAGATAGATAGATAGATAGATAGAATTTAATGCCTGTGTTAAACGGAGACTCAACTTGACAAACTACAAAAATTGTATCAAAGTAATTAGTATCTCTACTTTATCTTGATCATATTAATTAAAAATTTATTTTTAATCTAAAGTTTAATTTTCAGACTAAGAAACATCAAACTCTTAATATAAAATTAAGTAATATAATTAAATAATTTTGATTACATTATTTAATTATTTAATTAATGTTAAATAATTAGTCGCGCGTAAAGTCTCCGTATAATTCATGCTTTAAGCTTATTTTACTATGATCATTTTTAACACAATACACAACACATGCGTATCACATATGAGTGACATACACATCTTATAATTACATAATGCTCATATTAGTATTACAACGAATAGAATACCATCTTCACATATCTTCTTTCTATATTTTCTCGTACGGGGAAGAAGGTCACACTAAACCTGTTAACATTGCTTTTATTACGAAAGTTAAAAAATGCAGGGGATTAAACGATTTACAAACTCTTATGCGGATAACAGCCATTGTCAATGACTAAGGCAGTGGAAGAAATCGTTTTGTAGTACAAATCAATGAGCTGTAATTTAAGTGATAATGTTTAATCTTTCACAGAATTAAATTATAAATGATATAATTTTAAACACTTGCTACATGTTTATTCATGACACACAGAATATGTGTATTTCAATATATATTTTTTAATAATTCATAATCCTTTCTTTGTTTGATAATAATAATTAAATGTTTGACGATAGCTTAACTCCCCCCTGTAAAATCTGTTCGAAACAAATGCATTTTATATATGTCCAATTATTTGTCTTATTGCACTTCCTTTATATATACAGTTACCTTTATTTTCAGTGGAAATATATATGTATATACCGAAACATGGTGATTTTTCAACAGAGATGGAAATATTTCGCATGAATATATATATTTATGGTACTTGAGTTCTCTTTTTATAAGCGCAGTATATAAGGTATCATAAATGTATATCTATTGACTTTATGTACATAAGCCTTTCTATATCTAAGACTTAATATGGTGGGAATCAAATCTATGAAACGCGCAAATATTCGCCGCAATCACAATGGTTTTTATGTAAATAATATATATCACGTTAAAAAAAAAAAATGATTCACCGATTGTAATGTGTTGGATGTATTTCGCACTTTAAATCTTGTTCTTACAATGATTTAATATGGAAAGCGTGATTTACAGTTGAAAGGACGACCGACGTTGCATCGCTACGTGCGTAGATTCTGCAAAATTATACTGCCATATTTTACGCGATGTGTTTTATAAATGAGGAAAAAAAAAAATTGTAACTTGAGAAAAAGTTCTGTCACGCGCGATTTAGAAATTTAAGCAATGCGCTCTTTTTTATCGTTGCCAATTCGACGCACCATTTTGCATCACAGCCTTATCTTATGATTATATTATTATGCTCCGCCGGAAGAGTGGGACTTTGGATTCTCAATTACGTGAGAAACACGTCCATTACGGGCACAATGCGTATTGATTGCAATACAGAATTAAAAGACTAAACGAGAAAAGAAGCTACGAAAAGCACAGCGATGAAACGATATGGACGCAATATCACGAACGAGGCAAAACCAGCACGCGACAAAAATTGTTTATACATTATTTTTTATCTCTCTCATGTGAATACAGAATCTATATATCAGCAATAAAAATTGTTATACATATTACAGATTGGCGTACGTATGTGACCATTCTACATACGTAGCGCACATAACTCCCACTTAAGCGACGTGTACATGTTCACTCATATCTATTGTACATATTTATATGGCACTTTAAATAACAAATCCATACATTGTTGATTTTTATATTACTGTTCTTTACCTTGAAATAGCATTCGTTTACATAATACGAAATATGTGTCTAAAGATTTGTGTTGGTCTTTCGAATATTATACAAACCATACAATTTATTTCTTTTTTCCACTAATTTTCTCCTCTTCAAAAATGTAAAGTATTTTCTTCATGTTTAATGAGATGCTTATATATATATATATATATATATATATATATATATATATGTGTGTGTGTGTGTGTGTGTGTGTGTATCTAATTTAAAATTATTTTTCTCATATTTTTTATGAATCTTATTGTTATTAATTTTCATTTACGTGTATGTGATCAATGTTAACAAAGTTAATGGAAAGAATAAGATCATATATAATGTTATTGCTTTAAAATGATTGCCATTTTTTTCAATCATAGTTTTATATTAATTGCTTTTATATTTTTTGTGAAGTTAATTTTTTTTATGTTATTATAACGTATGCGTTTTTTATTTTCTTTCTTATTTTTTCCATACAAAAGATCTATCTTTTTTATCTGTTGGGTTTCAACGTCGATTCTAGAATAACTTTGTTATAATTGTATTTTATATAACATTATAATTATATATTTTTAGAAAAAGTTAATATCTCTCATAAGAAGAAGTATATAGAATCATAATAAATACAAACATAAACGTATGGCTTACTATAATTTCGATGAATAGGCGGCTTCTCTTTTCTTCAGTGTATGTACCCGCACGGTATTTGACAATGTTCGAGCAAGTTGACCTTTTGTTACACGACTTTTATTAGTACTCATATCCATCATCCACAATTTTTGCGGTATTTTTGGACGAACATAAACAAGCGCTTCATTACAAGTTATCCACAAGGCTAAATTGAAATGTAACATTTTTAGATAAATATAAAAAATTAGATACAAAATAAGATAATAATATAAATATCGATACGTTTACTTTTGTTTGAATTGTTGAATTCGCGTTCCTCCATTTTTTGCTGGAAAAAAAAAGGATACATTTTATATATATTTCTATTTGCTAAAAAAAGGCTTGCTATATTTTATATATTTCTTAAACATTATATTTCTGTTTCACTTTAATTACTAAGATTGTGAGATGTAAAAGACTAAAATTGATTTAGATTTGAATCTTAATTCTATTTCTTAGAGCGTAAAAATTTCATAAAAATATGATTTACATTATTCCCTTTCAGAGAGCATTGTATGCATTGGTCCGTGGTTTGTTGCGTGCTACATGCAGAGTTATTTTGGTGATGATGGCGTCGATGTTGCGCAGAGGAACACATGTTATCATTTGTGTTCGCGTGTTGTTCAAACCTGCCGTATAATCCGTACTTCTTCTCGTCAGCAGGTCGTAGCGTGCCATTCTTCTTCATCGCCATGTATATCTGCTCTAACATACCATAACTCTTGATGAGAAAATCTCTCTGCGCGAGGGCGGTTATTCGCTCTCTCTCTTCGGATTCCGATATGATTTCAGGCTCGAAGGAGTACAATGTATTGGTAGGAGATCCTTGTGCGTCTTGTTTAATGATCTGCGAAAAAGCGAGAAGATATAATACGCTTGCTTATTTCTTGCTTCTTTCCTTAGATGAAAGAAAACCTGCCGTCCCATTCAATAGTGGCTTTTTTTTTTTATTTTCCACTAACCGTGAGACGTCATATTTTAATGAGAGATAATTATTTTCTTTTTAATTTTTGCCAACGGTTTCTTCGCGAGGAAATAAGATAATGAAAAAGCATTATTTCGTGCAGATGGCAATTAAACTTACCGAATGAATTAATTGTTCAAATACTTACGTTTTTCCTTGGTAGCACGCCTGCAGATTTGCTCTTCTCTTGGAATTTCTTTATCGCAGTCGAACTTTCAGAGCCTAATTTCTGCTCGCTCCATTTCCTGACTATTCGTTTGCGTTCTTCCTCCTTCGCTTTCAGCTGAAACGTAATGAAATTAAAACTAGACTAATGAATAATAGATATGGCAAGTTGTTTTATTCGTGCCAGCGTGTTTCTTACGTTGCAGAAGTTTTATAGTGTTAGAAAATTGATTTAATTATTCAGATGTATATAATTTTTATGTACATTATTCTCAGATGTTACAATTTATTTTTTATGTGAATTATCATATGATGTCAATTTTTATTAATGCAAGTAATTCTTATAAATTTTCATCTGTTGATTTTAAGATCAAATTATGAAATAAGAGAAAATTTTTACTTCGTTTTCTTCCCTCTCTATTCTCGATGCTTCCTCTCGCGCTCTCGACGCCACCGTATCTTGGAAAACCGAAAGCGGATTCTGCGAGAAAAAAGACTGATACTTATCCTCGTTAAGACACGGATAAATTCTTCGAAAATTGCCCATATGGTCGTCTTCCCACTGAAACTGTCTCTGCAGATAATCGTTCTCGTTTTTCACAGATTTTGTCGAAGCTGTCGTATCATTAGTTTGACTGCACATCGTATGCAACATTTTCATTTATTATAACATTATCAGAATCATATCAAATTTTTACACTGCATGCAATTTATAAATTATATTATGCTCTCTCTAATACTGAATTTCTACCTGAAATCCTTTCCATTTATGCCTTGAAGAAGTCGCTCCCTGATTCGTTTCTTGTCTTCTTCTATTATTTTTTTCTTGTCGAATTGTTGCAGATTTAATATATCAAAGGTATCCATCAACAACCCTTCCTTTACGTCTCTATCTATTTGTGCATCTGTATGAAAGCTTGGCGAATGATTTACCTGATAGATGTAATAAATATAGAAGATGTGCTTAATAATGCTTCCTTTACATAATATTTTTGAAGGATTACCTCGAGAAGGAAAGGTTTAAGTCTCCAATCGAGTAAAATGTCGAATCCCAGCAATTCGAAGCACGCATAAGTTTTATCATGCATCGGAAAGCACGCATGATAATTATGTTTTAATACGGGATACGTAGCGACTAAGGTCTTTATTATAATTCCATCGATCTTGTCCCATAAATCATCCACGTCGATATTTTTCGCTCTTAGCCATTTATTGAACGTAGATATTTTTCTGTAAAATGCAATTTATGTTATTCTATTAACTCGCATTTTATCATATTATTGATAGGAATATACCTCTTGCTGCCAATCTCATCATCGATGACATACATCCGGCTGTGCTTGTTAACGGAATAATTTGTCAAATGCATGAACATGTTAGAAATGTTTTGTCCGGTCGGTTCCTTGTACTTGCTGGTCGCAAATCTGAAAGTGCAGTATTTTTCACAGCTTTTTATAGCATGTCGAATGTAACATGACAAATAAATATATATTAAATTGCTACACATTAGCAAATACATTTTTTACTAGTACAATTTTAAACAGTTACTAATAAAATATATATATATATGCACTTCTTATAACATTAATTTTTCAACATTTTTTTTAAGACATGTCTCCTCACCTCGCGAGTCCTTCATTGTACACATAGATCCTGAGAGGATCGCAGGACGTAATTAATGCGTAAATACGTAGATCAAATTTGTATCCGTCTATTAAGTATGGCTAAGGATGTAGTAAGAAAAAGGGCTGTATGCATTATACTTGCACTGCAACTGTGAAGTTTTTAATTACATCTACGACTGCGCGCACATTTGGAAAGAAATCTGAACGAATTTCAAATAATAAAAAAAAAAAAAATATGTATAGAAGAAAAATTTTTCTTAATTTGAACAAGAGCTAATTAAGTTCTGTCAACGAACGTTTTTGTCTATTTTTTTTACTGCATGAAAAAAAAAATTGATATTCCGTACCCTTGCGATGTACACTTGACAGATCAAACGTTCGCTTGGTTTGATGTCCTTCAAATGTTTCGTTAGATAAATACCGCGTCCTTGGCAGCCCATATCCGGTTTAAGGATGTAGGTTTTTAATCTCCGCGTCTTAGCATAAGCCATCGCGTCGCCGTGACTGGAATCCGAAATCTAAAGTTTTCGATTTGCTTACACGCTCACACATCGACATTTGGAAAATATTGATTATTTTTTTTTATCGCCGTAATGGCAAACTCCTTCGGAATTTACGACCGAGAACCCGAGAACGGTCTCTTTCATTCGGAGAAGCAAAACAGAATTATTCACGCTTGTAAAATAGATAAGAGAGGACTTTCGATCGATGGAGAGTCGCATTCTTTGTTTCTGATACGCGAGACCGATTCGTAGAATTGCAATATGATATTTTACCTCGTTGATCCTAACTATCGCTACTGAAGAAATATGCTTCCATTTAAGCTATTGTGTTTCAATTAGATAGCGAAAATGAAATACATAAAACAGCCGTACAATTAGTTATTTAAAAAATATCTTGTTATGTTTTTGCTAATCGATTTATATAAATATTTTATAAAGGATTTTTTTTTTTTTAATAAGATATACATAGTAAGATAACATTTTTGTCGACTAAAGCAATATTATCAATGTGGAATAATATTCATAAATGCATCATCTTACTCCGCGGGAAAGCACCAAGTTTTTGGAAAAAAGTTATAGTCCTTCGGGAACAGCTTCTGCATGCGATTGAGATTACGAGCGAGAAGATCTTTCCTACATATCTCTGTCATCCCGGGAAAATGATTGATTCTCTGAAATCTCTTCATGTCCTTGGCACGCTCTACGCTGACGCTCAAATCGGTCCAATAGAGATCCCAGCTGCTATCCTCCGTAACTTCTCTCATTCCGAATCGTGCAGCCACCCGTCTAACCACATTGTATTTGCAGCTCGCCGTGCAGATTGTTAGAAATCTATTTCGTTAAATGGGAAGGGCATTTTTGATTCTCGCGCGAGAAGTATAATTCTTTTCGACATACCTCCGTTTTTTCTTGATTTTTGACGTTTCCTCCACGTTTTCTGTACGCCGCTCTGAATTGTTTTTCTCATGTAATGCCTCTGTATTTGACAAATTTTATTTATAAATCACATGAAATAATAATGTGGCAAACTTGCAAGATTTAAAAAATATTTAATAAATTATATTCAAAGTAATATGTTTTAAAGTTATATTAAATTTAAAATATGATATTTTTTTATAATAATTAAATGACAGAATCAGCGAAGAAGTTTCTGAATTTCTTATTATACTTATGAATTTGATATTATTATGTTTCTAAATATTTTTTATTAAAACATAATTTCAAATTTCTCTTCTTATATAATTTTAAAATCGAATGAACACCTCTGTTATTGTCTTTGCCTGTGGTAATTTTCCAGTGATATAACTCGGAATCATGCTTGGTAACACCTATTCTGTCGTTTGTAAGCGAGAAAACGTTCGGAGAATGATCGGGAAGGTCTTTTCGATCTTTAAATACAGATTTGCAGAAGCGCTCCTCGAAGCCGTTATTGAGTTCAACACCTTCTGTCACATCAGCGTTTCCGGAATTATCGTTTCTGGAATCCCGTGATATCATCAATGAGTACTTATCGCTAAGTTCGATGATCATATCCGCTGCTCTTTTCCATTATTCGATTATTTCAATCGCACTGTCAATCGCGCGTGTATCATTTATGAGCGCGATGTCACAATCAATTATCTACGGATCGTACTTAATCCCTCTTCACATTTATATTTATCACGCAGAGATGCAATAAATCGCTAATCGATACGTTGCTTATATGTTATATCGATTGGTGCTCAAATCATTGATAATTTTTTCTTTGGCAAAACTACAGATTTCTAATACATAAAATAATATATAGAATAAATATACAGACATCTATTATATATTATATATAGAAGTCTGTGGGCAAAGCTTTTTTTATAAATCTGTCACTGTTTGCTGTGACATTTGTCACTGTTTGTCTGTCATCTTCATACGACTTTTACTTTCAACTTTTTATGATTAATGTAAGATATCGTTTGTAGTAGTTTTAAAAAATTTATATTTAATTTTATTATATATATATATATATATGTTTAATTTTTTTTTATATTGGTTATTATTCTCGAATTCAATATCGATAGTATTATTCTGTAGACATTTAAATAGTGGGCGTACCTATCAATATTAATGATTTTTAAATATTAGAGATTTTAATCTTTACGATAATAATTCGCTAACGAATAAAAGTTCACAACCGATATAAATCGCACTGCGACTAGAGAAATACGCGTCATAGACGTTCCAGCTTTACGCGACTACTGCGGCACGGTCGACATGTAAGGCATCTCGGTAGTTAGTTTGGTGCTTTAATTGCATAGTTTGACGACCATATTTAGAATTGTACAGTTACGGAAGTAATCACGACATGAAACTTTAAATAGGCTCGTGCGCCTTGCGCAGATCGAACTCGTGCGCGCGCGTTTACGCTTGTGTTTCTTGACGTTTAATTACATTTTTTGACTTTTTGCCGTTGTTATGCAAAACAGACAGGTCTAAGAAAACTTGCAAAAATATTGATTTAGTGTTAAATAAGTTTGGATAATGCGGATAAAGATAGATAGAAGGTAGTAATATTTATTCATCGAATTCAATATATAGAAAATTATAAGATTATAAAGATTCATTTAAATCTGATCAAGTTATCCATTAAAATCTTGTTTCTAAAAAAATTAAATAAAAAATGATGAGAATAATATTTTTAATAATACAATCCTTGAAATTATGTATGAGAAGAAAAAATTGAGCAAGGTTGAGTGTCGCGATCGTGTGCGAGTAAAAATGTGTATGAATAAAAAAGTTTGTTCTGTCTCCTTGGAGAGTTACAGTTTGGAGTTTAATTCTTGTACTTTCAAGTTTCTTATCATTTCCACAACGTCTGTGGCACACCCCCAGCACAGCGTCACGCCACTTCCGCCGTGGCCGTAATTATGTATCACCTGAAGTATAAAACACGAAATGAACATTATAAGAAGCGGCCTAGAGACTGCAACGCTTAGCATAATGATTCGTATATACGTATTAAAATTCAATTCTAATTATTGGTCGTGACACGACTTATAGCTAACACAGCAATAAAAATATTTTATGGCGATATACCTTAATTTCTTTTCCCGTAGGCGAGCTGAGGGTTTCACATTCCAGACGAACTCGCGGTCGTCCTGGTCGAAGGCCCACCCATGCGCGAATTATTTTACAGGCCTACGACAAAAATTATCAAAGTGAGAGAATCATTCGAAAATTATCATCAGTTTTCCATAGTTAAATTTATGGATAATTATAGGATAATTTAGTACTTTTAGAGATGGCATCATGCGACAACATCCGTCATAAATACTTTTAGAATCTTCTTCCCTTACAGAACAGTCGAAATCATCTTCTTGATGCGTACCGCCCAGTACAACATTGTTGACACTATAAGCATAAGAAGGAACATTAAAAAGAAATAAATATCATTACGCGCGCCAATAATTACAAATTATTAATGCTTAATTTACTTAGGAATAATATAATTGCAAGAATCGTCATCCACTAGAAAACAGTGCATTGCCCAAGGTGCTTTTACCTTAAACAAATTTTTCTATATTAATTTTCTCACTTGCAACACATTTGACAAGATAACAATACAAGAAATATTTTTAAAATAATGTATCACATTTTATGACAGAAAGAAATAATATTTCTAATGGAAAGGAGAGATTAGTGCTTAAAAGATTGACTCTAAATAAAATATATAAACGAATCACGATTACTATTATAACTTTAATAAACTATAATCTGATTGTGAAAAAGATTTGGGGCACAATATAAATTGGAAGACCAATTACCCTATACACCTGACCTCTGATAGATGTCACCGTTTTATCCGCGACAAGCTCTCGTGCACCAAGTCCGCTGCAATTTATTATTAAATCGTATCCTTCCTCGGCTAATTCGTGCAACGTTTTAATGTTTCTTTTTTCCACTTTTCCACCCAAAGCGATGAATCTTTCCATGAGCCACGGCAGTAACAGAAACGGCTCGGCGGTGTAAGTTATGAAATGCCAAGCTTGTCTAAAATTATTAGCTTAAAATCTCGAAAAGTGTTCAGATAAAAGAATATTAACAAAAATAATAACAATTAAAATAAAAAATAAAAATTAAGTAATTTGTCTAAGCACAAATATAAAAATTATAATAATAATAATTCAATTTTAAACTATGATTTTAATTATTTGACTATTTTTACTATTTGATTTTGAAAATATTGTATAATGATAAAAACATACTTATAATTAGACTTATGTTCTTCATTCAAGCGTTGTAATTTTTCGTCAGTAATTTTCTGGAAGCCGTAAACAAGTTTTGTCCATTGTTTATTAATGTCGTCCTCGCAATCGCTAGTGACACGAGTTACAGGTATCAAAGAAACACCCGTTTTCGATGATAATCCAGCTTTCCACAATTGTTCGAACCATTGATGCGTGCAGCTAGCCCATCGACTAATAATGTATATGATTATTATTGTAAATTATGTATTAATTATTAAAAATACAATTTGATTTTTAAACTTCTCCATTTACATCTATCTTTGTCTACTAAAATGTGCAATTTTACTCACGATATTTTCCGCAGATACGTATATATATCTTCTCTTAAATAGAATTAGTGATTATCAGATAAGCAGATGGTTTCAATTATAATTGTAGTATTAAAACAAACAATTCAAATGTCATAGCATTGTAAGTGAAATCTCACTGAGAAGAATTAGTTAGTAGTGATTGATTTTTCAGTGAAATTTTACTGCCATAATCAGTAAAATAACACGGAGAGAAGCAAAGTATATTTACTAAAAATCGGTGAAATATTCATGTAATTCTTGTCACCGTTTTAATCAGATTTTCACGGATTTATTTTAAGAGAATAATCACGTTATATTGTCGATAGGTGTATCGCCAAGAAGGTAAGGACTCCATAGCCCGGCACTTCCATCACCAGTAGTATCAGGCGAGAATGCGTCGGCAAAGATCTTCACGTCGTAGCTCGGAAAAGCATTTTTCACCGCCAATGCGCTCGTTACTCCTATTACACCAGCACCCACAATTGCCACGCGCATCTTTTTCTTCACTGATTTTCACAAGTATCGCTTTTCTATAAACACCGAATGACGAATGTAATTTGAGATTGCAACGCGTTGCAAATCTCTGTTATCAGAAATAAATATAGATTTAATTGCTGCACAATAATATCTATGTTTATTTCTGATAACAGAGATAAATGATAAATCAGAGCCATATTTACTTATAAATATACTAAATGTTAGATAGAGATTTCGCAAATTCAAAGGTCTTCAACAAGTCATATTATTATGGAAAATAATAATAAACTTTGCAATTAATATAAAAAGAAATTGAAAATTGTTTTTTAAATATAGCGTAACATTCATAGAATATGTATATATCAATTTTTATAGGATATTTATAATCTACAAAATTAATAGCATATTTTTTTCATGTGCTATATATTATCTTAACTTAATTACAACAACTTAATAATTAATACTTTTTTATTACGTTTAATTAAATATATTTTTTGACTTATTCAAATATATATTTAAATATCTTTGATTATAATTATTTAAATACGTAATTTAATAAACGTTGACAATTTTTTACTTACTAAAATTGAAATCACTTTTAACTCTTGCTTTTTTTATCGCATTAAATATTCACGTGGGGAACACAATTCTTTTGTAATATAAAAGAAAATAATGTTACGAGAATGAAATTAATTGCGAGGCACTCGCGCGTTATTCGGATTTGTTCTCGACAAATTCTTCGCTCAAATTACCGTTATGGTACAATCTATGCACATTGACAGCGCGTAATAATAAACGTAACGAGGTCGCGTGAATCGATAACCTCGATGAAAGAAAATCTTTTCCATGTTGCGTGCAAATGAGTCATTGATGATCTCTCAGTGCGAGAGGACGAATTATTAAATGACACTACGAACGAGAGCACGCTCTTCGTAATCATGACGATAATAAATCATCGTTATGATTATTGTCAAGTTTGCAGGTAAAATGCAAATGCTCCTCCCCTGACGACAGTCTTACAAATGCTGATGATGGATTATTAAGTATTCGCCATGAAAATTCGCTTTTGAATTCTCTCCTCGTAGCTCAGTACACATTTACGACGTCACATATTTCTAGCATAATGCCCAATAATGACACGGCTAAGTTATGCTGGAATATGGGAGTCGCAAAAATGAAATGTAAAAAAATCTCGTTCGAGCAATAACAGATGATTTCGTCGCGCCGTACTGTTAATAAACAGAGCATAATACTTCTAAGAATATTTTGCAAAGTTCTTACACTCTGTTTACCGAAAGCACAGCACGCACATTCTGCAAAAATAATGTCATCACCATAGGATCATTCAACTCGGATGTATCATTATATTTAATCCGAAATATAAGTTTGACAGCTATCTTATTTGCGAATATCTTTTCGTAAAAGAAGATACACACTTGTTTTACAAATTGTCAATTAGCATAATTATAATATTTGAGGAAATGTAATAACACAATGTCTTTTATGACATGTTTGACAGCCATTATATTTCTCTCATTCAATAAAAAAATCTAAGTTATAAATTTTTTTACTTTCTAATTTATTTATTTTATTATTTTTTTATTTTATTATTTTTATTTATATTGTATGTTGCACATATTATTTATTATTTCTAACTTTTTAGAATTTTATAACTCTATTAATATATTCAGCACAATTCACAGAAATATTTTAGTTACTCCAAAATGTCACAATTATCCAGATTTTAAAATATATTTTTTATGCCTGTCACTGATACATTATTATATATATTATTTTCGTGGATTTGGAATTGTTCTTTAATTATCGCGTCTTATGAATCCTCGATAATTACAAGAGTATCAATTAATCGCGAAAAACATTACTCGATCTTTGTTATTCATATCCGTTTTAGCAGAGAAATTATTTCGATCTGTCATTCCGCGGCTCGATCTCCACACTGAATTCAAGGTGCGAAGTATCGTTTCTTAAGATGACTAACTGAAGTGCCTGATCCACGATATGGAGTATTTATTTACACCGTATACGAGAGTGCCCTAGACATAATATAGCCCGGAAATGCGATAAAGAGTATTAGTGACAGCACACAAGACTTGACGTACAAATCGTTCTTCCTGATGCGTTAATATTAATATGCGATACAAGTTTTTTGTTGTTTCACGTTATTATCTTTTACATTATTGTAAAATTTTATTACTTTATCTTACCTTTGTTTGTTGAGAGAGAGAGAGAGAGAGGTAGAGATTTTGTGTGACCGATATGGTTCTTTTAACTTTGACGCATCTGTTCGAGAGTGAGATTAATTAATATACGCCATAATTAATGAATTAAACTTTATTTCTTTATATATTAAATTTTACAAATTTAATATAGAAGTAGTAATATGATTAATTGATGAATTTTTTTTAGCCTTTTTTTAGCCTTCTTTCTTACTTGATATTATTTCATTAAATTTCAAGCTCTAAAAAAGTTAAAAATAGTTTGAATAGAAAATAAAAAGATTAAAAAATCGAAGATTATAAAATATTCTAATTTGAAATGGAAAAAAATTTATAAAAATGATATACTGAAATATTCTGGAGTGAATTCAATTTATATATTTCTTTTTTACATACGCATTATTTATAAACAAAAAAGTTGAACGTTACCTTTAAGAATTTACTTGATCATCATTCTATCAGCTTCACAATAATGATAGCTCACTGGACGGTATCATCGCTGAAGAAAGATTGGTAAAAATATCCGGTCATTATCGCGATACACCTGATCGCATTCACGGCGATCAGCCGGGGTGGCCGAGGAATAAGCTTGCAGCTGTAATTGCGCGAGAACGAGTCGGATAACAGACACCATATGAACGGGTCAAAGTGTTATCCGAAACCGTCATCGGTTTTACAAATGCGACTTGCAACGTCTTGCAATACCAGCGCCGCTACCTCAAGGATTTTTTAATCTGTTTGACACTTACATAAATTAATTTAATATTAAAGCAAAAAAAAAAAAAAATTTCATCTAGATTAAATAGTTTAATTAAGATTGGATATGAACAGATAGAAAGTGAGAGAAAATTTCATCAATGGAAAATTAAGAATCTCTGGCTTCTTCTGATTTTATCTAATCTGATATTTTTTACATTCATAATATAAATTAAAAATATAAAAATGTGTAGAGTGATTCCCCAAGATATATTTTATAACTTTAGGAGCTCTTTGTTTATTGCATTGCGAGTAAAAAAAAATTCTTAAGGCGAGTCCTTTAATTTTTGTCTTAATAATTATATTATTATTTTATATATTTTGCATTGGGATAATAAATATAGTTTCAACTTTTAATTTAAATTTCTATATTGTGTATGTGTGTGTGTGTGTGTGCGTGTGTGTGTGTGTGTGTGTGTGTGTGTGTGTGTGTGTGTGTGTGCGTGGTGTGTGCGCGCGAAGTATATTAATATTTTTGGCATTTTTGAAATATAGTAAGTAGAAATTAGAGATGATGCTATCATTCAGTTGCTCTTCTTTATGCATGGACCATCGCATAATAATGGACAAAGATTTCTTTACTCTGATTGGTCAATTCAATGCTACTCTACCTTACGAGTTGAATTCTGAATATATCTTAAGACATGCCAACAGATGTCGACAGAAAGCGTACTGTGTGATTAAGGTTATGTGTGATAACTTTCGACGCGTAGCATTTTTAGTAAACAACAGAAAGCAATATAACTTTAATAATACGTGAGTGACATTTTTGACATTTAATTTAATCGCAATGTTTGAGGCGCACAGCATCAATGCGGAACATAAAGATCTCATACATGATATTGCTTACGATTATTATGGTGAACGCATGGCGACATGCTCCAGCGATCAATTTGTTAAGGTCTAGTAAAAAAACAGTAATTTATTTCTTTTGTTTTCTATTTACGAATTCAATCAGCGTCTTTGGTGCGATTAATATACGAATATTAGAAACATAGTTTATAATTAATTTTTTAAACATCACTACTTTCCTTGTGAATGTATCTATACGATGAAATATGTCGCAGGTCTGGGACGAAGATGAACATGGAAATTGGCATTTAACTGCTTCTTGGAAAGCTCATAGCGGTTCAGTGTGGAAAGTTACTTGGGCACATCCAGAATTTGGTCAGGTGCTTGCTACATGTTCATTCGATCGTACTGCTGCTGTTTGGGAGGAAATTGGTATGATGGAGATTTTTTTTTATACAAACTTAATATTATCATCATATTTTTTCATCTATTATGTTTTTTTCTTTTCCTTGACAGTTGGTGAAGGTTCTGGCCCAGAGGCACGCGGCAGTAAACACTGGATTAAAAGAACAAACTTAGTTGATTCACGTACCTCTGTTACTGATGTAAAGTTTGCACCAAAGACTTTAGGCCTTTTATTGGCTACTTGTAGCGCAGATGGATTTATTCGAATATATGAGGCACCAGATATCATGAATTTGAGTCAATGGACATTACAACATGACATCAATTGTAAACTTTCATGTAGCTGTCTTACGTGGAATCCATCTCTCTCAAGGTAAACATATATATTTTTAACTTTAAAATTTGTTGATATGATGTCACAAAAAATATAAAAATATAAAATGATTTCTTACATGTTATATAATATTACATCTTTTTTTTTATATTGATATTAGAAAAAATATATTTTAGATTACATCCACCCATGATAGCAGTTGGTAGCGATGACTCAAATCCATTGCTTGGTGCAAAAATTTTTATTTACGAATATTCTGAAAGTAGTAGGCGTTGGGTGAAGGCTGAGACATTATCGAGCATTACAGATGCAGTTTATGACATTGCATTTGCTCCTAATTTAGGCAGGAACTTTCATACATTGGCTATAGCCACGAAAGATGTACGGATAGTTACCTTGAAACCAATACAGTAAGTATGAATATTTAAAGCTGAATAAAAAACTACAGACAAATTAAGGTAGTAATAAAAACATCTACCATCTTGTTTTTTTTAGGGATAGTATGCAGACTGGTGTGTCACATTTTGAAACAAATGTAGTTGCACAATTTGATGATCATTACTGCACTGTATGGCGTGTTAGCTGGAACTTTATGGGAACGATTTTAGCGAGTTCCGGTGATGATGGCTGCGTTCGATTGTGGAAGGACAATTATATTAATCATTGGAAATGTATTTCTGTACTCAAAGGAGACGGTACCCCTGTTCAAGGTGCCGAAACTCCCGTTTTAGCAACTCCGCCAAATTCATCTACGCCAGCGCAACAGACGCCGTCTACCACCAGGTACTATAAACTGGGTACCATCAGTCATCCAAACCAAGTACCTTGGCATTAGAAGATTAATTAATTTCTAGAATAGACAACTGTCAATTATTTTGAATTTATTGATATATTTACTGATTATATCAGTTTCTATTAAATAGTAAAAATGTGTGGAGCGTACATTCTCTTTGTTATAATAAAAATTGTGATTTATCTGTGTTCTCCATCCATGTAAATCCTTAGTTCACATATATATTTTGTTTTGTTTATAATATGTTTGTTTATACACAAATTGTGTCTTTTTAATGTTGGCGTTATCTTTTAAAGCAGTCACAATGTTAAACGTTTACATCAAGCTAAACGTATTATTATACATAATGCTGTGTTCTGAACTTTTATTATAAACTTATATTTTATGTAAAATCAATTTTTTCCTTTTTTATTTAGACACGCTCTGCTCGATTGTCACATTATTATTCATGAAAATCTTAAAATACTGAAACATTGATCATAAAAAAGCGCAATTTACATATGTAATATAAAATATATAAATAGTTTTTGAAGATATGAATGGAGGATATGAATGTCATAGCATGGGTATGTATTTGTTAAAATCAGACTCTGAGAGAAACTTCTAATATACTTAAATTTTGATAAATTATTTTTTATTATCAAATTTATTACCGAAATAAATGGTGAAAAATTTGTAACATACTTTTCATTAATAAAAACTCTTTCTGGATTATAAATACGTTTTTATTTTCTCCTCCCTTGATCTATTAATTTTTGTCAAAATTTGTCATTACGACAGCTATTTATTTTTTTAAATATGTAATCTATATAGTGACAATCTCTTTCATTGCTTCGTTATCATTTTGTCAAGTAAGCGATTTTATGTCATATGTTTGTTGAAGACAGACCGCATCTATTAATGCGCGATCTTTCTTCTTGTGTGCACTCTCATTCTTTCTTAATCTCCTTTTAAAATTTATTTTTACTATTTCAGGGCTCCAAGCATAACTACAGTTACGGCGGAAAAACCAACAGTTACCGTCATGTGCAGTAATAAATGGCAACCGCCCGTTATAAAGGGGCGTTTTAGAAAATCGGTATGGCTGGGTAATCCTAGCGAATTGACACCGCCACCGTTGCCGTTTATAGCAAAGAAATAATTGAGAAACAATTCTTTGCAAGCTAACATATTGCGCAATGCGATATAGTATTATTTAAAATAAGTGCATATATGTCGATTAATTTTAACTCTATAATAACACATAATCTGGCATACTTTCGTGCGATAATGCAAAATTGTTTTTTATGCAATTCTACTTAGTTTTTCATAATGATCTTTAAATATATATCGATAAGCAAATTGTGATATATATATTGAAACTTAAACATAATAATATACATATATAGTTGCATAAACTTAACTCTATGTTTGATATTGGAAATATCTTATGTTTTCACTTCTTTTTATTGATCTCTTAAGATTAAAATTCTTTACATGATCTCGGATTTGCGAAAACATTCTCTCTCTCTCTCTCTCTCTCTCTCTCTCTTTCTTTCTTTATCATTAGTATATAAAATATTTTGATAAATATATTTTTAGAGATGTTTGATTAATTACTTAACTCGCGCGGGTACAAATTTAATTTTACTTTTAATTTTGAAATTTAAACATTTATATGTATAGAATGTATACTCATATTCATATACACACATGCACACGCACATATATATATATATATATATATATATATATATATATATATATACATATAATATATATCCACACATACAATCTCTTTTTTTTAACTAAAAACATTATTTTGTACACTCCTTTATTTTTTATTAAAACTATAATTTATTTTTATTGTTGCGTTTCTAAGTTAGAAAGCGATTTTTTGCCAAACTGAGGCAACAATTGTAGCAACAGTTAGCTTTTATGTACCTCCTTTTTGTATTACTAAAATATTACGAAACGTCACACACGCGTCATTTATTTCTTTATTCCACATATCATTTGATAAATTGCAAAACAAAAATGTTTGTGAATATACAAAAGTGTAATCATATCGATGCATATAATATATAACATGTTTTCTGAAAAAAATATATTATTTTTTACATGTTATTTTAAGAATAAAAAGCGAGCAAAATAAAATGTAGAACATTCAAGATAAGTGCAGTATTTCGTTATGTCATATTAAAAAAGATTCACATTGTAAGGTATATGAAACTGAGATAATCTGCAAGATGATACTATAAATCGCCACAAATACCATCGACTTTATTATTATTGTTGGCGCAGTGAACATAAACAGGAGATTATGGTTTTGAAATAGTTTATTAATATAGCATTTCGGTATAACCGTCAAAGAAAAGAACAAAAGAAATAGTCTAGAAAATTCTGGGGTATAAATGATTTTTAACACACGTGCGTATCAGACGATTGACTCCGAACGACTGATATCGATCGATACAGTATCGCGCATAATATTAATACTATATATATATTAATACTACATAATTAATAAATTATATAGTATAATTTATTAATTATATATTTATTAATTTATTAATATATTAATTATAATTATATAATTATATAATTAATAAAATTAATACTGTATAATATTAATACTAGCATAATACTAATAACGTGAGATTGATAGCAGAGCCGCTGTTATCATTTAGAGCGGCGAATATGAAATGCCAATAAAGCATGATTAATTTACTCCAAAAATTATCATAATATAAAAATATATTCTTATGTAATATAACATGAAACATTATTAAAGATCCGCTAAATATATTTTTTTTATACGTATTTCAAGTTTAATTTTGGTAAACAAGCTATTCTATAACGCTGAATGTATCTATTATATATATATATATATATATATATATATATATATATATATATATATATATATATGTGTGTGTGTGCGTACGTATATACATATTATTTACATGTGTTTTGCATACACAAATTTCTATGAAACGACTATTTATGATTGCATATATGAAACTTGCATAAATGATGTAAATGATGTTGCTTCAAAGCAAATAACATTCATATCGATAAAGGACTCTTTTGATATATTCAGAGCTTATCCATTATGTTGTTTCACTGCACTAAAAGTATATCAAAAATGCATCTGAAAATAAATTAAACAGATTTTCTGCTTTAATATAGATAACGAATTTTGTGAATTTTCAAATAATAATAAAGTATCGTATAATTAATATTATCAATACCTTATGCGTAATTAATATTCAGCAAGGAACTAATGACTCACATAACCGAACCAATAAGAAAATCTGCTTTAGATATAATACGATATAATCTTGACGCTGCAGTTTGTGTAAGTATCATTTTAATATTTTGCTATTTATAACTAGGAAATTTATAAATTTCCAAATTCAAAAATTTATAAAATTTTTATAGTAATAATATTGAAACGTGTAATAAAGCACAAGAAAAAAATCTGCACGTTAAAGTTTTTTTTCAAATGGATTTACATTAATAAAACTTAGATATACGTTTGTTGTAAATATAATAATATAAATTTAACATAATATGCGCACACACAGGAGATTTATATATTATACTTTAATTTTAAGAAATTACGACATTAAAATTCATAATTTTTTGATTTGCTTAATTTTTGCATGTAGCAAGTACAAGTACACATCATTTATTTTTCAGAATACTTACATTACACGAGTTGTGTACTTCGGGGAATATAATGGAACTCATGAAGATTTGCGAAAAGTAAGTTGCGTACCATAAATCATATTTTATGATTCAGAATTTTGTATTTGTAAATATTATAATCTATTTAAATAATCTTTATTAATTGACAAAAATTTAACGAGAATAGTGAATAAAATTCAAAATAATTTTGGATTTGCATTACGTAAAGAGATAATATTTTAATATTAATTTTTTGACTCAAGTTCTTTGATATCAATTATAATTAATATAAATAATAATAATATTAAATATTTTAATAATTTATTCATATTTTATAGAGAATGGAAGATATTATACATGATTTACAAATGGATCACAATGGAATGCCTATCACAGGATTGTTTCTTGTCTATCCAACATGTTATATACATTTATTAGAGGTATTTGAATACACATTCAATATCTCTATATTATTTATTCACAATACTATATAATACAAAAATATTAAAATAAATTATCATTATATTAATTAAATTGTAAAATTTGCAAATTTATTAATTTACAATTACAACAATTCTTATTTGTGTCATCTATTCAATTATTTGTTCGTAAGAAAATAAATGGAAATAAAACAGGAATTAATTTTTTTAATAAGGCGTGGGAAAACATTATTTATAAACACTACAAGCTTATGTATACTTCGGAGAACAATGAATGCAAATTTGGGAAAGCGATTCTTTTGCCTTCGTATCATCACGTTCATCAAGTTGGTGACCCAATATGTAATGTATATGTATTTATATAAAAATGATCGTACGAAATATATATCGTGCTTTCAGAGATTTTTCACAACCTGGTCCCACTTTTATACGATACCGCCTACTTTAATAGGAATATTAGAAAGCTACACATTAGACGATATTCAACAGCAAGTTTCAGATTGCTTAATGAAGATGTACGCGTTATGCGAATATGTATCGAAGAGAACTTTGGGCGGAAAGGTTCGCAGAAATGTGGAAACCTAAGGAAGCTATAAAATATTGTTTTAGTTAACACAGACGGAGCTTTAACGAAACTTCAAAGAATCATTTCAAGCGATTCCTAGTCTGATATTGAATAAAGTTAACCATTTTTCCATTTTATTTTGTGACGCTTTATTTGATTTTACAGTTGATCGATGTTCCAATCATGATGAAGAAGTTGGGAGACAGGGTGGCCCGATATTTGCCCGAAAGTACGGTCTTCGAGTTTCTCTTGAGCATAAAATCGCCTGTTCTAAAAACTATTGAGGAACATCTGCAAATATATTCCGATGTGTCGCCCAGCGCGTTTTGGGACGGTAAAAATAATATATATCTATTTTAAAGGAACTTAGAACAGCAATAATTCTTAATTAAAACATTAATATTAATATTTAATATTAATGACGATTTTATTCGTCGTTTTATTAGTCGTTCATTTTCAAAAGGATTACAGTTAGAAAGGGGTACAATAATGCGCACCGCCGCGTGAATAAAAACGATTATTTATTTCAGAATATTTACAATATCAAAAAAACATTCTCTGGTGTAGGGGTACATGAGACTCGTGTGTGTCGAAGACAGTCCTAAACTAAGTACATATACAAACTTTAATGTGTTGTCTCGCACAAATGGCAGCTGATCAGATCCGGTCTCGTTATTATGACATACAGGCAGTTAATATGACGCATTCTTATTCTAAAAAAAAAAAATATTTCTCCTTGTATTTTGTTTTTAATCGATATTTATAAATTGCACACGCGGAAATGAGGCCGAGGGCGAGCGGCACGCGTCAGTCAAACTATCGTGTCTTCGTTAAAATTATCTTCGTGATTCATGTGCGATCGAGAGATATCTCGATATGTATATATATCTTTCAGTGCTGGAAGGGCTGACAAATATTGTTTGATCATTTTACAGATAATAATGTATGGCCACCGCCTTGCGATATCATGCCACGCGACGTGTTCGACGAGCAAGGTCATCGAAAGATTTCGTATTATCCGAACAACGAAAAATGAATGTGCTCCGGAAGTCAACAATCGCCAATAAAATGTGAGAAAAAAAAATGATAAATTATTTCTTCCCTTGTGTACAAGTATAACAAGTAAAATGAGATTAATAAATACTTTTGAAGAATGTTGTCTTCTGTCTTAGAAAAAATTGATATTGTTTATAAAGTTCACATGATTTTATAATATAGTGCGCGTGTAGTGATTACACCCACGCACGCACGCACGCACAGACACACACGAATAGATAAGGTAGAAACTTTGGCAGTTTGAATCCAGGATTTATTGTACGGTTCATTTTCGTGACGTTTTCCTCTCATCGGATTGTAAACTCCTTTCGTGGCAGCACATTTTTTTTTTTTTTTTACTGTATAGACAATTACAATTATTATGTGTGCAAAAGTTGTTATAACAAGGGGGGGGAGGGGAACGAGGGAACGAGGGCGTAATGGCTGCGCGTTTTAACGTTTACTAAAATTCTCTTCGATAATGTACACTCACAATATTCCGACATCAATTCCATTAATGACAATAATAATAATAATAATAATAATAATAATAATAATCAATGATTTGTCTAATTTTTAATGATCTCTCGGAAATGACATAACGTAACATCTAAACGATCGAGAAAACAACGTTCGCTTAGAATTTTGCGAGACATTACGGTTCGCTTAAAAGCGTGATATTACCGTTCTCGTTTCTTATCACATCAAGTAATTCTAAATCGATCCTCGATCATCATCCGTAGTTTCCTTTGGAAACGCATACGAACGTATATATGCCTTGCTCATGTAAGACCGTCTCTTCTGCATAGATATTTGTATGCACATATAACAGACTGAAACACGACGACGCGACTGCAAATAGTCACAACCTACATTCCGTTTATGGTCAATTTATGCGAAGTTTCTATCTGATAGACAAATAGGGAGCTGCTTCAACGAAACATTGACTTCATTTATAACATTGCTGCATCAGACTAAAATTGAATTGAAATAAAATTTTAGATTTTATTTAAACATTATTTTGCTAATAGAGAGACAAAGTGATTTAATAATTCAAATATATATATATATATAAAAAGAACTGTAATACAATTTTTGTAATAAAAATAAATTCTTTTTCGCTCTCGAATGTACTTAAAAAAATAATTTTATCTAAAAAAATCTTTGCCCTATTTTTCTGAAATGCTGTCCGCATATAGTGCCAGAAAGAAATATGTAATATAACTATCATTCCGTCGATAGGATCAATTTTACGATTACATTGTCGAATTCTAGAACGATATACATATATACTAGCGCATCGATCTTATTTAAGTATAGAGAACATCAAAAGATTATTAGAAAGATATTTTCTTTCTTTCTCTCTCGCATTACGCACACAGCCATATATAGAATAAAATACATTCTATTCCTCACGTGAATCCTTGCAGTCGCAGCAGGATCGTCGCATCAATCGAGGGAGCGTAAACCTGTACGCAATAATCAATCTGTACAGATCGAAGCAAAATGGGTTATCACTTCTCGCAAAAAGGAGAGATTCTTCTACGCACGCACGCATCTCGCGTAAAAGATTATAGCTTATTAAACGCACCGTCCAGCAGTCGACTGCTCGATGATATCAAGCTACATGTTCAGTTTTCATCATCTTACCTTTCGCGAATTGGTGACGAAACGCGTCTTGGGTCATTCCAATCGACGACGAGAGTATCTCTGTACTGTACGGAGGATATGAGGAGGCCCCCTTCCTGGCGACCCTTTTTTTTCTCTTTAAAGCTATATAATACAAAGAGGCTAAGAGCGGTAACCTCTGCCGAACGAAGTACCAACAAGATTCACAAGCGTCGAAACAGGCAAGTTAGAAGTGCTATCGCGATTACCACATGTTACGGAAGAACGCCTCCGTAATCCGGAACGCGTTCCTCTCTCTATAGAATAAGATTCAAGACTTTGAAAAACAACGTTCATCATACTCAGTACATTTACTTCGAAGGAAGTCGTTACTTTATACATTGTACAAGAGATACTTGATCTTACGGTATAATTCAGAATATTGTAAACTGAGACGGAAGCGCGATATGGATATTTATCTATTTCTTTTTCCTCTTTCTTTCTTTCGTCTCGCTACTCCGCCACTGATTTTCACGTTCGTTCATTCAACTCCGAGTCCCACGGATAGAGATGCAAACGATATGTCTCTGATACAACTCCTCTCCATTTTCTTTCCATTTCCGCATTGCCAACGTTATAAATAATTATGCCACGCGCGTGAAACGATCATTCCTCAATCGCGACAATCATCCCTCTCAGTGTACGTTATTCTAGTCCGACGCCTCCACGACGACTTAACGCATATACATATTTATACTTACATCGACTAGACAAATTGTACAGTGTTGTGTCCATAGTAAAAGTGGGAATAAACCGTTAATATACGCGACTCGTACAAAATATCTTCCGTGTCTCGAGGTATATACAGGAGTGTGCACGGCAAACTTTTCTCTCTTGCGCGTGCAACACATCGTAAACTCACTCTAACACACTGCAGAAGCTCATCGAGGTTCCACCGGGGGGGCACGGTCACGAAGCTACGCACGAGGTGAGAAAAGCCGGCGAAACAGCCGGTTCATCGTTCTTCGGTGTAAAAAGGACACTTGATTCAACAGAGAGGCGCAAATTCGTGACGCTTTGTCGGAATGGAAACATAAATCCGTCGAACCCGAACCGGCTCGTACGCCCGAAGTGTCCCGAACAGCACAGACGTTTGAAAAACATCCCAGTTTAAAGGACATTTTTTTACAAATCCTTCAAAAGATCTTTTTTCTTCCAAGACTATATTAATTTTCGGATCTAGATAATAATAAACATCTTATTAGATGTCTCAAATGTTCTTTAGAAGTCTAAGAGTAACTATTCGGCCCTTTAAAAGACCTTCCAATCTTACCGCGTAAAGACATTCTAATAATATTCTATAAACATCCTTTAGATGTTCTTGTGTCGTTCGGGACTCACAGCTATCTCGTGATTGACAAACGGCGCGATTCATAGCAGTTCGCTCACGTTGCAAGTGCAGGCCCCGTGGTGGGTGTAGGGTCACACGGAGCTCTCCCTCTTGGCCATTACTACCGGCGTACCTATCGTCGCGTCCTTCTGCGATTGAACCGTTAGACAACATTGACCGGGCATCCGCGTCTCGCAATCCTTCGTCAGGAGCGCACTGCTGCTCGGGCAAGTCCTGGTGACGACACCCAGACCAGCGTACAACATTGGAGGACTCATTGTCATCGATTGTACGCTCTGGCTTGGCCAATGTTGCCGCGGCAGGGTGCAAACGCCACTCTCATAGACGTCGCCCATCAGCGGCTGAAACTGAAATGCGCCCGTCATTTTCGTAAATCAATAGATCACACAAAGTAACATAATTACTTGAGAGAGAGAGAGAGAGAGAGAGAAAGTTCTCAATTAAGGAATACTATCATCGTTACGTTCCACATCACGTTACCATTGATATTCTACTTAATTATTTAATTTAATTCTAAACCACACACACACACACACACACCTACGTGATGCACATTGTTTGAATTGTTTCAATTGCAAACTGATGCATACTGATTGTTATTAATATAAACTCTCCTCTGTTATTTCGTTAAACATCTACGGGATATTTGCATAACGTTTACGTGTCATTGAATCTTGAATGGAACTCACGCTTTTGTGTTTGGTCGACAAGTTTGAGAACTCGTGCAGCGGCATGCCGTTGCGAATTGTACAGTAGCCGACGTAACTGCTGTGGCCGCTGATGGAAGTCACCGTCGAGTGTTCCAAAAGGCTCCTCGATGGTGATGTCTCGATCGTTGATACCAGACGTCTCTTTCTCAAATATTCCGACGGTTCGTCGCCTGTAGGAAAAAACGCACGAGTGTTTCATAATTAGAAATGTCGTCAGAAAATTTTACGAGTGCTTTACGCATATGTGTATGTAAATGCGAACGAGGAAAAAATTTACAAGCGCGTAAAGGAGCTCCTTTCGCACGAAGAAAATATTTTTAAGTACTTACGATTTATATATAAATTATATATTAAATATAATTATATATTAAATATATATTAAGTATATATTAAATATATACTTATACACTTTTTTAAATATATTATTGTAATCATTTTTTGTTTTATATACATATATTTTCTTCTTGCGGAGGAATTACAAAGAGGATAAAAAAACTTAGATTTTTCAATATAATTTCAATCTCGCACCCTCAATTTTGCCAGAATTAATACAAAACTATAATTATGGAATTACGAAGATACAAACCAGTGATTTGCTGTGGAATGATATCCGGATTCTTTTCATCGCTCTCGCTGAGATCACCGCTGCTGTCGAGCTTCCTGAACGGGCTATTGGGATGCTTCTCATCCGCGAGCAGACTGCATCCCTCTCGAAATCGTAGCTCCCTTTGTATAGGGACGGCCTTCGTCTGCTTCGCGTGATCCTCCATCTGCGACTTGTTTTGCTCCTCCACGTGTGTATGTTGGAACCGTAAGACGACCATCACTATGATCGCGACGATGATGAGGGCCGTCACCACGCCGATCATCACGCTCAACATCGGTGTCAGCCGCATGTTCTGTCTTGGTCGTTCTGCAATGTCAAAATAGTAAAACGTAATTACAAGAATCGATATCGCCTTATAATTGCTTGTAAATGTACGCTGATAAATTTACATAATAATTTTAAGCAGCTTTCAATCGTGCACTATGACATGAATAATCCGTTCTGATAAAAATTTTAAAAGCACTTTAAGGTCTTGACATGACATCAAATTTTTAACGTATTTTATGTGAGAATATTAATAGCATAGATGGTCCTATATATATAAAATATCAGGCATGGCGTAACAAGCGCAGCTTTTACGAGAGAATAAAAGATATAATGGAAGGTGTTCGTGATTACACGAGTCATGCTTGATTCGGTCATGTATTCTGTTGAAATGCGATTCGGATAAATATAGCACATACAGCATATATGTTATTTTCATAGAAATATAAAACGCGAAATCTCTTAACAACCTTTGGTGGATAAATTAAAAATTACGATAACAATCACATCGAGTACAAACAAGGGAAAAATTGTCCGACCGTATTAAATCGCCAATTTCTGACCCGATTTTTCGCGCGATCATAAAAGCACCGGGAGCTTTTTACGCGGCTCACTCGACGAATTAATATTGACTTGATGGCTTTTCATCAATCCGGCCAATTGGCAGCGACTCTTCATCCGTGTATGATCGACGAAATTTTTCCGTAATTACTCAGAATTCATGTAAACCTTTCGAGATTATGTATCGTCGTAATATCCAGCATATATATATATATCGCATCATAGGAAGAAAAGCGTTACGACTGGCAAAAAATTTTTACAAGATTCAAAAGAAGCCAGAAAAACTTTAAAAATTAAATTTATATATTTTCACATTTAGTTTATCGATAAGTTTCGCAATATGATATTATTGAAAATTTTGTCTATTAACTATAATTTTATAATAATTAATAATTTTATCAATTGAATTTTACACCGTTCTTAAATTTAATTCAATTTTTTTCGAGAAATTGATTTTCTTTTTAGCCGTATCAATTTTCAATTTCTCAAAATGCGATTGCACGATCTCTTATGGTACGAATTTTATGTCGCAAGCAAGAAAGTTTGAGAACTACTCATGTAAGATACACTAGATAGAATGATGGCCCTCGAACCAGTAACTGCCTTGGAACTTTTAAGCAAACCAAGTATCGAAGCTTCGTTCAAAAGATATCGAAGGCTTTGGAGTTGTTAACGTTACAGCGAATCTTCCAGGAATTTTTGCACGAGCACCAAACGAGTCTCAAGTCACTTGTGAATACATAGCGCTGTATATATCAGAATCGATACTTAGCTCTCGATAGTTGTCTGGTATTCGATTTCTGGCACGAGAATATCATCGTTAGTCCTGGATTTAGGGGGAGGAAAGAGGAATATTTGCGCACTCACCCGACTCAGATGTCAATTGTTTCTCCGGTAGTCTGAGAGTGCCGGCCTGCACTACCATTGCCTCGCTACGACCCTTGTCGTTGTAGGCATAAATGCAAGCCTGATAAAGGGCACCCGACTCCAGGTTAATGACGCTGAAACGCGGCACCGGCGACGTCTGATTGGCATGCAACTCTTGACTGTTGCTCTCGCGTACCTCTATCAGGAAGGATTGTGGCAGGCCGCCGTTGAAGCCCTCCACGCATCGCACGACGAATGAATTGGTCGACGTGTTCGAGGTTGTGCAATTGTGGACCATGTCCGGCCGGCCTGTCATGGATAAGATTTGTTCGCGTTTTAAAATGCATCGCGTTCGCACGAAATTATTCTCGCGCTCGTAACAACTCGTAATGAGCGAACTCGTGGTAGCGATAATATCGCAGAGACACTTCAAGTCCCCCAAATACGCTTTCGACATATATTTTTTTACCAGAGATATTAGGATAGTGATAAAATGGCCAACGAGAAAAATAATAGAATAAAAAACAATAAAAGTGATAAAGTTGAATTCTACATCGGTAAAAATTAGAGATCAAACTATTTTTTTTATATCAAACTTTTTGGAAATAAATCTCTACTGGATTACAAATTCGTTTCAATGTTTTCACTATTATAACTGTTACAAAACACTTCAAAGCTTGAAGGGATTTAAATATTTGTTTAATTTCATGCTAGTAAAGTGAAATTATAGAAATTATAGAAATAAATTAATTATGTGTTAGCAGTATCGAGATACTCCTAAAGTCTCTTAAAATTATTGACATATACGTATAAGTTCGCGCGTTTATATATATGATATATATATATATATATATATATATATATATATATATATCATATATATAAATCTCAAGTTAAAATCATAAAACAATTTTTCCTGCTCACACTTTTTTTTACATTTCGCAAGATATATTAATTGCCTTTTATTAAATATGTGTTGAAAACTAAATTTTGTTTGTATATTGTAGAAAAATAAAATTAAAATATAGAATTCTTTGAAGTCTCGTCAATATTCTTAAAGTCGAAAAAATTAACAAATAAAAAGGTAAATTAATTCTCGAATTAACATTAATGATTGTAAATTAATTATGCAATAACTCTTCTCAACATTTCTAAAGTTCGTTTATACCTACTTTTTACGCCGCTATTAAAGTGCGCTACATTTTAAACAAACTAATTATATAAGCAGTCTAATTATGTAAGTAGACTCTCTTCTCAGCGTCAGCGTGTTCCAAAGTTTACTCTAACTTTCGATATTACGTTCTTTTCTCACCAAGATGATGTATAGTCTCTTATACAGAGGCCGGAAGAGGCAGTGTTATGTAACATATCGTTTCGCGTGCGATGTATTCGCGAATCAGGGCGTGATAGTTGGCCTGTAAATCTGATTCACGGCATATACAAGAGTCACTTGTAACCGAGTCAGCCGTAAAGATGCACGGTTGTATGCATGATTTTTTTCTGCAAAGGTATTAGCCGGTGGTACACTTTGCGGCTCGTAAAAGCCGACTAAAGAGGCAGGAACGGAGATGGGAATACGGCATATTGTGTCGCGAGAGGCGAGAAATAAAGGAAAGGAAATAAGCGGGGAATATGTCGAGGTTGTTCTCGCGTTTATGGTTGCTGAAAAATCACCGGACACCTGCTACCCATTTCGCGGTTCCTTTCCTTTCTTATCTTCCTTCTTCCCCTTCTTTCCCCCTTTTTTTATCGGCTCGCGTCGAATCCGCAGCTTTTTGCTGCGGATGTGAAAGACAAAAGCTGTTCTCTTTTTTTATGTGCCGAATATGTGCGTGCTTCTGTATGCGATTGTATACGCGTTTTCTTTGCATTAAAGCAATCCGATAGCGAATCGCGATTAATTGGTAACTCGAGCATCAATACCGGCAGAAATATGACCATTATTGGGAATAGGGGTGCCGATGTTTTGGATCTCCGTTAGACTTGCCTTTTCTAACTCGTGTTTTAAATCAAAAGTAGCAACGTCAGATTCTATCATGATAATGATTTTTGTTCAACAAATAAAATAATTTTATTTCATATTATTATATAATATATATATATATATATATATATATATATATATATATATATATATACTAGCGAGATGCGAATATATATACGTTATTATAATAATTATGTATTTTTAAAGTTTCACGCATCTATATATTAAAAGGTTTTTGATATTTGAAGATAACTCATAATTTCAATACTTTATTGTTAATTTATGTAATTATTTCGATACTAATTTTGGAACCATATGATTGCATGACTTTAAAATTTTAGATAATTGGATAATTCTAATAGAATAATACATCCTGTCTTTTCGATTATATATACCTACTAAGATTTGATTATATATACCTGCTAGGAATTAGTTATTCAATTACATAAATTGAAACTTTAGAAACTAGGAGAGAAATCGGGATCCTAAATTAGCATAAAGTTGCAATTTTCGGAAGAATTAAATTTATCAAATAAAAATTAGCATTAGATTTATCAATAATTTTACCAATTTTACTAATTTAAGAAAATTAGGGGGATTAAATATATAAATCTATTTTTTGGATGCATAAAGTTTTCTAATCTTCTGAATCCGAGAGAAAAATTTTAATCATCTTTTAAATCAGAGGAAATTATAATTATTCATTCTGATTGCTAATTTTCTCTTCTTAAAATAAATTTCTCATATATCCACTTATTTTTTTTTTTGGTTCACAAAAATTTCTGAATAATTTGCACAATTTTATTATGTCACGTCGCGATTGAGTCGTAAGACGATCAAGCTCCTTGATCGAAAATTCACGTTGCGTATTGAGGAGCAATTTTGTAACATCGATTCACATTTTCCCCAATATCACGATAGGGACAAATGAGAAGATACTTTACCAGCTGGTATAATGTGATAGACGCAGGGCACTTGTTGTTGGCCGATATGATTGCTGGCCCAGCAGAGCAGCGTACCATAATCTAATTCTGTCATTGGTGTGTATGAGACGATGGAGGATGTACCGGCACGTGCTATGTGACTGGCCGCAACGTCGATACTCTCGGCGGAGTTGTTGAAGGTCCATTTGAATTGCACTTCCGGCGGATTTGCATCCACTTGACAGGATATATTCGCCTTCTCCTGTTTTGCCACGCCATGGACCTTGGTCTGATTCGGCTTGCATGTGGGAGCGACTGCAGACACGAAAGTCGAACGGTATCGACAAATAATTAGAACGCCGCGCCGGATATGCGAACGATATCTACGTTCTATGCGTTTTTTATATTGTTGCTAATATATAGAATTTGACTGACATTTAGCAATTTATTAAATTTTCCACATAAAAAAGTCTGATAAGAAAATAATTTGATTACTTTCGTTTCAATCATCGACAGATTTTCTAACAAATTTAGACCCAACATGCCAAAAATACATATTACGAAAAAAAGTTAAAAAATTGTTAAAAAATTTAATATCTAGTTGATTCAGAGCCGCACACACACATATATTGTATTTCTTCAAATATTCTCGTACAAAGAAATATATTCTCTGCCGCTCTTTTAAATGAATAAAACTCAATTTCCATAGATATTTTAATTTTGATGTTAAATAACTTTATAAGAATTTATAGAACAGCTAAATTAAAATTAAGATATAAAAATTTAATCCGGTAAAGATATGTCACACGCAAAATTATTACTTTCTTTTTATTATAAATAATCAGACAATAAATATTTTTTTTAACATTAAATACAATTTCATAATAAATTAATTAAACTAAAAAAACACGCTTAATTTTTACTCACAACTTTTTATGTTAAATACATGGGAGTAGCTTTGCTGTAATATGGTTTCATAGCGAGTCGGTTCTCGTTCACGAATCAATTCAAATATTGATTAGTAAAACTGTTACAATTCGTGAAATATTTGATAGTGCATTCGATAATCTGCGCGCACATACGGACGAATAGCCGAACTGGTTACACACGCAATTCACGAGGGACATTCGGACGCATGTACGTAAACCCGGAATTAAAATTTCACGGTGGAAATTTACGGGAGTACCAAATTTTTACGCGTTATAATCCATTATTAATTAAAGCCGGCTGAACGAAGCGTATCTGTTTTTCATTACGCTGTCCATATCGTTGTCACGTTACCATTTACGTTCTTAGCGTGATAAATAATCCGAAAAATCGTTTATTTATCACCAAAGGGAATTTTAGTAATACTTTACCAATTCGTACAACAATCCATGAAAATCCGATTATATGTTTCAACTATATGTCAAAGAAATTGAAAAGCCTCGGACAATATTCTTTTTTTTTTTGTTTATTAATTGACAAAATTGTTGTATATAATTAATTTTGGAATCAAATATAATAAATAATTCAAAATAAATAATTCAATAATAAATAAATAATTCAAAAATATAATAAATAATTGAACTAAAAATTCTATAATTTCAGAATTACTTTAAACGTAATTACTTTCTCATATATATGTATATGAGTAAAATTGTTTCATTTAAGCGTCTGATCTATTCATTATTTTGTTATTAGCAAATGTCGCAATACGTACACATCACGTTGAGATAAAAGGGCGAGCTCTCGCCGTCGCCCTCGGTATTATATCCCACGCACGTGTAATTGCCGGCGCTTTTGCGCTCGACCCCCTGTAGCACCAGGCTCTGGTTGCTGATTATAATACCCTGCGTGATGTTGTGATGGAGTGCCTTGCTCTGGAAGAAACACGATAATTGACGCCTCTCTCGCCGATAGATTAAACCGCCGGCCTCCGCCGCTCCGGGAGAATTATTTTCCGCGTGTGTGCACGCGTTCCGCGCGTTTGTGTTTGTACGTAAACGAGGATCTAGCCGACCAATCTCCCTCATAAGAAGCGAGAGAATAAGGGAGTGCTCGCAGCTCGGATGACGAGAAGTTATTATAAAAGTTTGATGCTTCGAACGCCGAAGTTTGTATTCGGTCTTAACGTAAGTCGATGCTCTCACGAGCGAGTACGGGCATAATCGAGCTTGTTAGCCGACGAGAGACCAATCTGTTTACGACACTCGGGTTTTAGAACTTTTTGGGTAAGGGTTATGGACGAATTATTCGCGACAAACATTGTTGCGTATCTTCAAGATTGAGTAATGATAATCGTAACGATTCGAGATGAGGAGATACACGAATGATAATATTCTCGTAGCACGATCTGCAAATATCTCGTTTTTCAAAAAATCTGTTCTCCAAGATATTTTACGATAAAAATATTTATTGATAAACTGATATAATTTTGATGAATTCCATTCTGAGACCACTGTAATAATTTGGATTGCTTATGTAAAATTTTATTAACCAAGTAAGTCTTTGAATAATATTCGTAATAAAAATTTTTGTTTTATCTTATTCTTTAAGAATGTCTAATGCAACTTAGAATTCAGAAAATAGCGCTTGTTATATATTTTAATTTAAGATAAGTTAATTTTTATAATAATTTAAAGAGTTATCAAAAGTATATATATATATATATATATATATATATATATATGTACATATATTTTTTCTCATATCGAATTTACGACCACCAAGATATACCGGATATTCGTCTATAAAATAACAAATTGAAAAAAAGATATATTATTTATATATTTTATTAAAAGTATATTTTCGCTTACCTGATGCCGCCACTCCACCTTATAAACCGACGGTTCGGCCTGTATGAGACAGTCAAAATATACATCCGTACCCTCGCGTATATCGTTGGGCTTGAGTGATGTGCCGAGCTGGATCTGCGTCTCCGGCGTGTCTGCGAATCACGATCTTCGATAAACCGCGCCGAAATCGACCGGATTCGTCTGAATAAATAAGGAAGGCGCGCGCGCCGTTCCCGAAGGGAGAAAACGCAAGAATCGTTTGCCGTTTATAAGCTTACATTGTATCTGGAGTATCCAGCCGTCCTCTATTGGCGCGGTTCCCATGATTCGATTTTCAGCTTGACACGACAAGTGCCTACCGGCGTCTGCTTTCGTCGCTATGAAAGATAAAACGCTGGTGGTCGTGTTCCCATCGGCGGAAGTCTGTAACAACATTATGATAACGTTCACCGGGGTTGATTCCACCGCCTCGTCGGCGCCTTTTCTTTCGCTGCATTTATTCTCTTTTTCTTCTCATCGAAGGAACCGTCTATCTACCTTCTACGTTGTGTCGATGACGTTCAAGCCTCCATATATTAAAAGCGTATCTATCACCCGATCTGGAGGGTCGGCGCTAACTATAGCCGAAATTCTCGATCAATCTCTCGTTATCCTCCTCGAGGGATCGACCTATTTTCTGAAGAAGTAGCTTTTATCTTTTAGAGATCGGACCGTCATTACATCAGGTTTGACTGGTAACTGATTTATTCAATGCACGTGTTCCTCTCTGATTTATTCCCGACTACTTGTGTAATTGTGTTAAATGTGTGTAAAAGTAAATAAGAGATTTTGCGCTTTTCTATTTTTCTAGATTATCTACAGTATTTATATTGTATTTTTTTATATTGTATCGGTTGTCTCTTTTTCTGATTACATTATGCAATTACCGTTAAAAAATTTTATCTCGTATACATATATATATATATTCGCGAAAATCTTAAAATAATATATAGACAATATAATGTCGTATAAATACATATGTGTACTTTTTAAAGTAATTTATCCTTCAATTTTTTATTAATATCATATAAAAAGTCCCTTTTTACAGAATTTCTAGCATAAATAAATTTTATTTTTTTCAAATGATATTTTAAAATATTTATTGTTTATTGTCTTGTACAGCATTGTTATATAGCACATTTAAAATAAAAATTTTGTTCTAATAACTTAACAAGTAAAAATTTGATAATTTAACAGATTTTTTTATATTTTATTTTGCTTTTTATATAAACTAAAAATGGGGAGAAAATAATAATTGTATTTACAGAAGCGGCAAAAAAATTTATGTTACTTATAAATGTGATGAAGTTGACATTTAATTCGACGCTGTTGCCGATGCTGAGAGTAAATTCGTTCTTCAGAGCTCTCTCCTCCAAATTGAAGACATTTCTAAAAGATCAGATGCGCATCTCCACGCAGAAAGTCGCGCGCCCAAAGAGGAACTTCCGATTCGATTTACACCATCGGGACGCGCACTCAATGCAATTTGCAATTTGCAAGCTCGACCTCGGTTCGTACAACTCCTTAAAGCGACTATAAAATAAAGTTCTCGGTCGCGCGTGTTGTTCCGCGTAATTGTGCATAAATTTATTATTGCGAGGTCATTGACCCATCATGAAACCTTAGTAAAAGCGTCGTTAAGCGACAATTACTATAAATAATTTAAATCAGAGAATGCCGCGGCGAGTAAATTTCTAGATATTTTAATTTCGATATTAAACAACTTTATAATATTAGGTTGGCAACTAAGTTCCCGCGGTTTTTTTAAATTTTAACATTCCGCATGTCATTAAATGTTTTTGGCATAATGTTTTAAATCATTCGAAAGAGGATGTTTTGTTCTACTGGAATCTATGTTGTTTTTGTTTGTTCGAGTTAATTTATGTTAATTTTCAGATCATTAAAATGGAATGTCAAGTTGAGAAAAATAAGCATTTTCGGCACCTCCTTCTTTTTGCTTTTAATCAAGGTTCTAAGGCCGCAAAAGCTCGGATTTCCACTTCTTCCGATCTCTTTCAAATGCTATGCGCGGAGTTTCGTTCAATACTGATGCAGAATTGAGAGCTTGGTTGGATGAATTTTTCGAGTCAAAACCGGGCGATTTCTACCAACGAGGTATTGAAAATCTTGTTGAACGTTGGGAAGAAGTTGTAAACACCAAGGGAGAATACATTATTGATTAATTAGTTGTTAATTTTTATTGAAAAATAAACTTTTGAAAAAAAAACGGCGGGAACTTAGTTGCCAACCCAATAGAATGGCTAAATTAAAATCAAGACATAAAAATTAAAACCCGGGGAATATATCATCATATATCGTCACAGTGTCACATAATATATTACTACTTTTTATTATAAATAATCAAATGATAAATAATTTTTTTCTAACATTAAATACAATTCCATAATAAATTAATTAAACTAAAAATTTCCAAAATTTGTCTATCCTTTTATGTCTTTTATTGTCTTTTGTATAGCTGAGTATGTGGATATCCTTCTCGGCAAATTCACGTTCGTCAAGGTTCGCGAATCAATACTATAATGAATGTCTATTAGGTTCTATCGAGTGGTCGATTAATCATCTCCTTTTGATGTTACAAAAATTATTTTTGTCCGTTCATACAATTGAAAGGCTCGTACAAGCGTGCGTGCGGATAAGTAAAAACTGGCAAAACTATCTTTTTTTGTAAATCAGTTATTTGCCAGTTAGAGTTGGGAAAATAAACGCGTCTGCCGATTGATAACAGAGGCGAGTAAATAACACGAGTAAAAGACTACGAAACTCGTGTTTAGTGTCGATTTTGATCACAGAATAAAACATAGAGCAAAGCGCACGAATTTGTTTTATTTTAAAACTATCGATCAATATGACCGTTTGGCACATTCGTATGAATATTCCTTTTTTTTTCCCGCTATTGTTTGAGCAAATAGTTTGGGAGGTTTCCAAGATTTTAGAGAATCACAAACGTAAAATATTTTTCGATATATTCTGTACTTTGCTTTGTGAGCGGTTATTATTATTAGATAAAAGCATATAAAAAAAATCATATTTTGTGCATCTCGAATTTAATTTCAAAATAAATTCCAGTAAATTCAGTAATTCAGATAATTTATTCATATGAAAGCACATGTGTGAGGCTTTTTCAGCTTTGTCAAAAATCATGAATGTAGCAGAGAATTTGAGAATTTTATATTTCTCGTTATCGTATTTTATATTTTATCCAACATAGCGTTACTTTTATGATAAAATCATTCGCTTCATTTAAAAATCCTGTTGCGCTTGTGAAAAATAAAGTTTATGGATTATGAATTAACTTCATTTTACGTGAATTCGTGAATTAAACATTCAAATTTCGTTTAGTCCAATAAACCGGATCTACGGATTATATTCTTCGTGTAAAACAAATTATGCGCGCAGTAGGCAGAGAAACGCATCGCTCACATTATTCATCTCTTTAAACGAATAATGAAGCAATATTTCATAAAACCATCAAAATATCTCGGACGATTTTTTAACTTTCCCGTGATGTTTGTAAGAGAAAAATAAACGAGTGTATACGAGAAGCGCATACCTTCAATCTTGCGCGGAATACGCGGAGTGGCTTCGCGTCCTGTCGCGCGATTAAAAAAGAATCGCGAGAGGCGCGCTTGTGCGCTCGCAAATAATAAATTTCATGTCTTGTTGGGGGGGAATAAATCAACGGCAGGAGACCCGCGCGCTCTAATTTCGTTCCAATGGCGACGGTGGGGGAGCCGTTTCGCGCAAAGATAATTACGAAATGAGATGCGCTATCCATTAAAAATATATTTCCGGTTTGCGCATTCCGGGAGGGGTCGAATCGATTAACGTAATTGCTGCAATTTTCCAGACGATACGCGGCGGAGAAAAATACTGCGAAGTGGGAAGCTCGTTTACGCGAGAGGCATTATGTATGCTACTAGTAGCTACTTTTGCGCGCGGTTGCGAAATCGCGCAAAACCGAGAAGGATGAAGCTGGAAAACTCTTACCGAGGTACTGCGTGATTACGGAAAGAGAGTGAGAGAAGAGGAACGAGCCTCTCGTTCCCAGCTCCCGGCCGACGTTTCACCGACGTGGATTATAGCGGTCCTTTCCAGCCGTATTTTCCAGCCCCTTCCGGCCATCCTTTCCGCTTCTATGTTTAACTTTCTTACGTAAGCAACGAAACAATCTACAGTACCGTGCTGTCGTTGCAGCGGCGGGTATCGACTTTGAAACAATATTTTCTCTGTCCCGCGCGCGAGCCCTTCGCCCTTCGTCCTCGTCGTCGTCGTCGTCGTCGTCGTCGTCGGCGTCCTTAATCCGCCGTTCTCCGGCAAATATTTACGTCGTCGTCTTAAATGCGGATCAAAACGCGGATACGACGCGTATGGCGTTGTTTGCGCGTTTGTGTGCACCACCCGGTGTGTTTTATCGGGGTGACAGTGTGGCGTGGGGAAAATCGAAGTAGAATAAATAGCGACCGATGCTCGATTTCGCCCGACAACGGGTCAATTTATTCGAAAGTACGTTCTTTCATTTCGTCGCTAATCCGTGTTTCTATTGACGTTTGTTTGCTTTGTATACGAAATACCTTCATCCGTTTCTCGCGACAGAAACGCCGCGCTCCGGTTAGAGCGCGTTCGATTTACGTTAAATCGAAATTTATTTTGCCGCGCGCGTTCCAAATGAAATTGAATGAATTAATGAATTGTGTCGGAATCGAGAGAAAGAGAAAGGGAGAGGGGAAGGAAGAGAGAGAGAGAGAGAAAGAGAAACTGAAAAAGAGAAAGAGAGAAAAAACAAATGTCATCTCGATGATATATTTCTTATTCGAGCTTTTAAAATTATATTTATCGATATATATTTGTAACGCGTTTCTTCATTATCTGGTAATTAATCTCATAATGACGAGATATTACCTTTTTGATCAAAATATTAGGATTCGATAATGTCATACTGTGTTAAAATAATTTCTAATCTTTCCATTTTATTTTCAATTATATGTTAAATTTGAATTTATGATTTATGTGAAAAGAGTCTCGTATTTTAAATAAAACTACTCCGATTGTGTTTAAAAGATAGCCGACAATTCATTATGTTTTCTTTTCTCTAAAACTGAGAAAATTTTTTTTTTTTTTTTGATTCTCATATTATTAATTGATATATTACCTACTTCTGTATCATATCTGACACGTGCAACATTTTATTGAGTTAAAAATCTTCAACACGTAAAAAATATGAAACAAAGCGCAAAAGATAGATGTAGGAGAAAATTGAGTAAATTTGATTTTAACAAAAAATATATATCAATTATATAATTTCGTGTTTCGTTTAATTTTATTAAATCTTTTTTATTCTACTCTCTCCTCCATCGCGATACTCTTTATCTTTAATTTAACAAGAATATGTTCCGACATTATGGCTCTTCAGGATAGCTGCATTTCCCATCAATTAAACGTAATCCTTACATCGTGCACGCTACTGTAAACGGCAGTTGATCACGTAATCGGTCGTGCCTATCATCCTTTTTTGCGCTCGTCGCTTAATCCGTGGAAATTGAACGTGGAAATTGCAGTCCCACCGCGATGAAATTAGGAGACACATGTCAACTGGACGAGTCGAGACAATGAAGGAGATTAATTGTCGTCTTTCACTAATGCGCAGATTAATACAATACTATCGCAACAATGAAACACGACCACACAAATGTTTTTTAATTTTAATTAAAAGAAATTAATTTTATGTTTTTCACACATATTTTAACTTGCATATTTATAAATTTTTATATTTATTTTTTAGAATTTCTAAACTAAAAAATTAATGAACTAAATTTTTGATATTTTTTATGATACATCGTAAATCCTTTGGGGAAAAATATAATGAGTGTGTGACAAAGAGTCTGAAAATTTAGGCACGCACGTGACAAAACTTTCTAGCAGTGATAGATGCGTTTTTAACATATTAGAGAAAAAAGACTACGAAGTAAATGCGTAATTCAAAAACTGTGTCAACTTATATATACACTATTTAATTTAATTTATAGCTATTAAAACACTTATTCACACGTTAATAATTTAGAATAATAAAATTACAATATTACAACACATTAATGCGTTATTGTAACAATATAGTATCTGCGCAGGAGATTTTTAAAGTGATACAATATATCTATATCTTTCGTATTATAATGTTTTAATTATTTAGTTTATGAGAGAACCTTTATTTTGTTAAAATTTATTTAACCAAGTTAAATAAATTTTAGAACTTTAATAATAAAGTATCTCCTTGAAAAAGTATATGGTTGATAAGAGACACCTCAGGTATCAAAGGGACGTGTCTCTTATTTAAGGCAAGAGTGACTTTATGCGCGGGGTCCGGGAATAGAGCCAGGCAAAATATATGTTCGCATGGGGACGAAAATTGTTTCATCTAGGGACGCACTTACATTCTCCTTGGAATCCACTAAACGCTGACCGTTTCTCCACCAGGTGATGCCGGCCGGTGGCCTGGAGCCGGAAGTTGTGCAGACCAAGTCATACTTCTTACCCGCCGACAGCGGCTGGTTCGCACCAGCTATCTTCACTTCCAGTGGGTTGACTGAAAATTATTTAAATCAGTAGTTGAATAATGTGCCTGGATGCGTCTCCTCCTATCCTTTTACAAATGTAAAACACGCTCACAAAGGATATTAAAATATTCCATAAAATCGATATATTTTATGTTAAATCATTGTTATGATAAAATAGTTAAAATAGTCATTTGGCATTTCGTTGAACTTTATTAGAATCTCTTCAATGGTCTCTTTTATGCAATTTAATGAACATTGTAAAATGCTTATACTAGCTTTATTTATTTTAAATTTCAAACGAGAGATAGATAGCGATTTCAGGTAGCGATATATTATGAATTTCGGTTATATATATATATATATATATATATATATATATATATATATATAAAGCTATATTATATTAAAATGAATAGGAGAATAATAAATTTGTCCAGACAGAAAATACTGAAGTATGCATAAGATATGCGCCGAATTTGAAAGTCTTCTCAGGTATTTCTACCTGCACATCCCTTTGCAGTCATATACTCGGTATGACGAATTTTAAGCGTGGGATCATAAACTCTCCCGCCCCTCATTAATCCTACCGCCCTGCTCTCTCTTTTCCGCTCCCTTACTACTTTATCACGCGCCATGTATCTTGCCGCGCGATAGCTCAAGTACTATAACAAAGTGAATAACTTAATTTAGAGCGGAGACAATTAATCTTGCGTCCCATCTTGCGCGCTCTTTTTCACGATGATTCAAGTGTTTTTCAAGGTGACTTAGCAATGAGCGTTCGCGGATTCATTCCAAAAAAATAATCGCCATATAAATTCATATACGAAAATATATGAAGCTAAAGAATAATCAATAACGTTCATGATATACGATAAATATTTTTTTTTTACTTGCAAAGTTTCTCCAAAGATTTATTAACATAAGAGACTTTTTTAAGTTAAATAAATTTTTCTCCAAATGCTCCTTTTCTGTCTTTCTTCCTTTTTCTCTCTCTCTCTCTTTCTCTCTTCCACATCAACAAAATATCTCCAATTTACCGCTTCTACTTCTCGACTTCTGGATGTATCGGTTTAAAAATTTTGCGGTAATCCCGACGTCCAGCAAGACAAATTAAAAAAAGGTCCGCAATTAATTAACCCCACTCGTTGTTCTAACGTCCCCGCGATAGCGGCGCGAGTAAAATTAACCGCCCGACTGCCCTCGACTGCCGCTCGTTTCTTCGTTATAGCGGGTCGCTAGCCGCAAGACGCGTACCTTCCTGCACGCCAAATTGACATTGATAAATCCTCTTTGTTATAAAGCGATATATCATCGGCGCGTACTTTGCCGTGCACGAGGAATTGAAGTTATTCGGAAAATTATCGCCAGTTTTACGTAAGATGTAGGTGTAGGTGTGTGTTTATCTCTGTGTGTGTGTGTGTGTGTGTGTGTGTGTGTGTGTCGATGAACACTCTATCGAAGCATCGACACTTCGCTTTCGTCCTGAATAGTTTTGGCATCGAAACTTTTGCTCAATATTATAGCCAGTTTGATGCCTCTAATATTTAATCCTCTTTCCTTCTCTTTCCAGTTGCTACTTAAAGTTACTATACTGGAATGAAATTATTAAACGTGTATGTATTTCAGAAATCTTTAAAAGTTTTCAAAGTTATTGGCCCTGAGGATATATATCGAATGGAATAGATCATTCTTATCGCCTTCGATATCGCATGAGAGCGAAAGAATCGGCAGAAGTTTAAGTTAATATCCGTTTACTCCTTGTATTCAAAGCGCGAAACGTCGCTTCGCTCTCTCGAATTTTCCAGTCGATGCGTGAAGAAACATTTTCGCCCTGAGTACGTTGAACTCGGAGGAAAATTACGGATCCGTTGCGTTACACTCGGCTATACTCACGTAAGTTGCACGCGACCTGACTGAGAATTATAGACGCGCGAGTAAGGCGATCGTCGATAAGAGCGCAAAGTGACCATGAACGATGGTTTTGCGAACGTCGTAAGCGCCGTGCAAATTGATAATGGTGAGTGTTGCTGGCTTACAAACTGTCGATGGGAGAGGAGGAGGAGGAGAGCTTTAGTTATGGTATTTATAGGACCGCACATATACATTACGGAAGTTCGTTGATTTATAGAGCGATATAGACGGCGATAAGCGTTGCAAGTTGTATGGACCAAAAATATCTGTGCGGAAACTATCTATCTTCGTCGTTCTTTTCAAGCAATTTTCGCGCATCCATTTACGGATCGTGGTAATTATTCGCGGGAATGACATGTCCAGATGTGACGTCAAGCCAGGCGGTCTTGAGTAATAAATAAAGTAAAATCAATCGGAATAACAGACGTATAACCGCTCCGTAATGACAGTTATTAATTAAAAAGAGTGGTCTTGCATTTTTGCTCATCGTTTCTCTTTTGCCCGTCGATTCCGACTATCCGATATGATGAGCATAATAAAATTAATTAAAGCCAACTCCTATCTTTCTGCCCTCGGCGAAATCCTCGCCGATATTATTCTGCTATGCAGTTTTGCTTCCATTCCAATAATTCAAGATCGATTACAAAATTATGGCGCGTGCATACGCTCCATATAACTCAATCGGTCGTAATTTTAGTTTTATCGTAAATTTATTGATGGATAAAGCGCGCATCGTGGGATAAAAGAGGATTTTGCTGGTAGTTTGGAAAATCGTATCTTATCGGTTTTCGAGAACTACTGCACTATCTCTCGCGCGATATTCAGCCAACATTCATATTTACAGATATAAGAAACAGCAGAAATACATAAAAAATGAAATAATATTCTAAAGACTTTATAAAGCAGTCAAATTGGATCTAAAAATATGAGAGACAACACATATCCATTTCTCTCAAAATTGAATTATGCAGCTTATCGGAATCTTATCATATAGATTCAGCATTACAGACAGAAACACAACCAGTCTCGATAACTTGTATGGAACTGGAAGACGCACAAATTCCACTTCAAACAAAGAAAATCCCATACAACCTATCTCTTTTCTTCCTGAAAACTCTGGCTTATTGGATATATGGAGTTTCTAAACTTTTCGATTCAATCAGTAGTGATTTTTATCATAACTGAAGGATAAAAAAGATTGTATATATATATATATATCCAATATGTCTGTATTTAGTCTTAGTTATTCTTTTAAAATAATAAAACACAAAAATATTGATTCAAAAATTTTAATTAAATAAATATTTAAGTTTTATATTTTTACACAACTCGTATGTGTATGCAAGATTAATCTTTTATGGAATACAATATTTTGTTCGTATTAATAATTCTGTCAAACAAATGTGAGACCGTCCCCGTAATTTGCTCAGCTTGAGAGAGAGAGATAGAGAGAGAGAGAGAGAGAGAGAGAAACGGCACCTTCATTCCAAGAGAAAGAAACTCGCTTAATTGTGCCGAGACCGCGCCTAGACAGCCTGATTGCTGGAGTAATATTTCAGGCATTCTAACCCGTCGCCACTGGCAATAAGGCCGCCTTGGCCCCGACATTGCCGCCGCCACCACCGTCGCGGCCGCCGTTACCACCGCCCTCCTCAATTTCCACCCCCTGAGTTACGGGTTCGGGACTAATTTACATGACTTGCACCGAACTAATTCGAGCGGCGGTCGATAGGCGCCGACTAAAGGGGTTAAAACGACGTTTACTTTATTACGTAATCACGGGGAAACCTAATATTGACAAAGGCGCGATGGAGTGGTTTGGCGGCAGCGACGGCGGGTTCGCCTTACCGATCTCGCTCGCTCCGCTTCAAAGAGCGTGGGCCACCGTCCTCCTTGTGATGCCGCGAGTCTTTGCGCCGCAGTTTGTTACTTACGATTTGCAATTCCAACGGTGTTTGAATTTACGGATTGAGATTTATGGACTCACGCAATGTGGGTGGAGCGAGACGAGACAAGGTGACTCGGGCGAGTCGGCTCGGGTCATACGCGCGTGCTGGGCTACGTCAAGATACGAGGAGAGTCAACTGTCGTTTGCATCTTAATCAAACGACAGTTTCATTAGCGATATGTCTCCTGTATATGTTGCCGGCTTAATTAATGCGAATATAATGTCAACGCGACGCTTAACCCTTTGAAGTGTGGCAATCATAGCGCCATCGTCTTTCCGATCGTTCTCATGGGGTACATTCATTGGCTATCGGGATAATCCCCCTACACTTATCGACTACTATATCATATACTGTACACCGACAGGCAAGTTTACGAGCTCCTGATCGGATTAATCTTTGCCAATCTCCCGTTATTAAGTGGCACCGAGAAAATTAGGAAAATGATAGATTTATCTTCTTTAAACAGAATGATTGATCGACGTAACAGATTTCTCAAAATAATCTATAATCTTATAATCATTTTAATTTTTGATGTATTAAATTCCATAATTTCTAAGTATTAGTATTATATTTACTCTACGGGATATTATATAAGAGAGCGTGCATTATTTAATTCGTACTTTATTCCAAATATCCTTTAAAAGCATTCATATCAATATAATAAATTCAAAAAGAAAAAAAAAATGAGCAAAAAATAAACATTAGACGGCTTTCTCTAAATATATATCTTCATTTACGTAATTAATTAATATTAATTATAATTATATGTATTTACACCATAGTAATTGTTTCAAAGCTTTGCTCCAAATTCAGCACGTACATTACAAAGTCGTATATATGAACCTCTATCTTCACAAAGGGGATACTGAAATGCACGTGTTTAAGCAGATTAACCTGCAATGCGAAATTGTGTATGCCTTCCTCTCTCCGTATCTCACAATGTATTTTCATTATTCAATAATAATATTGATAATAATATTAACAAACAGATATATCGACGGACAGGTGTGGATTCAGGACAGCTTTATCCCCGATGTACACGCATACACAGGAGAGTTACAAATCATATCAACATGTTGGCGGATATTAGTGGATTTAGCTGTCACTTTGCAAAATTCCAGATATTGCTTTGCTATGCAATCTGCTTATAACGGCAGGTAATCATCATGTAGCACATGCCAATCGTCGCCGAATTGCATATATGCCATTCGATATCACTAAAGATGCGCTAAAGCAAATTCGCTTATTGATATAGGTGTTTGTCTATCCAAATACTCGGTAATATTTGAATATTCATTGCTCTATCGCATCCCACAAATAATTATACAAATAAAACTACTAATAAATTATTGAAAATATAATAATAATATAAAAAAGGTTTTTATATTCCTTTGATATACACAAATAAAAATTAACGTCTTATTATTCTTAAATCGATAACTAGATTATCGATGATATAAAATATTTAATGACAATATATTTATTGGCTAACATCGAGTTTGTCGAATTCCTATCTCTTTTTACAAAACAAAACAGAGATTCATATAAATTTTTTTACATTGAATTTTAATTGAGTACAAGATTATATTATAATTTAGATTTAATTTCTTGATTTTACACACATGATGTACGTATAAGTTTTGTGACTATTTTTTTTTTTTTAATAATTTAAATATACGTTTTGGATAGATGCGAATCTGTATAGAGGGTAGGCGGAGAATGAAATTATAATTTCAACAACAATGTATATATTTATGGTGCACGTGCCCTATCTATCTCGGTTCCTCTATGCAGGTGCTTTATTTTTACTCGTAAAGTTTATCTAGCAAGCCACGGAAATCGGTACATGCGATGCGCTTGTCGTTATTGTTCCCAGGCTGCGTCATTGCGGATATCGTAAATGCTGTATCGCGCGTACATCGGCAAGAAAATTTGCTCCACGCAAGCGGTTGTATCACACTGACACTTCGTGGCATTTCGCATTCAACCCTTTCCCTCGCGTATCGTGTCTCACGGGTACATACTAGCTCTTGGAAGTCATATTCTCTCTTACTTAAGCTCGGTTCACGCATGCTAGGATATTCGTATCGTATGCGTTTCCTCTACATGCCATTCACGTTGAAACAGCCTCTTGAGATCAGTCAACGTATTCAATTCTAATTGATATAGTCATCCCATTCTCTCTCTCTCTCTCTCTCTCTCTCTTTATTTCGCATACAAAAACTAAATATACGCGAAAAACATATCTCAACTAAATTTTTTAATAATAAAAATGATATGCTATTATTGATGTCACATCTTGGAAAGAAGGCGCTTGAAAAATAATAAATAATAAGTGGAAAAAAAGGATTTAAATATGCAATGGAATCATGATTGAATTATAATGAATGTTAACTTTATTTTTGTATATAAATCAAGTATAATAAATCGAAAAATTAAATTGTATTTCTTTATATTCAATTATATAAAAAATGTTTCGCAAAAAGAGGGATAGAAAAAAATTCAATAATTTACATATAAATGTTAACTATAATTTTTTTAAGAAATTCGACATAAATTTTGTTGTCTCGAAAGATGGTATCGCGCGCGCGCGTTCTTCTCATATTTGAAAAAAATGCAAAAGACTATTGTTAGTTCCGCATATTTTGCGACGACAATTTCGCGATATAATTTCTTGTAACCTAGTTATCTATTTCTCCGTTACCTTAATTCTCTCTTCCTATACATGTAGTAGTGCGAGAGAAGCGTATCCCTCGGTCGCGCAAAACTAGATCCTCGCAAACTCGTTGACAACTTTTTGCGCAGCGCGTACGCCTCGTTCGTGGCATCGGCAACCGAGTGACTTCTCGGCGAATATGCGGGTCGCACGCTGAAACGGCAAATAAGCCCTATTGTCTGCGGTTTTAACTCAATGAGCGACGTAATTTCCGCCGGCCGGAGCGTCATAAATATTCATTAAGAGTTAATTTTAACTCCGTTCTCTCTCTCTCTCTCTCTCTCTCTCTCTCGCGAACAAGCAACGCGCTTCGCGTAATCCACAAAGATAAACCTGACCATCGATTATATTCCGGCAGGTGATAAGGCCAAGAGACGAAATGTATGGATTTGTTAGAAAATTGCCATCGGCGCTTTTTACAAACGAGATGTATTTAATTAAGAGCTATACAAATGGACATTGGACAACATTGGAAACAGATCGTGTTCGAAAATGTTACTTATTGTATAACAAACAGTGAACTCGAAAGCTGACCGAAACTTGACCCGTGTGACACTGGCTTTGTTCGAATGGAGTTTCTAGTTACGTTTCTATAAAGGGAGGGTAGATAAAACCCGAGTTAAACCTTAATTAAATAATGTTTGCAGCCGTGGTCTTTATTCTTGCGTAAAACTCTTTTAAAACACCGAGATAACATGATACAACGACTCAACTAGTAGTCTGTTAGCGCGTAAAGTAAATCCTTGCGTAAAGAAAGTAATTTGGAGTTTACTTGCAGTCGAACTTTTCCGGTATAAATGCCATCATTCATCTTTCAAACCCGATTGCAAACATATAATCTCGCGGTAATATATTTTTAATACGCGATTCATATACACCCACGCACATATAAATACGCGAAAATAATATGAGCATGATCGGCGGTTATATCAACTTGAAATTCTTTGAGCGTGACAAAGTTGTCTGTAAACATTAATAAAAGATAGATATACTCTATTTCTTATTTTCCTTTTCGAGTAAATTTATAACCATTAATTTTTAAATGCAGAAAAGAAGATTTTTGATGTTCTATATTTTCTTTTATTTTTCACAATATTTTTGATTGAATTTTATTTGTAAGTAAATTTTAGAGAAACTATAAAACTATGTACATACATATATACTTATATAGAATAATTTTTTATTATTTACAAATTTTTGCTTAGAAGATATAATCAAGAATTAAACTGATTATGAATAAAATATTGTGAGTAAATTTGAGAAATATTGACAACATAGATCGACGGTGAAAATGGCCGCGAAGACCGGAGTAGGATATGACGTTGGTTTCTCATGGGAGAGCAACTTTAGAGAAAATCACTACGCTATGGACGCTGTCAATCTCGAGGCTGACAATAGGTCTCGCGGGTGTCGAATGCGCGCGAAAAAGCACTTACATTTAAGCACCGCGTGGGGGGGCGTGAAGCTCCTCAAGACAAAGGGAAATTGGATGAAAGCCGTCGTCGTAGCTGACGCGGCGGGGAAAATAGTTGAGAGGAGGAAAAAGCGTGGAATGAAAACGATGTTCGCCGCAAAAAGGATACCTGACCCTTTTCCGTTCTACTCGATTTCCACTCAGAGTTTCTACATGGTGCCCATGGAGATCAATCCTTAAACATTAATAAATTAATAAACATCGAACGATATAAATTAGTCAAATATTGTATAAGAGAAAAAAAATCTAGAACCGATATATTGATTTTATTGATAATTATAGATTTTAATAACACAAATATTTCTTTAAATAATTTCATTTATAGATATATATTTATATTTTTTCTTTTCTATAAATATATATATATATATATTTTTTTCTTGAGTAAAATGTTAAGTTATTTAAGATAAGTTACTTCAAATAATTCATCAAATATTTATTTCTTTTGTTGTATTCCATAATTCTATTTTTAAATGGTGTTATTAAGATAATCTTGCATATCTTAATTAGAAAACCAAGACGCAACTTTTAATAATCAAAAATATGTTTATGTTAAAAAGTAGATTCTTCCTTTCGCTCCGCTACAGTAATATTATTTAAATTCTCTTAAAGTGCAAAAGCTTGTTCTTATACGTTCGTAGTTTTCCTTTCCCGGCGTTATTATATTATTTATGAAATATATATATATATTCATTTATATTCATTGTAAAAAACACAACCAAGATAGAATAAGGTACGCCTCATTAATGACTACGAACGATTTCCTGATGGAAAGTAGAAAATGATAAAATGAAAATCTTTGGATAGAAATATCGAAGCATTGGTGGTTTTTAAATAGAGAGCTATTACAGTTAACCAATCACCTCGGCGAATGGGAGTATACAAATAAGACAAGATGAATGGTGATAAAGTTAGCGTTTGCTGATTGGATCTCTTGCTATATTGACCGCTCTTTTATTGCTTCGTACTTCAACGCAAGAGAAATATCGTATTCTCCCAAGAGAGGTACCGGCGAAAATTTAAGGCTTTCGGAGATATGGAGTTACCAATAAAATTTGAAACACAATCCGACATGATACGCGTTTCCCTCACGCGAGTATCAAGAAGATAGTTCCCAAATTTCACAGTATGCGCAATTTTTATCGAAAGAAATGAGGAATTTCGGACAACTAAAAAATTTTCTCTGAGAAATTTTCACTCTGAGAATTTTCAAGCTTCTTCCTCGCTCGCAGTTCACACGTACTGACGGATGTCGCGATGAATTAAGTTAAATTGCCTCGCATTTGCGAAATATGATGGCCTAGCTCGGCAACGTGCATTAAAGTTTTCGCGTGGCGTTTGTCGCGAGAAACCTGTCGGTTACACTCTGTCCTCTCGGGACATCCACGAGATTCTACACATTCTAACTACGTCATTCTGTTCATTCTTCCTTCTTCTCTCGGCCTTAGCGAGGTATCTTTCTAGTAACAGTTGCGACGTATGTCTACTACATGCACTTATATATATATGTAGGGTGTATCTGAAATGTTGCACTAAACTTTAGGAGCATATTCTAGAGGTCAAAATAAGACTTTTTTTTCCTATGAACATGAGTCCACAAATGAAACCTCCTCCGAGCTAGAAGCCCCTAAAATTTGGGGAAAAAATTAAAAATTGACTGTATTTCAAAAAAAAAAAAGGGCGCCATTGATCTTGACGTTACCTATTATCCTCTCTTGAGAGATAAATAAATTTACGTTTCGAATGTTTGGTCAATTTCACACATTTTCGAATTTTAACTCGGAGGGGGGTTCACTTGCGGATCCATGTTGATAAGAAAAAAAAAAGTCTTATTTTGAGCTCTAGAATACGCTCCTAAAGTTTAGCGCGTCATTTCAGATACACCCTGTATACTTATATTTACTCATTTATTTATTTATTTACGAGTAAATAAGAAATTTTGCATATATAGATGCGTGACATGCGTGCCTTCATATGTATACGAGAGAAAGGATATGACGCGTGCGTTTTAATGTGCGCGGGTGTACTGCTTGTCGTACTCGCGCACGCTAATGGTTATCGATTTCCAAGGGCGCCATATCGTTCCTCGACAGAATGCCCGGCGATGAACGAGGACGGCTTGCGTCGCATATAACGAGGCCGTTCATTAATCCGCAATTCCAACGGCTCGGGATTTGTCGTGCACATTATAACAAGCGGGCGTACCGTGTCGTGTGCGTGTATGCGATCGCACGCGATTGTAGGATTGTATTGCGAATGTACCGAGACCTTCCATGGCGAAAAAGACCTCGCTTAGATCGAGATAAATACATGATTTATGTCGCGACTATGTCGGCCCCTGAATAAAAATGTTGAAAGTAAAAATGATTAAATTATGTAAATCTGCAAGCAACCCTTTTCCAAAAGTGAACGTTTGCCTTAAACGACGACGAAAGTAGAAAAGTTTTCTGTTTCATCCTCTTCAGTTTGGGAGATCATGTGGAATGAATCATTCAAGGAAAACATGTAAACGGTATTTCATTCTGAGAGACTTGGATAGCTTGACAGCAGCCTCTTGCTATGACGAAGCCATTCACAGGAAGTCTTCAAGTATCTTGACTTTGTCGAGGGTAACTATGCTATCCCTAAATGCAAACAAGAAACAGCAAACGAAAACGTTCCGCAAACTCTAAGGAGAAACAATTTCGTGAGACCAATTAACATTAATGTGTAGGCTCACAAATACAAATATTCGCAGCTTATCTTATGACTAACTTGTTACCCATAGAAAAAATCATGGAAAGTTCAAATTCAGATATCAATTTATGTTTTATGTTTACGAATATTTATAAGAAGAAATTATCTTATATATATAAGATAATCTAATTTTTTGAATTAACATATTTTTTGTCTTATATTTTTCAATATATATATTGAAAAATGTAAGACAAAAAATATGTTAATTCAAAAAATTAATTTACAAATACAAAAATACATTTCATAATAATAGATTGATAAGATTGAAAATTTTGCAAATTTTTGCAATTTTTAAATTAAGATCAATTAAGACTTATTAGAATTATAATGTCTTATATGACTTTTATAAAAGAGGCTTAATAAAGTTCTGTCATGTTATATGATTTTTATAAAAAATAAAAAACCTTTAACTTTATACATTCAAATATAGACGTTGATATGTAAGCGAGCAGAGATTGTCAGTGGCAAAATGATCGTCAGCGCTGAATTACGTTTGTGTCATAATATGACGTATTTAAATCATGGCCGTTTCAACTAAGGAAGTTGGCATTACACGCAACATAGAGCGCAAATTGAGTTTAGAAATGGCGCAGGTCGTGATAGCTTCAATTGCGATGTCCATCCGCTTCTGATGCTTTTCAAGAAATTGCGGTAAAATACATCACGCCACACAGCGCTGTATAGCGTCGTAATGAGAACATCCGAGTGCTTTTCTTTCAACATTAATACGATGCACACGTATGTTTTTATGCGGAAGAGCTTACTTTTGCATCGCAGGTGAGACGCCTTTACCGAAATGAAACTTTTCTCATGCCTCATCCTTTATCCTCGAGGTAGTATATATGTTACATATATATGTTATATGTATCATCGCAAATAATCTTGATTCTCTACTGATACCGAAAATGAACAACAATGTCGAAATTGAAAATTTCGATTGTTTGTGAAATTGAAACGAGACGCAGACTGTTCTCGATATATGTAATGTAAATAACAATAATTGATATTAATTCCGAATTTCATTTTCACCAATTAATTGATTATTGATCGATCGCGTTATAACTTTTTGACCTAATTATTGCATAATGATGTTTAGTAAAATTCTTACAAATTCGTGGAATAATTTTAGAATTTCAGAAACAATAGGAAGAGTTGTTATTAATATACGAGTTGAAATTACTTTTGGCAAGCTTCCGGATTCTGATAGAAGCAACGATGGTTCCCATCGTCCAGAGCTGCTAAAATATTTTTATTCTCATTTCCATATTTTGTTTTTGTCTTTTTACATATTACTAGCACGTAGCGCGCGCTTGATGCGCGCTTTCCACAGATTTACTTTTAAAAATTAAAAAAAATTTTTTTTAAATATCAGAAAAGAAGTAAAAAATAATAATATTAAACATAATAGTAAACAATATTATTATTTAATATCATATATTCTCCTCTTTCTATAAAATAACACTAATAAAATTAAATTAGAAGTATTAATAATATTTAATAATACTTACTAATAATATTTAACTAATAATACTTACTAATAATATTTATCTAATACTTACTATTAATATTAAATAATATTTCAATTAAAAATTGAACAATATTATTACTTATTATTATATTTCTTCATTTTTTGTCCTTCTCTTTCTCTCTCTCTCTCTTTCTTTCTTCCCTCCTTTTCCCTCTCCTTCTCCGTCCTCTCTCTCTCTACGCCTCAAGTATTACAGTAATATTGTTAACATATATATAATAACATAAATATTCGGCCTTGGCGGCGTAAACATTGGCACGCTATCATACCTCGACTTTGACTCTGTTATTCACGCGACGACACTCGAAGAAAGTAGTCGTGCGAGACGCTCCGTCAAATTCCTTCTCTAAACGCGATCGCGATCAATATCAAAAAATTATTTGTTATTATAATATAATTAATAATTAATTCACATTTATAAATAATATATAACTACATATATACATATATATATATATATATATATATATATATATATATATATATATATATATCGCGATAATAAATCTTGAATCGCATATTTCCTAAAATTTATTTATTTAATCAAATAAAAATTAAAATAATAAGAATCAAAATTATTGTTGCAATCTTTACGGACAATAATTATTTCTTTAACAATATATAGAATTAAATATGTATTATTCACGATGCCACATCATTTGATTTTTCGATAATCTAGATATAATTTGGATTAAGAACGTGCTGTAAAACAATCAAATCGCAAAATCTAATAATTAACATAACAATAACTCGTTTAATAACAATAACTCATTATTTATAAAACAATTAATGTATCACGGAGTGATATATTAATCATTTAATAAATAGTTTAATAAATAATTGATCTATAATTTAAAATATTTATATAACTTAATATTTCGTATATATAACGTAAAATATTTCGACAGCAAATTAACAATACCTAACATGCTATTTAGCCTGGACGACGTAAACATTAGCGCGCTATTGTTTACGTATCACGGCCTTGTTATTATTCATTAGGAGATACTTGAATAGAACTGTAGTGGGGTGAGACGCTCAAATTCCTATGTGTTATCATTCGCACAGTGACTCTCGAAGAGTAAAGTACTAGAGCGCGAGACGCTCCGTCATATTTCTTTTCTAAACGCGATCGCGACAAGTATTGAAAAATAATTCAATATAATCAATAATTCTCTTTTATGTATCTTAAATAATACGTAATTATATCGCAACACTAAATCTCGAGACGCGTATTTCACTCGTATAAACAATTGATGTACAAACAATTAAAAATGGAAATAACAGGAATTAAAATTGTAAATTACTTGTTGTATGATCTTTCTTTCTTTCTTTATAAACAATAATTTCTTTAAAAATATTTAAAGTTCAATTATTTTTCGTCCGATGCTTCGATTTTTTGACGATTTGAATATAATTTGGATTGAAAATACGCAATAAAATAATCGAATTGTAGATCCGAATAATAAAAATAAACATAAAGATAAGATCCGTAATATAATAATCGTCTTTTAAATAATCTATAATTTAAAATCCTTGTATAATTTAATATTCCGCTTGTATATACGTAAAATAATTTTGACTGCAAATTATCAAAACATAACATGGCCTTCGGTCTTGGCGATGTAAACATTGGCGCGTTATAGTTAACATATTGTAATGGCTTATCATTCGTACGGCGACCTTCGAACAGTAAAATAGTAAAGTGCGAGACACTCCGTTAAATTTCTTTTCTAAACACGATCGCGACAAATATCGGGAAATAATTTGATATGATAAATAATTAATTATATTTTACACATTTCAAATTTTAAATAATACGTAATTAAATAAAAGAATAAATCACGAGGCGCATATTTCTCGTGATGTATACACATTTAATCAACAATCGAAATAACAAGAATCAAAATTGTAAATTATTGTTTTATTGCGATCTTTCTCTCTCTCTCTCTCTCTTCCTCTGTTTAACAATAATTTTTTTTTTTAAATACTTGATGTTTAATTATATTTTGTCCGATATTTCGACAATTTAAATATGATATGGTTGAAATAAAAGAAAGTAAAAGTTGGTAATAATACAAAGAATGATACAAGAATTGAGTGTCGATTCCATCAATCGATTTCGTCTTCTTTCTTTGCTCGCTTAACGTTTGCTCGGAATAATCGGTGAATTCCCGACTTGCAGTATATGATTCTCGTGTGAAACGGGGTTCGATCGTGCCGAAATTCGAAAGTGCGGGAGTGTCGTTCAAAGTATCGTGCGTACAAGTGCGGAAGTATTTTTTAATAAAAGTGCGGGAGTGGCGTTTAAAGTATCGCGTGTGCGAACGACAATCTGAGAGCAGGAGGAGGCTTAGGAAAGGCATCAGGCATCGGTGAAGCAATCCTGTGGTAAGTAAATTGTTATTTGTATATTAATTGCATACGTGCAATTTAAATTGAACAATTAATTACGTAATTTGATTTTTTATTTATATAATTAAAACAAAAGAGAATTAGAAAGAAAAGAATTTTTATATAAAAGTTATAATCTTGTAAAAGTTTCCATTTTTAAATTGTAGCTTTTATATAAAATTATTAGTTATTAGTGTCTCTTTCTCAAAATTTATAGAATTATTTTATTAATCTGTTTATTATTATATGCACCGAATATAAAATTCAATGCGTATAATAAATTTTTAAAAAATATTAATTATTTTAAGCGCTGCTATAATTTGGCTATTTGTTTTATAGATCAACCTAGCGACCCCCCCTCTAACACATTGAGAGGAGGAGGAGGCCTAGGAGAGGCATCCTGCACCAGCGGAGCAACCTAAGGGTGAGTATTATTATTAATATTTTATTATATTAATTATATATTATAAATCCCGTATATGCATTAATTCGATTCGATCATTATTGAATAGTTTAAACAAGAGAGACTTATATTATAAAAGTTTTCATTAAAAAAAAATTAATTTTCTTTTTTAAAAAATTAATTTTCTTTTTTAAAATTTATAAAATTATTCCATATTTGTATACCTGCTTATTATTACACATCGGATATAAAATTCGCTGCGTAAATAATGATTTCTTAAAGCATTAATTGTTTTAAGCTTTGCTATAATTTGGATTTTATATTTGTATGTTGCAGACAACGTAGCCTCAAGACCAACAACTCCGCTGTTGCGCATCAGTGCCGGTGAGTGACAAACTTTTATTTAATTTTAAGGTAATGGATTCGTAGATTGTAGATGTAGATCATAATTTGTAGATTGTAAATGAATCATTACCTTAAAATGGACGGACTAGAATAAAAAAGATCATAACTTTTTACATATTCTTTTAATACAAGTAATTTGCATTAAAGCATATTACAAATACAAGTTAAAAGAAAGAAAGAAATATAGAAATAATAAATAAAAAAATATAGAAAAAAGATTTCGATTCTTTATCATTCTATAATCAATTATCTATCAATTATTTTGTTTAATAAAAAACGTACTAATAATATAATTAATATTGGATATAATAAGTTAATTTTAATGTACGCTGATTTTATTTTAATATTTCATTATATAATATTTAATAGTCCATCCATCTATGTAGTGTAGTATTTTATAAAACTTTGTTTTGACTAATATAAAATTAAATTATTGATTGATCAAATCATATAATGTTTAAAGAGATAAGTGAAAGATATTATAAAATATAAATATAGAGTGAAACATGTATAAGTGAATGTTTAATTTATTTTATTATAAAAAAAAAATTATTATAAATTTTATTATTAATAATATTTATTATAAAAATTTTAATCAACCACAATTTTTAATTTGACTTGACTGAGATTGTATATCAGTTAAAGCAAAGTTATATGAAGACAACGAAGTTCAACGAACGGTCCTAACGACCATCAATGAGCATAAAATTATGCTCGTGCACCGAAATTATTAATGGCGAAATTAATAATGGCAATGAAAGAAGTTTTCTCCTTCGTTGAGCTTTGATAGAGGTTCAAAATTGTTTTATTCTGGCTAAAAGTGACCAAATTAAATGTGGCCAGAAAAGATAACTTTTGCATTTCTACGTGCAATGGCACGTAAATAAAATTGCGATTAGGCCATACCATCGTGTACGAGCGTAAAACATTTACGCTTATCAGTGATAATTAGTCGGCAACAAAAAGAGTTTTTCTCCTTCTTCGATCTTAGATAGAGGTCGAACCTACTTTATTTCTGGTTAAAAGTAGCCAGATTGAAGTGACCAGGATCAACGAAAGGTAGGTCCAATCTGGTCTGAAGAATGGATTATTTACGCTAATTGACCATTATTGGTCAAAAGACATAAATGATACGCATAAAGAATTCATGTGTTTTCGTGTTTTTACGTGCAACCTAAAAAAAGTCTACATAAAATAAACGAATCCGCGTAAAATAAACGAGTCCGCAAAATAAAAAAGTCCGTAAAATATACAATAATATAAATAAATGGAAATGAAAAATGAACGAAAGCAGAAAAACGTTGCCGATGCGTTTGTAAATTAAATTCTGATTAGGGTACATTTCCCAAAAATCCTAAAATAAAACTCCGAGGGAAAAACGTGAGTTTCTGCTAGTTTAACCAGCAAGTAGGATGATTAGAATTATTAAAATTACTAAGGTTGTTAGGATTGCTAGGGCTGTTAGGATTGCTAGAGTTGTTAAGATTGTTAGGGTTGTTAGGATTTTTATTATTATATATAATATATTTTATTATTATGTGTAATACTCTCTATAAAGCTTTTTATAAAATATAACAAGGCTATAATTTAAGATTGAAAAATTAAAAATTATTTTTAAAAAAGTTATATACAGCCAAGAATGATGTATAGTGCTATATATCATTCTTGAATTTTTTTTTAAATATCCATATTGAATGTGTTGTAAATTACATGTAATATGAATGTTTAATTAATTTTATTGTATTAACCCTTAACTACACTGGCGGGGTACAAACGTATCCCACATAATTACGCAAATATTTCTCGTATGGCACAAACAACGTTGCCGCACCTTCATGTATTCTCAGTATAATTATTTTTTGGGCTTTTCATTTCAGTTAAAATTTTTACCAAATTTGGGGCACAGAACTGCCCCGCGAGTGTAGTTGTGTAAGCCAGATTTGGCCAGTGTGGTTGAAGATTAATTTATATTTTATAAATTACATTATTGGTTACACATAAATTATGTTATAAAAATTTTACATAATGTTAAGCTTAAATGTAAATGCTGTTAGTACCAATAATTTCGGTAATAAATTATATTGGAGCTTTTTTAGATTTTTAAAAATTTTTAAGCAATTTTTATTTTAAAAAAATGTGCAATAACGCTTTAATAAGCTTGTTAAACTATAACATTTGATATGAATATTTGTTTTTCTAAAATTTTTGTTTTTATTCTAAAATTGAACGGTTTGTTTTTAATAATAAAGTCAAATATGAAAATTTTTGTCTACTGAACACAAATACGGAAATTTTTTTCAAATTCCGTGATTCCAATTATCTTGTCAATTATTTTAATGTGTAACATAAAAAAAAATGATTAAATAACGTGCGTGAAGATTTGATACTAAACGCAAAAACGCAAAATCGCGAGCTAATAAAATTAAGAAGTTAGTAATTTGATATCAAATGTATTTACGCATTTCATGTTGGAATATTTAAATATTTGCTCAATAAATTAATAAATTATATCGCAAACACCGCGTATATTTTTGGCCTCTTTGCTGAACACGATTGCTGCCTCAATTAAAAGATCTTATCGTTATCTCTCGTGTCAGGTAGACACGAATACATGATTCATACCGTCAAAAACTAAACGGTCTTCATGTGGATAGATCATTTCTCGTCGGGTTTTATTGAGATCTATCTACGACTATCTAGTTCAGTGTTTCGTTACAAAGCTGGAATTAAATCCGCATTTTTTTTTACAGTTTATGAGTGCAATGATTTTAAAAGTGAATTAACGATCACAATTTTTTTAAGTCAACTCACGAAATCAACTAAATGTTATATTTCAAAGAAAAAGATTTTTTTCTTCTTTCTTTTATTTTAAATGTTCTTCTATTATTATTATTATTATTATTGTTAATATTAATACTGTTTTAATGTTATGAAAAAGATTCAGTGGTAGAATATTAAATATGAATATATATATATATATATATATATATATATATATATATATATATATATATATATAGCCATTATGTATAGGTAAATATTAATTTATTAGGTAAATAAATTTAAATCGTAATATGTTTATTCGCCTTTAGCGACTTTTTTGACAGAAAACATGGTTACGAACGAATATGTTTTATTAACTTTTAATCAATTTTATTTTGTTTTATTAATTTTTAATCAATTTTATTTTTCATTTCTTTAAGAAACCATTTCTCTCCTTTCCTTTAACTTTAACTTTTTTCACTTTTTTCACTTCTTTTTTTAACTTTCTTTATATTTTTTGCAAACTATCAAAATTTGCTTGATTTGACAGCCGCCAATAACACGAAGCAGCGCACAATATATACAACAATACACTTTGAGACTTTCGAGTATCGACATAACATGTCTTTTTATAGATAGGAAATGTATATAAAGTTTTATTTATAAAGTTTTATAAAGTTTTATTATTGGTTCATTCTACAGAAGAATTCAAGAATCGATCAGCTTTTATAGATGTATAGTTTTAAATGTTAAAAATGCAGTTTTTGGATCAAGATTATTTTTGCTTACAAACTTAATAAGTATTATCAAAATTGGCGCAGTGAAAGATAGCTTTTCTTACCTTTAAACATTATTAAATATTCATTTTAAAGTCGTAATATTTTTCACCGCAACTATTAGGATGGATAAAAAAACTAAAATATTAATAATATGGATTAAAATAAAATAAGCGACAAAAATAATTCTTATTTTTAAACATATTTTATTTTAATTTGTCTTCACATACTTCACTTCATGCATCATTCTTTTAATTTTATACATCAATTATAACGTGTATCTATTGGATATTGCGAGTAACGGAGGGTTAAAAAAGCACTTCAAATTTTCACAAGATTAATTATTATCAGATAATAAAGACAAAAATTTAATGTAATTAATTTTAATACATTGAAAAACTGTAATTTAAATTATTTTAACTAGCAGAAACAATTTGAATGATGTAAATATGTCAATTCTTATAAATTTGAAGTAATTAAAATGCAAAATACCAAGAATTAATATTGACATTTATCAACCGCAATTATTAATTGATATTATTTCAAAAATTTATTAACGATCCTTCTTAAATCATTCTGTAGAAGTTGTTTGCAGAAGATGGTGACCGATTCTAAACTTTCCGCCGCTCGAGGCTGTGCTCTTTCCCTTTTATGTATCTGCCTTTTCTTCTCTCTCTCTCTCTCTCTCTCTCTTCCCTTTTTCTCTTCTTGCTCAAACTACTCTCTCAGCAGGATTTTCGTTGTTGAAAATTCAGGCCAGCCGCGAGCGAACGCGGAGCGTCTCCTATTCAGCGACCATGCGCCTATTCAGTTCGAGTAGAAGAAGGAACGTTGCCGCATTTCACCGTAGATTATCGCGGCTCGTTCCATGGGAAATGCAAACATACAGCCACGGTGGTTTAGATATTGTTTACTCACGGGGCTGTATGGAGGTGTCGTTGATATTGCACACCATTCTGCGTGGATTAAGTCAGCAATGGAGAAATAAAGCTAGAGAGGGAACAGCAAAACTTGCCATAATTATATATAAAAATAAATACATTCAATAAATATATATATTTCTGAGAATCTCTGGAGTATATATATTCAGACACATACGCACTTTAATAAAGAATATTTATATATTTTCTTTGTAATAATTTTTATGAAGCAATTGTGCATCATTGCATCAGTGTTTTTACTATATGGAAACCTATATTGGTCTTCTACTATACCTATATTGGCCTCAAAATTATTATATGCATTATTTATGTACGTGATTATTTAGGCAACTATGATAATAAAGCGTCAAATTTTTCGCAGGAGGTATTATTTTCCGTTGTAGTGCTTCTCTCGGAAAATGTTTTCATAACAAACTCCGGATAATAGCAAGCCTCGAATAATCCGCTAATTAAGTTGATTAAGAAAAGAGTAAATAGCGCCGTATTTGCGCGATGCATGGCGCGATATATGCGCATTGGTTTTCAATATAATTAGGCTGTAAATAATAAGCTAGTCACAGCCGTTACAATTTGTTCGTTAAACGGAACGTTCGTTTCATGTCGCTTGCGAGAGAATTTCAGGAGAAATACGAGTGCATTTTCTTAGCGTGAATGATATCGTTGCACGTTCTGGATGGGATTACGTGTTTCATCAAATAATAGAGATGCATCGATGGATATGATTCCATCGATCACCTAATGATTGTGAAATTGCGGAACAGAGAAGGTTGTCAATGAGACTGTTGAAATTCTACGTGTTTGCTGTAATAACTACAGTATATGGCTAATAACTCTTGCTGCCTAAAGCATACGCATTTATCAAACTTGACAGGCTCTTCTTGTTATACAGGTTGTTCCATAAGTCATACATGTTTTACGAATCACAAGAAAGGAGTAGGTAAAGAAAGCTGACATTTATTTCAATATTGAAAAATCAAGAGTTATATGACTTTGGTATAAATTAGATTTTAGAAGAGCGTATGAAGAGAAAAAGACAGGACCATACTTAATTTCTTAATTATTTTACAACTAGTGTTAACTTATAAAGGCGTTTAAAAGTTCTTATATTTCTTTATATTTTAAAAATATGAAAAATGTAATACAAAAATAATTTTAGTTATATCATATGATGTTTCCAAAAATAAATAAAAAGGTTTCAATTTTTATTCTCAGACATATATTGCTAAGATTAAGCACATAAATTTTGGAACAATCTGTATATAGTCGATTAGAGTTCTCATCGAAGCGCGAAGTAATTGTCCCGTCATCGTTCCGGAACTTGGTCGGCAACAGAGCGGAAGAGGCCTTAAATCTTGCAAGATTACCATATTCCTCGATATATGCGGCTACATGGTAATCATTAATTCAAGTTTTTGAAGGCACTTCTGACACACCCGACCTCACCGAGTTGCATAAGTACTATCTATTTCGATATCTCGAAAATGAATAGAATTTACTAGTTTATAAAAAAATTACAAATCCTTTTGCTAGTCTATCTTTGAAAGAGATATCTATTTCGAAATCTCCACTTGAACAAACTTGATTAAAAGGTAGTAACGCGGATGTGGACAAAATGTGGCAGATTGAATGAGATTTTTAATTAAAAACTTGCTCTCATTCACTGATTTAACTTGGTTTGTTGATTGTTCTAGTCGTCAGGAAGCGGTTACTCTCTCTCTCTTTCTCTCTTGACTAAGTACTCAACTTAGATCTGTTTCATTGTTTGATTTCATCGACACTTTTAGACATTGAAACGCTGTATATTTTCTCTTGGCTGAATAATAAAGTAGTGACAATTTCGAAATATAGATAATAATAGAGATAAATATGTTGTGGTACATATACAAATATCCATTTATTTGTATGATTTTAAATTAAAATCTTGCTTATTCAATTATTTCCAAATTTAAATTTCTTAATTATTCCAATCAGCACAAGACGATTACCATTCTTTTACATTTTTATTTTTGATCTGTTTTATTCTTCGGAATTGATATTGTATGTCCATGCAATCTCATACAGTAAAAAAGAAATAGAAACAAGTCTAGATATTGCATATCGACATTCAATACCAAAAAATATGCTAGAATTATTGAAAATATTTTTTCAAACAAAGGTTTTTATATAATAACAGACAAGACAAATAATAGTATATACATATATATATATATATATATATATATATATATATATATATATATATGTAAAATTTATATTTATATAAAATATGTAATATATAAATTTAATATAAATTTGTTATATAATATTAAATATAAAAATTTATATGTTTAATATAAAAGTGTCTTACTGTAATACTAATTGTATGGATGCCTGTACTTATTGTTTTCACAAATATTTTCATATGTGCTATGATTGAAAATTTTTATCTCACTGATAAATATTTCAAATAAATATAATCTAGATTAATTTAAAAAGTTCAAAATAATGAACTTGATGCACTGATTTGATCATTTTACCAAATCGCGCAGCGATAGAGACGTCAGTTTGAGATATCGAAAAGAAACGATGATGACAAACGAAAGGAGAGCGGAGAGAAGGAATATCCCGTGGGATTCTGGCGGATTGAATTGCCAAGCGAATGAAAACCAAACCCCGCGAAAGGAGCCGTTGATGAGAGCCAGCGACGTGCGTTTTCCACTGCGTTTCCGCACACACACGTGCGCGAAATCGCGGGACAGTACGCGAGAGTGCAATTGCATCTTTCGCGGAGGCAAGCAAGATCTATCGAGATTTTCGAGGAGGAAGGATAATTGCGCGCGAAATGCTTCTCGCTTTCGAGAAGCGAACGCGAAGAAGGCGTACGTCTCACAGAGAGACGAGTAATTGATCGGTAGATTCAATTTCGCGCGGATAATGAAATGTCGTTGAAGGAAGAGCATGCCGGGGTAACGATCGTTTTGATTCCCCTCAATGCCGCGGTTGCAAATTATCAAAGTGCAAAGCAATGCACACAAAGTCTTGAAGGAAATGTAAAAGATAGTTTGCTGTGGAAACTCACTGAGCGTAATAGAGGATAAAATGTTAACTTATCACAAATTGCGAATTAGTTGAGTTGACTTTATTGACTAGTATATCTCTAGTATATCAAATACATTCATCTTTCTTTCATCTAAATAAATTAAAATTGATTATTTAACTGGTAATATTTGTTTCGATTAAATTTTAAAAATAAATTCTAAATATTTATAAATTTCAAATTCTATAATAATTCTAAATATATATATATATATATATATATATATATATATATATATATATATATTTAGAATTATTATAGAATTTGAAATTTATAAATATTAGAATCTATTTTAAAATTAATCAGCAAATATACCAGTTAAATAATCAATTTAATATATATATATATATATATATATATATTTCTCTCTTTTTTCAGTTTTTCAAATCAAAATCTCGGTATATAGAATAATTTTTAAATTAAAAATAAAAAGCTTTTTGAACTTCAAAAATACAAATATAGATTATACAATTTTTTCGATTAATGCAGATTTTACTGTGTCAAGAGAATTTTCACCCAAAATTATATTAATAAATTTTTAATAATAAAAATACTAAAATAATAAAAATTTCTTTCCTCTTGAAAAAAGATTACATTTCTATAACAAAACAAAATTTCTATAACAAAAAAAATCTCGATTTAATCGAAAAATGCACCAAACAAAAATTAAACTTGTAATAAAATGACATCTCATATGTTAAAAATTTATTATTCTTTAATAAGTTTCATTACTTTTCCGCACGTATTATATGAATAAAACACAAATTATTTATTTTTGCCAAATTTATCGTGAATTAATAATCAATCATTCTTTTGGTTACAATATTCATTTCCATTATTTACTCTTTATGCTAATCGCTCATTAGTCCTTTATTGTCTTGCAAAGACATTTGTCGGACTCTTCTGACGTCTGAGTGGCTAGGGTAATAACCCATACAAAAGAGAGAGAAAGAGAAAGAGAAATAGAGATAAAGAAAGAGAGAGAGAGAGAGAGAGAGAGAAAGATAGACAGTTCAGTATTCAGGGGATGCGTCTAATAGGTATTGTCAAGTCAGCGCGCTAGCGAGTCGACAAATGACTTCTGTATTCTGTCAACGAAATGAATAACGTGGCGCTCGCCGTTACATATGGCGCGCGCGAACACTTGCCAAGATCAGCCGAAAAAGATGATTCGCACACTAACGCTCAGCGCCGCTCTCGGCATATTGAAAGGGACGGCGCGCTTTTACGTGAAAGGGAGATATATTACACGGGAAATCCGCATTACCGAGCGCCGCATATCAAGCGCAAAAGTTGCCATCGTCAAAGGACCGTTGCGAGCAACCACGTGGGTATCCGGGCTGGAGAGATTCTCTCTCTCCTCTGCTGTCACTCCAGCTTCCCTTAATCGTCCCAAAGAACGCATCGTATCTAATATTCGATCATTTTGGTTACCATTACGAGAAAGAGAGAGAGAGAGAGAGAGAGAGAGAGAGAGAGAGAGAGATGTGACATGTGTCAATACATATAAAATATTGACATTTTCAAGAAAAAAATGTATTTTCTTAAATTGATCAAAAATTTTTTATTAATGAAAGGAAATATGTCAATTAAAATAATCAGTATGACATAATTAACAATAAAATCTTTTCTGCATATTTCGTTTTTATCAAATTATCTTTTTTAGAAATGTCTGAAAAATGAAAGATAAACACAAAATTATTTCCAACGAGATAGATTTGCATTTCTTCTTTTGTCTCTCAAGAACCGATTCTAAATTCACTACATATATAACACACTTCTTATTTTTAAGTAATAAACCTTTTTTTTTTTCATTTTTCGTGATAAACGAAAACGTTTCCGTTAAATAGATCGTTTAAAAGAAAAAAGGGAGGAATTCAAATCAGTTTGAAATTGCGACAAACGTTCCCCGTTCCGTATTATCCTCGCTCTCAAATCGTTCTCGGGCAGGCGTCGCGTAACAATACCTGATAAAAATCGATTTAACTGAGAACAACGGCATTGCTCCAATCCAATTCGCGTATGCTAATGGGATCTAATCCTCTTGTCTTTCTCGCCCAATGTAAAATCGTCCAATAATTTCACGTTATCTCCAATAATGTACTATTACCTAGCGTCGCGTGTTTAACCAATTTCATCCCAAGTGACTTTCACACCGCGATGTCGCCTACAAGCTTCGTCGAAAGTAATCATGAAATGTCGATCTAGAAAAATATTACAGTATTCTTTTTGTTTCATCATGTAAAACATATTTTTGTTTTATCACTTTTTTAATTTGTTCTTTCGCGCATTCAGTAAATATATCAATAACCAATTATTGCTCTACTTTTTCATTAAATAATTTCACTTTCCGTTTTAAATATTTTCCAGATGTAATTTATATAAGCTATCAACAAGAAAATTGCCTTACATAACATGTAATTATTTATGTAATTAATATCATAACGTATCTCGCGCAAGAAAATATCGCACAGGTGTTAAATATTATTTTTATTGATTAAAAATAAAAAAAATCATATGAATTAATAAAGAATTTTTATTTGTATGCGCATAACAAACGTGTACAAAGTTTTTTTCTTTCAAAAGTTCGCGAGAAAATCAATTAGCTAACAAAACTATCGCGTATGTGCACATTTAATTACGTCCAAAAGCGAATAAAAGTTTCTCTTATTACATTCGAATTAAAGCCAGTTCGAGTTGGAGTTAGTAGAGCATGTTTCCATTATGCTTCGTCCATTGCTTTTAAATCGCGACCGAACTTTTTTCTGTGTATTTTTTAATAAAGATTCTCTTGGGCGTTTTTACTGTACGCTGTCAATATAAGAATTTCACAAATGCTTGATGCAGCTGTTTCCTCATTGATTTTATGATTAAAATATATTTAATGCAAATTATATTTTCCGTAAACAATGTATTTATTATTTATTATAATCATCTCTAATATTTTTGATTGCCATACTTGATGATCATTTTTAAGGGTGTTCTGGATGTACAATAGTAACAAAAAATTGTCAAAATTAAAAAGAAAACATGTTTCTTACGTTTATACTGTTTGAAAAATTAAAAAAATAAATTCGGGTAATGAAAAAAATTAAAGTATCATAAAATAATATGGATTTTGACGTCTTCGTAAAAGAAAATAGTTGTAATTAATATTTTTCTTAATTTATGGCAAAAATTTTTGATTGTAAATATCCTCTGAAATCAACTACAAGAAACAATGAAAAACGAGTAATTTGCAGAAAAAGAAAAAGAGACAGATAATATTTTTTTTACAATTTTTAGTAAATAACTTTTAAACGAATTAGTGGAGCTAAATCAAGTTTTGCACAAATATTTATTAGAATTTCCTTAATATATGTGAAAATTTTTATTTCATTGGTAATATTTTTTCTTTGTCAAATTTGTCAATAAGTGCTACAGTAGGCGATTTTCCATAAGAATCAATAGTAACTTTAAATTTAAATAACTTCCAAACTGTTAAGAGAATTGTATTTAGTTTTTACACAAATATTCAGAAGAAATAGTAGAACAATCTATGAAATTTTAATGCTTTCGTTAGTATTTCGATATATATCACATACATCCTTAAAAAGATCAATCAGGGCAATCAAAAATATTATCATTCCTCTTTATCATACATATAATAATTATAATTGTACAGTACAATAATTAGCTTATATTCATTATGCATTCATTTGTTCTTTTTTATGCATATAATTACATATCTCTATAGAAATCTTATTTTATAAAAAAATATGTAGAGTGAAATGTTCACATTTATAAACTGTTTTCATAGATCGTTATATTCTTACTTCAAGACTGTCTTAAGTAATGTCTTGAGATGCCCTAATACGGCTCTGTGATTGGTTTATGACATCTTAAGATTGTACTTAAGACGGTCTTAAATATAAGAACCGACTACAATTATAATATTTTAATTTTCTTAGCGTTGATTTTAGATCATTTTATTCGATGGCATCAATCAATTTATAATTTTATTTATGGAGAATTAGTTTGAAAGCAACAATAACCATAACTTTTGGAAATCGAAACTTGATATAAACGTACATTTATATAAATAGATACAATTTCGTGCACAATTTGTGTAATGTGATATTAATATTTAGATTAATATTTAGATTAATATTTAGATTATTATGTTTGTACATAATTATGTTTCGAAAATAGTGTACAAAATTGTAATATTAGGGTTTAATCAGAGGATGTCAATTTCCGACCGTATGTTTGTTTTCAAAATGATCGGTTCGAATGATAGCGTTTATATGCAAACACATTTTAGAGGATTTCAAAGTTATCTCGTTCTTGTTATACGATGATTCTGTCATTCCGTATCCTGGGGAGAGAACCATTTCGGTCTCTCTTTCCTCCCTCTGTAAAACGCGATAGAACGAGAAGAGATTTCGCGATAATCTACCTTCTTCAATGCGGTGGCTCGCGAAGAGTCGACGAAAGTAGAGCCGTACGTGACGTTCGCCTTTATCTCTGCCCCCGCAGAAAAAGGAAATAACGCAGTCGGAATTTGCCGCTAGCATCGCTTGCCGCTGCTATCGGGAATATTTTAAATCACGTCCAGGATAATCGAATTCCACGCCGCGAGAAGACGCACTACGTTCGCCCGGACGTTATTCACACTTTAACGGCGGATTCGCACCCTTGTCCCCAGCATTCTCACTCTCTCTCTCCCTCTCTCTCTTTTCTTTTTTTTTTTTTTCTTTTTCTTTTTTTTTTCTTTAGAGCGCCATTCACGCATCGTTGCTACGGGCGATGCGAACCTCCGATCTCGTAAAGAATGCAAAGGTTCCTCTAGGGAAGAGCCCGGAGTGCGTCCTCTGGACCGTAACGCCCGTAAATTGTGCCGTCCATCCTGATTCTATGCTGCGGCGAGAAACACGCGATCATCTCATCTCCATCGCCAATACATCGCGTTCTGTATCTACTACGTGCCGACATTCTAGCCATAGTGTGTCGATTTTTTGGTTCTCTAAGCCGAGAGCCTATATACTCGCCTATACTCTTTTCGTTAAAATAAGTGCAGTTTTAAAGGCTAAATTATTAATCGGAATCTTTTTTATTTATTTTTTTTTACATTATCAGATAAAGATATTGTCATGGATAGAGAGCGAATTGAGGAAGAGGAGGAGAGAGAGAGAGAGAGAGAGAGAGAGATATCTCTTTTGACATATAAATTTTCTTTTTCTCACTTGTACAAATAGCGGGAAACATTGATTGTTCTAGATCCTCGTGTACTAGGGTGTTCCTGTATTAGCATGGATATTTGTCATTGGTATGGATGTCAAACATCTATATCAATACACCAATGGTATTGATCTGGATGTTTGACATTGCTCTGTATGCCTTAGGTATCCATGTTGTAAACGTTATTACGGCGTATCCTGTGGTCCAAAGAAGAGCACATCGCTATTTACTTTCTACTGCATCCTATTGACTTTCATTCGTTAAATATATAAGACGTTCCAAGTTGACATATAATCCGATGACCATTGATCGCCTTACGAAAATTTTTTTTATTTTTTCTGTACAAATAATAAAAGAGAGATAGAATATAAAATCTTGATGGATGAATTCTTCTTTTATTAATATTCGGCAGTGCTTTATATTACAACGTCAGGCGATTTAAGTACCAAGCGGATAAGCGGCTTTCAACGAATTGTGTCACGTGAATAAATAATAAGAAATTAAGTTTTATAAATCAAGAATAAATCGAGATAAACATTCGACGTACATAATGCAAGACGCGCGAGTATTGTGTTACCGAAATAGATTCTTGAATCGAATATAATCTCCTAGAGAAGGGATAGAGCGCGAGAAAATGAGAAATCACTATTTTATGATTCGAATACGTATCAAAGCTCGGACGAATCCATATCCTCTTAACACGGGCCGACGAACTCTGGCCAAGAGCGGTGGAATATCTCATCTCTCTATATGGGCGAGTTCTCGCGTTCATCCCTCTCCCTTCTTCCTTCCTTCCTTTTGGAAGTTCACTCGTCGTCAGCCCGCACAAATGGATCTAGAAAAATGGCCATCGGATTTTCTATTATCCCGATAAACATCTCACCGATGATTCGAACGGCTTGTCAATAGCACGATGGATATAATACAGTCGAGATGTTGGACGAATCCTCTTTCGTAGGAAGTGAAAGGCAAATGCAATATCACACAGAGCGTCCTGGATTACATGTCCCTCAAGCACACGCTCAGCTTCTATCCTATTACCGGATCGCAAGAGAATTCAGCTATCTAAGTTCACATATCTTTGTCATTGCCAGACGTAAGACGATTAGTGGCAATAGAAAGCGTTTGGAAATTGTGCCATAAACGTTGGCTCATTACATTACACCGCGTAGATCCTTCATATATCATGACGAGAAATCCACCAGATGATATATTCATGAATATTCTGCAGAGAATTTTCATTTTAATCATATACGATTTAACAAATTATTACATTTTTATTATATGATTTAACGTCATTATTATCGTATTGCTTAGGTGATTGCGCATCGCAGTTATCATATTTCGCGGAAATTAAAAAGGCCGATATATAAAACGTGTCCCGCGGCGCGTATTCATCGACGGCCACGGACGGGCGAGTCGAGAGGGCGAATTTTTATGGCAGAACGGATATATGGATACTTACAATTCATGTCCACGCGGACCGACGACGACAGCGGGATCGAGCTATTGTTATTCGTGGCGTTGCAAGTCAGCACCGTGTGGACGTCGTCCCGGCTCAAATTTTGTATAACGATCTCGCTGCGTGTCACGCCGTTGCGCAATACCGTAATCCGGTTGGTGACGAATTTGTCGTTGCGATACCAGGACACCGTCGGGGCCGGCTTACCTACGGAAATACATCAATTTCGTTTCAGCTCGCTGCGTGTCAGCTAGGCGGAAAAATTATCGCACCCGGTATCGACGAAACGCGACGCTTCGCGGAGGTCTTTTCAGTGCGAATGCGCGCGTGTAGAGATGCTCGAGTTTTTTAACAGAATTTATCGATATATCTCTATTCGCTCGATAAACTCGCAACTATTGCGAGATAACGCTGTGGATTTAATGGTACGAGTATCGACGTTACTCGCCGTTCTTGTTCAAAAGCACGAAATAGTCAAATGTAATAATTATGGCATATAATTATATTAATTTACAAATTTCACACTTTTTTGGGTGCAAGAAGTGCAAAAAAGTAACTTTTTTAACGTATTTTAAAACATTGAATCCAAATCCACAAGGCAAAATGACCTATCGTGTTAGATTTTCGAAAAAAATGGGATTAAAACCACCAAAAAACGCGTTTTCTAACATTTTTGAAAATTCGTATCAGATGTGTAAGAGACTTCAGACAGGGCTCAAATAAAAGCTTGAACATTGTACTTTAATATAAAAATTTCAAATCTTTTACCGTAAACTCTCAAACGCGCTTTTTACAAGTAGTCGCACTGTCAATTAAATTAATTACCACACGATATGCAGTTCGGTTGCAGAACTGTGGCAAACAGTAAAAATTTTAATCATCAGATTTAATACACAAGATTAAAAGTGAGTAAAATTATTTACTCACAGTTAAAAGTAAAAAATTATAATTCTTTTTTTAACAAATAAAAAGAAAAAGTTTTTAGTGCGATTAAGCATTTTTAATGTCGTGCATTAAATCTATGATTAAAATTTTAATTATTTGCAACGGTCTTGCAATCGGACTGCATGGGACAATCGTTTCATTTGATTCAACCCCATTTTTCTCGAAAATCTAACGTAATAGAAATTTTCTGATGGCAGATTCATGCGCAGCGTTTAAAATTATCCTAAAAATTATGTCCGCATGCTCTTGCACTTTATAAACTAGTGTTATTATAAAGAATTAACATGAAACATGAAATTAATTTTTCATTAAAAAAAGAGTAGTGCTTTAACAATCAGCTGCAACATTATTTACAGTTATAAACAATATTGGCGAATTATATTCTTAACTATCTTCATTAATGTGTGATATATCTAAATAATTATTTATTATTATATAATTAATAAGAATATATACTTGGCATATAATAAGTATAAAATAAATTAACAAAGATTAAAGCAAACATTTAATATTAAGAAGTATTACAGTTGCAGTATTCATCGATTGATCAACGTATAACATTTAAAATTGTTTTGCATTTAAAAATTTTTATAACTTTTGCTTTAAAAAAGATAAGTATTATATATATAATACATAATATTTTAGAAAAATAATTTATTTATACAATTTTACCATTTTTGATATAACCTTGGAATTATTAAATTATATACATATTTTTTTAGAAATCCGCAAAAAAAAAGTTATTAACAGTATAAGTGCATACAGACCTTATAACAACCCTATGAAATTATTTTCATAATACTCCTCGCTATGGGCATCGTGTTCAACGTCATATGCAATAAACACGCCGATTATTTATTCATAAATAACAATGTTTTGCACTGTACACAAATATTTACTTTGTATGATATAATTTACAATGTAATTAATGGCTATCATTTACATAAGAAATTAATAGATGTTAATGCATGTGATTAATATGTATTATAATCATAATATGCGTATGTAGATATTCCAAGTTTCGTGAATCAATGAAAATGTATACATAATCCACGCCCCAGTATGATTAAAGGTAAAGTCAAAGGTAATATAAATAATAATTATTAAAATGTTATAGCGCGTTGAAATGAAAACTTTTACAGAAATAGAACATTGTTTAGAAAACAAAGACTCTGAATCATTCTTGTATCGACAATACGCTCTCAATATTGTCTACAGGACACACACACACACACACACACAAAACACTCGTATTACGGGACACAAAAACTCATGCAGTTTTTCGAGATTGAAAAAATTTTGACGATACTCACCGCCATGAACGTCGCAGGAGAGTCGTAGATTGTCGCCCTCCAAATACGGCCCGACCGTCGAGACCCTCTCGATCCCTTCCTCGTCGGTGATGGTGATCACGTGCGGTGGTACTGGAAATTAACAGAAACGTCGATATAGTTATCGTCGAAGAATATTCATGAGCGCGCGAGAGGCTTTTCTGGTCGCGCGACTCTGACGCGAGGCGCGGCCGCGGGTGTCCCGGGCTCGCGACGCGATGGAAGCTGCACGGGACGGGCACGTCACACGAAAAGTCCGATAACACGAAATTGGTATTGGAAGATCGTGCCTGAGATATCGTGACGGCATTAAATTGAAATCTGAAATCGATATCGAGTCGCTCCGAGGTACGTCGCGATGTATTTCTGACGAGCGTATGTATCGAGTGATGCGCTCACGATGTCACTCCGCCCCTCGGAGCTGGTCCGGAAGCCGGCAATTGTTGCGTTATCAAATATTGGACGGATAGAGGAACGTAGTTTTTGCTTAAAAGCCGAAGGGGAAACTTAAAATAATAAGAACAGTGCTTCGCACGCGCGGAAAATTCGCACGCAGGAAAACTCGCGCTTTATCGTTTCATTCGAGAGTGGAATTTATGGAAAAATCAGATTGCAACGCTCGGTACGCTCGTATTAGGTTGGAAAGCTACTTGGCGAACGGAATTCCGCGGGCGATGTAATTGGAAAATTACAATCGCAAAAATTATGCCGAAAGATCGCACTCAGAGAGAAACGCCGCTACGTTCTACTTTATTTTCCCTCCCAGCAGCATTTCCCGTCGCATGAAGAACTATTTTGATTCTGCATTTGGAGTAGAGCGGTTTTTTTTATTTTTATTGCTATCTTCTTTCATGGTATATCAAGAGCGTCAAGTCAAAAACTCTTAAAATCAACAATGATTTGATGAAAAACAGTCACTTTCTTCAACTTGTATATCAAGTGCATTTTTGCTTTAGTAAGAGAGAATTGTGTCATATCTCTATCTTGATATAATGTCTTCTATAATTCTATATTTATATGAGTATGATATTATTAATTTTCAATATTTCAATAGTCCTTTTTTTTACATTATGATAAAATATTTTTTGATTTTAGAGTGCAATTTTATTTAAAAGAGTGATACCGCTTACCTTTTTTTATCACTTTATTCATTATTTATACTAAAATAAAAAACTAATTCGCATAGCATCGATTTTCTGGAAATATCTCATTATTATTAGCATGTGACAGAGATCAAATAATAGATCGTTAAAATTGTATAAAATATTTAAGCATCTAAATCATTCTATTCCATTTGACATGTATCAATTTTCGAAAATTACTTCATAAATTTATAGCATTTTTAATTTACACAATGATTGATTGATTACAATTAAGATGAGTTTTCTTAAAGCTATTTAATTTGAATAATGAAAGGCAAACCAATAAATGTATTTTTGACTTTTTATATTACATTTAATTTCTGATTTCTAACTTGGAACATCTCTTCGGATGCAAATGCATTCCGAATGAGATAAGATATCATAAATATCATGTTATATACATCATCATCATTATCATCATATTATAAATGAAGCAGACTCGTGTGAATCAAACGAGCATAACAGATGTGTGAAACTTTCTTACTGCGTTTTTAGATTCGTTGTTACGGGTTCCTGTTCCCTTCCCTCTCTTTCTCGCGGATAGTCTCCTCTCTCCGTTCCTCTTTGCTCTACATTTCCGTAATCCTGACAAATGGTATGCGGGGAAGCATCATTTATCGGCATTAGCCTTTGTAGCATTTGCCGCTTTGTAGTATCATAGTCCGTCGTGTAATACGTTACGTATCTCGATTCGCCTCTTCCCATCTCCTTAAGAAGGAGGAACATGATGCACTCGCGTCGATCTCGGTTGCGACCTTCTTTTTAAAGGCGAAGTCCCTTCCGTGAGGACGCCCGTTCCAGTAGTCGAGAGTGATGCAAGGCGCGACGCAGCGCAGCGCGGCGTACCATTAATCCGCGACAGGTCTGACAGTGGCGCACCTGCACTACTGCCGTTATTTATTTCCGCGGAGAAACTGCCGCGGCTGCTCTATACTAAGACGAGAATTATCGTGCTTTAATGAAACCGATCCCTCCGGTAAAACTCAATTTATTATCCGACTCGCACGCGCTTTCACGTCTGACTTCGTGTCGGCCACTCATCCCTCTCTCTCCCTCTCTCTCTTTTCTTTAATTATCCATCACGTTTAGCTAAAAGCTAAACTCTCGCGCGCGCAAGATCATTTCGGGCAGAATAATTTTTCACGCATCTTATTTACTTTGTTTTTAAAAAAATAAGCGAGTTTCGATCCGGCAGCAAAATGATGATTGAATTTGTTCCACCCGTTAGCGCGACGAGAGATCGGGATTAATACAGAAATAGATCTTGCATTGGTAAACCCGGTAGCCCACAACGATTAACGCGCGTAATGTTTTGCGCCATTAATATATATTCTTCCTTGCTCCCTTTTCCAATTACTAAGGTAGGATATAATTTTCTCAGAATTATGAATGCCAGCAGAGATATTTACGGTTATGACAATATAGCGCGCGCGGTCTTCTGCAAATATTCATATATAATTCTGAGAAAAAACCACGACAAAATTGATTTCGCATTATAGTTTTTATTTTATTTCATTAAAATATAAAGGCGGGGGAAGGAATATTGTGATACTCTATTTTTAGTGAGCCACTCTATTTCGCGTCTGACTTTGAAAATATGCTTCTCATGTACGTTACGTATCTTAAATCGATCGACTTATTTGAAACGTGCTCCGTACACTTTGTGGTCGACTACGTTGCATATAATTATCGCAGAGCTCACCCGCCTTCATCAGCCGATTGTACGCGAAAGTTTCCGTAAAATATCAGCACGTAGAGTTATTAGACGAAAGTATATATATATATATATTCAATATAATTTTAGAGTTGAATTTTGAAAGTAAACTCTGCTTCTTTGGCGTATACGTGCGTGGTAAAAGATTTTCATATAATATTCAAAATTTAACTTTCACAAGTATTTCTTCCCTGATGTTCACGAAATGTAACTCTGATGTAACGCAAGTTTTCATATAAGGTTTTATTTTGCAAATAAGTTAATTAAGAATTAAATGATTAAGTCTAATAATTAGAAAATGTACCCGCTTTCATTCAATTTTTTTTTTCTTCGTATAATATTTTTTTATTTGCAAATGAATCTTATCATTCTCACATACAGCGTAATTATCTGTTTTTATTTTATTCTCAATTTTATTATTGTTTTATATATTTTTATTATCGGGAGTGTTTTGATACGTGTAAAAATGACCCTTTTGCAATTTGCATTATTTTACATTTCCATTCCACAATTTTGCTTGCTCGTATATACACAGTTCATCAACACGGACATTTCATTCGCGAGCTCGAGTACTTTGCGTACCGACGCGGGACTGGCCAGATTTATTGTTTATATAGGCTCTTGATTTCGGGGACATCATCAGCATCGAGAGTGGGCATCGGAAGTCCGAAACTGTTTTTCGTGCTTAATAATGCCGAGCTGGGTATGGGCGGCGTGCGAAAAGAGGGAAAAAGGGAGGAGGGGGCGGACAGTAACGGACGACCGAGCCATCGGGTGGTAATTGTCGTGCCCGCAGTTACGCTGGTTAATTTGAGTCGCCAAAAAGTTACTTCCGACTTTCGCTCCCGGCGTGGCCATAAAAAAATTTTACTGCGGTTCGCGTGCTGGTGCGCAAATGAAGCCGTATCAATGTGCTAACGGCGAGCGAGCGCGCCATAACGGCATGCGGGATTTGATTTCGGGCACGAACTTTACATTACCCATCGCCCACGCGAAGTTTCGCTCTGATAAACCGGCCTTTCACAGCGAAATAAAATGTGTGTGACTACGGTAAGAAATTTAAATCAAAATCGCGCGAGCGCTATAAGCCATCGGTTTCCCGCATAACAGAGCGCGATATAGAAAATATGAATAATATTTTTTGCTTAATTCTGTAGATAAAATTTTTTAGCTACTCATGTATCATGACATTACTCGTTAGACTATCACGAAAGTTAATTGTAATTAAATACGCATATGCAAGAATATAATATGATATATAAAAATGATATGTAAAATATATATATATATATATATATATATGTATACACAGTACTGTAGTTTTTCTTATGAATAATTTATGTACGGTAATGTCTCATGCATACATTTTGGCATCATTGCACAAGCTTTTATTGCGTACCTCTATCGAGATCAGCTTAACGAACCATTCTAAATTACCATCGCAATTTCACTTTTGTCATGGCGTCCACTTCGGTCATCGAGTCATCGGTATGCATGGTATGCAACATGGTGCGATAAAGTTTTGTCATGGCGATTTTTTAATTTTCGGTGTATGAAAACAGGCCGATTAGACGGCTAGTCATATGCTGGGGGATGCGTGAAATTGCGCCCATGATTGAAAAATATTTCCAGGAAATACACAGAGGTGTTCATGGACAAAAGTATGTTTTTTATTCATAAAGTGGCGCGGCGGCAACTGCAAAAAAATAAAGCGTCTGCCGATGTTGTGAAAAAAAAAAAAAAAAGAATTGGGTGTACGCGCGCGCACGTCCGGATAAAAGAGAGGCGTATATATGAATTCTAAAAGGGCGGCCGTTCGTTCCGATTATTTTCGTCAATGCTGCGCCGATGAATAGGGTGATCCGATTCGTTTCGCGAGCGCGTTTCGCTTTGGCGAACGCTTCGTGCTTTCGTCGCCTGCCGTCTCCATCCTATCTATATCACGCTTCTATTCCGCACCTCTTCTCCTGCCTTTCTTGTTTTTTCGCACGTGCCGAATCAAAAAACGTTCGTTAATCCTGCGAGATGGAGAGCAGCGGAGCGAGAATATCATGGATATAGAGATCTCGGCACGACACACTTTTGTGGCTATTCTCAAAAAGCGCACTTCAAATGGCATTGCGATGATTGTAAACTCGGGAAAACGTAGTTTATATTCGTGGCAATAAATACAGCATTACTCGACATCCGTAGACATCGGACAACTGTCATAGCATAGTTTAGTTTTATCAATTGCAAAATTTAAAAACTGTATATACATATAGACATGTATGTAAAAAAATTGATTCAAGTTATAAGAAATATATTATCGACTTTTATAAAAAATATATCTATTTTATTTTTATTATTATAAATTAGTCTTTCAAAATAGCAAATAATTTGAAGCAGAGAGAAATAGAGAGAATGAATAATAAAGTATTAACAATTGAAGACTGAAAGAATGTCAAAATATTATTTTTAATATAAAATGACAAATGAATGATTTTCATAAGCTCAAATTTAATTGTCATGTATATGTACATTATCATATGATTGATAAATTAATAATATGATTGGATTTAATTTAATGCTATCAAATTACAAACAAATAGTTCACTTGCAACATTAACATGTGCGAGAATGGAATTTCACAATCAGCAGTGGTGAAGCATTGAAAATGCGACAATTAAAAGGATTTGCGAGTTTGCGTTCATGTTATTACGATATATAAGATTAGTTTTGTAGCGATAGTAATTTAGATCTACATGCGCCAAGATTGCGTGCTAATGCAAAACAATTTAACTGCAAAACAAACTTAACTTCTTCGTTAATATTAAAGACGAAAGGGTTTACTTTTCCACTTACGCAGCGATACAATTTCCTGCGCTCGTTCAGAGGAAACAGCGCTACGCAAACGCAAAAGAAAAGAATAAAGATATCTCGTGAGAATCATAGAAAGCAATCACTGACCGTACAATTCTTTATGTCGTATCGTTTGAAAGACAGAAAAGAATTCAAACACAGAACAGAAAGTAACCGTGTTTTACGTTTTACATCTTTTCGATTTGCATAGAAACAATATCTTCTTGTTTCTTGTTTTTGTAGCAATATATTTAAAATTTAAACAAAATTTTGGTATGATATTTTTTTCAATTAATATGAATAATTTGAACTTTTCTAATTCAAGACATTTCTTCAAATAACTTCCTAGATAGATGGATAGATTAAAGATTGGAAAATTCCATATTGAACTATTCTATCATCTATCTTCCGTAACAAAAATTATATTATATATTTGTAATTGTATTTATGCAGAATTATGGCACAGAAATATAAAATTTTAAATTACGTAAATGGATTCTCAAATATTTGCAATCGTTGCCAATATAGAGATTAAATTAATAATCAGATAACGCAAAAAAGCCCCCCCAAAAAAACCAAATTTTAGAGATATCTAAAGGATGATATTATTAGATTCTTTTTAGACTTGGGGATGTTTGGATTATTTATTTTATATATCGCGCTTTATTTTTCGATGTGCACGCGTATTTCAAATTATATGCCAGTCAATACGTGCTCATTATGTTTCCTCGATAATGACATAAAGCCGATAATCCTTCCTGGTCCGATTTTCCATGATCCCTCTTCGGCGAAAGGGTTAAAGAGAAGTATCCTATCGATAGAGCTGACTCACATCAGACGGACAGCTACAACAAAACTATCTTGTTCCGGCGCCTGTCACCACAGCTCATTTGTGTCGCGACGAGTTTAAAGATCTCATTACAATAATTGCTTTCGAAGCTGCCAGCATCGCCAATAGAATCTATCGTGCCGCGTTTCCGTCATTTTCGCGAACACGTATTGCGGAATATCGTGTATATATATATATATATATATATATATATATATATATATATATATATATAATGTTATCATGTGTCCATACAAAATGGGCAATATCCACAAAATTAACTTACTGATTGTCAAGTATTTTGATCGATTGCTTTGCAAAAGCATGACTGAAAATTGTTGGTGCAAATAAATGTCAAAATAAGTATATATTATCGATGAATATACTCGTTCAATCAATCTTTTTTTCTTTTTCTCTCTTAAAACGTATAATTGCCTAAGTATTATTTATATATATATATATATATATATGCGAAAGAATATATTTTGATAATTTGCACAATATTCAATTTGATAAATGAGCTTTTCCATCTAGCTAAAACATATTTATTTGTTCTTTTCGCGCAATTTTTCAAACAACCAATAAAATCAGATGACGCATCCAAGTACTCAGCAATCCAAGTACAAGGATGTATTTTATATGAAGGTCATTGCATAAACTCTAATATGTTGCACGTTGCAATTTCTAGAAGTCACGCGATGCGAATCTCTTGTATAGTTATACAAAATCTCAGGATCGGTAGCGAGGGCATTCGGTATCCCCGTGCGGTAATATACAAAAAATCGTGAGCACGCGAATGCAACCTGGTACAGGGAAACAGAGAGACATCGACAAACAGAGATGGAGAGTGTACCGTATCACACGGCGCAATATCCGCTCTATTGTATACTACTTGTTCTCTCTCTCTCTCTCTCTCTCTCTCTCTCTCTCTCTCTCTCTCTCTCTTTCACATTAACACACGTATATACACATACATGGGCTTCTCGTACGTGCTCGGGCCAAGGGCCGTGTACATGCCGTAGATATACATCCGGTATAATCCGACGCCGCGGGTCCAACGAAACAACGGGCTTGTCGAAGCGCGTTCTTTGGCTGAGACTTTACCGGCGACGGCCACTGTATTTCCCTTCTTTCTTTTTCGTTTCGTTAGCTTTGGCCTCTTTGCACCCATCTCGCCGCTAATACGCTTGTATTTTGTTCGAATTTCCTTTTTCTGCGTCATCCCTCTCTCCGCGATCTTTCATATCTCATTGCTTTTAGAAAAAAAAAAAGAAAGAGGTAGAAAGGAGAGGAAAAAGGGAAAGGGAGATAGAGAGTTACTTTCGAGTTGACATAGACAAAATAAAGTACATTGATCCATATCTTTTTACTCCTATATCCTATGCGGACATGAGATTGTTCCGTTGTGTTAAAAGGATCACCTACATCCGCTATATTCGATCGAAATGTACCATAGAGTTAGAGGTATATGCCCGCAAAGAGGAAATAGAGTGTGAAATGAATTTTTAGGCTATTTGTCATATTTCTAAATTAATTAATCTTCTCAAGAAGAAAAGAGAATCGCAGAGTTATATTTTTAAAATAGTTTAAAGTTGTTAAAGAAAATATTTATAGCTTTATAAGGTTCGGTTAAATCAATCATCAACATGTATAATACATGTTGTAAATTATTTTTTTACAAATCTTTGATTTCCTATATTAACGTGACATTTCATTATTTAGATTATTTATATTATTAATAAATCAAATCATTAAAAACATTTTTCTTTCATTACAAAAGATTGTAATATCTAGACTGATGTTGCGGCAAAATCATGTATAAAACTTTAAAAATACATATATGTCACGGCAATAATAAATGTCACATGTCATGTGTCACATATCTGAAGAAGCGAGAATGCAAAAATATAATTACTCCAAACTTAATTTCCTTTTATCGCATTATTGTGACCCCGTTCATCGTGATGTTCATAATTATTTAATTAATTATCGACTGAAATGTAATTCTCACGTTGCACACGCACGCCTTTGACAGAACGCGTAATTTCTGTTTCGATGATGGCGTAATTATCTCGGTGCGCGATTAGCGAAAAAGCGATGTGCGAGAAGCAAACGAAGCTTCCGCATTCGCTGTTGCAGAGCGCGTGTATAAGCGAGGCACGTGTACGTTATCTTGCACACGCACGTATGAATATTCAAATGGGCGCGCGGATGTTATATAATTCAACGCCAATTCAAGATAAGTCTCATAACCAATCGACCGTGCCCGATTAATACGCTCGCTCGCGATATCATTTAATTAAATACACGTGACGACGAGCGAAATGATTCTCACAGCCGTTTCTGCGAACGTTCTTTCTCCGTGACCGATGAGAAAATTTTGCAAAACAAAACAACGCACAAAATTCTCTGATTTTTCTTTCTGTACAATAATTGTGATTCACCCCTCGAACGTGACTCCGGAAAATAAGAAATTTTTTTATCGAATCATGAATATTCGCGAGATCGACAGAGCGACTATTACGGCTAGTCTTTTATTTTTTATGGAAAATGATACACTTCTCCATATCGCGCAATATTTTATTCTCGTATATTTCATGCTTGACGGAAATATCTAACGTGTCTAAAGAAAGGCGTAGCGTACGGCAAATATTTCTCGTCGAGCTCGAGAAAGGTACTTGTGAGTTCCGCATAGATTTTACAGACCGCGTCCATCAAGGAATACGAAAACTACGCGAATACTGTGAAAAATAAATAAGGTACAGAGGAATGCACGTTTAATTGCTGATATCATCGCTGAAAGAACATTCCTATATATCTTTAAAGAAGCTTAATAAATTACACGCGGTAACTTTGCGGTAACTGCTACTTTGAATTGTAAAAAACTTGTGATTTTTAAAATCTTCACTATCTCTGCAAATCGTTTTGAGTCGACTAATAAAATATTTTATGTTTAATATTTTAAATAACTAAAACGTTATATATATATATATATATATAATATATAGAAATCAAAAATTAGACATGTAAAACATGACGGAAATTTTATTATTAATATATATATATATATATATATATATATATATATATATATAAACGAGAAATATTTTTATAATTTTCAATATATCTTCTTCAGGTTATGCTGGATTCGAAATATCGGAAAAATTATTCAATTTTTAACTATATATATTTAATAACTGTATATGTATAATATTTATGAAACATGCTAAAAAAAAAGTTGTACGCATTTCGATATTATATATAAATTATATTATAAATAAAATAATCTGTGCACATTGTAGATTTGATTTTCCCAAGAGATCTTGTTTCAACTATAGATATATGCACAATCAAAAAGTTCACAACATCAATATAAGTCAATTGCGACAGGTTAATCGAAATTCTCAAACTCTCTTTACTTTGTCAATATCAATGTAGTTGTTGCATCAGAGTGTTCGATTGTCGTTTCCAATAAAACGTCGCGCGTGACCGAGTACACGTTACAAGAAAAATTCTTTGTTCCGTAACGTACACACACAAGTGATCCGTGGTCGAGATTCAAGCGGGCGCTGTAAAGGACGGCCGCTAAATCATGGGATGTCGCGTTAAGGAGAGTTCGCGATCGTTACAGCGATGACGTTTCTTGTTCCGATGGTCGGCGGCAACTTCCCGTCCGGCTTCGTCGCGGACCTTCTTCACCAACTCCGTTCCAAGAGAGTGTTTCTTATAAGGCGACGAACCGCAGAGCGAGCGAGCGGGCAACTTTTCGCCGACTTGTGCGTGCCAAAACGTCCTCCGCGCCGTGGAAAGAGATTTTTGTCGGCTAAGATTGAAGTAGCGGTACGTGTAAAGTGGCCTCGAAACTCGACTGCAGCTTGAACAGCGGCGGCACGATGGCAGGAGACCAGTCGTTCAAACATTGGTAGATCGCGTCATCTTAATTTTGACGTTGTACGCGAATATCCTGCCTCCGATTTGCGGATGTGTATCCACGCGATCAAAGCGCGGCCGCGAACTGCTAGCAGATATCAGCCGGATATACTCGGTGTATGTGAATTGCACCGTGCTCCGAATCCACTGTCAACACTGTATCGAACGTATTTGTTCTGCGCGCTGGTGACAATGTGTATCGGCCGTATATAACCGTCAGGATAATTAATCATACTGTAGTAAACTGGCTATGCAGTGTGCACAGACATCGACGGATAGAACTGTACGATGTACAATGTACGAGTCGCGGCCAAATATATTATTTTTACCATTGAAAAATCAATGTCATTTTTTACGCAGCACGTCTAGCTGAAATTTTTCTCTCTTCCGGAAATAAGCCGATGCGCTTTGATTTGGGTGATTATTTCTGTTAAGCAAAAATCACGGTGTAATATAACATCTATATAATATAAGGACAATATATAATATAATATCTATCATGTAATACTACCCTCTCTCTCTCTTTCGCTTATCATCTCATCTTAGTACCAATTTTTTATTACTATAATAATTTTGTTTACATACTCATGCAATACATATGCATTGAGAGCAATTCATAGCAATCGATGTAAGGAGGAATTCAATTGAATCGTTGATATTCCGGCTATATACGTAAATCTCTCAGAGCAAGAGACGTCCGAAAAGTTTCTTAGCTGAATGTTTCAGATTCTACTCGGTTAATCCTATGGAGCGCTTAGATAGAATCGGCATTGAGGTAGGTCGATAGGAGAGAAACTCATCAGTCTTGCCGGAACTTTTATAAAAGTTTTGATGGATTCACTTATACGAAACTTGGCGATAAGAAATCTATTTTACATATTGCGATTGAATGCACAATGTGATTGGCGGTGCACGGCAATATTCGCGCTCGACTTCAAATCCTCGATTTTCGAAAATACATTTGTTTCTCGACGATTATATTTCATGTCATCGATTCATTCATACGTTCTCATAAGACCGCAAATGAATAAAAGCGTGAGATAAAAGCAGAGAGTCAATATCAATAGATGATATAACGCAAAGTTAACGTATTTTTATATTTTTGTTAATTCCTGTGATGCTGTAACATATTATCGCGTTTTCCTTACAAGAATAACGCAGATAAGGCAAGATACATCGTCGCGCCTTGCTATTCGATAACATTATGCAATTCTGCAATCCCCTCTCTTTTTTTTACTGTATATCCTTCGAGCCGTTTTTAAATCAGAATGGCGTGATACTTCCAACCTAAGAACTACTAAATGGAATTTCTTGTGAGAAACGTGATACACGTAAGTGCTCTCGCTGGCTGGCGACGCGATCGATAATTCCGCGCTTCGTCGGCCGGTAGCGGAATAAGTATATTCCTTTAATGACTTTCGCGCGTACCGCCCCTGTCCGATCGCGTTTCCCATAAGACTTGCAGAGAAACGACTTGAAAAGCCGAGCGCCTCGCCAATATAATTTGCCGAGAGTTTTCCGATCCTCTGCTATTCTCCCTTGGTCGATTCTCTTCGTTGAAATTAACATCAGAGTATACGAGAGATATTCGTTTGCTCTCCAGTCCTCTACTTAACCGATCTTGAGCGCGTCGATTAGTCTTCCGGACGCTGCTTCCGGGCGCTCTCTCTCTCTCTCTCTCTCTCTCTCTCTTTCTTTCATTCTCGAATCTTTCAGTTTTTCAAGATAATGGAGGGCATGGAAGACGAAAAAGCGAGGCGGAGAGTCGAAGAATGGAATAAGGAATGAGAAACCCGGAGCAATTATTTTCTTTATTTTCCTATTTCCGAAGAAGGAAGGAGAGAGGAGAAGAGAGGGAGAAAGAATTGGTCGAGGTGAGTAAAGGCGTAGATTCGATAAGAGCGTCGTCACGTTCCTGGCGCCAACGTATTGCGATTTTCCGACTCGTCCGTGTGTTTACCAGAATGGTGGAGAAGTCGGATCAAAACGATTAAGGCCTCGCAACATTACGTGCAATAGAATTTGAACGTCGTTTTCGGACGTTCTCGCAGCAGCGAGATTGGTCGGACCATCCGAGATCGCTTCGTACGTTGCTGCGCGCTCTTCTTTATGTTCCATTACATCCGACCGTATACTGTTATTGTCTTGGCGCTAAGCGGGCACCGTGAGCTTCATCAACTCGAAAGAGTCTTCCCGGAGTCGCTTAACCTTTATTCACGTTCCGAGAACGAGAGGAAAGAGAAAAAGACCGGCTCCTCGAAAAAGGTCTACATATTCGAACACGCATTCTCCTTCGATCGATTTCAGTCGCCTTTTAAGACAAAAGTCAAGCGTTTTTCAAATCTGATGAATGCGAAATAGCCGTAGTTTATGACTCCGTTTTTGAAATAGTGCTATTGCGTTGTTTTACGACGCAGCGTACGATACTTGGATGCCTGAATGATATCGTTGATAGTACATATTAAACTACGACTGTTCTATACAGTTTTTTTTTTTTTTTCAAAATAAAAGACTACAAGTCACACGCACGAAACAAGGTATATATATGTAAAAAAGTTTTGGAGTTATAATAATTAAAAATTATTTTTGCAAAGATATCTTTTACGCATAGAAAAAGATGTAAATAGCATAAATAAATTATGAAATGATATCTTCTAGTTGTTTTAAACACACGCTATTTTGATGGAATTTCAATCTGCGGTTTAATCAAGAAAATATTTACTTTCCAATCACATAAGTTTTCAATCGAATCTTGGCGGTAGAAAGATCGACACAAAAATTCATCGAACAATAGTAGTAGAGCCGAAAGGAAATGCGCAACTTCTGAATCGCGTTGTATTCCATCGCGAGTCGATTCATCAAGCAGACAATCGGGCGAGTGGTGCGCAAAAAAACTAATATTTCCGAGTAACAAATGCGGGAAAGAAATGATTCGGGTAGAAATAGCGGAAGGAAACTCCAAGTTGGGTAAACTCCGGAAGACTTATGACGATAAGCGCGCGCTCCGCGAAGCCGCAATTTTTCATTGCGCGCGCGCATTGCGTTTCTCTATCACAACGTTCAATTCCATAAAATAAACGGACGCTTAATGTCAAGCATTGCGACAATTAACTTCGTCTAACTAATTTGTTCCGCTTCTCGTGTGGCGGGGGTTATATTTACGAACCTGTTTGCAACGCAGTGCCAACAAACAATAGAAACTAAAAACTTGATTGCACTCTCTCCTCCGCCTCGTATTTACTTCAGTGCACGTTTTATCTCGCACGCACGTACGCGCGCGAGTGCGCGCTGACAGTTTTCAATTTCAGAAATGGATTAATGCTTTCTATGATCGTGCCGTACTTTTACATTATTCTGCAGTCGTAATAATTTAATGTCATAATCATTAAATTAGTAATATGAAAACGAGAGAAATATTACAATAGAATAACTGTAGATAAAACATCGTTCTGTTAAAATTCTTTGGATCTCATTAAATCTTTAATTAAATTTTTAAAAAATGAAAAATGTCGCAGTCTGCTTGAGAGCTTTTTGCTAGTACGCCGTAGGGAAAACCAGCTTGTATATCATTCGGGAAAATTTTGGTATCACGAAAAATGGATCTCAAATTCAAGCCATACGAGGCAGCTCGAGTTTTATCCACTGAATTTCTCTTTCTCCCTCTCATTTCGCGAATGAGTGTTTACCATACAGTCTAGGGATAATAAAAAAAAAAAAATTCCAAGTTTTATATGTAGAGCAATCCTTTCATTGAAAGTTACGCATCACTCTGGTTTAAGAACGTCAGAGGCACCGCAAAAAGTACCGCATAAAATTTATGCGTGCACTTTCATCCGACATCTATCTTGTCCGTTTCGTTTGAACTCATCTCCGCTTCGCAAAATTAAAAGTAACATGAGATACTCGCGTCTGTAGCGGAGTAATATAGTAATCTCGCTACGAAGTAATGGTGGAAGGTAACAGTCCCTCACGGCTACCACAAGAGGCGTCGTACGCTTTACAAGGGCCGCCGTCAACGCCGCGCACGCATCGCTATACATTTCGGGACTTTAATAAAGATATTTTACCAGAAGTTATTCCCTCTCCCTCCTCCCCTACCCTCCTTTACATCGTCGGAGAATGGCGTGAAACGGAACATGGTAAAATACTCACCCGATAAAGGTGTCTTGAGAACTCGCGCGACGCACACACGGTATAACGAATCTGCGTTCGCCGCAAGACCGCGACATTAAAGTCGCATTTACGGCGTAAGTGAGTAAGCAAGGAAATTTCGGCAATTCTTGCTTGGAAACGGAACTTTCCTTTCTTCCGTTAGTACGGGGGCGGGGGAGGAGGAGAGGAGGAAAGGTTCCCGCGGGCCCCCGATCGACGGAATCTTATTCCCGCTGAAGTGGATACATCAGTCGCTCACCAGCAAGACACCGTGTGTGTGCGCGCCGTGTGTATGTGTGTGTGTGTGTGTGTGTGTGAGCACGAGCTTAGAAGTAAAATACTATTAAAAGTTCGCGAGAAAGGCGCGAGCGGGCAAATCCAGATCAATTACCTTTCGGGAGAACAATCTGAGCAAGAGCAGGGTTACTGAAAACTTTGGGCCTCCCGGGATGGATCTCCATTCGTAACTTTCGAACAAATCGAACGTATCCAGTAAGCTAGATTTCCGCTCTTCGAAAATTATGCGGAAGAATTTGCTAGATTTCATGATCATATTTTAATATTTTAATACTTTTTTTTTTTTATATAATAATGTATATGTAATCAATGTGCTAACCAACAACATTATTATATGCTAATTGCTACTATATCGTTTTTATTACAAAATTGCTTTAAAATGCTAATCTGTAGAAAAGATTATAATATTGTAATCGAATTATGAGATGAATGTTTTATATATGATTTCTCTTGTTCATAATCATTTGAATAATGTCTCCAATTTTATAGTATATTCTTGCGCATATATTAGGTATATATATATATATATATATATAAAAGGAAAGAAGGGTCGAACAGGTTCCGACGAGAGTGTCGGCTCGGGTTGGGAGAGAATTCTTATAATCCGCTTTAAAATTATTATTATTTTAGTTTCATTCTTTACGGTTATCGTCGCTGTTAATTTTTATCCTGACCATTATAACGCGATGTATAATATATATTTTCAGATTTTACTGGAAGCCGCATCCATTAAAATCTGAGGCGAAGGAAGAGGCGAAACGCGAGTGAACATAATCTTGAAAATAATTATTCTCGTTGAAAATTCACGGATTACGAGGGAAATAATCGTACCTAAATTTTATCCTGATTTCAAGCTGGCTAAAACTGATTGCGATGTATTATCTCTTTATCGCACGGTGCGTTAGATGCGATCCACCATCTCCTTTGTGTCTGAGAGCTTTCAAGATATTATTTCCTTAAAAGACCTTCCCCGGATATGACGTCGGATTTTACAGGGATAAAATGTTTCTTGCTTCCACTGAAAAGTTTATACTTCCGCACTTGACTGCTTTTTATTTCGTCCGGCTATACGTAATTCCATCCACTCATCGAAAAGAGAGTTGATTCGAGTAAATATAACTTCCGAGACTAACACGTTTCATCAGCACTTCTCTCTTTTTTTTTTCTTCATTCAACGTGCCGACTTACGGTTTCCAATAAACCGAGGGTCCTAAGAATACGCTTGCGGCCGAGTGAACTTATAGCAGATTTACACGAGTCGAGTGGTGCTATCGCGTATCGACTGGCTGTCGATCCGACATTACGTCTGTTGTTTTGTGCCGAACTCGATACTCCGCACTGGTTTACGTAACCGAGCAGAGAAGAATTGGTCACATTGTTGCTCCGATATCGGAAGTCGAACACCGGTGATACTGACACCAACATAACGGATATCTCCGCGAAACGTACAAGTTTTTTCACGCATAAAAACATGCCAAATGATACGGCCCTTCTTTTTTTAAAAGACGAGAGAGAGTACGTTGTAATTTTCCTTTTTTTTTGTTTACCTCGTAAAAGCGAATAATTTATCGTTCGAAAATTTTAACCATGAGAAAAAGTCGAGAGATTGTTTTTCTGCGAAAGGACGATTTTCTTTCATCTCGTTATTCAGACGTTTATCTTGTTCTTACAAAACTATCCATAATTTAAATATAGTAGTTGCATTCGCGGCACCGTCTTAATATCATTAATCAAAGTTTTTTCCAAAATTTGTCGATTAATAAATCTTGTCGCTTTATGTACGATTGTTATGCAGAACGGTTTTATGCATATAAATATAAATTGCGTGAAAGATAGAATAACAGTCCAAATTTTCGAAAACTTAAAAAGTAGAATATTAATCGCATACAGAATCTCCTCTGCTTTACTAAATCAAAATTTTAGATCGGCTTCTTTTTCTCTATGTTACCTCGTCCGTAACCATTTTACTTAACTATGACAAAGCATCGCGGTAGGTAAACTGCTCGTTAATCAGGAGGCGAGTATATACAACAAACTCTTAAATGGTCGGTGTGCATTAATCATAATGTAGTAGAAGCGGCTGTGGCGGCACTATATTTCGCGCACTTGAAACAGAATATTTTCCTTAATGGTGATATAAATGCGCCCTCCCCCATGTTTATCATTGAATGTCAACAACTGTCGGAAATGGAGTTTCCATGACTCGACGATATCAAATAGCGCGAAGAGATGCGAGGTGAGACAATGTCACACAGGGCTTGTGTGTTACGTCGTCACGTCACAAACGCGAGGGTGATGCTCACAGAATGAAATAACTACATTCCCATCCCGAGGAAACGACGCGAGCAGTTGTTTACCGTTTGCGCAAGGTTTCAATTATCACAATTACAAAGTTGCATATATCGTAAAACTCAACGGCGAATCCGCAAACATACGACGGTATTAGATATTATATTATTAAGTTATGTATCATCTTTTTTATAGGAAAAAAAAAAACTGCTCTCGCAGCTTTTTCCGCTCCGTTCTTTCTTTACTTTAAAGAAACAACAGTTCAAGAAGATAAATGCGCTCGTTCTCTGTACCTCGACTTCGAGGAAGTCTTAATGCGAAGAGCCACCATTTCTTTAGAGTTTTTGTACCGATTTCTGGTTCCCCCGTTGTTACTCGGGAACCACCTTATCTTCACGTCGCTCGTATTTTATAAAATCCTAAAGCATGATATAATATCTCTGCTTAAACGAAAACTGATAAATATATACATGAACGATGATCGGCTTTTTGAATATTGTATTCTCTCTCTCGAATCGTTTTCCTTTTTTTATTACAACACAGAGAAAAAGCCAATTTTGAAATTGGTCCGTAATTATAATAAAATTAAATACGGGGAAAATCATTTCGTTTCACTATATTATAATTAAATTACGTATTATTATATATAATTCAACAATGAATTAATCCCAAATATTAATCCAATAATTACTAAAGAATATGCAATAAAATATTTGCAAACATTTCCCGATAATACGTTGTCAATAATTTGCAAAATTATAAAATGTACAAAATTTATGTCTACTCGCACGTGCGTGTTATCCATATTGAAATGTCAATATTGGCCGACAGAAATTGCGAGGTATGCCATTCGGAAAATCATCGGTTTCTCGCGGAAAATTTATCGAATTACATTCTATACTTTCGGAACTGGAATACCTTGTATTTCTCGCGTTCGGCCTCGAAAATGGGACGGCACCGTCTTGGTACGATAAATGCCCTCGTTTACCGAAGCTTTAACTTCAAGCCGAAGGTCTACTGCCCGTTGACTGTACAAAACTTTTCACTTTTTCCTCTATTCTTTTTATTTTTTCGCTAGAAACCACTGTCAAATACAAAGTTTCTCGATACACCAACTTGGGCAGCTGTCGTGATACAGGCACCGGTATCCTCGGCGGAAAATATGGCGAGCTGGATATTTTTATAAATGTTTGTAGCGTTGATAAAAAGAATTTCTTTTGACGCTGTCTTCTCCATATTGGAAAAATATTAAATTCTGCACAATACAATGAATTATATATATATATTTTCACTTCAAAAGGAAATGTAAATATTTTTATCAATAAAAAAAATCATTATACATTAATATTTTTAAAATAGTATAATTACAATTCTTTCCTTTGTAAAATCAATAAGATTTTTTAGAAATAAATATTTATATATAATTAATATTTTTAAAATAAAAGTACATCTTTTTATTTTCTAAATTTATTATTCGTCAAATAATAAACGATTCGATATAATTCGATCGATAATATATCGCGCTCGGTTGATCCGTTGTCTATCATATGTCTCTAAACATAAAACGTGTTGCCTCAAGAAAAACAAATTTACACTGCTAATGATCGAATCATTCTTCTTTTCATTCTCATTCACTAACTGTCTTGATATTATCGTGCATCATTCCAGTGCTTTTCGCTCTTTGTCTTTGTTTCGTCTGTTCGGTGCACTTTCTTCTTCGGGTCTTTGACAAGGCTGCAATGTGCAAATACACGATGGGTCTAAAGAAAGGTGATTTAATAAATTCGAATGTAATGTTTAACAGCGTACTGTTTCTTGCCTACATCGCAAGCACTTGTTCTTTGTGTAGATAGTGATTATATCATATATGTATCTGAATGTTCTGTCGCTCTCTTATGTATCCTTTTAAGGATATTGTTGACGATCAAACTGTGAAATGTTATAGTACCCAATTTTAGTTTACAATAAATCTCAATTAAACGTTGTGTTCAGCTAACAATAAAGTAGTATTTAATTAAATATTAATAAGAACATTTACTTTATCAAGATTATATGTCTTATATGATTTTATTATATATCTTTCAAAATCATTATTGTTTAAATGGGTTCATTACTCCGTTAAAAATTATATTTGAATGTTATATATATATATATATATATATATATATATATATATATATATTATATATAGGAGAAAGTAGGATAAAACTGGGTATTTTTTTGGATTTGTTTTTCTACAGAAAATCAGAAAGTAAGGTGTAGGTACCTGATTTTGTATACTAGGAAAATAACAAACATGGCGGCTGTATATTCCGATGTGTAAAATGACGATCAAAACTACTGCGATATATTCTCTAATGTGTACAGAAAGCAATGCTGCATTTACCGAAGCAAAAGCTCTGTAGAAAAAGTCTACAACAATTCAATTGTTGCCACAATATCGATCTTCTTTTGGCTCAAAAATTTTGTATTTCTCCCAAAAAAAGAAATATTGTGTGCACGTGGGCACGGTTTATCTTAAAATAATAGTAGCATCAATGTACAACTAACACGAGTTACCTAAAGAGAATAGCACTTATCACGAAGAAACAGAGATATCCGGTTTGACTGTATCCGATTTTACTGTATTTTTCTCTATATTTATTCCTGTTTGTATTTTAGAATTATTATTAAAAAAAAAAAAGAGAAATATAATCTGTGTCGATTGTAAATTGATTTTATATTTTTCGACGAATCGTTAAAAATATACAGCCGTTATTATCGAGTCATTAGTTAGTTATTATGTTATATGGAAAAAAAAGAGAGCAATATGCAATATTGCTTGCGAAAGCGCGATGGGAGTAAAGGCACGTTAATTGGCGTTCATCTGGAAAAGCTTTATCTATGGTTGAAGTGTCTACGAGTAAGCACGGCTCTTAGTAGGGACGTGCGAAATGTCGGTGGATCGGGAGGGAGCAGGAGGAGTTAATTATCCCGCGGGAAAAATTCCTTAGCGCATGCCGGTCAACGGCGAATCCCGGAGGTGACGCACGTTCATTCGTTGGCGTTTCCATAACTTTTCAACAGGATTGTTAATTGGATTCTTTTTTCTCCTCCTGGTCTTTGCTCTCGGTCGCCTCTCTCTCTCTCTCTCTCTCTTTCTTTTTTCTTTTATTCGGCATCGTATGCTCGCTTTGCCCCAATGGCCGTTTACTTTATTTCGAATTTATTACGTTGCTTTAATCGTCGTTTTATGATTCTATTGTTAGCGTGCTGAAAATGCTCGTCACGTCTAACGACAATGGGAAATGCGGTTGGAAATGAGGCGTAATATTAAAATGTAGTTTAAAAAAAAATAAATTTAAAAAAATACTATTTTCTAATTAGCATTTTTATCAGAGTTTACGATTTAATTGGGAAAGGGCAAGATGCCTTTTTTAAACTCACTTATTTAAAATACATTTTTTTATGTATACAATAATTAAAGTTTCATTAAAAAGTTTTATTTGAATTTGAGAAATATATAGGACAAGGTAAATAGAATTCATAATAAAATTTTAATTATTAATATCTAAAATAATTTATGTAAATATTTTTTCTCTTTCTTAACCAATATATATATATATATATATATATATATATATATATATATTTAATGATATTTTTACAAGAATTATAAAGAAATAATTTTATCGTTATAAAAAAAAATTATCGTTTGCGTGTTGGTTTATAACTTCACACGAAAACGGTTTACTTGATGTGTTTAGATATTAAAGGATTTTAATTTCAGAAAAAATATTTTTCAGTGATTTTAGGCAATAATCTTTAAATCAATCTTAAAATTTAGCTCTTGTAATATGATGGTTTTACAAAAGTTTTATAAAGTTGCAAAAATACGACGACTCGTAACTTCAAGGCAATACTTTATGCGAAGCTTGTAAAACTTTCGTGTCATTTTTAACATAATCGTAATGTACGTCGAGCGACTCGATTAGCGCTCGAGCGGCTAATTGGATATTAATGAGATACGTAATTATGTACAGGGAGAAACTCCGACAAAGTTACAATTGGCCTCGCTTACTTGAAACGACCTTCTTGAAACATTTCTTCATTACTACAAGTAAAAATAAGAAGCTAAAGGAATTATCCCGTTTCAAATAATGATAACATAAATCCGAAATGAAAATTGTCAATCTAATTCAAGATTGATTCGTCCCGATTGCAAAACATCAAAGTGTATCTGACGTGAAAAGTTGCAAAAATGCTTTCCAATTTCCATCTTGGATTTATGTTACCATTCATTGTGGAGACGTGACTTCGGGCTCTTTGACGATGACTCGCAAAAACTTTGTAATCGCGCGAGAGCGTGTATCTAATTGAAGCAAAGCTATGCCCAATTAGTTCACTGGACAAGCCTAATTAAATCGATAACTAGGAGAACCGTTTACGAATAATTATATTGGTTGATTATCTATCGACCGAACGTACCGTTTCATGTAACGTCTCTGAATGCACATTTTGGAGAGAACGACCTTCTACATTTGATTTGCTTTTTTTCATTGACATATCAAATAACTTGAGAATAAAAACTTACCGATTACTGTTAAATTGACTTTAGAGTTTCTTGTCTGGCCAATTTGAAAATCGACACGGCATCTGTAGATACCGGCGTCTTCCTCTCTGGTGTTTTCGATGGACAACAGCGCTGGTTTTTTGTCCATCGTGAAATATGCGCGATGCGAGAACACAGTATCGTCTGACCATCTTTCCGCGATACCGAATTCTCGATTTCTAGCATCGATACTGCAACAGAAAAATCAAATATAATTATGTTAGTAATTCATCGAGCATGGCATATAGGCTTATATGAACTATCGTTTTACGTTAATCTTCTCTAACAATGCATAATCTATCCAATAATGGATGTGCTTGTAATGGACGCGTAATCTCTTCTCCTCTCTTGTTTTCTAATAATAAAAGGAAGCTTCCGGTATCACGTATCAACAATAATTTAATAGATAGTTCGATCGCATTAATATATCAATGGGTTATAAATCCTCTTACTTTTTTTTTTAATAATATTAAAATACGTATGTAATGCGCAAATCAATTTAGTACATAATTATGATAATAATAATGTGATTATTCACGCTTTAGAGATTACAAAGGATTAAATTTCGTTGAAATTAAAAAATGCAAATAAAATTACACGCATCGAGCTAAATGCTTCTATAATATCATTAAAAAAAAAATAGGCCGTGCAAAATGTTACATTATACATGTAAACTATCTTGCACAAGAAAATATTTTATGATGCAGTCAACTGTCCAGTCATGTATGTACATAATTCAACAGACAGATTTTTCGAAATACCGTATCGTACGGTTTACGATATGTGTCAAGCGCAATAATAAGCACGCGAGTAAAAATATCTACCTGAAAAGAGCCGCGATGCCGCCTCGTTGAATTATGGCGAGGATAATTTTACGGTAGATAAAACACGTTTAATACTTGTTACGAAAATTGTTATACAACCAAAACATAGCGAATGTTTACATTGAACAAGCGGAACGGAAGCAAAACCGATTCTTGTAAAACAGAGATTTTCCCGTTGCCACAATGTCACATCGTTGGTTTTTCGCCGAACTGCAAACTTTTCGCACTTTTTCCACTTCTTCCATTCTCTCTCTCTCTCTCTCGCGCTTTCTTTCTTTGCGAGATTTCATCATATAATGAAGTTTTCGTGTTTCTATTGCAAGAGATTTTTTCAAAAGAGACAAGCCTTGTTGAAAGGCATTTAAATCGATATAACGGATCTATTGAAAATAATATAAAAAATTTTGTAAAGATACCATCTGACAAAAATAAGACGTAAATGTTAAAAATAGAAAAGTATCGACAAAAGAGTGACCTATTTTTAACGCATTATTTTTTTAATAGATTTTTTCCAAATTACTTTTTCCACTTATTTATTGTTGATATATTTTCTGAACAAAAATATATATTGAAAAGGATTCATAATTTCTGCGTATTAATATAAAAATATAAATATTTTCTGGCTAATTAAACTTTTAGTAAAAATAATGATATTAAAATGACAACGTCATATCAATTTATTAATATTAAATGATATTATTTCAGTAGAGAGATCTTAATTTATAATTGAAAAAGTGCATTTCAAAGTACATACGCGAAAGCAATATGTGAGATAGTAAATAAATTAACGAAAAAATGTCCTCTCTCATATCGTCGAGTTGCTCATCATCAGTCCACGTCTCCGTCGCGAATATCGAAATTCTGATTGTTAGCTTCTGATTTGACGGCGAAAAAATCGCAAAGCCATCTCGGCGAAATGACATTTCGATGACATCCATTCCGATTTCAACAGTAGATCATCAGTATGTGTTACTCGTCAATTATCATTTAGGTGACTCAATATTTTGAAAAATATATGATACCGAACGGCTATTTTAACAGCGAATGTCATTACCGCGGTAATTACGATTAAATGTTTATCAGCGTTGTTCTATCACGGCCAGCGGTCACGGATGAATTCATCAGTCGAGAGAGAGAGAGAGACACGAAGGAATAAATTAAAATCCACAAGGGATTTCGCGCCACATAGTTTAAATCGCGTTCTAGCCCGTCCGCGTTATCAGCGCGGTCGATGTAATTGGCACATAATTAAAGTTCCTCCAATGATCGTTACCGCAATCATTATTTCAAGCCGTAACGCTATTAAATTGTAATAATTATACTGCCATAATTGATTTTGTTTCACACGATTGCACTCTCTTTTGCCGTTAATTACTGTTTAATGATTTATATGACGTATATGACACACGGATTCCATAGTTTTAAATTTACGAATATTTGCCGATTTCATAATGCGTCCGGTCATAAATCATAAAATATAAAAGCAAATTTCTTGAACATTAAATATCACAAATATGATTTTATATCTCACATTCAAAGATCAATAAATATTTTCGTTGTCAAACTGACTGTATTTACCCATCACATTTTTGATGTTAGAATCTTATTATTGGAACAAATAATTTTTACAAAAATATCTGACACAAATATATTCGATTAATTTTCTTGCGGATAATATACCGATGGATAACGTAGAAAATTGACGGAATTTGTCGCAGACAAATATGTATGTCACCTTGTTAGTTTTGTATAATAATTGATTTATCAGCATTCCAAACACAAATTCCGAATCCACGTCACATTTATATTCTCTATTCGTGCAATTGTATTGTTGAAAAATCGTAATATCCTCCACTTCGCGCCGCGAATAAATGCGTATCTCCGCGGAATTTGAAAGAGCAAATCCGCTTACATGTCGTTGCTATTTTTTCTGCTTTTAAGATCCGCGTCACTGGCGCTACTGCGTGACTAACTTTTTTGGTATATATATATTGTAACATTTGAAAAGGCTTTAAAATTCAGAAAATATTTCAGCGTTATATGATATGTCTGCTTTTTTATAAAAGGAAGTGGATAATGATGTAGGCGGGGTGCGAGTCGCATGTTAAGCAGCACGGCGTTGAAATATAAAATATTACAGCCACCGCTAATCTGCGTTGCAAAGAGAAAGAGAGAGAGAGAGAGAGGGAGGGAGGGAGAGAGATTTGTTTATGCAGTATTATATACACACAATGCTATACACAATAATTTATTAAAAAACGTATATCTAAAATAAGATTTGACTGCAGATGAATTAACAGAAAGCTGCAGAATTGAATTATTATTTCAGCTATTCAAATGGATTTACCTGGCAAATTTTCATTTATAATTTTTTTCTATTATTTTATATTTTACTTTAATATCATATTTTATTATAAATATATATAAATTTGTGATATATAGAAAAATAACATTAAAATGAACATGTGTGTGTGTGTGCAAGAATATGATATTAATATGCAGATGCTTAATTCATTATGATGCTTCAATATTAAATTAAATATTTTAAAAAGTGAAACAAGAATAATTAATATTAAAAATTAATAAGGCTTTTAATATGAAGCATAAATAATTAATAGAAAAGTAATTAATTCTATTATCGGGCACATCAACGAAGTATCAAGATAAAAAATAATTTGTTTGTTTTCTGCATAATTCACAGTATGAGGCGGAAAATTAAACCGGGGAAAAATCACGTTGCGATAGGGAAACTAGGTGGACGCAATTTTATTGTCTGCCGGGACTAACTCAGTTAAGACGTCAAGCCAACGTTGCGCGTCGATGAAACTATCACGAAATTTCGTTATCCAGCTCGCTCATCGCATTTTCCCTGACCAACTCGGAAAACCGTGGTGGTGTGGCCGTATCGTCGACATTGCATAAACGACCTGATGGCCGACACGTGATGGGTAATTAAAATCTGCTGCAAAATCATACGAAACATTTAAATTTGTTTGCGTTACCCCGAATAACGGGGCGCCGTGACGTGCACGCGCAAAATATAACATCGGAACATCATCGCATTGCTACTTTTTTCTCCCCTCTTTGTTTTTCTTTTTTTAAACGTGCATTTCAATCGCATACATTATTTTCGATTGTACGCTGTTCCTTTACTCTCCCGTCATTAGTATGTGTGTCACGTGGCGGGTAACAGTTGTGTAATACAACCGCGAAATTTAATCTACATAATTTTCCGTGCGGAATCTATTCCAATGATTAAAAAACATCACCCGTGAATCTCATCCTCTCTTTATTCAAAAAAATATAAAAAAAAACATGGCAAAAATAGAAAAAAAAATTTATGGTTCTCTTTTTTTTTACAACAACAATGCAACAGTAATGATGTCAAGGAAATAATTTTTTTCTAAAAATATGTTTTATGCTCGCTCAAAAAAGACGAGATACAATTTTGCATCCTTTTTCAATTTCACGCTTGAAATTGTCTCGATCATGCTTCATGTTTGCGCGGAATGGGAAAAAAAAATTATGGAATAATTCATTCACCAACTATTACGCACTCATCGCATGCAAATACCGATTTCTATTTACTTTCAAAATTTCACGAAGAAGATTCAGTTCCACTCACACGGATAAATCGTGAAAACGCAATCCATTATCGCGCGCAAATTTATCCGATAAGCAATCGAATATTAACTTCCGAAGCTTATTTACTTTCGTATACACATACTTTGAATCCTCTTCCGATGGAAAACGCGCTGATGATTTTCGGATCGATATAAAAAAAAAAAAATGTTAACGATATTTTATTTTTGTTATATTTAACATTAATATAACGTTATATTTAATATTAACATAACAAACGCAAAGCGACTATTATGCTTTGCCGATCGATGAATGATTATTATTACGTTTATTATTAGCGAGAGAGAAATATTATACGCAAATATCTGATACATTAATTCAACATTGTTCATTCGTTTCCGATTGGATGAAAGAAAGAGAGGCGTCCCGTATATCCATTCCCGGATGCGCGATATCATCTACATCATTTTTCTTTCCTTTAACAAACACGCGTATCAAGAAGCGATTACTGATAACACACGAAACGCGAAGTCTATCGAGAACGTTTGTCGAACGTTAACGAGAAAAATTTCGATTGTCTATCGAAAATTAATTAATCGCTCCTATACGTAGAGAGTTAAATTAAAATGCGTGATATTAATTGAGAATTACCTTTCGATCGATTTCGGAGGATTCTGACATGTATTAGAATCGGTGAACATATGGTCGTGTCGTGTTACTGAATGTCGACAAGAAACTTGGCAAGCAGTTTTGGCGGGCTTACATGCCTGTAAGATACGACGTGTAAACCATTTAAGACTTTTTTTCGAGCTTGTTCTAATCACACAATGTCAAGAGTACACGCGCCGTAGAATATGCGAGACTATCGAATGAAATTTTTGCTAGAATATAATATGACTTACTTCAACTTGGTTGTGTAATTATGGGTCTCTTGAATTGAACAGAATTATTATTTCAGCAAACAGTCGTAATGAATTGTAGCTGTCGTTCAGGCAAGCGCAGGAACGCTTGTCGCTCGCGCGATAAAAAGCGATGCCTCTCACTCTAACCGAAAAGCGGTGAGCTGATTGGCTATCGCGTCACTTATTCCTGCAAGTGTTTTCACGTCTTGCATCACCGCATAATACCTAAACCACATGTTGACCAATCATGTGTTTAGACGTAATTAGTTACAAAGGATTAGAGGGTGTGATTGGTTAGTTCTTAATCTATGCATTAGAAATCTATGCATTCAATGTCTATGCTTCGTCTCTGAATTTGGCGGTAAAAGCTCTCGCGTTTTCCGTTAGTCACCGAATGGCGATCGCTAGTACCGAGTGTTGAGCAATCGTCGCGATTACATCGAAACTGAGTCCCTTGCGGGAATGACAATGGTGTTTAATCGGTGCGTGTTGAGACTCCGAGGCGACGAGAATCTTGATTAACGATCTTCCTTTAGCACAATCGCGCGTCTTCGCTAGTCGCCGAATGGCCGTCATTAGGTGTACATGGATTCCGGGAAGTGCGGAGAAAAATATTCGGATAATCGGTACGATCGCCGTGAGAATATTTCGCGAATGACAGCGATCGATGTGTTTAATCAAATTGCGCGAGATGAGGTTTCGATGAGCAGCGTCTCTTTTCGATAAACGTCATGATTATTTTTGTGTGAATCCGTTACACGCTGCGCATCCGTTAAACAATTAATATGATTAGGTGAGCATTATAAAATCAATGAACCATCAATATATTTACACATTCGTAAATCGTCGAATGGAAGTATAATTACGAATTTCGGGAGTGCCGAGAAAAAGTATGCATCGGCAAGTGTGTTTCGCATAATCTGCAATAAGTGTCTTGAATATCTTTTAACATCGCGTCGGGAGTGTCGATCTAGCGATGGAGAATCTCAATCTATTCATTGCATTGGACGCGTTCGCGACTACCGGCAGTTATTCCTAATCGGCGTCCATTGCCTCGCGCGCGTACCAGTGTTTGTCGCCAGATGTCATTCTCCAAACACCTGTTTCGCGCAATGATAAATATCTCAAATATCTTTCAACATAGCCGAATGTCGCGAGTGTCGAATCTAGCGATGGACGATCGTCTCGATCTACCCATTGGATTACGCGGTCGCGTCTACCGCGGTTATTTATAATCGACGTCCATCGCTTCGCGCGTGTCAGTGTTTGTCGCGAGACGTCATTCTCCAAACACGTGTTTCGCGCAGTGATCGCGAAGTAACTTGAGTACCATTTAGCGTTGCACGTGACAAGTCGGGAGTGTCGAATTTAGCGACGTATCATATCGTCTCGATCCATCTATTGGATTACGCGATTGCGTCTACCGCGGTTATTTGCAATCGGCGTCCATCGCTTCGCGCGTGTCAGTGTTTGTCGCGAGACGTCATTCTCCAAACACGTGTTTCGCGCAGTGATCGCGAAGTAACTTGAGTACCATTTAGCGTTGCACGTGACAAGTCGGGAGTGCCGAATTTAGCGACGTATCATATCGTCTCGATCCATCTATTGGATTACGCGATCGCGTCTACCGCGATTATTTGCAATTGGCGTCCATCGCTTCGCACGTGCCAGTGTTTGTCACGAGATGTCATTCTCCAAACACATGTTTCACGCAGTGATAAATATCTCGAATATCTCTTAACGTCGCATGACAAGTCGGGAGTGTCAAATCTAGCAACGGACGATCGCCTCGATCTACCCTTTGAATTACGCGGTCGCGATTATTGTTTGCAATCGGTATTTCGTGCGTTTCAATGTCTGTCGCGGGACGTCGTTTTTCAAACATGTTCGCAAAACGCATTGAAGATAAAAAGTATCATGTGGCGAAGAAAGCAGCGAGAAACAGTGGTGAGTCTATATATGATTGTATTTATAATTAACTAGATTTCATTTTTGGCTTATATACGACAAGTGCAGTAATAATAAATCATGCTTTTTATGGTTATATTTCTAAAAAAATATTTATTAGTCATACGATAAAAAGAATTGTTTTAAAAATACTCGTTAAAAATTACTCATACGTATCCTTTTGGATAATTTTTAAAATACATTATTCACATAATAATTATTAATGTGAATATAAGCATGTGTAACGAATGTCAAATTTTATATTGTAAATTAATGAACAGAATTTATATTTTTGCGTCTTATAAAAAAACTGCATATTTAAAAAATAGAATATTTTATTACTGCATATGTATTACTATATATCTCAAATATTGGCAATTTCTGACATACAAAACGCATACTGATTCGCCTTTTTTTTTTTTTTCAATAGTCAGTATAGAGCGATACTTATGCAATATTCAACGGCGATATTCCTCGCGAGCAAGAAATATATATTCTTTTAGCGACCGCGAAAATCGCGTTCAAAGACAATTTTCGGATAAAAGCGACTACCAATCTCGTATTGTGCCGACGGGCTGTTTGCAATCCGTTCTGTAGCGATAGAGAAACGACCGGTGGTACGTAGTTTGCAGATCGCAATACATGCTCATATGTATGCGTGCATGTATGCACGACTATGTGGCCCTCCCCCTCCCCCCTTCCCGCGAGAGTGTGTGCGCTCGCGAATGTACGCTTGCCTGTATATATGAATTGATTGCACTTTACCTGTAAACTGATGTACCGAGATCCTCGCGATACCAGAGCACAAGATGCACCGAGTCTCCCTCGTGAGTGGTTGATATGTCGCAGGGAAGATAGGCGGTTTCCCCGACTAGTGCCACGATGTGTGATATGGGTACTAGATAACAGAAATGCAGGGCAGTTAGATTCGGTTTGATAGGGAAAAGGGCATTTTTAAAAAATATAATCGATAACTCTCTATTCTTAATTGCGTAATAACTTTATGGCGCAAAAATATTTTTTTTTTTTAACTCTCAGTAAATTTCGTTATCTAATATTTAAAGGAGATCGCGAGGTGAGTTCGAGGCTAATTAATCGGGTAAATTAATTATTAAAGATGATTAAAATTGATAAAGAATGACATATGTATGTGCTCATTTTTTTGAAAAATTTTTTAAAAAAGTTTTCCTCGCGAACCGAGTCTCTTTTTAGAGACGTAATCAGGTGATCGCGATTTTATACGCGTATGCAATAATAAAATGTAACTTGCAAAGTCGGACGCGATACGTCTGCATATTGATAAAAGTGCAATTTGCTCGCGTGGCATATAAATGAATTTATTTTATCAGAATAATCTTTCACTTTGTATGCAATTACGTATCGCATTTGTTTCCAAAAGCGAATTTCTCTGTGATTATATTATTCGGCGATGCGACGTTTAATGCGATAAGTATCAGCCTATTATTGCTCGTTTAAACCAATATACGTATAATCGCGTTTAATATTAGGATAAACACCTTTGCGTTAAATTGTATTAATTTATTAGTTTATTCAACGATAACGTTACGTCAGTAAAAATAAATTCGTGTTCGCGTTATTCTCTAATTCTCCTATTCAATTTTATATTATCAATAAAAAAAAATGTCGCAACGGCAAATTTTATTATATTACTTTAATTACATATATTTCAAGCACATTAATTATAATATGGCATTTATTAAACATTTTTATAATACGTATAAAATAACAATTATTATTGCACGTATGTTACGAGCCAGACATTTTCCATTCGTTCCATGAACTAAAGCCTTAGGAGCGCTTTTCGTTATATTTTCGATAAAACATCTTCGGCTGCATATCATACGAAGCCATACGAAAGCTTTGATGCATTCGCGCATAGATATGCCGCAATAAGGCTGTAAAAATTCAGTGTGTGCTCGTGAAGATAAAATTCGATACGTCGGTAAAGCATCGCATCTGGTGCGTTGCTGGCGGTACAAAAATGTGGCAATCCTTTCGAACGAAATTAAATGATCGTTTTTATTTATGATGTCTCTCTCTCTCTTCGTTCCTATTTTTTTTTTCTCTCGGAATATGCAAACGCAATACGGTGCGAGAATTTTGAACTATTTACAGAGATATCAGCAGATACGCGCTAGTATCACCGTTGTAGTCTGCCCGCTTTGACATTTCGCTACGTCGTTTTTCCGACAATGCCGTTACGGTAGCCCTTCCTTTCTTTTGTACACCCGTTTACCGAGATATATATATATATATATATATATATATACACCGAGTGAAAAATATGAAGTAACAAAGGCTGACTCGTATTGACGTAAAGTTTTATTCGAGAACGCGATATTTTTATTAAGAATAAAATCTGCGACGGATTGTAAAGTGCAATAAGCATTCGTTTTGCATTTGCGCCGTCTACGGCGCAGCCTGGAATAAGTAATATTTTTTACAATTACCTAGTTGCCTGTTCGATAAAAATGCTTCGTTTCATATATACTTCTGCATCAGTTATGAAAACGTACCGTTGCTTTCCATTATTTTCTTATGTAACGGAAGAACCATTCATACATACGCAATAACTCGTTCTAGATCTTGAAAAAATGCACGACCGATGTATGTGACGTTTATTAGGAACATATGTAACTTTGATTGTTTTAGTTAGTAGTTACTAACTTATATTTGCGTCTTATTTATGCATATAAATTATTTTTAAATGAAAATATATAGAAGCAATATTTTATAAAAAAATAATTACATCTATTTTAATAAAATTATAAACTTTGAACTTTTACGTACATGTAGTTGTGGGTAATTGTCTAATCTCTATCGCTAACTTAGATTGAATATGGTTGGAAGCAACATTACATGGACGAGAAGTAGCCATTATTAACTGACAAAATTCTCATTGCTGTAATACTGAAAAGTAGTCAGTCACGGAGCAGAGCCCGTCGAGAGGATCATCGGAGTGGATCACATGAATTGCCCGATGAAATAATTCGGTGTGGCGGACGGGTTATGAGAGAATGTGTCCTCACAAAATTTTCTCCTCGTAAATTCGGAGAAAATTAGGGTATTACGTCTTACCGACCGGCCTGATCGGATTAATGTCGTATGATAGACCGTTGAATTCTAGTGTTCTTTTACGAGCGCGGACGCATCTCGCGACTATTCCTCGCGGATTTATCCTAAAATCGGATCTTAAAACCGATCGCGGTATTAGGGAACGGAATCTCGACGAAATGTCGGTTCAGCACATCCCAAAGGAGATGAATTATCTTTTTTCCTCCTTTTTTCGAGCTTTCTTTCTTCGTCGTTTCGATGCATCAGTGATATCCGTCGCGGGCTAGCCGCAGCTTTAACGACGGATGATTTTATCGAGCTGACAGGCGTTGCGAGCAGATGTTGTTGCGCATGTTCGTTGTTCGACGCGTGTAATGGTTTCCGGTACCATCTCGCCGACATGGTTGGAATATTTCTCTCTTTCGCCAGAGAGCTCGATCCTATGTACTCTTTTCGTTTCCTCTCTTCGAGATACGAATACGAGTGCACCGTGTCATCGCGTCTAGTATCTAATATAAGACATCTTACGCTCCAGCGGGAGCTCAAAGTGTATTTTTCGCGATGTTTTTATCATGTAAGAGTTTACATCGTTTGATACTTGCGCGTATATTTGGTGTATATATTTTTCTTTCATGGAACAAAAAATAATTAATCTTTTCATATACGTTAATAATATTTAATAGTTAGTTAATAATATTATTTTTACGAGCATTGTTACATAATTTTATATCAATTCCGTAAGTAATTTAATTTGGAATTTAAAAATGGAAAGTAACGCGCGTTTTATTCATGTTGAATATATAACAAGATATCAAAATTTATAACAATTATTTTCTAGAAAAAAATTCTACTTTTTTCGTGTTAGATTATAAATCTTTGAAAATTTGACGAAAAATGAAGTGGAAAATATCGTAGTACAAAGTGAGATGCTGCACGAATTTGGCATCTCGATTTGTTTTCAGATATTCTCTTTGGTTTAATGTTCAAAATTATTTATTTAAACTATCAAGGAGTATATGCTATCGAAAATAAAATTAGAACTCTTAGTTATTTATGAATTTCCATGAAATCGTACACTAACAATCAAAGTACACATTTTGTAGTTCGCGATATATTATCTTTTGGCACACCCTGTATCGAGAAACCGTAAGACGTTTGCTTTTCCTTTGCTCTCGGCTAATATTCGCACCCTTCGCTTTGCTTTACCTCTCGCGTCTACTTCGATCGTTATGGTGACGTTCGAAAACACGTCTTGACGTTTCGTGCCGTATCAACGACACGTGTGCATTATATCGGCGTCGTTGCAGGCGTCGCTTGCGTCATGCTGTTTGTCATATCGCGGGAAGCATGTACGTAAACGGCTGTCGTGCAGCAACGGTAGCAACCAGAAGCACACCGTACGGTCTGAATCGATAATATCAAAGGGAAGAGAGAGGAGGAGACTTTGGTCTTTGCGGTCCGCTCTGATTTGACCCACATAAATGCTCCTAATGACGCAAATCGATCGACGTGAATGAAATATTTCAAACGGCGCATTTCAATTAATTGCAAATGTGCAGAACTGCATTCAGCGATTTTAACTCTTTCTTCTCTAGAAAAGTATATGGCAAATTTAAGAATTTTTTATTCTTTACGTTGTTGGATTGCTTTTATAGTAAATGATGACCGCATATAAAAAATTAATATCTCTCACTACTTCACATCTCTCGTCCCTTTGTCACCAAACATGCCTGCAAATATTTATATTAATTAATGAAATAATCGAGACATATTTCAGTAACGCAAAGTAAAATTTTCACCTCACGCTCGAGTAGAGAAAAACGTGCGAAAAACCTCCATGTGCAGTATACAAATATACGCATTAATTGTTAAATTTTATGCAATAGTAGAGGGAGAGAGAGAGAGAGGGGGGAGGGCGGGGAGAGAACTCTGTTAAATTTACAAATACTTTACTGATGTAAATGATGTAAGCCGTACCAGATCGGCAGATTGCCGTGAATATTATATTAGAAATATTTGAATCCGTTTACAGGACTAAATAAATACTGTCTGGTAACACATTGGGAGCTCAAAGAGCGAATAAAAAATGTATTTATAATAATTGAAATGTTTTGCGGTTACAGAACGTGCAGTATTATTCGCCGCTTATGCGAATTCGTGGATTTATTCACGGCAGCAGATCACGTCGATGCATCATAGATACACTCTTGAATAAAATATGTCCACCAAAAGCATTCTTTGTATTTTCCAATTATTGTTTAATATTTTGCGGTTCAGCTTTGATTATTTATACACCATATATGCGGAAACTTTTGTTTCCCCCAAAGTATTATATTGTCGATTGACTGGATGGACTTTCTATATTTTTTTTTTCACATGCAATGTTTTGAAAAATATTTTTTTGCAAACTTCTCCCTCTTAAAATTTTATACAGAAATAGTCTGTAATTGGATATAGTATTTTGAGAAACCTTGTTGGTTGAATGAATGAAGCGAAAACACTTCGTTGATAAATTAAATACGTGACTGAGCTAAACCGTACTTTAACTGCACTATGTCGAACATACAGCGGAATTGCATTAACGTCAAACAACGCTAACATTTTTCAATTTCGAGCTTTCGTGGAACATTTTGCTTACAGTTTTTTTTAAAAGCGTTTATAATTTTTTAGTCATGTTCATCTGTCATTTAGAGTTTTCAATTTATATGGTGACGTCGATTAGCGGCAGAATGATACGGGTAGATGAATAAGGAGAAAAAAAAGCACAACATTAATTAATCGCGTAAGACAGAAATGTAAGATTCGATGATTTTACGGGAACGATACATATTTAAGATTAACAAGTTATTTAATTTGCAAAATGAAACACGACACGTTCTGTTTACTTTGCATTTCTGTCAGAGAATTACAATTGTAATCTCTCGGTTAATTGAAAGATACGCGCATGATTACCAGCAATACGCGTTCTATTTGCATACAAAGGCATTTCAATAATTTCTGTCCATTATATTATGTTGAAATTTAATTATTACCAGTCGCGATCATCGCGTTGGTTTGCATTATTATCGCGTCCAACGAAAACTATTAAAATGCAGCGAGAGTTGCATAAATGTTCGTACGCCGAGCTATTTATTAATTCAATCGCATTGAGAATTCGGTTTACAAAACACGTTGACAAAGTTGACGGATGTCGCGATCTGACAACACGATGATCTACGTACGCGCGCGCACACACACGCTGGATTTATTTAATGACCGGTTTATCTCGCGACATCGACCCTGATACCGGAAATAAGTCCGCGCCATTTCATCCCGGATATATCCTGCGGGGGCGTAGCCGGAGATCATGAAAGCGGGCGTTTCGGTCACGGCGCGTCCTGAGGGATCTGTCCTTCCTATCCCGGCCGACCGCGTTGGTTTTGCCAATGTAAATTGACTTGTCAATTTGCACAATGCATAGCAATAAGCGGCACGCTGATGTAGCACGTGCTTGAGCTCGTGAAATCCCCGCGGTTTCATGGATGAGAGATTCCGTAATATCCGCTATCCTCGAGGTCCCTGAAGAATCCGCGAAAGGAGTCTCGAAGAGACATCGAGCTCATTCCTCGGCGTTTGCGTATAAAAGATTGCTTCATTCATTATTTTATGTGTGTTAATACAATATAAAATAACAAACTTTGAGTCCATTCATGATATGAGAATATTTGGCTTAGATGATGTAATACGATTTTTTTCTATTATAAAACATTATGACGAATTGAATATATAGTTTGGTTTACAAAATTGGAGTTTTCTTTTTTTTATATATAAAAAAACAATCGTTGCGAAAACATTATATATATATATATATATATATATATATATATATATATATATTTATATTTATTTATTTATTTATATTTATTTATATGTGGGAATTTTCTGGAAAAAAATAACGCGAGATTTTAGGTATTAATTTATTGGAGCGTTGAATATTTGAATCTTTCATGATTTGATTAAAATACTTGATATAATGTTATGCCTGCGGCGCATGTTATTATTCAGGAAATTACATAGCGCGAAGGTTTAATTGGGCTGATTGCGACGGTATAGTGTTCGGCACGCCTGCATCAATCGGGGACGACATTCTCCATCGATACCTATGGTGTTCCCTTATTGAACCAGTATATGTGTGTGTGTCTGTATGTATGTATGTATGTATGTGTGTGTGTGTGCGTGTGATATTCTGTCAAAATATTTTCCATCCAACTCTCCGTGCGCGTGTATTTCATTTTTCTTGGTCGAACTTAATTTCTCGAAGACGTCGATACTGTCGGCTCTGGGGAGCATTTTTCACCAAACAATCTCTCCGAGCACGTCACGCTCTCTTATTCCGTCCGTCACTCAGCTCGACATTTCTATATTCCTCGATATATCCCGCCACGCACACGCATCGCATTCAATATATCGCTATATACGTGACGCTATAGGCGTGATACTTGCAATATAATATATTTTGATATGATAATATCACACTCTTGAATTATGTTTATTATAGCTTATTTCATTTAATTTGTCATGGCATGATAATACGAAAAATAATGAACTTATTTATTACATTTTATATATATCGCGTAAAGTTTTACCCTTTTTCTCTCTCTTTTTATATCTACATATTATAGATCATTGGTTGATTATATACACGCGTATTTACATCAGAAAAATAGAAAATAAAATAGTCATATTGGAAATAAACAATGTAAACACATAGACAAAAAATCTGAATAATACCGATCAATAAAATAATAATGCATAGAATGCACGTAATAATAGCAATCGCGCTGCAGCTATATGTATTTTGATTTTTGTTATGTCAAAATTCAAAGAAAGGAATCTTTCTATTATATTTTCATCCGTATTCATTTTAATTATACTTCAGCAGTTATAGGGAGCCAAAAGACCTTCATGATTCCTCCAATGTCAATCATACGTACACTTCCGCGCATACACACAATTTATTTATCAATCAGAATGTTTAATAGCGCATTAAATTATTCATGCATATGTCATATCGAGACAATAACAACAACCGCTGAGCCGTCTGTTGTCATTCTTTATTTATTTGCAACCATACGGCACCAAGCTCCATGATCAGAGAGGAAATCTATACTGTATTTTCGCGGAATTACTGTCGTAAAGATGATGCACGCTGAATACTCTCTAGATTTATCCGATTTTTTGAGCTTCCAATTAGTGTATATTATATCCAGAAATTACAAGTAAAAGTTCTTTATTACGTTTGAAATCTGTTTTATCAGAGATCATGATTTCGAAAATTATTTGTATCAGTAATGATAATCTAAAAATTATATAACTATCAATACATATGTATATTCTCTGTTTTCTTTTTTTTAAATATATATTATAATAATATATCATATATGATGTCACAATAAATGTACATGTTATAAATCAATATAATAATTTATATCACGTATGACGTAATATATTTTATCATGATATTACAATATTCATTATAATTACAATTTTTTTTTTTGTAGAAATTGAGTCATAGAAATATATTTTTAATTATTATGATACTTTTATATCTGTATACTATCTCTTTTTATCTAATTCAATATTGCTTTCCTATCTATATAAAAAATACTGCATAAAATATTATTCATAATATTGTTATATAATTTCCTGATAATTCATGCTTTCAAGCATGCCTCATATTTATATTATAAAATCATGTTACAGCCGATAATATATACAGATAGAACTGTGGTACAAATCAGTGATATGGTAGTAAACTATTATTTTTGCATGACATCCTATGCATGAATGATGTTGATTAATCGCATGAGCCGATCTCCATCTCTGTAGCGATAATAATTGATAATTGACAATAATTGAACGTTTACTTTATTAGCATGAAGCTGCGACCATGCGCGAATTGTTTTTCCACTATTTTCGACAAAATTGAATCGTACAATGAAAAATTAATAATAAGAAAATGCATAGCCGTTTCTAAATGATTAGAGAATTATTTCAGATTTATGAATCCCTTGCTGAAAATAATTTATGCAATTAATTGTTAGCTTGCCCTCGTTTCTGCGCGATTCATTCGTTTCTATGCCGGATTGAAGGTTCTTACAAGGAAAAAAAATGAACAGCCGTCCTTGGAATATTTCCAAACAGTCCAAATATCGTCTTGCTGCGAATCGTCAATAAACCATACTTCGGAACAGGTTATAAATCTTGTCTTCCAGCTTACAGCTTAATCATCAAAAAATGCCGACAACCGATGGTGATTTATTCTGCTTTGAAATATACGATCGTGTTAAATGAAAATATGGTTGGCAGTGCCATTAGCCGCGGCGACCGACACCAGCTGAATTCTATCGTATTATATATATTTCAGAATGTCAGAATAATATGTCGGATGTAGAAAATTAATATAAATCGTACATTTGGTTGAATAATGTGAATTTAATATCACTGCAAAATATAAATAAAGAGAACGCCGTAAAAAATAGAAATACTGTCACTATCGGAAACTGAAAGAAGATTAAAAAATAATTGATTTAATCTGATATTACAATAAATGGTAGATGATACTGTTCATGATAATTACGCGAAGAAAAACAAAAAATAATTTATAAAATAAATATCTCTTTTTTTGTCAACGCAATTTGTGATTAAAGTTTGTAATTGGTAGTCGAGTAATCACTAATAATGACTGTGCTTGATTTTAAAAGCGGAAACGAAAAACGTTGTTACGAATAATGATAACCGGCCCTTTACAAAGTTCGATAGCATATTTATTGTTCGTATGCATATTATTCGTTAGAGTGATAACAATTTTTAAAGAAGAAACTGCAGAATAATAATCGTAAAACGGATTCGTAATTTTGATAAGCGGGTTCATCTTATCATGCTTTTTTTTTTCATAAACTCGGGGAGAAAGAAATCTGTTGCACAAGTCACAATAATACGATACGAAACTAGAAGTCCGTCGTAGCAAGTTCGAATTCTTTCGAATCGAGATAAAAGGCAATTGATTGTATTATACTCTAAAAAAGTATGATGGTAATGCCATCACTGCGTGTTTTTGCATGTTAAATTGCTACAGAAATTAGAAGGAATACAATTTACAATTACTAGTTATACCCTTGATAATGAAAATTATTACAAAATTCAGAGTACCTTTTAATAATAAAAATCCTCACAGATTGTGATTAATGCAGTCAATTTAAATAAAAAAATGTGATGAAAATTGTAAGAAAAGTTTTTTGTTATAAAAACTACTATTTATGATATATTTTTTAAAGACAACGATTATTATTCTCGCGTTTTGTCAGCTGTGCGGAAGAATAAGCGGATGGGCCCTGTCATTCCGCTCTCGACTGCAATATCGATGTTGTTTCCCTAATTCTCTTTGACTGAACGCATTGGACCAACAATACTGAATCCGGGCTGGCAATTCCATTCGTAGGATTTACCGAGTCAGCCCTGGACTCTATTTGAGAGTAGTGGCGGTGCGCGACGCGCCGATTTCCATGGCAACGTAGTTAGCCCGGAATGATATCGAGACTTTGATCTTAAGCCGGACATCGTCGTACAAATGACATCGACGATCGACATCTCGCGTGGCCAGGGAGCTATCCTCACTTTTTGGCTACGTCAGCGCTCTATCGAGTTGCCATTGGATTCGATTTCACAGACTTTGCACCGCCTTTCGCCGGTCCACGCGTTAAACGAAACAATATACACCTTGCAGACAGTTTAGCGGCAATTCAATTCAGCTACATCACATATGGTATCGAGCAATGTCGTTTTCTCGAAAAATGGGATGGAGAGAATATATAACGGAAGTATTACTTTTGTATAAATGCATAAAAATGTGCTTTCAATTTTTGCACCTTCTTCATTCTTATTGCCGCGATGCTAAATGTTCTCAAGCTCGAAAATAGAATATTTAAAAGTTTTTTTAATAATTCTTGATACTCGTATCAATTTATAAAATAAATTTGTAAATGACAATATGTATATACAGATCCATATAGTTAGGAAAATTGATATTTCTAAGTTGATTATGCTTTAAAAATTGGTAGTTCACTAAAATAATAATTGTGAGCAAAAAGAAAATGACATATCAAGATATCTCTTCAATTTTTGCATCATTACATTCGAGGATAAATAATTAAACTTTTTTTATTAATTCTAATAACGGCACATTGGCAGATAGATTACGTTTAAAATACATTGAACGAACGATAGAAACAAATATATATAGAAAATAAAGATTTTTAAATTAATTTTGCAGTAAACATATTAATTCACAAAAAAATAATGGAGTAAGCAATAACAATCTATTCCAACAAAAATTATCTTGCGTAATGTATTGTTGAGTTTTTTTTTACTTTGTATCTAATCTAAAAATAAAAAATAAATTTGAGCTCGTTTTTATATAATATTCATTTGCAACGATAATAATATTAATTGTAACGATAATAATATACGCCTTTATAATCACAAATATAAAATATCTACATATATTTTTAAAACTTTTTGCTTTGCCCTTTGTAGCAAATTTCTCTTCATAGTGGTAGATATTAATTTCGATCATCACTTGAATTCTTTGCAGTCAAAAATTGGCGATTAATAAAATGTTTTGTGCCAAGAGTACAATTCATACTCCAGTATTGCCGATCGAATATTGCGAAAGATTTATTTAAGAACCAAAGAGAAAGTTTATAACACTTATTATCCATTTCAAACAAACGAATGAATCAAATGAAAGAGCAACTTGCCCCGAGATGATCTCCAACTCATGTCAGTTGAATACGCTTCTGAATGCGATAAACATCTGGTACATCCTACAATCCAGCGAGACACGATCGAGCTGGTCGTCGGAAGTTCTCGCGATTACACTTATCGGATTGCAAGCCGCGTTTTCATACAAGTCCCGGGGTCGATTCTTATCCTGAAGCTGAACGCTCGTTGCAAGGCGATTGTATCTTTAGTCGTCGGAGGTTGTAGTTTTAAATCTCTGCGAGAGAGAGAGAGAGATATACAGCTCGCGATTCGATTATGTCGCGCAGTTTATCGTCGCTGCGATAAACGTGAGTGGTACATATTCGTTATACGAGTGATCCGAACGTATGTGAAACGGAGAGGGATTTATCGGAGAGAGAGAGAGAGAGAGAGAGAGAGAAATGCTACGAGAGTGAATAGCTCGCGAGCGCGAATTATGTAATAGAGGAAATGAATGATCAATTTTGTGCTCGTGAAAAGTGACTTCTGATTATAAGATAACTACGTTAAGACGATACTCTGGACTTTTTTCTTAGTTTTTAAGTTTAAATGAACATTTGATTGTAGAAGTAGATACGTGAATTCTTCTATTATAAATAGATTGTTTCCTTTTTTGCGAATTATTGAAAAAAAATTGAAATATGACGATGCAACGCGTGTAAAACGCGAAAAAAAGTGTTTGGAAACTTTGTCACGTTCGTTACATCATATCATAAAATGCATTTCACGTTATGGCGAAACTTTACGAGATCGATATAGAGTCTATACATATACATGTATCAAAGATACGGACTCTCCTTTTTTCCTGTCTCTTTTTGTTTCTTTTTTTTTTCTCTTATTGCCTTGTAACATCTTTTATGTATCTTCCGGAAAAAGTGTGCCGTTGTAAAGAAAAAGTTAGCCGTTCTGCATCTATCATGCATATCACGCATATCTCTATCATGTTCTTGCGGAGGATGAGAGAGAGGATTTAATCACTCGAGTATAAAAAATATGATCGGCGCTGGAATATTTGCCTATATTTGCTGGTTTATACATGTTCGTATAAATTTTTTTTTTCATATAAATATTTTCTTGCATTTGAATGAACGAACATTTTATGCCAAGGTTTATGAAATATATGTATATGCGCGCGCGCGTGTGTGCGTATGTGTGTGTGTATAGGATACTATACTTATAAAAGAGTAGTAAAAGCATTGAAAAATCGAGAATACGAATGCCAGTAATAAGGCGGAAGAAAAGGAAGAAATTGCGAAGCTTCTTGCGTAATCTTCTCGATAATCTTAAGTACTATCTCCTTTAATTCCTGTGTTAAGCGCTCGTTATGCGATAATCGTCTCCCATTTCCATAACGCGGCGAATCTTTCTACGAGCACGGCTCAATCATGTCGCGCGCGCGAACGTAGCGTATTATTGACGGAACAATTGTGCGATTATTCGCGTACGGGACTGATTGATTAGCGTGATAAGCGAATTGAGATCGTAGCTGCAATTAATTAGAGGATATTGTCTGTTATATGCGATTCGCATTGTCATTACGGATTCATTGAAGAAATCGAATATTTTGTAGTTTTATTATTCCGCTCTTTTTACAATGTATATTATTCCCTAAAATAAAATACTTTTTTCTCTATGATTGGAAAGACCTCGATGTTTATCAGAGATATTTAAAAATTAAAGCGTCAATATACAGCTATATAATATAATATTCTCTCGTGGCTCACAATCTAAAGCATCCAATAAAATATTGGATTTTTTTACGGTGTTTTATTTTTACAATTAGTTTAACAAACTTCAATTTGAAAATCTATTCGCAGTACATATGATTTGAAAATCTATTCGCAGATAAAAGAACTCGACATTATGCGTAATAGTCATTTGAATTCGCAATACATATGATTGTGAAAAATCTTTTCTCCGAAAATGCCTTTTGCTGTATTCGTGTGAGTAAAACATTAAGAATAGAGAAACCATTGTATTGGGATCAGGTCCATTTAGATAATCCAAAGTTACGTCGATTCGCCGTCTCTAGAGTTGCGCAGCCGTTAAAAGTACGACGATCGTTTTCCGTTCTCCGTCCCCGAGGTGTACTTCCGGAACATTCGCAAATTCTGTTCGTATCACTTATATCGGATGCCTCGACCCGAGGATATATACGAGTGTTGCAGGAAGCGGAGTGGAGAAAAAGCAGAGGCAAAGATTTCGCAAGAGTCTCTCAAGCTTGCTTTCGGAATTTCACTCTAATCGTTCCGTTCTTGCCGTTTCGATTTTAAGATTAAATTAATTTGAATTCGTACAAATACGTTAAACGTAGAAACTTGGTATTTTTATTCTTACATTTTAAGTTCTCAAAGTGATTCTATTTCTGTGAACGAGTAGATACAACGCTAAGAGAGCACGGTCAGCTTGCCTTGAATTTTATTTCGAGAGATTCGTTTTTTCATTTTGTATAATCGAAAAATCGGAACCAAATATATGCCAACGTCATCAAAAAGGCATGAAAAATATTTGTATTGTTTTCTACGCAATTTTATTTTAGTCCATTTTTAATCAATTTCGATGTTGAACCAGAAAATTTTAGCAAATTTTTTTTCAATTATTATATTATAAAATTAACGAATAAAAAAGTTTACAAAAATATTTTAGATACATATTCATCGAAATATCGTGTGTATATATATATATATAATTTAAATATTATATAGAAATATGTAAATGTGTGTCTTAACGAATGTAATTTTCTCGAATATAATGATGCGGAAATATTGATGAGGACGTAAAGATTCGTGGAGTTTTTAATGAGATGTTATTAGTAAAAAATTTCACTTATTAAAGAGGAGGATTCGGGGAGTTCCGAATACACGGCCGTGGAAATAACAATCGCGGCGATGCGTACACATATTCGGGAGTCGTAAAGTCTCGCGTATACGAGCTAGGAGAACAAGAGAAAGGAGAAGAAATGAGGAAAGGAGGGAGTGGGACGGTATAGAGTACGCAAATCCACGGTGCAAACTCACGCCTCTGAAAATAATTAGAAGAATCCGCCCTCTATAAACTTGTGAAATGTGGGCAATGTGGAGTTTCATTAACCCCGGCATCGTGTTTTCAACGCCCGTCCCCGCGACAACCACGTCGGAGAGCGATTTTTCTTTTATATTCTCGCTCCCACTATATACATACGTACATACATACCTGCACGCGCACACACACAACGTACAATTTCGCGATGCCACTCGGCGGTGATGTCAATACTAGTCCGCTCAATTTCCGATACTGGAAAAAGCCCTCTTCAAACGCTCTCGCTATTCTTTTGTCGTTTCTCTTCTCCGGATGACGAGGAATGCGCGCAATTAGTTTCGGGACGCGCGTGGCCCGTCACCATATGACGATTGAGCGCACGTGTAGGTACATATGTGCGTAGATCTGATGGATTCCGATCGTTCCTTCAGGCTTATTTAAGAATGTGTCTCATTCAACAGCTATTTTTCCTGTATATTATTCTCTCCTTGTTTTTTTTTTCACTCTCTCCTTCTCTCTTAAATTAAAATTTTAAGCACATGCTTTCTTTTCACTTTATAAATTGACGAGTAATTCTCTCGAAATTGCTAACTACGCAATAATATTTATTTATTATAATTTAATCATGTAAAAATGTCAAATGCATAGAAAAAGATTATCGCATAAAATTTTTATCAATTTCTAATTTCTATTTATAATTTTTTTTAATTTCTTATGTTAAATAGATGACGCTTTTGTAATATCTTTGAGATCGTTTGTCAAACTGGTATGTACAATACAAAACGAGGTACTTGGTAATGTTTTAAGCATGTTCTGTACGTTCCGAGAATGCTGCATTATTAATTAGAATTCTCTAGATGTCTCATGAAATATCATAATACTTGCAATTTATCTTACAAATGTCTTTTCGAGACGATATATTTATAGCGGCATATTATAATGGTACCTTCTAGAGAAGAAGATAATCTCGCAAATGTTTTTTTAATATTTAAGTATATAACGAAAATAATTAAACACGGTTGAAAATAATTTCAAATATCAAATCTTGCTTTATCATCCCACAAAGAGATTGTGAGATTTCAGTATAACGGTCTTAATAGGAGCGTATCGCGTCAGCTTCTGCGGTTGCGACTTACGTTAGGCTGACGCAGACGTAATTTCGTGGCTGTTAGCGCGACGATCTCGTAAAAAGCGTCGCCACCTCAAAGCACGTTTTTGATAAAAATCACGGCGCCTTATCCCACGGGCGCGCCGCGTCTCTTCTCTCCCTATGTTGTATCTGTCTTTTCTCTCTCTCTCTCTCTCTCATTTCCCCTTTTCACTTCCTCTTTCCCGAGCGACACGCCACCCAAAGGACAAACCCATTTGCTCCTCACCACTACCGTCCTACGTACGGAGATAACGTGCTCTCGACGTGGCCGGCACGTCTTACCTTCCCATTCTCGCCGTCTTCTTCATATTTGCCGCATTCTCACTTTTCAGACTCTCCTTTATCTTCGGCTACTCGCATTCAATTTGCCGGGGACGCGTATACATATAATACCCGGTCGGTGAAAGCTCACCGGGATTCTTGTCAAATAAGAAGCGCCGTCAAATTTCCGTCAGATGCGACATTAGCACGTGCGTGCGAGCAAGAGGTGAGATAAGAGCGAGCGGAAAGCGCGCGATAAAAGTAAATTAGGTGCAGTCGGCTAGTCGCGTAAAGGTTCGCCTGGACCGGACGGGTGGCTTGTGCGGTTCGAGTACCATACACATAGAACGTATACGGATGGCTGAATAGACGGCTTGGCTCTGCCGACGATCGATCAGGACGCGGCGACGAAGACGCCACGGCTCTACGAAGCGGGAAACGCCTACGTTTTGGCTCAGTTTATAATCCTTTCTCTGAGATAAATTCATGCATAATTTAGCAGTTATTACGGAAAAAATAGCCAAATTATTTCAAGTGAAGAAAAATTTTTGGAATTTTTGCATCTTGAAAATTTTCATCTCTCAGATATTTATTCAACGATTTTGGATTCAGTGTTGTTTCTTTTTCTTTCCCACAAATTTAATCTTTATAAAAATGATGACACGTTTTATTATATTATTTTACAATAAAGAATTGTTATTATAAACAAGAAAGGATCGAATCAAATCTTTTATCCAATATTTTACTTCTAGTTTGAATTCTGATCGCTATGTTGATTTTAACACAAATATTTAAGACAAATATTTGGCTTGGATCAATTTACGTCCGTTCGGAGCAAAGGCAGTTAATGAGTGCACGGTTCGGACTGAAATTCCACTGAATGCGCGCGTGTGAGATTCGTTTGTTCAATGCATAAAATCGTTTGCTTCCGGGCGCGATGGGGGTTTCATTACGCGAAACAATTTTCGAAATGGCGAGCATCAAGCGTGCAGAGTCCGCGCGTATTCTGGAACCTTTAACCCGCTATTGAAAAATTGCTCGTCACGGAATGCGTGTTGAATCGAACGATCGAAATAGCTCACGTAGCTTTGATTCGAGTTGAGCGAGAGATAATGGAAAATCGCGAGTGAAAAAACGAATGCTCGAATAAGCCTCCGATGCTCGTTCGAAATTATCGGTACGCGAAGTTGCTTGCTCGTTACATCACGGTCGACCGCGATCAATTAGAAGGCCTCGTTATTGTTGCGATGGTTTAGGCCTCCATCAAAACATCTGGCGTTGATATCACGTGCGTGACACATTGCAATCTACGTCGTCCATACATTGGCAAACTAACGGCAATTAGGCGAACGCGGTTTGCAGCGGGCAAACCACGCGTTGATTACAGTCAATCTTTTCAAAGGCGCAATTTGCTTATTATGCGCTGTTTGCGCGAAACGTATATTCACGTAAACACGAATATTCCACAAGGGATCAAGAAAGCATCATACGAGGCAGCAACGTTGACTCTTTAGTTTGTATCGGAGCAAAAATACAAATATATTTCAGAAATTAATGAATATACTTTTCGTCAAATTCTTATTGTGATCTATTAATCTTTTACGCTTCTCTTGTATAAAATAGTGACAAGAAAATTTTCAATTAACCGCGGATGATGTTAATTGTCAAATATTAATGTTTCCCCTAAAATTGAATAAGCTAGCTCAAAGATTTCTCATTCTATACGAACCACATCGTCGACATGTAATTTGTAGAGACGAATCATCTCTCATTCCACGACCAACTTCGATGCGGGTATCGAGTATTTGAGCTAAGGTCGATTCGCACTGAATTCCGGGGCGCGGCTGTTCGAAGGAAAATTCGTGTAAATTCGGAAATACACTTTGCGGCATTCCAAGCGCCCGTCAACCATCGGGGGATATGCGTGAGAATCGTGGCACGTGCGACGTGACGCTGAATGACACATCCTAAAACGCGGGCGTCTCACGCGACACGCGGACCGTCCCTTTTGGCGGCAGAGCGCGTTTATCGGACGTTACACGCGTTCTCTTTCGGTTGGGACATATTTCAGACATGTCAGACTGAAAGCCGGTTTTATCCCACCTCGGTCCGGAGAGCACAGTGTTGCGTCGCGCCCTGTAACCCGCAGCCTAGGCTAAGCCTAGGTCGGGATTAGACGAACAAGAGAGGCACACGGTGCGCCTCTGGGGAATGGCGTGGCCATTCTGTTGTCATAGCAAGCTGCCGCTACGGGAGCTACTCCATAAACATTGGTCCTACGGTATCGAGATATCCACGTTAATGGTGTATTGCATGCACATGCATATACATGACCAGGTAAGAAGTCGGGAATTAACCAAATTGCAGGCTGAATATCTCTCAGGACGGCTTAGTGCATCATCGTTAGGACAATTAAAATAATAACGAAGCTTCTCTCTTGTGTGTGCGAATGAGTGTCCAGGCTTAATAAAGCACTTAATAAGGCGATCCCGTCGCGGCAGTAATATAACTTACAGCATTAGTTTCTAAGCTCTTTATACATGTTCCATGCGTTGCGTTTATAATCCCCCTTAAATCTGGATAGATTATATTTCCTATTGTTAATCATATTTTGAAACTATGTCTATGTAATATATCGTTAAAACGATTGTAGGTAATAGCCATTTCTATGTTCGTACAGTGCAGTCTATTTTTTAAATACAGCGAATAATCACTATTATAAAAATGCTTTTTCTTCAGACTTTATATTGCAAATTTTTACATAAATTCCCGTAAAACTGCAGACTCAGGTCGTAGAAGATCAGGAAATCTTTGCGCTTGGTCAAATAGCGCGGTGCAAAACTCGGGGAAAAATTCGTTTCGCCTTCGCGTAGTCTAAAATGCGAACCTCCTGCATCCGCGCCGAGCATCTTGGGGAGCGCCTAAGCCAGGTCGGATTAGACAAACGAGCGTAAAGCTAGGAAAATGGGGTGGCTCGACGCCGTGCAATCGTGGTCTTTCAGACGCATCGAGGCACCTCAGCCTCTCGTTCGCTCCCATACATTACCGTTGCCGACTGCAAAGCCCGCGCACAGTCTCCATACAGAGCGATATATCCGCTTGGCCTAACTGCCAAATTCCGCAGTGCCATTCGCATTCGTTCACGAGGAAAGCGTAATCGCTCGCCGTCTCGAGGAGCAGTCCGAGAAATTCGTTCCACCTTATTCATGAGAAGGAAATCTTCATGCAGCGGGACACTCGAGGGCGCAATGAATTTCAATGAATCGATGAAAATTTCATGTATTGTCTTGCGATTGTGTATTCCCTATGTATGTTAGAGATGTTTGTCGATATTTGTGTTATAGATTATTGTGAATAACGTTACTTATTATAATTACAGATCGGGAGATAACGGCAGATGTATAAGATATAATATATGAAATTTAAAATTGATATTTTTTTTAAGCTTGCAAGAGATATAATAATTGTAATTATTAAACCAAATATGCGTAAAACGCGTCGGAAATTATGCCGATCTAACATAAACCATAAAATATATATTGTCAAATTCGCGCAAAACAGGAATCGAGCTGTCAATTCGATAAAGGATAGGGCGGAGGCTCGGAATCAAGACAGATCCGCCTTGATAAAGTTTACGCGGGCAACGAGGAGGGACGATTTTTTGCGTTCATCCGATGCGATCGACACCGCGTAGACATTGCGACTTGAAATTTATCCGATGAGGAATAGTCGCTACGGACGACGGCATTTGTCACGGTCGTGACCAACAGGTAGCCCAGGACAGCGGTTATTTCTTCTCCGATGGCCGAAGCGAAAGACTCGCGCGCCGATGTAGAAATGGTTCGATTACATTGTGATCATTTGAATGGGTCGAGGCCGCTTGATAGAGGCCGGAGAGATGCCTGCGTCGACGTCGTTCAAAGAGAGAGAGAGAGGGAGAGACGAATCGGATGCGAGAGGGGACGACGCCGAACGGCGACCAACAGGTGCCGCGATAATAGAATTTTTCTTTGTGCTGCGGCTGTGCTGTGTTCGTCTCGGAAATTTGACGAGAGTGCTCGCGAAAGCACTCGAGCACTCCGTACACCATGTTTCCTCGGCGTGGCGGCAAGTTTTTGTTTTATCCAATTCACGGAGGCCACGCTGTCGATCTATTTTACTACGTGAACGTTGTCGTTGCCGCGAGTATTTCTTTTCAAAACAAGTATATCGTCGATTTCGAAACAGTTTCCGTGATCCTTGTAACGGTGCGCACGTTGCTTTGTAGCGGCGAATAATTTTTTTTTTTTTTTTTACTATCCTATAGAAAAGACCATTTCTTTGTCGTGGCGATTGCTTGTTCATCGTGCAACGAAATGGTCCACGAGAGAGAGAAAAACTAGGCATTGCAGGACATAATGATGACACGATGCCAAGTATAATTGCGTAATGTAATACGCTCGTATAATTAGAGGTGCTTGAGCGCAGAAATACACGAGCGGTTGCACTGTACGCGCTGTGTTTCAAATGTGATCTTGACATTATTTGAAGGTGTAATTTAATAACCTCCCTTTACCCACCATCCCCGCTTCCACGCTAAATAATGCGCCGCTAAAAGAGCCGCAAATCCGTTTATTCATTTCGCCGTTACATTTCCCGGAGTTCTCCGTAAAATCGCCGAGAGAAATAGGCGAGCCCCGGTATACATAAAGATACGCGAGATAGAAAAGCGGATTATATCTACCATTGTTTCGTTTCTCCCGACGTTATTTCGTCGCGCCGAGTATTTTAAACTCGATTCGCGGAGGTAAAACCGAGGTAACAGCGCAGACGATATTAGATCCGCTCATATTATGCAGTATGGTAACCGTCAATCTGCAATATATTGCACGATTGGGATATACACATGTACGAATTTCGTATCGCCGCATTAATAGCATCGCGAATAATTCTGTTGAAAATAGTTTTAACCCCTCCCGACGTGCTGTGCTGGTTGGTAGCCGATTATAGGCAAACATGTCATCGCCAAATGTTGTTTACCATCGTTTCAATAAAGTTGACTAGCATCAGTCCTGTATTGTCTATTAGATGGATGGTGAGTTTGCGAGCGGCAAACCATTGATCAATAATCCGTGTACTATGGCGAATGAATTTTCGTTAATTAACTTGCGTTTTGCGTACGTGCGGTTTGCTAGCCGCGAGTATCTCCGAATACGCGATGCACGTTCGCTCTCGTTCGCCTTTTAGAAAAACAGATTACTTTTGAAATATGTAAAAATAAGGCATGTAACTGATGTATAGTGAGCGGGATCATTGAATTTAATTTTTAATTTTTATTATTTCGTCGTTTATTTATTGCTGCTTTTTTTTTTATACAATTAGCGCTGGGGCGAAATTTATTTAATCTAATTCCAGCTGTCTGTTAAAAACGTAAAATTACAGTTAATGTTATTATTCTCTTAATTATTCTCCACTGTACATTTTTGCAGAAAGTACGTATACAATGATGAAATTGAATTATACGAGTCTCATGCGAAGTACTAATTCATATTCATACTTTCATACGCGATATCTCTGCATTAAGAGCTTACTAAACTTCTCACTAAGTTCTGATTTTATTCGCGAGTTAGATATATACGTATATATATGAGCAGTCGTAAACGTGAAATATTTCATGTGAAATGTTTTTAAAATACATACGTTATTTTATGAGCAAAATTAAGCATGCGCTTTAAAAGCGTAAAATTTACGAAGCATTGTGTCGATGAAAGAACTATAGGACAAAGGAGGATTTCGCGCGCGCGAAAATTTTCGCTCGGATTATTTCTCCGCAGGGGCAAATATCATTGTAAACTCACATACACTTAATTAGGAATTCTGTCAATTATTCTTTTTTTTTCCTGCTTAAATGAAACGATTCTGTTTTCGCGATCCGTTGCGCGAGCAAAAATTTTGGAATTGTTAAAATTTTATCCGACGGTGCAGTATCCGTCAGGTTTGACATCGCGGTAATCCTTTATTCCAACTGTTCTCTCCGAAACCATTCGCTTGCCGCGCGAATGTATACTCCGCTAAAGCCGCAATTTTTAAACTGACGTTATGGAGAGAGAGAGAGAGAAGAAGACAGAGAGATCGATAGGTCTGACAACGATATACCGTCGGTAACGGATGGGGCGCGACGTTTATATCGGAGAACGAGATCGATAGAATTAATCCTGGCGAATTGAGATAAGACAATGATTTGCGGGTTGATAGACTCGTCGATTTGACAAAGCGACCAACAGGTGCGGGAGGTTCTCTCTATCAGAGTTGTCGGGCACTATTTATTGTATTTCACGGCCATGTCTCGGTGTATGTTTCGCGACGCGACGTTAACGACGCGGAACGAAGTCGTGTATTCTCATGGACGGAGGGATTTCCGACGATTTCCTCGCAGACGCAGCGCAAAATACGATGTTAATGCTAGCCAACAGGTGTGTGACGATGAACACTCGCTTTTCGCGGGATACGTACGCCGGGAAAATCGATTTGATGATATTATGCCCGGGATGGGGGATCTCCTTTGACGTGAATCGTAACAATCTAAGACACATGAAAATTTGCGACGGAAGGTGTAAGCTACCGACTAAACTAACATTCTCTCCGCATAGCACGAGAATTAATGATGCTCGCGCGACGGATAAACACAGTAAAAGTTAATGTGTTGCATCTGAACGTTACGTATGCTATTTAATTCGCATTCAATTAATTACTATTCAAGGTATTCTGTTATCGTTTTATCGTGCGGTTATAATTACTATTAATAACTAATTATTGCAAACTATATCTTTGTGTGCTTGATTAAATTTTAAATAATTTATTTTAAAAATTATAATTTCTGTATTACATGGAAATAATAATTTATTTTATTATAATATGTAACAAAATATTTTTAGAAATAAAGTACATATACATATATTTATTTAAATAAAAAAAAAAAAATTAAAATTGACAAAATACGTACTTGTTTGACTTAAAAAAATTTTATTTTCACTGCAGCATCCCATCAAATTGTTCAATAAATATAATTATGTTTCTATCGATAAGTATTTATTTTACACACACATACATTATTATTATGTCGTATATACAATGATTCCGGTATACTTGATACGATATACATATTTTCAGTTCAGCGATAGCGCATCAAATTTATCGTATATTTAATGTACGTAATTTACATTACATATACATAATTAAATATAAAATGTAATTGAACATGCACGGATTTAAAGTGTAGCAAGTGATGTTACACCGTTGTGAAACTGTCGCGCGTATGTTGGGCGATGCGCAACGAAATTAAACGGTCTAATGAATCTTGCGATTGCGTTATATTATTCTAAAGCGAAGTATTAGCTAGGGATAATAATTAGGACGGATCCTTCTCGAGCAAGAGGAAGAGAAATCTTTGCGCGAGTAACTCATTAAAAAGTTTTTCTTTAAAGATCCTAATCATTTTTGGGGAACTTGGAGAGTCATCAAATTATCAGTCTCAAGTTCTATAGCTGCTGATAAATGAGGAGATCATTTGGAAACTTTTGCCCTAGGAATGCTTTAGCTAGTCTCACGTAGCTATCATCCAGACATTCTATACTATATCGCGTCCTTCCGCCGTGACACGTTGAGCTGTTATTGATCGTCGCTTTTAGCGTGTTATTAACTCCCAAAGTAACGTCGGCGCAATACTCGTACCCTTAAACATTCGCCAACAGGAATTAACATTGATGGTTGCTAACTGGTTGTCGTAAAGGAAGCATGGAAGATTTTACATCGCGCGCGCGCGCCCTTTAAAAAGCTTATTGCAATTAAAACTTTATTCAAGTTACTTTAAATAATGTTGGATTATTGATTACTCAATTTTAAACATGTAAGCTTTCATCAAATCTATGTTGTATAATTTTTCATGTATTTATATTTATTCAAGAGAGAGAGAGAGAGAGAGAGAGGGAGGGAAAAAACCTAATTTTATCATCATAATTCTCGGAACAGTATATATCTTGTAATTTTTTACTTTTTTTTTTTCACAGAAATATCATTTTATTATTATTATCATTATATCATTATTATTGGTATTTCTATCTCTGAATATTCTTGTTCAAAATTTCGTGTCGAACGCGCTGCAACAGATGCTGCGCATTGAAATATTGTTATTGATATTTATTTTCCCTAGATCCGGGAGCAGTGTCATTATTATTTTGCTTCCCTCTTGCCCGCGTATCAAAATGATATAATTCAGCGAACGTATCGTCGAGATAATGTATAGTCGATTTATAATAAAATATTTTCCGCGCGGCGTACTGATCCGCATGGAACCGGCGGCGAACTGGGAAGTCGCGTCATAAAGCACAAGTTTTACAAAAGACGAAGTTAATTAAAACTTCCGTCCGGAGGACACGAGCGACGGGGGAGCTCAAGCCTGAAGTGGGATAATTAATTTATATCGTGTAAGGTATCGCTGGCATTACGTTGATATTCATTAGCGTACAGTGCGCGGCGATATCGAATTTCACTCCGATGATCTTTCTCCGTTCTTGACACGCGCGCATGATTTACGAGATGCGTGCCGAGTATTCTGGGTGATGCTAGCACGCTCGCACACATTTATTTAACATTTTCTTTCGTGTTGTGTCCCGGCAAAGTATATAGACTAACGCGTCTTCCACGAGGGGAAGGGGATGAGAGGGAGGGGAAAGAGTATTATTCTCTCGAATTATTCTATCATAAGACAGTCATATCGAGACAAACGCACACTAGAGCTGTAGATATGAGGCCGCTTGTGCGTGCAGACATCGCTGTATTCGAAATACGATCGTAAGAGTGTCTCATGGAGGCAGCATCAGAGGTTGGTCGATATCCCTCCTCTCGTGTACAGTCCGCACAGGAAGTCTGACCGCGACGATGCTCTCCATCCTCGCGTTCACGCAAGTGAAAATTTCCTGCTTACTTCCGTGTCTCTCTTCGCAACCTATCTGTCACTTGTCGCACTATTAGCTTATCTCGCATCACGCGCACACAGGTCATTACGATATCGTATCTTATTCTTCACCTCTTATGCACCACACAGTCATGCATACAATAGATTAATAAAAATGATTTAAAAAATATAAAATTGTAAATATTTATTATATTTTATTATATTTTATTTTATTATATTATTATATTATTTATTATTAATTTATTAGTTTTGTAGTTAAACTCACATACTTGAAACTGTGTGTGTGTGTGTGTGTGTGCATGTATTTTATATACTTTGTGTGTATGTATTTTGTATTTTGCGTATTTTATTTCTTCAAATATACGTGTTCTGTACTATACGACACATAAAATTACAAATAGAATTCTATTCCAAATTTTCTATGTATATTCGCGAATTATAAATCGTAAATCTAAAATCTAAAATGTAAGCTTATCAATAGAAACAATAAAAATGAGTGGATATATATTTTTTCTTTTATATTTAAAGCATATTAGATTTGTTTGATTTAGCATTTCTTCATTCATTTATTATACATATATTATACATTTATACAAAGATTTTAGTTATTTATTCCAATATTATTATAACTTCAACATTCGAATTTTTTTAGACATTCACAAACAATTTTTTCGACCGAGCAAATGCATTATCATTGTATTTTACGTATATCGGATATTCTCCCGAAATTCCCGATAAAAGCTGTTCCACAGAAACTACGTCGGAACGGATCATCTTGTGAGTATGAAGCAACGAGATTAAGTCTGACTCCCACTTTTCGATGTTGTCTTGTATAATGGGATCGTCTTGGGGACGAGATTACCGCCAACATTAATCAGATTACGATCCGCGCCTTAGTACATGACGTTTAGCTTGCCAAGTTGTGTTTAATGCACACCATTTTATGGTGTACATTAAAAATTCTTCAGCCTGACGAATTTGTCATTAATATTAAAGCAAACGTAAGTGAATTATCATTATCCACAGAAATAATATGCCGGAAAAATCCGGATTAAGTGAAAACAATATTTAATGGCTCTGTCAGCGAGTCCGCCGCTGAGGTTTTTTTTCGAATAGTTGGTTTTAAATTTAACTTGAAATTCTCGTTATTTCCGCATTTATATTTCATCGCAGGTCATGCTATCTATATACAATACATATTAACCTTTACCCTTCTAAGCGCAAAGTATGTTAACTGATCAAAATGTCAATATCAGTTTTTTTGATCGTAGCAGATACGAACTAAACAGTAGAGTAGAAACATAGTCGTCGAAATAGTCGAAGATATGCAAGGTAAGCGTCAAAGTAATCGAAGAGGTATAACGTATCCGCTAAAGCTGCTCGAAGAGGCACGCAAGGCAACCGTATAGCACTGTAATTTAACACTATAATGCAACGTTTACAAATATAATACGGTTATATCATAACATTAATTTATGCAATATTAGGCTAGACTTGCAATACATATATAATAACAAATTTTGCGCCGTAAGAATTAATGTCTTATTGCGCGAAATCACGTTATGTTTCCATTAAATAGTGTAATATCGTGCTTTTCGCCACTTATATCGCGAGCTCATCGAAGCGTTATCTACCACGTGAGCGAGCGAGATGCCTGATAAAGTCGTATTAGAGGCAGCCGCTCGCTTTCCGAGGTATCGAGCCTTATCGTGAGGTCGCGTGCTATCGAGGTCACACGGCGTATACACGAGCACGCGAAGGATGTCTCGACTTTTGCCAACGATTGTATCTCGCTCCGTGCTGGAGAGTTACGTTGAAGTGGCCCGCTGGATATTAGGTGGCGAGCCCTCTCAGCATGAAAAGCGTTCTTTCTTCCGTTGCCTTCGCTCGCAAACGGGCCGGCGCGGCGTACAAGCGCGTGTAAGCGCCACGCTATTTTACCGAGCGCCAGGTGCTAGAATGCCTCGCGAAGGGTGCCGGACTAAGCGCGACCTCCTTCCCGATCATGCACGTATACATGCAAGCCAAGTTGCAAAGAAAAATAAGATGGATTTGGTGAGATTTGGTATTTACTTTTTACCAAAAGCTACAATATATATTTGATATAATTTCTAGTTAAATTCCGATGAAATTTTACGAAAACGTTGCGTTTTATGTTAAATAAATTGTATTTATCATAAAATATAGAGGCGTAATTTAAATAGATCTGCGTTAACAAATGCACACAATCGATATTAGATAAGTAAATTTGTTTCGCAAATAAAAATATTTTCAACGCATACTCTTCATTTATTACGAATAAACACATTGAGATCACTCCCGCGTATTCTACGGAATCGAAAATTGAACTAACCGAAATTAACCGGTTCCGGTTATTGCACGCGTTCTAGAACTAGTTATCTCGAGAAGCGATGGTATGTCTATAGATGAATAGATTGATTTATCATGAATCAAATCGAATTTCACCAGCACTACAGACTTGTAGAAATTTTTTAAACTAGATATATAGTTAGAATTTAAAAACGTACGATATGATGTGATAGTTAAGCAAAAATAAAATATAAATACACACAAGAACAATATAATTACTAAGAATGAAAACAAGAAAAACTAGAAATTTCTCATTATTTTACATTTACAATTTATAAGTAATTTCATATCTTAATTAAACAATTAAAGTCTCTTTATTAGATTAACATTTGAAAATTAAAGTTTAAAAAAATATTAAAAACGTTTAAAAATATTTAATAATTTTAAAAATGCGTGTAGCAAATAATATTTATCAAAGAAATTTAAAATTATTACGCGTTTCATATCGATTGTTTACTAGAGAAGTGTGTTAATTACGCGTCTACGTTTTATGGTCTCGTCAACGGGATATAGTGTTTTGGTGAGGCAAGAAGAGGAGACTTGTGCGCTCGGATGCAAGTGTGCATCGTATACTCAACGTTCGCGGAGCGGAAGCCAAGATGTACCCGTATAGCTGCCCCGGCAAATGCATAGTTCTACGGTTGTCCGGGTCAAGGGGTATTCGCGCGGTGGCCTAGGAACTTCATGCGTGGCAATGAGCAGACTCGATTTCCAGTCACACGTATGCCAGCTATATGTACATAGTACGGAGCGCATCGATAAAGCGAGAGAGGGTGGGAGCGAGGCCGCATCTTGTTCAGTTGGTCCAGTCGCTCATCGCTATCGTGGTACCGTGTCGATAGAGAACGGATTGGATATAATGCCCCTTTTAGGGCGCTAATTGCGCAATATATAGATATACTATATTTGCGCGCGACATACGCATGTGTGTATTAGTACGAGTTCTCGCGTATGTTTGGACAATCGGATAATACGTGTAACCGTACCGTTACTGTACACCAGTTATTGGATATCGCGAGTTAGCGAGTCGATCATACACAATTGTTACACTGCGGATGTGCTGTGTGCACGTACACGTGGTAACGTTCGCTCCGCAATTGCAACTACATTCGGGGATTTAATATCGAACATTAAGCGTATCCTTTGTACGCGTCCAAATCCTTTTGTCGTTTAACGTGAGTCATAGGGTTCGCGCTGCATTTCACTGCATTTACGCGAAAGTGTCTCTCTTCTTCTCTCTCTCTCTCTCTCTCTTTCTCTCTTTCTCACATTACGTTCAGCAGCACGATTGCATGTTAGAAAGTAGTCCTCTCAAGCGGGTAGAGTGTACGTTACGAGCGAAGGGCTTAATTGCATAATTGCATGTCTGAAATTGTGTGGGTGTATAATCCAGCGACGCGCGTACTTAGCGAGTCGACTTGAAAATATACTGAAACGGCGATGGGCGTATACGGGCCGTTACATAGATCGCGTCATTAGTACGTACAAATGGCTCATTTATCCGCACTCTTGCAGATAAAGGTCGTCCCAATTCTCCCCTTTCTCTCTCTCTCTCTCTTTTTTTTTCCTTCCTCTGGACTCTTTCGAAATTTTAACACCCAGCAGCACGCCACATCGATATCGTATCGATAGCCGAGCACTTTACGAACTCATTGCGTGATTGAATAGCCACTTTAAAGTTGCGCGCATAACACGGAAAAGGGGAGAAAGTTACGGGAGAAAGTTTTCCCATCGGCTTCGGAATTTTTTTCGGTAGAATAACTGTAAGAAAGTAACGCGTTCGAGACGCGCTCGAACTTTTCGGATATTATCCAGCGAGAATCTACAAAAATCTCTTCAGAAATTAATCTTGAGTGCAATATTAACAATATCGATTTGAACGTGTTGCAGATTTTCATGCACAGATGCACTTTTCAATTAAGTCATAGACCACCCACCGATGTGAATCTATTCGCGTGTGTAATTAGTGACGAGAGATTATTAAATATGGAAGTTAGGATTTTGCACGAGAATATGTAGTATGTGGGTATTTTATGTGTGCGCGTGTGTGAATGGTTTTATAAATTCTTTTCGTTTTAATTTTCCCTTTGTTCTTGATTGCACAATAGATATCTGTGTAAAATATGTCGTATTATTAATTGAAGCACACTATGAATTTGTACAATTTCCTAGGATTTATACGTCGTACAATAATTAGTATCATTGCTCCTCGTTTGAATTCTCGTGCAGATGCATTGCTTTCACATAGTTGGAGTTGCAATTTTTATCAGTGTTTTTCGCAAAACTAACAGAGATACAATTTTTCTCATTTTTTTAAATTACATTCCTGAGATATTTATGTTTATAGAATTAGCATGCAAAACGCGCGCGTCTTCTTTCATCTCGTCGCATCTCGAGCCTTCGCCACGCTATCTCAGTAGTAGGTGTGCGTAATTCGATTAGAAAACTTAATCGCGGCAACATGAAAGAGACCTTCCGTTTTTGAGCGCGGAGCTGTATCGCGATTTTCGCGTGCCGTGCGACGTGAACGGATTTTTCTATTTGATCGTCTCAAAAGTCATCAATTTTCTTGTTTACATGAGTTTTCCATCATCCTTTTCATTTTCCCGTCAACTTTGCCTAACGGATTCAACTCGTTTCTGAGTACATAGTCGAAGCGTCGGCGAGTTCATGGCCGATAGACAGCACATGGCAATTTATTGAAACCCATTAAACTACTTTTATACGATCCTTTACGACACTTTACTATGCACTCGACAGCCGTGAATACAAATATCGCCTGCTATATATCATCGCGCAGGAAAACACATCAAGACATACACACACGGTTCTCTGATATTTTTTATAATTCTTACACATTTAAAGAATGGTTTGAAAGGGACAAAATAAATATAATGATTAAACGATATACTTTAATGATATAATTAAATTTATAGAGAATTAATTATATAAAATTTGTAAACTAAAATATTTTTTAACATACATGTCTTATAAATAGAAAGAGAGATTAGAAAGAGGAAGGGAGAGGGCAAGAGAGTGCTATTAGAAAGTAATAATAATAATAATAATAATAATAAAAATTATGTTATCAATTAGAACATTGGAACTGCGAGAATCACAGATTTACAATAATTGCAATGATAACGATACAATGAGATAATAGTGAATATTACGGGAGAGTGAATGAGAGAGAGAGAGAGAGAAAGGAGGAGGAGAGAGAAAGATGAAATTGCGACGATTATATTTTTTTCATGCAGGTGTAAACAGATTCGAATTGCAGTGCCCATTATGAGTTTTATACAAGTCAATGGCAACGCAGCAGCGTTATTTAAAAATTACAAGCGGATTAATGGGAACATATTGCTGGTACAATGTATGTAATCTGATACCGATGCAGTGCGACGATCTATAAACGCGTTACAAATGGGACTCGCGATTTTTTACAAGCGTTAAAGTACCGTCGGTATTCCGACGATTGTCCATTGACGTAAATTCCGCGCGCAACATACATGCATTATTTATCAGTTGTGTATACATTGGCGACTAGTATCCGCGCGTTTCACATTTTGGTAACACGAAGTCGTTCTACGGCTTAGGTTTATGGCTTGTGGAAGCCCTTATAATGAGATCCTCCGCTCCAGATGATAATAACTTAATGCTTCGCCGCAGTTCTAAGGATTGAGAGGGTGGTGGAGGAAGAGGGTAGAGGGGTTCTCTCGCGTCCCTGGTTGCCTCTTTTTTTAAATTATCTATATATTTCTCGTGTATATGTGTGCGTGTGTGTGTGTGTGTGTGTGTATGTTTTCCATTATCAAATGATAAAACTTTATAATTTCATCCGACGGCAACTTGTGCGAAATTAATTCTCGAGTCGGTTATATGAAATCTCGATTGTCGAATTGTGATTAATGATCGAATGTGTGCACATCTTTTATTTTGACAATAAAGCGTTTGTACCATGTTTATGTGCTAAAACTGTTTTTAACATCATACAAAATTTCTGCGTCAGGCATATTGCCATATATCTTGGGTTTTTGACAAATATTTAGTTCAGATAAGATAAAATCAATTTTGTTCAAGTATATTCATAAAAACATAATTTTAAACATAATTTGTATTTTATATAAGAAATATTATATATATATATATATATATATATATATATATATATAATATACTTATATATACTATATTACATAAAAGAATGTTATTTATACTATATTTATATTATTATAACATACCTATCGTTATTATTGCAGAGAAGCTATCACAATTTTTAAATATAACATATTAATGCAATTATTACTCGTTGAAAAAACTATAAAATAAAGGCATCGAAAGATATAAATTTAAAATATTTCTATGGCACACTTTATTCATAATATCCATAATTAATAGGAATATTACATGTCACGATTACTCATTATTACAGTATTAATCCCTTCGGTCATCTAAGGCATCAGAGATGATCAAACGGATATCTCCTTAATGGTTATTAGTAGCCCCAGAAATTCCGACAGTCATTAAGCATATCTGCATGATTAGCTCGGTGACATTTTAGATGATTTACGGGAATTAATATCATGATAGAATAAATGGTCAATCGATTTCGTTGGACATACTTGCCGGATTACAAACATTAGAATTAGCATGCATTCTATCAGATAACAATGGCAGAGATTCAGCCAACTAAGAGCACGGTGAGATATTTTCAAAGGAAAGATTTTGTTGCAGCCAAGATCAGCCTTTCAAGCGCGAACAAACGATAGCAAATATATGCGATGTCTGCGCGCAGTCTGTGAATCTCGTACGCTCTAGTAGTGAAAAACTTTTCGGTGCCCGTGCTATGCATGACTGTGTGGACCCCTGCGGCCATGCGCCGGCTATCGATCCGGTCCTTTCTCTCGTCCGTCCCCGCTTATGTGCGATAGCCGCACGAACAAGAGCGTCAGGGTATTTTGTTTCGCAAAACGCCCGGTAAAACGAACGCCGGAGAAAACCGACGGGACGGAATCGAGAAGAAGGTGAACGATCGGAGTTTTTTTTTTTTTGGCGTATTATGTTCCGCTCGAGAAAAAAGTATCCCTCCCCAAGCGTATTAAAGAAGCGCGAAACGAACTGAGACGCGAGAAAACAGACGTGAGAAGCACATATAAATCTTATTGAATTATGCATACGCACACATTAAATATATATTAATGTGAGTTAATAGGAAATAGTAAAGTTGTAAAGAGAAAATCTGAGAAGAGAAATATAATCAGCTGTCATTTTTAAACGCACATAGAAAGCAAGAAAAATAAAATATCTTTTGATATAATAGTTGGCAGCTTTATTTAAATATGGATTAAAGACGGTTAGAGATATTTTTATCATTTAATGAATATTTATTAAAAAGATTTAAATATTGACGATCTTGGTGATATATATTTTTGAAATATGCACTGTCATAATAGAAACAGAAATTAAATCTCTTTCGTGGTGAATAGAATCTTATCATAGAAATCTTATATAAAATTTTCATAGTTTCTGAAAGGGACTTTTGTTTCCATTCTGCGTATAATAGAGATGCGCATTTCAAAAATATATTATTCAGATTATGAATATTTAGTATTTTTTTATAAACGTTTATTAAATAAAAATATTTCTGATTTGTCTGGTATGTCTTTTATTAAATATTAAAAATATTTTTGATTAGTTTTAATTTCTAAATGTAAATGAAACTGTCAAAATGCTTTTATTAAAACATTTTTATTTTCCCTGTGCTCTCTCTCTCTCTATCTCTGTATATATATATATTTATATGTATGTTAAAAAATGATAACTGATTAGTTTCAGCAACTTTCTGTGAAACAGCCTGTAAAAATAAATAGATGAATTAACAATTGGAATAAGTTAAATGAAGAAGAAAATTTCATTTAACTTAATAAAAAAAGTAACATACAAAAGCGTGATTATATGTAATAAGATATTTTATAAGCTTGATTAAAGATAAAAAGAGCTTGATATTTAAATAATACCTGACGTGAGAAAGATAAAGAGATGAGAGAATTTTTATAAATAATGGAAAGAAAAGGGTATATATTCAAGAGAAGGCTGTTGTCACAGCTGCGCCTAACGCCAGAAGCAATTTAGAGGGAAAATGAGAAGGCGAGCACAGAGTCGGCAACTTCTATCTCGCCGAGAGCGCGAAAAATAGAGAAGAGCGAGAAAGGCGCGAAGGGGGAAAGGGCGCGGAATAGGGCGCGTTACCGGAATTGCAACTGCCGCGCGACCCTTCCGATGATTGAGTATCCCGCGACTTGACCATCTCTCTCTCCCGATCCACCGACGCTCCGTCTCTCTCTCTCTCTCTCTCTCTCTCTCTCTCTCTCTCTCTTCTTCATTCGGAAGAGATAAGGTGGAACGAGCTCATCTCATGCCGGACACGAAATTCGCCGAGCTGTATAATGGCAGACACGCGATGTGCGAGAACAATGCGCGGAGTTTTGGCAGTGGTGAGGAATTATGAGACGCGCAGCCTCTCGTTTTCGCCTCGGTCGACTCTTAGGATTATCCATCCTGACCGGAGCATCATTTCGACACGTGTTTCTAACGCGCGCGCTTGTCTACGTGCCGATGTTGCTGAGGAGCGATCGCAAATGTAACAGCGACGACCGCGCATAAGGTACGCCCTCGCTTATGTCACGTAGCCCGATAAACTGGTGGAAGCGTGAATTACGAAGTAATTTAATCTCCCACTATCGCGGCGGCGTTTGGTAAACTTCAATACGATCAGTTTGACATCGATAATAAAAATAGCATTTTGTACTCTGTATTTATGTAAAAAATACATCATAAGTATAAAATTATAAAGAGATTGAAGAAATAATGTAAAAAGAAGATTGATATTCTTTATTATAATATATATACATATTTTTTTTCAATCAGCTATTATTTACAGATAATTTCAGAAAATATTTTTTTGTGTGCTTAATTACGTTGTGATATTCGTGTCGAACCTTTTATTTTTTCAAACTTTTTTTTACGGTGCAGGTGTAATTTAAATGCATGCATCACAAATGATCTCATTTCTCCTAAAAATTCATAGACGATAAACCGACTTAGAGAGAGTTATCCCGTTAATGTAAAAAAGATATTTTCTTATACGCTAACGAATTTGCGGAAAGTATATCACGATGAAATCTCTTAGTCGATTAAACGAGCTTAAAGTTTAATAGGAATGCAGACTTGATTATCGAGATGCTTAATATTAAAAAGATTAAAGACTTAGGTAACAAGTAATATTTCTCCATAAAATTTTTACTGCATAGATTAATTGCAATTTTATTTTATAATATCTGTGGCTGAAAAGATTTAATCTTGCGATATTATTATTATTGCGCAAAAAGAGATTTATATTCAAAATCTAGCTCGCGAAAAAAATTGAAAACAAAGGTAATGAAACATCGAGTTTTTCTATAGATTCTCTATAGTCTCTATTGATCATTTTATTGCACCTATGTGTCAGGGTCAATTAATTATATTGCTATAAGAAAGTACGAGACAGTATGTGAATGACATGATAACTTTGATAAGAGCATTCTATAAGATTTAAATTTATATAAATATGTTAACACGATAAAGTTAGTTTGTTTCATGTTTAAAATATCGCTCGTGTTATTGATATTATTTATTCGATGAGTTTACACTCTATATCTTTGATCGAACTGAAGCGCCTCGGGCAGACTCTGTGTCGGATGCAAATTTTCAATTACTTGCCGGGACCGACTATTACCCTCCGTGCTCTACCGTGAAATTAGAAAAGAACTGCTCTCTCCGTGAGCTGCTCCGTGTATGAATGCCGCATATAAGAGCATATCGGGTCCACGCGGGTCGAGAGAGCGCAATCCATTTTTTTATATCTCCCTTCCCCTCGAATTCTCACAAAATAGATGTTTGTATGTTCGTGTCATTTAGGGTGAGAGAATATCTCGCGACGTTTATTCGACGGTGAAACGAGCTCTCCGCCGCGAGACTCGTAAAATACGATCCTGTCTCTGGTGTGTCGCACGGATCCGCAAACTTTACTTTTTTTTTTTTTTCCATCAGTTTTCTCTCCGCGAAAAGCATTTTACCGTAACGGAATTCAATAATCGGATTTTCAATAAAAAGTACATCACGTTCGACGAATGGCGTAGTGCGTAAGCGCGGTCTTCGAGATCGTGCGTGAGATTCTTTACATTTCTCGAGGATTATCATCCGCATAGGAATCACTCAAGTGCCGCGATCACTCATATATCACTTTCTTGGCGTTGCCAGCCGACACATACGGTGAATCATTCGTTCGTCTCAATAAATTGTTTCCTCTTTATGGTTTCCCTTAAGGAATGTTTTAGAAAAAACCCTGGTGGATCCTTTCCCTGCCAAACGACAACGTTACGTATCGATTTTTATGTCACAACCGGCCGATCTCTCCTTGCTATACGCTCGTGGAATGGCTCATAAAAATCCTAATATATAATAAATTAAAATTTTATTTCTCAGAAATTTTGATAGGCCGCTCGAATGTAATACAAGCATATAAACGACAATCACAAATATCATGATCGCCTTCTTTCCTCTTTCTTGACATTGAATAATATTAATGTTCAATATGTGTATAAAAATTAATCCCATTTTTTAAGAAAGCGATCTTATATAATAACTTCTTCAGTCAATAATTTTTATTATTGCGATTATTGATTATGTTTAATTTTTTTATTATAACTTTTATTAAATCTGTTTTTTTTTTTAATTCTGAATATGAAAACACGTCGATATATTTTTTTGATAGTATATACATTTTTAATTTATAAAAACATTCAGGAATTTAGTTTCTAAATTTATGTATATATACACATGTGCATTTTTGTATATATGTTATGTATATATTTGTCTCACGCGCGATGCAAATATGTACGTGTTTTGAAAATGATGATTGCCTGGCGATATCATATGTATGCGTCGGGCAACCATTCATTTTCTTCCGCGATCTTCAATCTATGAAACAGCAAATAATATTCCAATGGAGCCTTCAATCGAAATCCAGATCAGATTCGCGACACGCGCCGTCTATTCCTATTTTGATTCAAGACACACCGACGTGTTTCGCTCCGAGGCGTTTCTTGAAGCGGCGATTGACTGCAGATATTCGTCTCTTTGCTTTCTTTTTCCTCCATTCGTTATACTCCTTTTCTTTGTCTGGCGCACGAAACGTTCTTACGAAACCCATTCTAAAATCCGACTGAGATCGTGCGATTTTTCCAAAGAGGGATTCATCCGAGCTGATGATCCTCGAAAGGAGATAAAATCAGCAAAGGTATATAACCCACACACACATACATACATACATATATACATATCGGAGAAGAGACGTGCACGTCCGGGAGAACAATAAAGAAGAATAAATTAGATTTGATGATCTCTCGAGTACAATAAATCTGTTGTAGATCTTTGATATTGGTTACTTATCCTTATCCTTATGTCTCTGAAGAGTCAAAGGACTAGTTGTAGTATGATATATTGAATTTCAATGTTTCCTTAAGCAATAATACGCCTTTCAATCTCTTAATGCGATTTAATGATTCTCTATTTGGCTTATAGCACACAGATTGATTCTACGTTGCTTTATTCAAACGTATAATTTTACATATTTTTGTAAATTTTGATGCTACAAAAATGTTATTTTTTTATCATGTGAGTTAAATTTATCATATTTTAATTTTACTATTTTTGCACGATACCTAATATATTAAAAGTTTAAAAAAAATTATGCAAAAAATATAATTAAAAATATATTCGTTCCGAATTAATCACAGAATTCGCTGAACGGTAGTCGTATTGTATCTTGTGCTTTCCCTGCAAGATGTATTTAATATTCGTTTTCGAGTATATTCTGCTCTTATAGCAGAACAAAGTGACAAATGTCACTTCCCACAGTGGTTTGTCGATAGTTCGACTGGAGTTTCGCTGCAGTTGCAGATGTGTTTATTACAGTTCACCGTAACGCAACCGTAACGGGACGAAATCTCGGTCTCCGCAGAAAGGATCTCCGCTACATTCTTTCGTGGACGTTCGTCCAGCTGTTTCACGTGCATAACAGGACAATGCAAGAATTTGCGCGCGTATACGTGGAATTTTGTATTAAAATTCCTTCACCATCTATCTATTTCTTCCTTAGCACGCGCAACTATGTTGCAATTGTCCCTTATAATACTACGATAAACTTCAATCTTTATAGAAATTTTCGCTTTTCTGATTTGAAGACTTTAGTTGAAAATTTTTTTTCCGAAATTGTGTTTAAAAATTTTTTTGTTTAATACTTTTTTTCAATATATATAAATTAAATTATTGGAGTGAATTATCATATAAATACAGATATATAATTTTTAATAAGAGTGAAAAAATGATATTTTAGTAAGAATATACTCTTAAAATTTATCGAAATATTTAATTATTAATCAAGTCTGAAACAATCAAGTCTTTAACTTATATACAGGATAATTCACATGACTTAAATATTTGATCAGTTCGCGAATGCGAAATCTTATATTACGCTATCAAAAGTTTGATACTAACGTGGCAAGAAGAAGATTCGCCTTGGTTTCAACATCGAGGCCGTTTAAACTTCTAAAACTTGGTATTATCTATAACATCCAGAAGAGATGACTCAAACCGAATAAGTACGCGTGATACCTTGCATGAGGAATACTATTAGAGATGACGAACTTTTCACGAACAAAAGTTCATTCACAGAAAGGCGCTTCGTTCTTTCTCATTGTCAGAAAAATTCATAGCGTGGGTTCTATATCTGCGGAAAATTCAAACCACACTAGGATAATTCTGCTTGCAGCCAGGATCCTTCCATGTTTAATCGCATGTTTAATGCGTTGACGCGATATATAGAGAAGTATCTTTCCATTTTAGTTCTACATTACGTTGGATTAACGTTAGGTGGGAGCGAACTGGGAACATGATTCCCAACCAAGAGCGCTAGCTTAACGTATTAAACGACGAAACTTTTCTTGCTGGTAAGACGACTCGTTGGAATTTCACAAAGCTCACCTCACCTCCGCTTCCTTCGTGCGTTTCATTTGATCGTTGATTCCCTTTCGTTATCGTTATCCTAGTTGTTTCATTAACCAGACCGTTGCATTCCATTCACATTCAAACTGGAACAAATTCGAGTTCCGTATGATATCTTTTCCTTCTCTTGTAGATTATTTGCGTATTCGCGTATGCTGGATTTCTAATAGAAAAATGCAGGTTGGCAAAAAACTTTTGTTTTTTTTTTTTTTTTTTTTTTCATTTTAAACAAAAAACGTTTGTTTTTTATTTTATTTATGTTTTTAAGTAAAGTAACAAAAAAACATGTTTTAAACTAAAAAAGCATGTTTTAAACAAGGCAAAAAAAAATCACTTGATAGCTTTGATCTGTACAAATATTTAAATTTTTTGCTAACGTTAAACTGTAAATGTAAATAACATTGCGAAAATATAAAAAAATAGTTTAAAACTGTTTAAAACAAAAATGTTTCAAACAGTGTCCACTGTTTTAAATAAGTTTTAATCAGACAGTTTTAAACACATTGTTTAAAACATGCCAAGCCTGGAAAAACAATCGTTACACTAATCAATTTCTCAAAACTCATGATTATTATATAGAAGAAGAAAACAATTATTAATTATACGCAGCCGCGAAATTGAAAATTGAAAGACTTCTTTTTTATAATAATATCATACTTTTTAAAGTAAAGTTGTGACTTTGTATTTTGTCGTATTTTGAATACTTTTTATTAAAGGCGCGACTTTATGATCGTTCCGAGCTCTGTAGTTTGTTTCATAATGCAAGTATTCCTCCGTGGCGATATTATAGATCGCAGACAACAACAATACAAGCCAGCAGAATCCAATCTGAGAAATGCTACTTGCATCACCATGGAGAATTCGACCGGGTTTGTCGACGTCCAATCTACAAACAATACCGGCGCAATACTCGGTGCTTTTCATTTCCTCCGTCTCTAAAGTGCCCTTTTTGCAGACAGTTTCTTCGAGCATTGTTTGATCGCTTATTCTCTTTGGCCGTTATTATCCTTCCGTCGTGATATATAATGCAACTGTCGCTTCGAATGCGCGCGTCCGATGTAATCCCATTTTTCCGAAACTCGGTCGCGGAGATTCGTACAATTTTTTCTTGCCAGTCTTTACGATCCGTTGTGTTTAGTTTCTTTGCTCTGTTGATTCCCGCGAAACTGCAATATTTGTCGCGCCTTTTATCCATTGGCGCAAGAAAGTGCGAACGTTGCTGGCAATCGTTAGTTTCTTCGCCGACGTATCTCGGCGCACTCGATTTTCTGAAATTTGACATTTTTCGCTGCAAAATACAGCGGAACAGGTGCGGTTTAAATTTTCGAGACTGACGCACCAGTGGTTGCACGCTAAAAACTCGCTTCGCGGATAAGCTGAGAAAAATATTCAGAAAGAACGCGGGCTTTGAGAGACGTGACGTTTACTTTTACATCGTGCTTTTATTATTCATTCACATTATGCATTCTTTCGCGTTGTTGCAAATTTCTCGGACAAAAAAAAAAGAAAAGAAAAAAATGAAGCAATCTTTTTTTCTCACGACACGTTGATTACATTCACGGCAGGAAGATCTCGGATCATTTCGATAAAACGCGATAGATATTATTAAGATTCTTGCAAAAAATGCGTCGTGATTTCGCGCACGAGTACGAAGCTTCTTTTCGTATCCGAATCTTTTATCAGTCGCTTTTATCGATATTAGAAGAATTTTAAGAGTTTGCAAGCCGCGTGTGTGGAAATCAGAGCAACTCTGTCTGATCTCTCTGATTCTCCTTTTTCTGCCCTCGCGCTTTCTAATACCTTCGAGGACGAGTAAGAACACTGTAGTGCACTCAGTCGGAATTCCGCCTCCGAGCTAGATTTACGTTTCGCACGATTCGCCACAAATCCGTCTTATTCGAGACGAGGAAACGTCCCTTGCCGACTGCGCCGCGTACTCGCTTTCCTTTAAAAGCGTCTCTCGAAAGTCTCGATAATCGCCAGACTATCTAAAATTAGTTGCCCAACATTCGAAATTAAATTAAATTTCTGTACGTCATTTGTTTATACATTTCTTGCATATGTTTGTCGTTTCAAATTTTATACTTGTCTAGAAAAATAATTATTCAAAGAAAATAAATTTGCGGACGATAATTTTATACGTATATAGGTCGTTCCCATATTGCACGTACGGTTTGATCGCTGATTTCTCTTTCTTCTTTTTTCCCCTTTTTTTTTTCGTTTCGTTGGTATATCATGCAGCAGCGGTGGCATATACAGCCGTGAAATATGTATGCCCGCCTGAGGTGAGCTTTTTAAGCTTGGCGGTGCTCCAAAGGGCCCAGGGCGCGAAGTCGCGTCATATTTCCTAAATCATCGCACGGAGTCGAACGTGTCTGAGGAAACGAGCGATCGAGCGGGTATTTCCCGCGAAATTTTCTTCCAATAGCATCGTGAAGCTCATTCCATGCAGCTTACTCTCGATGCTGATAAACACTTTCATGATTCGTACGTCGATTGCATAAATTTGCGGACATCGCAAAGCCCCGCTCCGGTAAATCGCGAAATGATTTTCTCGCTATATATATCACTCGTTAATTATAATCCGGTAGTAAACTATTGGTTCTATTTTACATGCTTCGGTAACGTTTTCTTTTTGTTGACTTATATTTTACTGCGTATTTCGCTGCCCTGAAATAAATTGAAACGGTGAGGTATAATAATGTTTTTGAAATTATGTACATAGAAAGAATCTATCCACATATGAAAAAAAATTTTCCCAATATAACATTGATAGAATCCGAAATATGCGCAAAAATACTTTCTTATCTTCACTTTATTAACATTTTAATTGATAGATAACATTTAATTGATAGTATTTCACGTATTTTATGAATTCAGGTTTTTTTTTTCAATTTGATAAAATTTAAATTAGTATATTTAATTTAGTATTATTGCAAGTTTGAAAAATACTGTTGAAATATCTGTGAAAAATCGTGGTGATATTTTCTTACAGAAATCGTATCGATATGTGTGTACATCAAGAGATGTATAGTCATATGTCATGTCAAGAGAAATTATGTCGTTACAGATAAGAATATAAGCTATAATATCGCTCGATTATTGGACGCAGATGCAAATACGTTATCGAGGATATGCACAAAGTATGCGTGTGCGATACGCAAATATTTTCAATGATAATAAAAGCACGCCTAGAAGCTGTATTCTTTATAACTTCTTGGCAAATAGCATAGCATTGTTGTTCAACAAAAAATATAAATTTAACGTAATTTTCAATCACGCTTTTTGCAAAAATTTAATGAAAATCTACTTTGTGTAACCAATTCTTAGAATACAACAGTGAATAAATGCGTATGCGTGTAAGCAAACGCATTTTATTTTATTCGTGTGATCCCAAGCAGCATTGCTGTATGAATGAGAGAGAGAGAGAGAGAGAGAAACCGGATATTTTACAGGAAATAAAATGTCAATATAATTTTCCGTTTACATAATTATTGTAGAATCCGAAGTGAATTTCTTGTGGAAAATCAAATACCGATAACAAATTTTCAATACTGTGAAGCATGTGCTGGAAGATAAATAAAAGCACCGTTATATCAAATAGCACGCGATTTAAATAACGGCCTTTTAATCGCCTTTTAAATCGGGTTTTATATTTTATTTAAAAGAAAAACAACGTAATATAGACTTCAGAAAATGTGCGTAATTAGAGCGCAATTTTAATGGCGCAGTACGAATCCAGCCACAAATATGTAATGAATTATCTACTCATCGAGCGCGCGTTATCAGGCGTAATAATCATATCGTTGAATGTGTCTCAATTTTTCTTGATTTATTACGACAGGCAAGAGATTTATCATTAAAAATCAAATTGACACATCACTTTGATTTCATAGTATTCAATTTGTTCATTTATCTATAATAAAGATATTTTTGAAAATAATTTAGTTATATTATCAACAATCATTTGCTCCGCGAATATCGATACACCTACTATTCTATGAAATACTAATTTTTTTCAATTGAAAAAATATCTCGCAATGTTAAATATAATCATACATACATAAATTGCTGCTTAAATTGTCAGAAATTTATATATATATATATAATTTGTTTAGATCTTAATGGTTTTCATTTATGATATTTAAAAATATTCCAATTTATAAAATCTTCCGAATTAGAAAATATATATCTTAGTAATATCGAGTTACAAAAAGTATCTTTAAAAGTACACAATAATGATCAACTGAGGAAGTTTAAGGGTTTTTGAATTTAACTTAAAAACAAAATTACTAACAAACAGAAATAAAGAGACATTCAATCTTCCTATCGTGATTATAGTCTCTCTTGTTAGTTTAATACACAAAATACTCCATTACGTTTCACTTAATACATAGATCTATCGCGATTTTTCTTATATCTGCGAATTTTTTAAATTAATTCAGTCGACTTTGTGATAACATTTTACCAACTCTTTTTTAACGTTTTAATTTTCTGTGTTAGATATCATGGAAGCCACAAACTTTAAAATTCTATAAAGTATACTTGGATCTAATTGCTTCTTTCTGAAATTAATTAAGTTTATAAGAAGTCTTTTGAACACTGAAAACTTTGCTAACTCGCCTTTCGATATTTTTATTAAGACCGTCTCTTTTAAACCAGCGAAAAAATCTGTTGGTAAAAGAAATAATAGTTATTTTGAAATACTTTATATATTTTCTTTTCATATTGTAATTTAATTTTACTAAAAATATTTAAAAAAAAGAACTAACTAAAAGTAGATAAAGTAGCGAGACCGTTATTTTTTTCAGTAAATATTTCTGAAGGGGAAAACAGTGATTCATTCGCACGAGGCATGATTTCGGGGAGTTTCTTTTACCGTATGAACGTTGGATCTATTTTTCCACCGCTGCTTTCCAAGTGATTTTCCACTAGGTGATGGTAGGCGGATAGACGATAAGACAGAATGAAAGAGTAAGACCTATGCACGCGCCCGTTATTCCTCTTCTCGGCTTCAATCTCAGGGCAATTCTCGGCTCTTCTCCTCGACTCGACTCGTGAGACGCAATCCATGAGCGGGACACTATCGCGCCCCGTAGAACGAGATTTCGATCACGGGGCGAAGATGGAACGATACGACAAACTCGCGATAATTCGCCACGTCAAGACAATTCATTGGCACGGAATCCTCCTGGACATCGACTGGATATTCGAGTCATTTCGCAGAGAATATCCAGTTTAATAATCCTTTCATTTCCGATGCAATATATATAGTATTGTACGTATACGTATGCGCTCATAATTATGAAAGTAATTTAAATATAATTACGGATCTTTCGTTTAGAATAATTGAAAAATTTTTTATTTTATGTCAAAAATATTTTTAATTTAAATTTTGTGTCAATCTTTTGCGGATGTAAAATAATAAAATTTTATGAACATTGCAGGCATTCTTATACATATATGTATAACCAAGTATTTAATTTTAGTTTTATAATATTAATTTTTCTTCTTTATATTTGTATAAGAATTCTATATAAAATTTGTCTAATTTGACTATATTTTCATTTTAAAAAACTAGGTATCATCTCGAAAGATTTGCATAAAAATAGAAGTAATAATATAAATTATAATTACTTTATAAGTCTTTGTTACATCAACGAGAATAGAAATTAGCGTTACATTATATGATTTGCTCCGGTACACTGGTTGATTTAATTTTTATTATAAAAAGTAGCTACGCTCGAAGCTACAAACAATATAAAGTGGGCGCTCTCATTTCATTGTTTACTATCTTTTTATGTTCGTTATCTTTCCTCCATTCATTAGCTTGCCATAATATTACGTGCAAAATGGCTTTACAATTTATGTTTCTGTACGTTTGTCGTTTGCGAAGTGCATTAGATGAATGAAAATAGAAAGACAGAGAACGCGTTGAGAGCAGAAAAGGAATGTATTATTGTACTGCATTATTGTATCTTATTGTTAACGCCGCGACCCCATAACAGCCCAAATCGCTTAAAGGATTATATATGATAACGATGTCAATTTTTAACACTTTCGGTCACTTTCGGAACAAGATCTCTCGCAGCTACGCTAAAGGAAACTTGGGAACGTTTTCTACGTGGCAAAGATCAGTTACCCGAAAGCAGAATAGGGCATTTTATCTCACTTTTGTTCCGGCGTAATACTCGGTTCAATTTTCAGCAGCTCTCGAAAAGTAGGAACTCTGTCGCGTTAGAAGATAGATATTATATGTTGGAAACAAGACATTAAGTTGAAAAGCATACAAGTGCAAGCCTCTTATGCTCGTTTAAAGAAAGAAAGAAAAGTAAGAATTTTATCCAAGGATTCTCCGGTAATCTAAACTTTTTTTCCTGTGAGCTTGTTCGCTGGCGGAACAAATTCGCTTTCTGCGAAATTTCAGCAAATTCTCTCTCTCTCTCTCTCTCACTTTTTTTTTCAACCTATTCAGCTCGTCCTCCTTTCTCGGTGTTGAATTTCGTACTCATCCTCGGTTCGTGGACCGTTCCAACGCAATTCGCGTTTATCGAGTGGGACAAACGAGGCAGGACTTCGTCTGGGTTGTTTGGTCGTTCAATCAAGTCTGCATCCATGACATTTTGTACGATACGTAGATACGACAATTGAGAGTGAGAAACATTGCACACGCTTTTTTTACTTAATCAAATTTTGTATGTATGGGAGAATTTAATGTCTATTAATTATAATAAGCCAATCCTTCAAAATTCATTAAAAAGATCATATTAAAAGAAAAATTGCTTACGATATTGCAGATAAAGAGATAACTTATTTTTATATCAGAATTGATATATTTTACTAAAATATGATTTTATTCATATAATTTTATAATTGCAAAAATTGTATGGAATTTCCCAATTAATTGTTGCTTAACATATACTAGTGTCTTTATCTTTATGCACAGAAGTATCTATGTGTTACTGCGATAAGAAGTTTTTCATATGGCATACGCAAATCTAATCCGTTCGCGTCTCTTTCCATAACTTTGCACAAACAGTCAATTAAATTAGTCGTACGAGCTGCGGGGCATCTATCGACGATCCTCTCCGATCACATGCGATTCCGCTAATACGCGCCGCTAATACAGGTGGGTACCCGTGACCAATTAAGTACCACAACATCCGAAATTGGGAATCGCGCGAATTCAAGATCCTTCACATTCGCTTTACGTTTACGACTCCCTTACAAATATATTAGCTCGAAATTCCCTCGCGCTCGCTTTCGTCCTTTGAACACGATCCAAGTCCGCGTAAAGTGGCCCATTTCGTTTGATCAACGATCTCCATCGACTTCGTATCGACGGTTACGTAACGCATTCCGAAATGGGAACGTATCTCGTTATATTATCGCAGAACGGGACGATTAGGTTCTTATCGAAACTGCTACGAGAAGTTCGAGGACACGATTTTTCACTTAACCCTTCCTCCGGGGGCAGGAAAGGTCTTTTCCTCCCGCTTTTCGGCCCGCATATCGGACAAAGCGGAGCATTCCGCAAAGTTTGGCCAAAGTGTGGAGCAACGACGCGATGTTCATGGTGGCACAACCACTACTGAGCACCATCTTGGGCCCCTTCATCCCGCTTGGCAGCATGATTAACTAACCCCGAGCGACAACAATCTCGAGTTCCGAAAGGAAGGAGGCCGCCACCGATTCTCCGATATCCCGGTAAATGGGCCAGTCTGGAGTTTGCTCTCGGCCTCGAAGTAATTGCACGCGCTCGAAGATAATTGCCGCGACACCTTTGTTACGAAGCTCCTACTTCGAGCACAGACTGCTCTACGGGGTGCCCCAAAGTTTCACCGACACCTTCAGCGGTGGATTACCTCTTAAGATCCGTGGATTAGTCGCCGGAATTGGGTTGATATACGACACGGAGGTTAAAAATGACACGCGATTCTTCTTTGTGATATTGAAATAGATGATTTTCTCGCACGCAAGAGTTGTTGGACGAGCGCAAAAAAATTCTTCTTTATTTTCCCTTCTTCATTAATGAATCATCGCGTAAATTAATCTACACATTTTGTAAACGAAAATTGATATTTATGGCACTTATATACGAAAAATTAAATTTTACAACTATTAATGTATTATTTAAAAGGAAATTTTGGGCACATTTCTCAAGTTTGCTTGATGCGTGAGAATGTGTAATAGGCAAGAAAATGATTTAAATAAAAATTAAAAAGAAAAATGCATAAAAAATATATTATTTTGTATGTTTTTTGATATAATTAAATAATTTTTCACAAGTTTTATAAACGAGGTGATAATATAGTTCTGGAGAGGAAAGGAGATAGAAATACAGAACTGCGACGGGAAAGGATACAGAGAAGATGCACGATACTGGGAGCATCGTAGCGGATTAGATAAGGAGTGACGCGATAATTGGAAAGTGAAGAGGGAAAACTAACTAATTGTACGTCACGTTCACAAGCTCTCTCTCATTAGTAAAGGTACACATGAGAATTAATTAAATAAAACAGGATGCATTGTTTAATCTGTTCTGCTTATCTCTTAAGGAATTGATTTAAGAAAAACACTTCTTTTTAATCGTTTAATATTTTCTATAAATTAACTTTAAAAGAAAGAAGTTATGCGATTCAGAAGTCATTTCATATCCGAAATAATATTTAGAGATTTTTTTTTTTTTCTTACATGTGTTCGAGGTTTTATCTCGAATTAAAATGAAACGCATATCAATTGAAGAATTAATGATTGTAAATCTATTACATGCACTTTCCGTACCGAGCACGAATTTTCCCCATAGATCAGCGATAAGGCAATAAAAACTTTATATGTATAAAGCAGTGTAACAAATATTGACCGATCCGCGTATCCAATGGTAGATAAACCCGACGAAATTTTACCTACGGGAAAATGTGACACTCACGGGACACCCGTTCCCGTGCGAAACTTTTGGCATCACGTGCCGACCGTCGAAATATCACTAAAGCGTAACGGTTCGGGGGAAAAAGTTCGGGGATGCGTTGTGTATCCGCGCGAAGCTCTTTAGGTCCCCGCGAACACTACCGAAAGAACATAAAGATATAAAATTTCGTCTAGGGTTGCAGTATTCGGCGTGTATGTAAGTTACGGTCGACGAGTATCCCCGCGAGGGAAGCTCCGAGAACACGTTCTAACTAATTAAATTTTGCTACTTCTGACTCAGTATATTTGCGCACAGTGATTAATATCTTATATAAGTAAATGCTCTTATATATACAATGGAGTATTAAAATATAATGCTACAAAGTATTAATAAGTAGATATATCTTTTATAAACGTTTTCCACCCATTTTTTTATCCCGCCTCTCGAGAATTTTTTTTCATTTAGTCGTCTCGTAAGGAACTGAATGGTCACATTTACAAAAGAATTTAAATGTCAGTCAAGTCATTCTCGCTCGTCTTGTTTCTCTCTTTACTGGCCGCAGGAAGATCCTTAAGAGACTCTATAAATTAGTTTTCGAGTCGCTCTTGGCACTACAACGCGGTGCACCACAGCTCGTTCTCGATTCAGGTCTAGCCTTACGGTTTGGAAAATGTGAAAGAGATACACGCGTATTTTAAATGGATTTAATATCATTAATAGTTAATTATATTTTAACTTTAATATATGGAAAGTATATATTAAAAATCATTTTTTTCTCTTTTCATATCAAATCTTAAAAAAATTAAATACTATTTTTATTAGAATATTGTTATGAATAGTAATTATTTGTAATAACATATCTTTAATATGTTAGTATCTTATATTCAATACTGAAAAGATATGTATTTTGTAAACGCAACGATATAACTTTTTCATATTTTTCTTTTATATACTGTGTAAAGTTTATATTTAAATATAATTATTTAAAAAATAACAATCACTCTTCGCAGGATTAAAAATACATAGTTTGAAGATATGAGAAAATTATATTGACAAAACAGAAAATATTTATAATATAGCTGGATGCGTATTGATATCAACAGAGAAATTGATAAAATTGCTAAAAAAATATTGATGTTGCGATTTCTTGTAAAAGCCAAACGAGAAAGACAATTTGCGATGATGGATAATAGATATCTGCGAACTTTTCACTATAACGAGCACTATAATTTTTCTTTGATCTTTGACAACTCATGCGTACTTTTTTTAACTGTGCTCTTTATCTTTTTTTCGACTAATAATTAATAAAACACAATTCAACAAAAGATAACAATGATTTGCCGACTAATGAAAAACAATCTGACGATAATGTTGTGCTAGTTTCTTTTTGTTGCCGGCGTTATTGTCATTAACAGGCGTGTTCATATCGCGTTAGTAATTGTGAGACCGTCCGGGGCAAAGAGAAAAAGGTGTAAGAATGAAAAGATATTAACGAACAAATTGTTTTCAACTTTGTTTTTTTCTTTAACATGACTCGACAAGTTTCATTGTAACAAATAAATACGAATAGATTACTAAAGCAATTTCATAAATCTATTTTGCAATTAACACATATATTAATATATTTATACATATAAATGAATGCAAATCATTAAAGCGGCCATTGATCAAGACAAGAGGAAAAAAATTTTTTAAACAAAACCTGTAATTATCATATCTTGTATGTTTCGTGCTAATTCCCTTTGAAAGATTCTAATGTATACTCTTATTAATGAAACTTGAAGTAGACATTCGCCTAATACAACTAGGACTCCCAGACACTTAAATCAAAGACGTTTCTACTTTAAATTCGAACTAAGTACCACGTATTTGCCTCCTTTTTATTATTCCATCTCATATTCGCTATTCGCATACTCTCTGGCAAAGTCACTCACAACGAATAGAGTCAAAGTAACGCGTTCCCTCATCGTTCTGTAACTTTTTTACTTGGCGCTCTATCCCCGCTTGCAACTCTGCGCGCGCCATTCACCCCCTGTCGCTCTTCTTCCACTCGAGGGTTCTGCTTTTTCTTCGATAGGGTCGCCGCGCTGCGTCGCTTCGGGAAGGAGTTTAGCGCCGAGTTGAACGCTCGGATGCGAAATGGCGGTAAGAACACACGAATCGGGCAAGAGAAGAGACGAAGAAAAAGCGCGCGATAGAAAGAGGCCGGAAGAAGGGAGAGGATGAAATTTCTTCGGCGCTCGATCGCTCGAGGTGGCGGTTAAGGCAGCTGCGAAAGATTTGAAAGCGCGATCGCGGATTGCTTTTCTCAAAATCACTGGCACCAGCGAATTAACGGCCCCGGACAGTTATCGGAAAGCGGAAAGTCGTTAGGAAGTTCTTCGCCGACGCGACCGCGGTCTTCCTCTGTAAATTCTTCCCTTATTAGTTCTATCGAATTAATTCCGCGCGCACTTTGGTACAGGGGAATTACAAGGTCTACGTAAAAGTTTCTATAAATATTTCACTCGGATAACGATACTTCTTGATATTTTGATAACTTTGTTTAATACTTACAATGCATTTTGCCCGTTCGTTGTGATACTTGAGACCTTTTTCGGCGCATTAAAAGTTAGGCGTGAAATAAATAGAGATTTCTCGGTAAAAATATTTAGCGATAATATATACAAAGAAATACGATTGATGCCGCAATAAACTTGAATCTTCCAACAATGGAATTTTGTAACGAATGGTTAAGGATTAAATTATTATTGCCATATCCATTTATCTTCCTTCTACGAAAATGCTGAGTTCATCGCAAATGTGTCTAGGATTAATCGAAATAAATGTAACAATGGCAATATGTGTAGCATTTCATTATTTTCTGAAATTAATAGTCATCTAATCTTTATTAATCATCTGAAGAATCTGAAGAATCATCTTAATCATTATCTTGTGAATAATTATTATCTTGAATATGATCTTAATCATTAATCTCTTTATTAATTATTTGAATAATGAAATTAATAATTTATTAATTTGTTATCATCTTTTAATTATGAATTATAAAAAAATGACTATCTTGAATATAATCATCAGTCATTCGTCTTATAACTTTCAATTTGTGGAAAATTCGCAACATTTCGTTTCATTATCATAATTATCCCTTTACGGATTTATATTATGATAATAATTACGAATTTAATCTTAGATTATAACAATCTCACATTATACATGACGCAAATGTTTCTTTATGAATGCGTTGTAAAAGTTTACGATTATGGATGGATGTTTAGAATTTTAGCGAACATTTTACCATCGCCGTGCGAGAGCATCGCAATTTGTATCGCAGATGAATGAGCGTTTTTCTTTTTAAGAGGAAAGAGGTCGTAGAATGAATTGAGCTCGCGGTGATTTATCGAGAAATTCATTTGCTTAGATTACTGCAACAGACATTGCCCTCCATTAAGGCCGGGCGGAGGTGAGCCGACAAGTACACGGAAGGCAAAACCTGATGTCTGCTCGAATGAGAATATAGGATATACGGGGAAATGTAAGGGGAGAGGGAGAGGGAGATTACATCCCAGCGAAGAGTATATCGAGGAACATGTAAACTTGCCCCGCAATAATTATCCGATCTAATCCGATTTCGTCGATTGTAAAAAGGTAAGTGGCAGGAACTTAATGAGAGAACGGAAACGTCATTGTACAAGAACCTTCATTTGGTTACAACTGCGGAGCTACGGCTGCTCATTGATGATGAAATAAAACGCAATCGCTAGCAATTTGATTGTCAACGGTTTATCTATCGTGGCAGAACTTTGCACCTTAACGGGCTTCGATACCGGACAATCCGACAAACGTTGAAGTCAATTGTATAGGCACGCTATTATCGACTATTGTTTAAATGAGAATACGCATTTGAAATGAATTTAGAAACACAAAATATACAATACATATGATTTAAAATATAAAATCATATGATAATATTTTAAACTATGTGAAAAATTTCAGTGATGAGAGTCATCGAATTATTCGTATTTTTTATTCGCCCGAAGCGAATAAAAACGTTTTGAACATCAGGAATTATAATCCGAAGCCATTTTCTCGAAATTACTTATTCATATTATTCAAGAAGAAAAAAAAAATGTAATGAAGCCGTCTCGTACAATTGAGTCGCCCCATTTAATTATGAAAATATAGATCGTGTCAGAGTAAGAGGCTCCGCGAAATTGCAAGCGAGGCTTCAGCGTGCACGATAAATCCTATTATCTCAATCCGTATGATGCTGCATATTAGAATTGAAGCATCTTTGCAATTAATAACAAATCGACACGCCGTTTACACAAACAAACTATATTCTAAAAGCTTCATCTTCAGCGATTTTTTATTATTTTTATAATTATTTGATCTTCTCTTTTATATCTCTTATTAAAAAAACATTAAAAGATATCTACTTTAATTAATGAAAAGATGTAAGAAAAAATCTACATAAATCTAATGGAGAAGATTAATTTTATATATATATATATAAATAATCTTAAACAAATATTGTTTCTTTAGATTCCTGAAAAAAAAAAATTTTTTTTAATATGTGTGTAAACTGCCTAGATTAAAATCGCTTAATACATGAGAGGTTCAAAGTAAGAGGTTTAGCGTTTCGGACTGCCGAGGTTATAAAGGCCGACGATATCATTGCGGCGATACGCAAGTTCGCTTGCGGCGAACGCATTGCGCCACTCGGGGAATCTCGTTTCCCCGAGCAATTCCTGGCCGATAACACCCGCGCCCGGCTGCTGCCATCGCCGGATAGGTCCTGATCGGTTGAAGGGAGAGAGAGAGAGAGAGAGAGAGAAAGACGTCGGTGTATGGGATCGATTTTATTGGATCTTCTTAGAGATTTGTCGGCGTGCCACGACGGACGGAACGTGCGACTTGCCGAGGAAGACACGACCCGCCTGACCCAGAATTTCGAGTATTGCTCAAACTTTCCAGATAGGATTCCGCGTATTGTAGCCACCGCCATTCGCTCGCTCGCCCGTTGGTACCATGCATGAGGGTAGTTGCGATTGTGAACCGCGGGTGAGAAGAGCAAGGGAGGAGGTTGACCGAACTAACGGATAGCGGACGAACGCGGGAAGGGAAGTCGCACCGCAGTGTATATAGGAAGTGCGTTCTCTCTCTCTCTCTCTCTTGCTCACACTCTTTCTCTCACTCTCCCGGCGAGTGAGATCGATTTTCCTTTAATACTCCCACGCCCACGTACGCGCCCGCACGGTCCGATCTCCCCGGGGAACGCAATGAATAAAAAGTTTACCGAAAGCCGCGTGCGGCGCAGCAGCACGGCACGGCAACCAACGTCAATTTATAGTGTACTGAGAGAATAGAGAGAGAGAAAAAAAGAAAAAAAAAGAGAGAAAAACAGGCGGTTTTGTCGGAATACGAGCGACGTGGACCATCGCTCGACACCTTCGTCTCGACTAGTTTTACATAACGGAGAGACTTAAGCGGATCGTTCACGGATTCAGCTCTCTCCCGATTAATCGTGTCTCTCGCATCGAATCTGTGTGTAAACGTAACATAGTTAATGGCGTTAAGCTCAGGGGGTCCTCCTAAATAGATCAGAGACGAAGTATGAGAGAGAGAGAGAGAGAGCACGTTAATCTGTTTTAATCTTCGTACACAAAAACATTTGAGGAACGAGCGTAATATATTTAGAGGCGGTTGCGGATGTGCATTTTTTGGTCTCGCGTTGTTCCGCCGAGATGAAAGTACCTTAAACTATTAACACACTCCTGCCGGTGTTTCTCGCGTTCTTTGCGCTATACCAGCTGACTGTTATGTGCGTTTTAATTCCGCTGCACGCGGTAACGCGGATCGTAAAGCGCGAAAACATTAATGCTTAAAAGAAAGTAGCACGGAAGCGTACAACAAATGTTTATTTTATGAAGAAGATAGTAATAATATTTGTATAATGTAGTTGATATATATGTCAGAAAAGATCGTTTAATAATCCAACCAGCGAGAAAGGAGAAAAGCAGTTTCCTTTATATTTCATAAGAAACTCGGCTCTTTGCCATTCTTAAGCGAAATAATACATCTCATATTAATTCGTGCTTAATTTTTGCTAAAAATTTGCAAATTATATAATCATAAAATTTTTCATAGAAACTTTTTATAAACATTCATTAATAGATACGTCAAAAGAATTGAGCACAAAACGGAAGATAAATTCTTAATTTAAGAATGACGAATCGTGAGATATCAGCTGATCCGATTTCATTAGAATTCCCAAGCTAGTGTCTTTTGAAATATGCAAATTTCTTTCTATTCATTGTACTGACGAAGTATCCCTATTGCGCAGGATGTTGCATGTAAGACGTCGCAAAAGTGCATCCGTAATCTCGCCATCAAAATCTTCCTTCCTTGTACCTCACGTATCCGATCGTTCCTCGGTATTCTTCCTTAGAAGACGCACGCGGCTGGGGAAAGAAATTACTTCCATCCGGCAATGCTCCATGCGAGTAATTATCCGATCGATAAAATCGTCATTTAAAGGGACGGGGTAAGCGAGCAGCTACATAATGCAGACATCTGAAGTGAATCGCCTTGAATATTTCAGCGTATCCGCAAGGAGAGCTGCCGCAAAGCGAGGAGAATTCTCTCCTCTCCGTGGAAGTTTGGACGAAGGATCGGCCGCGCCTGCCACTTCATCCACCGGCAATCGATGCGAGTCTTATCTCGCTTTTAAAGCCGGGTGATTTAGCGGCCACTAGAGCAGACATATTCGTGTATAAATCGGATTTATGGCCCGGCGGACCGAGTCGCGCACCACGCGACATTAACGTTATTCAACGCCTGTGCGCGCGCTGCACTTACATAATGTAATACTTGGGCATTTACATAATGCAAGTATCCAAGGTGCGGCCCCGCGTTGAATCTTTCAGAATGTGTCTCTCGTACCCGGGGCCAATCGGATCTTTTCTCCCTGCCTCCCTTCCTCCCTCCAATCCAGACGATCGTTTCGCGAATCGTCCCGAGCGAAAAGCTCGCGCCGTCATAAGGCAGATTTCGCGAATCTGGAACGCGTGAAATATTTACGAAGCAAGTGCGGTTCGGAACGGGGCGAGGCAGCGTCGGATGCGACCATGATTTATGCACGCGAATGGGACACGCGTTCGCGCTCCGTTTATGAAGCGTTTACGAACGAGAATCCTGACGGCGCGAGTCTCTCGACCCCCGCCCTATACACGTGAAGAATGACATACTTATAAAGAGAAATTACTTTCTAAGTGATGATGAATAATATAGTAATATTATAGACATGCGGTTAGAAAATACAATAAAAAAATAGATTAAATATAATCTAAAATTAAATATAACATAAATATGATACATAATTATATGTAAATATATAATTGTATGACAATAGAAAGAATTTTTTTAATTTAAATAAAATAGTTTTAATATTACTTTTCAGTAGGACTAACAATAAAATGAATAACTGAAGAATTATAATTAAACAAGTTCGGTAAAAGTATGCATGTCAATAAAGAAAGTAGAAGAGCAATTTCTCTAAAAAAGTGCATTACAGGCTGTTATTAAAAATTATTTTATGGCGAGTTTCATGGCAAGTTCTTGAAGCGCGAGAATATGGCAGATATTTGAAAATTAAATAGAATTAAATTAGAAAGAAAGTTATTAGGCGTTTTGTTTGCGATACACTTCTTACAGAAGGGATCTTAAAACCAAGAATAAATTATTAAATTAAAAATTATATAAAATTATATAAAAATTATATAAAAGACAACATACTTTGATCATCGAATTATTCGTTTTGTCGAGAGTGCGGCCAGCACTTACGTTGCCTAAGAAAGTATAACCGTCCTATGCCATCTGCCACAGAGTTTCCGAGACTATATTTTTATGTTTCGCGGAAACACCGCCGAAAGATATTTCCCAGTAACCCTGTGGTAGCTATTTGGCTCGAACCCCTGAGTTGAAAAGGGTAGGTAAGTCGGGAAGTTTGCTTGCCGTGTCCGTAAGTAACCTCCAGGGTCGATGTGAAGTATTTCAATGCCCTGGGCATATCTATGCAGGGCTGAGTGTCATAAAAATGTACAAGGAAAAAGCATTGACAAATACATTATAACGAGGATAAGCAGGAATAGGATCCAGAAGAGATTTATCTTATGGAAAATAAATATAAATATATAATAGTTGATGCGAGAATGGAGACTTTCTTGTCTATTAAGCTCCGAATTCATTCTCGCGCAAAAGACAAATGCGATAATATATAGTTAAATAATAATATATAATAAATAATAGTATATAATAAATAATAGTATATAATAAATTCGCTAAAACAGATATATAACAGATTTACAATAATAGAAATAGATTACTGATTAAGTGCTAATTGCAGATTACATAATATCGTTTGCAAAATAATAATCGCAAAATAACGACAATATCATCTTTACTCTTAATCCGAGTTGAGTCACTCTCCGTTCGAAACTTTGTGAGACTAGCAAAGTATCGAACATGAAAGCCAGTTCGTGTCGCCAAGCTAGTATGGACAAGTGAATCTCTAGAGTATAGATATCGACCATATGAGTAGTTATCGGTGGAAAGTATCGAACTTCGATGTAACGAGCTGTAGCATGCGGCGTCGCGGATGAAATCGCTCGATATTTCGCAACAACCCTCTTCGACAGCCGGGAAATTTTTCCTCTGGTCGTTGCCGGCAACGAATGACCGCCCCCAGGTCAGAGTTTTCGCGCGCGTCCATGATACCGTCGCTATTTAAAACGATAAGCTTTTGTTGCATCGCCCGCCTTTTCGCTACCAATCCGCCTACCCATTAATGCCCTCACTGGTCGGCAATAACGCGCGATAATTGTGTCAATGCTTTTCCAAGTTTATCCATTTTTGCGCCATTCTTGGTTAGCAACAGAGAGCACAGTAGAGCGGCAATAATGAACAATTTAAGTTTTTTTCTTAAATAGAGATTATTTACTGTGTTTATTGTATTATTTTCTGACGAAAAGTTCAATGATTAGTTTTTGAAAAAGATTTTTCTTTGAGAAAAACTTACACATTTATAGTTTTTTAATAATTAAAACTAAACTTGCGAAGGAAAACAAATGTAAATGTCATCTTTCAATTAATCTTAAGTGCAGAACTTGTAACAGAAGATGTAATAGAATTTTAATGTAAGAATAATAATTATGAATATATTTAAATTTGACAAATTGCAATAAATGTTGACATTTCTTGAAATAATTCAAATAATAATATTTTGTATTTGCAAAAAACTCAATTCCTAATCGATCAAGGAATCTTTCCTAAAAAATAATGTGATAGAAATGAAATCTTTTGCATATTTAATTCACAACATGTATTCAACCACATACAAACTTTTCTATTCTCGTCTCAGAATTCATCTTTTTTAATAAAGCGAAAAATATAAGCCAAGTATATACTTTTTAATCTTCGTGTCCCTTCGAGCATTTATTTCCTCTAGCTCGTTATACGAAATCGGATTGTGTTGCAAAGCGAATAGCCACGTGCGGGGCAGTGCATTTTTGATAGAGTTCTCGAAGCAACGTCTTATCGACCGGCGCGCAAAGGTTTAAGCCGGTGCGCATGCAGTCTCGATGCAGGCGCACCTTGCGGAGCGAAAGAGGTGACAGGGCAACCCATGAGAATGATTTAAAGCACACTTGACTGTAATTAGAGCGAAGGAGGAGCCTGTCCAAGGCGAGTTTTCGAGCCTGCTCATTGTAATTATTCGTCTGGTAGAAATGATGTAATTTTATCCTCTCGAAATCTTCATCCTCGAAGATTTGGGAAAAAGATGTGAGATTTCTCAAGTAAGATAATTATAAAGCACTTTGTAAATAAAGCTACTAAAATAATTTTGCATAAATAAATTTAGTAATTATTACAAGACTATCAAAGGAAATGATAGGTATTTATTGAAAATCATAATCGGAATTAATAATTATTGAAAAATTATTAAAACATAACAGTGGTTTCTCTATTAGAAAATCATTGCATTATAGTTTATGTCTTGGTATGCCTGACCTAGATGTGGCAAAACTAGAACCCAGACACTTTTCTATTCTCGAGATTCTCGGAATTAGACACACGACTGTTGCATATTATATCGTTACAATATTTCTTATTTGATTCTTTCGCGCTGGCAGCAGCAACAGCCGGATCAATATTCTTATACGCTACTGCTCTCGACTTATGCGTCTACATGCACTTAACTCTCTTGTAAAAGAATAGGAGATGAATGGACAGCGCTTAGCTCCATGCCAGGAGACAGTGCGATAATCCATGGAGATCAAATACATAAACGTATATTGCCGACAACGAAGGCGGCTCTCCGTCAAGCTTCAGTGAAATAATATGTCTGTGGAAAAAAGAGAGAGACAGAAAAAGAAGAAATCATTTGTATGGCTCTCGAGAAGCATATTCCCTCGAGCGATGGACGGAAAATACATACGGCTGTCCTATAGGATTATGTAACATTAATAACGACGTTTTAAAAATCAATACTAATAGTTTGAAAACCATTATTAGTAGCTAAAGTCAAGAGAAAAATAAGTTAAAAAATATCGCGATAATACGCGGATAAAACAAATTTCAAATATAAAGAAAATTTTGAAAAGAGATTTGATCAGAAAAGTAGATTATTTATCAATCGAAAAATAATTACTATTAGAGTATCGACTATTGAAATCAATAGATATAGCAATTCATCTCTTAAATCTTAATCGATTTAATGTTTAATCAACAACAAAATCAACATATCCCAAGAAATCCAAATCCCTCTCAGAACATAATACTCTCTTTCTTAGTCATACAACGTGTGGAAGTTAAAGTGCGAGTCACAAGGGGATCACAAATTAGGCTTAAAAAGAAATCAACGCGAATGATACAACGTCGAATTAGGTGCGATTATTGTTAGCTACGGAGCAGAATCCGAAAGTCGGTGTCTCTCGACAAGAGTTAACGTCTCTAAGGCGCTCTAACTTCTACATTAATGTCCATTCGCACTTTCGGAAGTATGTTGAAAATTTTCTTAGATGCGCATAAAGAGAAAGATAGTAGAGAGGAATTTCTCATGGAATACACGAGAATGGAGAGAACGCCTCGCAAGTTTGAAAATGACAGTCCCGCGGCTAAAATACAAATGGACACAGACATAGAGACATATTCTCGTATACGAAAGAAGGATCTATTCAGAGAGAGGAGCCGCACGACTCTAGAGAGTCGTGCGAGACGGAAACCGCGCGCGCGGCGGCGGCGGTGGCGGTCCGAGATTAATTACGGAATTTCAGGAGGACGCGCGGGATCCGCGAATGTCCCACAAAAGCTACGACACCTCGTTAGAGGCTTGGCAAGACTTGTGTCGTGGACAACCGAATTGGAGATTCGGGGCTTTTCGCATTTATTTACTTGCTCGCGGCTGAGGAAGAATGAATTGTAAAAGAAATAGGACTTTTGGGATTAAGAGTGGCGATTTAAAACCACAGCTTAACGACACTTTCTGCGGGAGGCGCAGCCTCGTTTTATATAAATCCTCGTCCTTATCCTGACCTGACGCCGCACCGTCCCCCATGCGTCTGTAACGGGGGCGGTTTTACTCTTACGATTACTGTTATGACTGCGGTTATCGTTATACCCTCTGCCTTACTTAAAGTACTCCGCGGTATTACGTATGCGGATCCGTTCTCTCGTGCATTTGTCAAATATATGACGGACAATATTCGGGCGTGGTTGATGTTATCGTCGTTACAATTATCTTGGCAGTTTGTTCGGAAACGCCCGGTAGACTCTCTCGATGGGATCGAGTCTTATCGAGTTTTCGGTCCAAGTAATTGCGTTCGGAATATACAAGGTCGTCATCTTATTCCACTCGTGCGGACAGTGGATTATTTTCCGCTCTTATCCGCGAAAATGAGCTGTCAGACTGTCGCGAAACTTGTGACATTCCTGCTAAGGGGGTACGAATTTGGTGTGCGAAAATGTTTCACTATATTATCGATAGCTGTATATACGATATTCGCGCACGATCAATCATCCGAATAACCGCCTTATCCATTATGAGCAAGCCGAGCTCTCGGGTTCGTGTAAAAAAAAAAAAAAAAAATTAATTAGTCAACGCGTTGACGAACGGCCTTGATAAAATGTCACTCTTTTTGTCTAAGGTAAAATTTATTTTCTTTTTGTTTTGATGGATATGTGCTTGATCTTAAAATGATAAATCCGAGTGCGCTGTGAAACCTAACGTCGCGCGATCAAAGAATCATCGTTGCGACAAGACGGACGAATGGTTGAGAATAGATAAGAAAGAACGCGTGAAAACTGCAATTTTCACGTTAGAACCTCCCCGTTGGAATATAGATATTTCATCGGCACTTCACCGAGATATATCCCAAAGCAACTGTGCGCTACGTGCATAGAAGAAACGATCGGCTAAACAAGAAAGATGCATTCTCGGACCAACGAGAAGGGAGGCGTGGGAAGGGGGATAATACGAAAGGGAGAGGCAAAATAGAGAGGTGGGTGGAACTTTTTTGTTTTCGCAACAGTTCTCGCGATGCGCGCACAATGCACGAGACACACTTTGCATTTTTTTGTACCTGCCATTTATGCGGTTTGGCGACGGCGGCGGCGATCGAACTTTACGGTCTGACGCGATGCGAAAATCACCGAACAACAACAACAACAACAACGACAACGACGACGAGGACGACGACGCCAATGGACACGAGCCCCGGTGCATACACAGATGCATACACAGATGCATGGTCGCAACGATGGTGCAACGCAGGCGGAAGAATATCGCGCGCGCGCGCGAGCGCACCGGACGTCGATATGTACTCTCGGTCGACTGGCCGATAGATAGAGCAAACAAGCCGCGCTGCAATTTAATCGAGAACGCATCGGCAGAAAATACATGCGCGTTCGATGAATTTCGAAGTCCGTCGTCTCTCCTTTCTCAGTCCGAACTGACTGCTCGTTCTCTCTCTCTCTCTCTCTCTCGCTCTCGCTCTCGCTCTCTCTCTTTTCCTCCTTTTGTGAAATAAAAGCGTTCTATGGTCTTTTGTCGTCCACATCCCCTTGTTGATGTTTCAAAAGAGAGAAATTTCAAATTTCAAAAGATAAATTTGCGTATTTTTTACATCTTTTTATTTTAATTATTTTTTTATTACATTAATTTCGACTTGATATATGAGAACTTTTGTTCTGTGAAAAGAATATATTGATATATGAAAAATAAATTTCTCTTCTGATCTATGTGTGTTATTATTATATTATGAGCACGAAGTCGAGTTAATTTTATTTTATTAAAGCTAATTTCTTGATTTATCTTAAGAGAGAGAAAGAGAAAGAACTATCAAGTTTAAAGAAATATGTGCACACATTAATATATATATATATATATATATATATATATATATATATATATATATATATATGAAGGTTAACTGCAAGTTAATCAGGGTATATTCGACAAAGTTTTGTTTTTTAGAATTATAATCGATAGTAGATTTAATGTATTGGAACATGAATGTGTGCGGTAATCAATTACTAATCAATCAGCATATCCAATACGCTATAATTTAGTGCGCGCAATGAAAATTTAACGAAACAATAATGCGCCAATAGATGAAAGCGTGCTATTGTTTGATTTATGTTAATGTCTATATTTAAAATTAATTTAGTTTAGATTTATTTTGCGCCGAAAATCGAATCAATGTAGTCTATCGATCGATCCATAATACATAATATTTATTTACGGCATATTTCGAATTAATGTGAAATCACATTTCCTATCGAAATAATACACATGTGGCTTAGTTTCCGTCAGTAATAAATATCAGGATGAGATACGTGCGTTTCATGTCTGCAATATCGACAATGCAATAATATGGCGATTAATATGAAATTTCATCATATTAATTAGCACATTCATTATTATACAATGGATGCAATCGTACGTATAAATATTATTCGTTTTTATTTTCTCGTTTGATATTCTCTATTGAATTATTAGATGAGAACTTTTTCAAGCGTGGATTGCTGTTTTTATTGCATGTGAAAACTTTCTCTACATTATATGTAGCTAGATTCTGAGACTCAACATCAATCGCATCTCGCAGCAACGTGAAAGCTAAATTATCAGAGCATACAAGTTTACTATTCCGAATTTACTTAATAATATTTGAAAGCGCGTAAAAATAATTCGCACGTCTATATTTCCGACTTTGCTGAGATAAAAAAAAGAAATACACTTCTTACACTCCTATTATTGATTTATTGGCATGATGGCCAATATAAGATGGTGAATAAAAGAATTTAAAAAAAATTAATATTATTTTGATCTTTGCCGATTATTAAAAAATATACTATTCTTTCTATTTACGTTCATACATATATTCTTGGATAAATTAATTTTCGTTCTAGGAAAGGAAAATTATTCATTTCGATTTTTGTGTGAGATTTGTAGCATTACTATACAAAAGATTAATAAAATTTCACATTTTTCTAGCTATCAAAAAGTTTAAAAATCCAAGTTTTTCTGTAAAATATATTAAAATGGAATGTTATTGATGTCGGTCGTATGAGACTTTCTAAAAATTGAAATATGACGACTTTTAGAACGCTGAGACGTGAATGAGAGAGAGCAGTTGGGAGTTATCTATTCAACATAATGGGCACGGTGCCCAGAATCAAAGGTACCATCAATGATCGTGTAAAAATGGCTCGGAAGCTTAGCGTGATTGAAAAATGAAGAAGAGAAAGATCGTTTGAATATAGGATTTAATAACTTGTTCTCTATGAAAATACGCGTTCTATATCTTTTTATATAATTCTTGACAATAAAATGAAAATACTCGCCGTGTTATTTATTTAATGGTTTTGTATAAATACGATATATATTTTATATTTTGCTATTAAAATTTCGTTAAAAAAAGAGACGCACGTAGATCGAAATTATATTGATTAAAATTAAATATTGATTATCTGAAATTAATATAGCTTCTATTGAGAAGTCTGCTAATTGAACTTAAGAAAATCTACAGCGTCAATGTCTATTGTATGTCGATTGGATTCGCTTTCGCGCCGTTCGAATTGACAGCGCGTAATTGCGGTTACATGCGCAATCGAGCTGTCGAGATGCGAAGGGAACGGGAGAGAAAGCGTGGTCTCTGAAAAATGATAGGCCATTGATTTCACGTTATTCCATTAAAAACGTCAAGCCAGCTCGCTCGCGGGGCGCAGTGATATCGGCGCGACTCCTCGCCCGCACGCCCTCCTCTCGCGGAAAAACAGTCTGTCAATGGTGCGCGAATCGTCGACACCGCGTTACTTTGGGCCCGTCAACGGAAAACGCCGCATAAATCAAGCGACGTCGTTAGTGCAGCAGCGCGATCGATCCGTCATTCGTCGGGGTGCATTATCGCGACGTCAATAATTCTCCTTTCGACGGTAACGTTCAATGAGCGGGAAGGGAAGCGCCCTGACGCGCGATGCTCTCATATGTCCGGGAAATGTAAGCGTGTAAATGCTCCGCTCCTCTAATTACCGGCGCCGCGCCGCGCTAAATTATCCCGATCAGTAATTCCAACTGATAATTAGCGAAACTAAATGATTGCTTCGCGAGGACGGTCGCGATTACGCGAAAATCTTGGCAACCGTGCGCCGTGTTATTTGCATACCTACGTTCTTATTAGACGACGATGATAGCGGGCTCGCGATGCCACGTAATTTGAATATCGTTTCTTTTCGCTCATGAGACGACATAAGAATACGCGCTTAACAAGTATACGGTTTAATTTCGTGTTGTTCAAATTTTTACCAACAACACCAACTTATGGCTACGATTTAGAGAGCGATTTAGATGCGCGATTAAAGATTTCCAATATACACGCGAATAAACCAGCCAATTTCGAGCCAATCTTTTACCTTCTATATGTATATCATCACCACCTGATATATTGATATTCACTCAGTCTTTTTTAGCCATCAATTATGTGATATTAAAAATGGTGATAATATCCAGCAGAATTCAAATTTATACGTTGCACAATTCTGAACATTTTATAAATTAAGAAATAGCTAAATGTAAAATCAGTCCATACAAATACTGTTGGTGGATAAATTCTATATAGGTATCATGTTTCATAAATTTAATAATAAGAAGGTTGAGGACCTTAAATTGGATTACTTACCAAAAAGATACACGTGAATTCTGTATTTGGGTCAAATGTCCACAAGACAGAATTATTAAAAAACACGCTATCTTTAGATTAGCAAAGTAATGATGTCGATCACATATTGTGAGATTTTAATAAAAATTCGCGGAAAGTTGAGAGAAAATTTTAACAGTGTCGAATTGTTAAACAAATATGAAGAACGCAAGACAATTTTAAAGGAATAAAAGGGAATGAGAAGAATGCTGCATAAAGCGTTGCATGGAACTTTAAACGCTCTTTCGTATCCTTTTTCTCTTAGCTTCTTTCCTGAGACAATAACGTCGTCATTTTATACAAATTCATGCGATATATCGTATTTGATATAATCTCCGAATTTACGCGGAAACTAACATGTTCAAATTACATAATACACGAAGCCGGCGATGACTGCTATGATAGCAATTAATTAAACGAGAATAATGTAATGAGATATCTGCATGCGTAATCTGATTGGCGAATTAAATATGAGGCGATGATTAGTTACTTAATTAACTACCGACGCGTAATGTTATAAATATAATTATTTTGCGCAGAAACGTAATATCAAGCCTGCTACAAAGTAGATGTGTATCTGTATTTACGATTGATATCGATGGTGTTTTGTGCATCTTTTATTGTTCAGTTGAATTTATATCTTGGTAAATATTGATCGATACAGTGTGCATTATTATCATATAATTATTGAATTATCAGTATAATCTTTATCTATAATAAATGTGAAATAATTTATGCTTTTCCAAAATTTCATTTAAATGAATACAATAAGATGAAGACAATCATCTTTATCGAGTCATATTTTAACGACGGATACATTGTTGAAATCAATAATTCTAAATGCTTCAAACAAATTAATATCCTTTTAATTTTTCAAATTTTATTTTCTATTCAATCATTAATGCATATGAATAGATTTTTTTAATGCAATCTTTTAATTAGAAAAATATATTTAATATATTGCAAATTGTTTTACGATACAAATAATTTTTTTCAAACTTTCAATATAAAATTTCATTCCAATATTTGTCAAAAATAAATTCTAAAATCTGGCCCGGTAGTAACTGAGAGAGCACTTTGCGCGTTTATAAGGAAAATAATGTGAGTTGACAATGTGCCGCATCGTGCATTTACTGAGACAATCTTCCTTTTCGAATAAGACGCGAGCTCTTAGCTCGAGGCGTTTATACCACTCTGGTAGATTAATATAGACAGATATAACTGTTGGTGGGGCGTCAGCTACGTTTACCTATAGTTCTAATTAGTAGATGCGCTCCCCCTATAGCGAATAATTACGTGTCTCTACTTCTCATCTCGAGTGACGCTGCGGAATAATATTGAATCATTGTAAATAATTGCCGAATTGCCGTTCAAATCGAGACGCTTACCGGTCTCGCCGGTTTGTTATATCTGTGCGTCCTCAAAGTCCCGATGGAATAGTGAATTAAACATTGCACGGCGCTCCATTAATTAATTGCGCCGGGACTGTGTTACAAAGGACTTCTGTTACATATATCTATATCATTTGAAACATTTTTATTCTTTTAATGGTTGATAATTGATTTTTTCTGCGTAGATTACGTTTTTTGCAACTGGTGAAGTCTTGAACGCGCGGCAGTAAATTTAAAAAAATTCGTTAATATCTTTATATACAAGAAAAATGTGTAAAATTTATAATTATATAGAATTTATATAGAATTTATCAAAGAGAAGAATGTTGTATGTGTCAAAGGAATATGTCATTTACACGCGCACGATAGTTAAAACAATTAAGGGAAGCGATATAGAGAATTAAGCCATCATAGGATGCATGTATATAAATCATAAGATCTTTGTGTTAATTAAATTATCTGATTTGAATGTGATCCTCTATAATAGTGGAATAAAATATCGAGCAGGTTTACATAGGTCATACGTGTTGCGGCCAGTTGATTCGATTACATACTCAAAAGCGAAATAAATTTATTCCAAACACGTATCGTGCTTTGCAAATATACTACAAAATTTTATTTTCTTTAATACTAAAAAACCGAAGTAAATGGAAACGAGCTTTCCCGCGGTCATCGCATTTTCTTGTGGCTTGTTCACTCTTTATTATTATGCTTGTGCGAAATTAAATTTGCTTGATAAAAGCAAAAAAAAAACTCTTTACATAATAATATCTCTTTCACCCTTACCGATTTAATTTTCTCTATATTTTATATATATTTAAAAAATTTAAAATTATTAAAAAGGTCTTCAATAATAGCACATATATTGTTTATACTCAATGCTTTGTTTCGAATAATTATCTATGCTAGTTATTAATCGCAAAATTAAATTACTATTCTATTATTTGATCACCATTAATTCAAAAGTATTAATTACATGTGGATTAAAAGTATTCTATGTAATATCAAAATTTTGTTTTAATTTTTCCGTATTGTTAAAACATTTATATTTTAATCGATAAGAAGACAGATTTGATTTCGCATACAGGTCATGTGTGCTGTGCGCGTATCAACCACTGCGGACGATGAATCGAGAGCGCTGCTGACACCGTGTAATTAGCCGGGCTAAACAATCGTCGTAAAGCCATGCGCGCGCTTGCATCGCGCTTATATGCATCGATGCACGCCACGAAGGGCACCGGCGCTGATGCGCGTTATTTGCATACATTCTCATTAGGCGCCGGCGCTCGCCGACGATAATTTGAATATTGCACGTTACTCGCACTGATGAGATGTAATTCGTGCGGTGTTCCGCGTCGCGTCTCACCGCGCCACTTTGCCGCGGAAGGTCGGAATCTCGATGAGGTGTTTCCACCTCGGCAGAGTAGACGGATAAGCTGACGAGCGGTTGGAGCTTGGTGAATGAATAGCGTCGGGCGGAAAGTTTCGATCTTGCACGCCCCCCCGTAGCCATTGTCAGGAATTCTGTATATCTAGTGTAACCATATTACCCTCGTCCAAATTCTGAGACGCTGCTGATGATTGGGTCGGGCTATTATCCGTTACACGATTGTAAGAGAAGTTCATGAAGCGAGATCTCGAAGCGGCTACAAGCTATTATTGCGTATTTTTTTTCTGGATATCGTCAACAATCTCATTCACAAACGTTTATAACGTATTATGCGATGGTCAATTAAAATAGAATTTTTTAATTCTTTGCGTATAAAATACAAGAAAACATTCGTTATATATTAATTAGTTGCAAAGCAACGGTTATGAGAATAAATGAAAAAGCATTGCAGTAGAATTCTCTCTTATATTAAGATATTCGCGCAAGAAGCGTAGCGTGTGTGCTATTCTCAAAACTTTTTATTCCTTTTTTTATGTGAATCTTGCTGTTTATAAAACTGTGTGGTAAATGTTTGCGAGCAAATATTTCATTTGCGTGAAAAAAAAATGTACGTTACCTTACATACTGTTTTTATTCGATATGTAGCTACGATCTTTCATCATATGTGTACCGCAGTACTTTAAAGCAATAGTGATAAATGCATTAATGATCACGCGTATGTAACCGTTTAAAAGTCACTTGCAAAAGTAGTTACTCGCTGCGAAATTTACGCGCGCGCGCGCGTGAATGTTATGGAAATGAATTTATTGACACATGCTCCGAGATAGACTTTATGCCGACTATTCAAAATGTTTGCCGTGAATTTCAATCTACATTCTACGCATTCTAAACGAGAGCTTACTGCACGTCGGATGATTCCAAATATGCTCTCTGACATATCCCGCAATGTTTGTAATGCGACACAAGCTTCCTCCGTAATGTTTAAGGAAACTTTTGGATTTCAAAACTCTGTAAAATGGGTCTTTCTAGTGAAATTTCCTCGTACAGATATAATCCGTTTCAAAACTATCATTCATTAAGTAAACACTTCTTAATTTCACTTAGAGATTGTATTATAATCCTTATTCTCTATTTCATTTTTTTTTTTTTCCAACAATTTATTTATTCTTTTTACATCGATTTTTTTCGACTGTGTGTCATTGCGGTGAAGTTCTTTGGCATCAATATGTGCGAGAAGGGGATATAAGAATATATACGGGCAGTTGCAAACTGCTCGTCTCATTAGGATGGCTTTCCAAGGGGAGGGCTAGTCTCCCCTTGGTAAAGCTCTCTCGGAGCGTAGTGCGCGCGCTACTCCTGAAAAGTATATTGCGAGCCAGTGTGCCAAACTGCCCGGAACTTTCCCATACTTTAATTAGCAATGTGTCTTCGGATTGTCGCCCGGAGCCGATTACTCTTCGCGTTTGTTCTTTTTTACAACTGCAGTTATACGGCCGGCCATGTGTATACATACGTTATATGGTCGGAAGGAGTAGCAAAAGCTTGCTATATTGGCGAATTGCGGCAATTTCTAATGGCCACTATTATCCAAAAGCCATTCTAACGACTGTCAGAAACTGCGAGTGATATGAACAGAACAACTGAATTCTCTCACTGCCTTGTCAATGACAAATTGCACGCACCGAAATTTCATATCGCGAAATGTTGGGGTCGTTGCAGATGAATAGCGGTTGATGTATGGAAATAAATCATATATATATATATATATATATACATATAGATAAAGTTTTTAGCATAGTAACAGCATAAATCTTTCAGAAATTGTCAATATATTTTAATATCTGATATTAGATATTGATAGTTTTTTATTATTAATTCGAAATATTAAGAATAAAAAATTGTTGGCTGCACGAATCGTTTTTTCACGAATTAAATTAGTTTAATTTAAGTAGCTGCATCAAAGCAATAATAAAGATCGGTTAAAACAGCAAAATCAAATTCTTATTTTAATTTTTATTAGCCATTTATAATTTTAAAGCGTGATAGACACAACAAAATAAAAATAATTAAAATAATAAAAAATAAAAAATACTAAAAACACGACTAAATAAAAATTTTTATGAGTCTCATTCAATCTGAGAGAAGTGTCAAAATTTTTTTTCTGCGCGAGCTGAGGAAGTAATCACGGTGCGTTTTTATTCGACGAAAATATCCACGTTTCTTCCTATAGTTTAATTAGGAACATCGTGTAACTGACGTCTGGAGCAAATTACATTCTCGTTGTCATCTCTCGTATCTCTTGAATTGCTAAAATAGAGAAATTACTGCACTGTTGTATGCAGATGGTTCGAAGTTTGCTTACTAGTACAGCAAATTCACGGAATCTTGAACTTTACAATATACAAATCTTCAATAGAGCGAAGTAAAAAAGTAAAAGTTGAATGTGTCAATGTGTGCGTGAGCAAATTATTTAATTGTTGTATTCTGGAATTTTATATATATATATATATATATATATATATATATATATATATATTCATTTTTCTTTTATATACATGCTTTTAAATTTATCTCTTAATACTTTTATAAATCATCTTTTATATAAAACAAAAAGTTTTTTTATAAATATTTATATTATAAATTATTAACATACAATACATATTAAATTATAATTGATATTTAAAAATATTAAAAAGAGATTCTATTATTATATTTAATTTAAATTTTTCATTTATATTTTGCATTTATTTTTGTGAAGTTAAATATAAAAATAGATTAAATAATTTATATAATAACTGTAGAATTTTATGCCTTTTAATAGCGTTGTTTCTCGGCCATAAAACAATTTAATTGTTAGTGTAACATAGTTATTACAGGTATATATATATATATATATATATATATATATATATATATATATATATATAGAACAAAGTTCAACCACACAATACTTTGAAATTTTTACAATGCAATGCTGGAACATAAAGGGCTACGTAAACCGCAATGTGAAGCAGTGAAATGCAGCGTGCAATAGCTTGTAATATTACTGGCAAGATTGTCGTTTCCGCGTTTCTAGTTTGAGAAAATTCCACGTTTCTCGCGCACGGCCATGTTAAATTCAACCCACAAATTGCATATTACGTCAAAGGGCAAAGACATCAGTCAGTTGCATCCTAATCGTCCTGTCGTTTTCCTTTCATTTCGTCGCCTTAATATTAATATTAAATTTTGTAATCACGCGCTCTGTGCGAACACAATATTCGTGTCGCTTGGCGAAGAAGTTACAACGTGGAATCGCGTCATAAATTACAAACGATGTATTTGCTAAATAACAATTAAATTATCTAGATAGATGTGCTACGCGATCTTTCAATGCTTTCGCAAAAGCATTGACGCCAAAATATTTTTTATTTAATAAAAATAAAATTAAGCTTTCTATAAGTCAGCATGCACAGATCCTTTAGCTTATCCTACATAATTCATCGGTCACTCGTACCAATTGTTGCATTGTTTTTTAATAATAGCTAAAACGTAAAAGCGAACCATTATTTGGCGATAGTTTTACGGTAATGATCGCATATGAAATTGTGTGCTTTCAAAGTGTGTGAGCGAGATAACGATTATCGTGGTAGTAACACAAAGTGACGGTTCGGACGCAAATGCGCGAAACGGTCGGTGCCCTTTTTTTCTTTGTGCTTTTGGCAAGCGGGGAAATGGTGCAAAAGGATGTTATCGCTGAACCGGGCAGTTGATTGATCCTATCGGATGCAGTAAGTGATTTCTTTCTCTCGCGCGAGTTTAACCGCGGTTCTGGGGATTTTAATCGGCGAGTCGATTAAACTTTTATCGCCCTTACCGTGAGAGAACGAATATTTAATCTTTCGCAGTCGGAGTTTCTCGCAATGAGTACGACTAGTGCGATTGGTTTGCCGCATGATGGTGAGGAAACGCGATTTATAAAGTCGAATATAATTCTCTATTTTTTTTTCCTCTCTCGCGCGCGCGAAAGTAAACATTAATTTCTCAATTATTTGCCTTTTCTCCACTTCGCAGTACGTTTATTTGTTTGACTAAAATATTATACATTTAATCTTTGCGCGCTAAGCTTTACAAATGACAGATTATCCTGCGCTCTAAGCTACTGATGGTTTGAATTACTATTAAGATGCTCTTAATAACCGATAATTCTACTGCGAACTGGAAAATGAGAATACATAAATATTTATGCAGTATAATTATCGTATAAACAGATATAAAATAGTTATATACTATTTTATAAAATTCCTATTATAAATCATATATTGCATATCTCTTTACATTTATTCGTTTTAATTAGATTATTTATTTATTGCGTCAGATATCTTTTTCTCATTTCTTTTTATCGTCGTACATTTGGAAATATTTTTTTAAACATATGATTGACACATATTGTGATATAGAAAGATAAGAAGGAAGAATTAGAGAGTATCCGATCGAACGGGGATATGAAAAAAAAGAAAAAGAAAAAGAACACGCAATAGAAATGGGAACAGGCGGTGGTTGAGAGGCTCTGGCTAATCTGCAAATGGAAGAGAACTGAGATTGAATTTTACGTTCGAATAGAACTGGCAATTTTCTTCTCACGAATAGAGGAGCGAAAAGGGAGGAAGTCGCGGCGGCAGATGAGCGAGAAATTTCACGTTGAACGAACGATGAGACACACGTTCACGTGGTAGCGGCGGCGCTATTCAAAGCGATGGATGTTCCTTGACAACTCTCGGAGTGGGTCTTTGACATGTTACGAGACGTTTAATTCGTCTTCCTCTCGCGCTTTCTCCGTTGCAATGAATTTTGTCCCTCAAAGTTCGCGTTACTTCGACCTAACTTCTCTCACCGATTGCACTCTCGTGCAATTTCACTAAAGAATCCTCTGGTTTGGCTAAGGAATCGTCTAAAGTTAGCACATCTCATACGCAGTGTGTTATTTCAATAATGAATGTGCGCATTCAAATATCTTTACGAATAATGACCGTTAAATTATTCTTAAATCAACAAATATACTTGACGATTTTGTTGAAAAAGATATTATACGATATTTTCCTAATTTCAATTATTTGCAAAAAATATATAAAAAGATTGTAAAATTTAAAATTTTATTTAATAACAATAAAAGTGGATATCGCAAAAATCCATGTACAATTTCATGTTCAAATCCCATACTGCTGATTTTTGCTAATTTAAAATGACGGACGAAAATTGCGCTCCTTCTGGTAATGAAGTTGCGTTATTTGTTGTGGAATATTTCATAAAAGCATGTAACTTGTAATATCGCTTGCGTAAATTTCCTTCGCGTGAATGTGACCGCGTATGAATAAAACTTTATATTTCTCAAATATATGCGATCTAATATTGCGCCGAACGTCGATAACATTTTTTTCGTAATAATCACGCGCCGTTGACGATATTTGCATCTTTCAAGGAAAACTTCACGACTTTCTCTAATAACAGCTTAAAATTACACTTACCTTTGAATGGATTAATGTCTTTATGTTAAACGTCGATAATATTCACGTCGTAACCGTCACGTTACGTGGGTGAACCTTTATTCACAGCACGTTTCGAGAAACCCCTAAGGACTCGCAATTTCTCCCCTTCGATACTGAAAATCGCATATTATCGCGATCGTAATATTCCAAATCGATAATAATTACGCTTCTTGATAATAAACATCGTGAAATAATTGCGTTTGATGAAAATACATTTGCCTACATATAAACCTTTATAATCATCGTAATTGCGCTCTCGTATAATATTATTTTTCATTTGACCTAATTCTTTAGATGAAAAACATGTCGATCAAATGATACTTTTAAATTATTTTATCGATTATCTATATTTTATTTAATTTATCGAATTTTTTGGCGGTATTTTAATTATAAAAATCTGAATTTTTTGCCTGTTAGGTAAAAAAAATTGTAGAATATATATTTTAATAATAATTAAATAGGATATATATTTTAATAATAGTTTTAATAAATATATTTTTTCATTATTACAGTTTAGCTGGAAGATAAAAAAGAGGCGGCATAAACTGCCTTTTGGATAGTCTTTTTTTATGTAAAGTTTTACATCTCGTATTTATAAAATTGATTATTGAAATTTGTATAAAAAAATGTTTTTTATATATAACATGAAGACAAAATCATTTTTCACATAGATTTGATATTCTCACTGCATTAAATGCTCTTTATCGTGACATTATGCTTAACTCGTTCGCGCATATATTCCGATCAGGCAGAAACATTCTTAACTTCGACGCTGCAATATTTAAAATTGCGTTCTGCATTGCACGTGCGACACCGTCCGACTATCGATATGCAGACGCGACATTGCCGAGACGATAGAGAAAGCGGCGAAGAACTAAGAGCGATCGAACCGACAGTGAAATTTATTTCTCCGGCAATGCGGCGGTACAAAGTGAATTCGTATTCATGCCTTGACAAATGCGCAAAGATGTGTTTAACGATAATGTATCAAAGAGCGAATGAATAAAACACAGCTATTCTAAGAAACAGTTTTTTTTTTTTTAAATCAACGTCTAATACGCAAGATGTAGATCGGCTTTAAATGATTACAGTCAATTTTGTCACGGAACATTTTTTTTTTTTTTTTTTCAATTTATATTAATTTTTTTTATATATATTTTTTAAATTAATTTTATCAGAATTATTTTCCTGTCTCATTTTTTAATTTCTACAAATATTTACGTCACATGTAGCTCTTTAAGACACCTAATCCAGAATATGAAACTAAAATAAAAGCGCGAATTTATGATTACGTTAACATACAAATGTCTTCGACTAAAAAAGTTTTGCTTTTAATCATAAATGGAAGGGCATGGTGAGATCTGCGCCATAACAGAGAATAATATTTATCGTTCAATGTGTCATGGTTTCGATAAGTTTGTCGTAATAGAAGTTTTTTTCGACTATGCGCGCCCTGTCGAAGTTAACGAGATTATGGACACGATCGCTCGTATCATATACGGCTCGCCACCGACTCGTAAGAACTTTCAACAAGCGGGAGTAAGTGCGGGATACCGTGAACGATAAACATTTCCGAAGTTTTTGGATTAACTTTCTTCTACTTTGCTTTATCTCGCCGCGAAACAATCCCGTGCACGCGATGGGGTAATCTATCGTCCGAGATGCGCGTTGATGTCCGCTCGCGCGGATCTCCGCTATGATCTAATAATCTTCGCTATGATCTAATAATCCTAAAATAAAATTTTCCATGCAAACAAGAATAATATTTGTATTTTCTTTTAGCTATACATATACATAAATACGTGCACTAGCAATTGGATCAAATTGATTCAAACGAGATTAAATTTGCGGTGTAATATGAAAAAAAAAAAAATATACCATATGCACGCATTCCATAGTTGTTCAATATTTTTAACATGCAATGCGATAATTGTTTGTTGAAAAATAACGCGATGCGGAAGAACCGGCCATTTATCATTGATGACAGCGTAATAACATTTCGATTTCAACGTTTATTAATCAAAAGCGCTTGAACTATATTTATTTTCGCGATTTATTGGAAGTGTTAAGAATAGCTAATTGCATTATTTCCATTCATAAATATATAAAAAAACATATGGACAGTGATCTCACTCTTAAATTGCATAAAATAAACATAATTTTCTTTATATGTAAATAAAAATATTAGACTATTTTATTAATTTATGCGTACATATTATTTTATTAATGAGAAATATATTATAATATGTAATATATTTATGAAAAGACGAGTAATGTTGATGAGAATTGAAAATGTGTGTAGTACAATATTTAAATATCATATTGAACATTACCCTTTAAAATTGCTTATTGTAATTGAATATTAATTGAATGAAATTGCGATAAAATTTTGGAAAATTCAAAATTCGTGCAACTTTTGCTCGCGGAATGCTATTATTTTTCTGTACAATTAAAAGAAAATCATTCTGTTTATTTTATATAGATATAATTAAATCGTATGTTTTCTACGATTTCTGATTTCGTATTTATGGATATGAACAATGTTTTCGGTTTGCCGACGATAATCCTTACTAGGATCATAATCATGTTGGCTGCTATGGTGTTACGTTGCGGTTAACACGCTGATTGACAATGCGGATTGCGAAAGGGGGCTAAGACGCGCAAATGCAACATCGATGTACGGGCTTTAATAGTGAATGCGCAGGATTGATTGACGAGCCTGAGTCTGAACAGCCAATGAAATTCTCCATGTCCAGCAAATGCGCGTTTTCTTTCTCTATCTCTCTCTTTTCTCAAGGAAAAAAAATGTAATCGCGCAATATATTGTGCATACAAAATTGATATGATTTAAATTCTGCCGAAATTTTTCACATTGTGATCGACAGGTCTGTCGCATAACCAATGTTTATCAGTTTTATGATCAAAATATCGTGCACGATATCCATGAAAATCGCGTTGTAAACGTATAATCTCGTTTTGTTCTATGCGCATTGAGCGCGAGATTGCACTTTTCTCTTTTTCTCTCTTTTCCTGTATTTCCTCGCTCTCTCTCTCTCTCTCTCTTTTATTTTATGCGCGAATTTTTACATTTGCGCAATCTGTTCTTCCGCAGAAAAGCCGATCTCGCATGCAACTGGTAATCCATGAAGCGGATCTTTTGCGTCATTGTTTCATTTTTAAAGATGTTCTGGATGTACAATAGTAGCAAAAAATTGTCAAAATTAAAAAGAAAACATGTTTCTTACGTTTATACTGTTTGAAAAATTAAAAAAATAAATTCGGGTTATGAAGAAAATTTAAGTATCACAAAATAATATGGATTTTAATGTCTTTGTAAAAGAAAATAGTTGTAATTAATATTTTTCCTAATTTATGGCAAAAACTTTTGATCGTGAATATTCTCTGAATCAATTGCAAAAAACAATGAAAAACGAGTAATTTGCAAAAAGAGACAGATAATATTTTTCTACAATTTTTAGTAAATAACTTTTAAACGAATTAGTGGATCTAAATCAAGTTTTGCACAAATATTTATTAGAATTTCCTCAATATACGTGAAAATTTTTATTTCATTGGTAATATTTTTTCTTTGTCAAATTTGTCAATAAGTTCTACAATAGGCGATTTTTCATAGGAATCAATAGTAACTTTAAATTTAAATAACTTCCAAACCATTAAGAGAATTGTGCTTAGTTTTTGCACAAATATTTAGAAGAAATAGTAGAACAATCTATGAAATTTTAATATTTTTGTTAGTATTTCCATATATGTCACGTACATCCTTAAGCGCACGTTCTCAATGAAGCAACTTTATCCATTTGTTATCCACAAATATATTTAAAATTATCAGAGATACCGCATACGTGCGCGAAAAATTGTCTTAGCTTTCTATGTATGTGTGTGTGTACATTTTAAAAATCTAAAATTTTATATGTCATCTATAAGAAAAAGGATCAATCAGGCTAACAATAAAATAATCCATATGTCAAAAAGTCAGTTAGGTGACACGTAAAAACTTCACTTCTGCAATATTTCTAAGAATGTCGGAATTTCCTTCAAACTTTCGACACTATTTTACTTTTTACTGTCGTAATATTTTTTAAATATTTATACGTTTTTCTACAATTTTTTTACTTTTAAAAAATTTTTTTATTTCTAAAAAGATCTTTTATTAATTTATTTGACCAATATTAAGTTTGTCAGAATAATATTGCATTTGCCAAGCTAAAAGTTTGTCAGCTGTCCTTATAGCTCAGCGATCAATTAAATATTCGCCATATTTCTTGCTAAATAAAAGTGCACTAAACTCTTGTCCGCTCGCACATCATCGTCAATATAATTGCGGTATAGCGTTATATATGCTGTAATTCATGTACGTGATCCATAACTGCATATCGTGTTGAGACAATGTACAATAGCTTATTTGTTGACCGATGGAGCAATCCGGATACTGGGCATCATTGCATTCCGATACATTGCGTTACGCGCATGTGCATACATCAGTTTATCCTCTTGTGCATGCATATGCGTTAATCACAAGATCCAGTTCGATTTTTGAATCTCGAAAGTATGTGTAGAAACTATATCGAATAAATATGCAATGATGCAGAAAAATTTAAATTATAAATTAAAAAAAAAAAAAAATAATATAAAATTCTGTATTTGTATGTATGTAATTAATTTTATTGAAAAAAGCAACACTTTCGATGGATTAATTTGTTCTTCTGACAATATCGTTCATGCAGGGCTGTAATCGTACTCTCGAGCTTTTACGATCGTTATCGAAAGTGCCGCCTTTGTGGATTGGATGACTGTTAGGATCGTTCTACAGCACCGCATCATGGCGACTCGAAACCACCGACGATACATATCGTTGTTTGCGCCGCATCGTTTTGTAACCGCGCCCGAAAATTTACGACTAGCTGCGGGCTGGCTTTCAGTCGATCGAGTTTTAGCACGGCGCTCTCGCTCTAGCGCTCTAACTTTGTCTAACACACAACGCGTTGTACACGTGCACATATTAGTGTACATTAAACGAGTGCTGTTCAGAATATTTACGAAAGATCGAACTGCAATGAACTACTCTCCAATAGCGACAGCGCGAGCGCACTTTGTCCTTATAAATTGGTATAGCAGTGCAACAATGTACAGTTTATACGGAGAGATTGGAAATGTTTGCTCCGAAAAATGTCCACAATATTTAGGAACGACAGGATTAAATTTATCGCGCCTGTCGGCGCCAAAGTTCAACGAGAAGCCAATAATTCGTTCGCGTTTACCGTCGACGATTGTCCTATAAATATCAATACGCTAATTGCGCAGATCTAATCGACGTTAATTGCACAAAAAAAAAGCGCAAAATTTAATAACTGCCAGCGTAAAATTGCGGCAAGTCGAATATAGAAATTCGGTTACGGGATCCGTGCACGTTAATTAAATGAAATTATATTCATATTTATACGCGCAACCGCATCGGTCGCTCTGATCTTCCATTCCCTTTCTCTCCCCGGGAACACAAATCGTTGCTTTCAAAATACTCGCCGTAATACGAATAACGCTACATTGAGTTACGTGCACTCCCATCGGGATGCACAAATAAAAACCGATCGTCTCGTAGGTGCCATATAAATTGCTAAATCGAGACACATATTGGTCGAATGCATCTCTCTTTTATCCTACTCGTCCGTCGCGAATTTATGCGCGCGTGATCCTCATTCCTTGAGAGAGGGAGAGAGTTTACTCGTTTATCAGTAAAAATACCTCTCGATAAACTTGCCATATGTACGGCGAAAGAATAATTTATACGGATATCGCCGCGCTCGCGGATTATCCTATCGCTACGGACATATGATTCTCACTTTGTCGGCATAGTATGCGGGGACACGGCCTTCTCTTTTATTTCGACCGGCGTTTAATAAACGCTTGAAACGATACGTATGCGAACGCTCGCATCTGCTCACATTGGCCCTCATTATACACGCGAGCCTTTGATTCGCCGCGAATCGCTATATTGCACGCACGCGTCATCCCCTTTTTATCTACGTAATGAATGGATGAAATGAACGCGGGATCTCTCTCTCTCTCTCTCTCTTCCCTCCTCATTTTGCAGGGAGGATAGGAGAAAAACAACGGGATCTCTGTGGCGCCGTGGGGTCCCGGCTCGAAAAATTTCACGCAATGTCCCGCAGCGCTCGACCGAAAACTACCGCGTTAACGCGTCCGCCCTTTTCGGCAAGCGCGCTCCATGAAACCGGTAATCAAATTTGCACGCGTGCTTACTCATGACTCGTTCCGCGCGCGAAATATTCGCCCGCGATTCATCGTTAACCGATACGGCATACATCGCGGGTGTCGGGAATTTGTTCCGAAAATTAATTTTAATTGCACCAAATAACCCGCTCTTCTCTATTATTTATTTTTGGTTTCGCAATTGCTGTAAAATTTTGTTAATCGTCCTGAACAGAATTATCCTTTTGTTAATTTTAGAATTACTCTCTATTATTTTAAATATTTTCTTTTTAAAGATTTTTACTCTTGATACATATAAATATATATTTAATATATAATTATTTAATAATTATCTATATATTAATATATTTATTATATTGATATAAATGCAATGTAATAACGCAAATATAAATTACAATGTAATAAAACAAAGTTATACAGTAGGCTAATATATGTCACATTTGTTTCGTAAACATTTAGCAATTTAATATAATAAAATGATGACAGCGTATAAACGCATTTAATTAATAATTGGAGCTAATTTAAATTTTGTTTACTTTTCCTATATCAATTTAAAGTGACATCGTGACCGTATTTAGAATTAAATTATGTTCTTGAAACTAAAATTATTTATGACATAATATGTTTACCTGACCGCATTCGTTTACACGGAGGGATACGCAGTTTAACTTGTACATGCACCTTTATCATTGTCTGTTAGTGTCTTGATCTGATTACTTTAAAAGCGCATCCTGACACATTTCCGTTCGTGGAAAAGAGGATAAATTGAATTTCAGCAAGCATGTAATATGCTACCGCCGCGCTAGCGTTTCTCATCGCTCTTCCGGCTTGTCGAAGAGTATCAGTGTTAAAATAGCGTGGAGATAATTAGCGTAAAGTTTGCCCAAAGTTTCGTCTCCCTCGTCGTGTCCTCAACGAGTTTATTTACTTGATCGATTCGAATATTGCAATATAATATAACAAACCCAATATTCTATTTCGGTGAAAGAGAGCGCATCTTGAAATGTATTAAACCTTAAGAAGAGACTTACCTATAGAAAATATTGATAGTATTTTACTTTTAAGAATACATAGATTTTTTCCCTTTAATATATAAAGCATCATGATTCGCGCCCACAGAGCGTTATTTCTAAATAAAAAATAAGTTGAAAAATCCTGAACCATTTTTATCCTGTAATGCTTAATGAGAGAGGAACTATTAAGTAAAGATCACTCAATTAATGCCGTTTTTAGGTGAGCAAATCTTATATATATCTTATCTTATCTTATCTTGTATATTCGTGAATCGAGTAATATTTACGGATATACGTATGTCCGCGTAAAAAAGAGCATTGATTAGGTAATATTTATTTAATGTAATTGCTTTTTCGTGTTAAGTATTGCAGAAAAAAATGATTGAGGACTTTTCGATTCATTTTTTATTAAGAAATAACGCTACGTAATTCGTGAGCACGAATAATGATACACTCTATATATCTTTTTTTTCTATTTTTAAAGCTTTGGAGAGATAATATATGATTCTAGAAATTTTAAATAAACTATTAAACGTGTCTTTATTGCATTAAATTAGTTTTGATTGTAGTAAACAGTGTTATAAATAGCGAGAGAGAGAGGAAGACAGATTTATCATTTGCTATTTTTTTATAATAATAGTCAAGAACAAGCGAAGCTGCAGTTTCGATTCGTCGAAGTTTCTCGTGCAGTTTCTGTTTGCCGCTATTCAATGAAAGTTGACTTTAGAAGTTATTGAGAGCAGTGAGATATATTGCACAAAAGGCATTGTATTAAATATCGTCCGACCGCTATTTATGCGGGGCATGTAGTCGCGATACTTGCGCGCGTGTTTTCAAAGTGCGAAAAAGTATCACTATCAAAGGATATACCTGTCCTGGGTAACTAATTAGCGTGTGAAGTCTCCACCTCTCGAAACTCCCCGGCGCTCGTGCGTGCACGGCCCTATGAGAGCGGAGTAAAATGCTGATAACGGTTAATTAATTAAGTACTTGCGAGTGTGTATTGGTTGCCGTGCGATATTAACGGCAACGCGGACGACAAGAATTTGCCGATGCGATATTAAATTTGGGTGTTCACGTAATTGCACACCCCGCGTGTCAGCTACGTACACATTTACGCGAGCGTATTAATAAAACAATAGGGAGAGTTAAAATTCCAAACATTTGTCGTTTCATTAAACGCGATATTAAAAAATAAGTTAAAAAGAAAAATACATGTGCGTGCGAAGGAATTTATTAAATATTTCTGTTTAAATAAAACAATGTAATATAAAAAGTAAAATACGTATTTTTCGTGTGAAGAAAATTCTTAAAATTACAATAATCCAGATATTTAAAAATTACATAATTAATTTCGTATCATAAATATGATTTTGTGATTTGATACTATGTTATGATGTAACATACAATTGTACACGAACAATTTTGACAATAAATAAAAAAGGTAATTCAAAAAGATAGTTGACCCTCTGCTTTTATAGCTATAGATGTCGAATCGAAAAATCCGATTACCGAGTACACGTATACGTGGAAATGATCCGGATAATCCGAGTAGTCGAGGATATGAAGTATATCAAATGAATTCGAGCGCGCATTCGCGCTTGCTAAATTATGCCATATTTATAAGGCTTGCTACTATTCCGTCATATTTTCATTCGGATTTACCGGTCTTACGAATCGTATTATCCGATCCGCTTCGTTCATCTTTTACGAACGGCGCGTCATTTATTACACGCATTAATGCCGTGAAATTGTTCTCCCGTTACGACGAAAATAAAAAAAACTTGAAGTATTTTGACGTTGATCGTCGAACATGTCAATGTGGATGTGACGGTATGTATCGCGATGGAGCAAGTACTCGTGCGACACAATGTACGGTCGCTATCATTAATCTCCGTCAAGAGCTTGTTTTCTCAGCCATCAAGTCTAATCTTCAAAGAAACAAAGCCCATGTATTTAGTAGAGCCCTCATTATAACGACGCGGGAAAAACAATCTTAGCACGTATATCTAGCTTCCTGTAGCGTTTCTTATAAAATAAAAAGTGGTCGCAAAAAAGTCGCGCACTTTTTCTCGATTAAAAATTCTCCGGCAAAATTCAGATTTAAGGCGAGAAGAAACTTTGGCAACTGAACATAATTAGTTGAGATTTTTTTTATTAAAATCTGTCGAAATTAATTACTACTTAAACACTTTTTAATTTAGAACTTCTCTAATCTAATCGAATTTAAAATTTGTTTAAAATGGCCTGAACGTAAAACGAAGTCGCATCTAGACGAATTGTATATCGGGCGATGAAATTTCATATCAGTTCGCTATTCTTCGGTATCGTTTGCTCTATCGAAACTGTTTCCAATGCATCGACGCGATCAATGCGGAGATTGTAAATTCCAAAAATTTTTCTCATCGCGTGTGGCACACCGGTTGATTGGTTTTCCGAACGTTTCCCCATCGTACGTGTCAGTTGGGTACGCAACTCACGGAGCGACCCGTGAAAACTAAATCCCGGTGCGGTGCGAAATTCTCGCTCAATTACGGATATTAATGCGGGTATTAATAGAATTTGTCGATTTGGGACGTCGCGTCTCGTTTCGATCGGCGCGCCCACATGTCGCGTCGCCAAATAATTCGCGTCGATGCGTTGGTTCGGTCGGTGCCGTCTCCGTTTTCCCAAGGGGTTGACGACCCGTATTTATATATCGCCGTGCCATTTTACATTTTGCCTTTGGCAACAGATTATGTCAGCACGATTTTTACAATTACCCTTGCAAATTTCATCGATTGCAAAATGACAGCTGAGAGTTATCGCCACTGTTCGTCTTCCTTTTGCAAAATCGCCGCTCTTGCAAGAAATGACGAAAAAATATATGAGTAAATTGCCACTCGTGATATCGTTGAATAGCGGATGCTTTAAAATATTCGAAATTGATTATATTTCTAGCGGCACACTATATGTATATTTATGTCGCATATTATTTCTATTGCGAGTAACAGCCGAGCACAAACATATTTACATCTTAAGCTATGTGAAGGCTTATAATACGCGGAAAATCATTCTTTAAATATCACTTGGCGAATTTACATTTTATGCGAATAAAAAAAGCACGTAATAATTGTAGAGAAAGAGATAAAGAGTATTTTATATTTATACAGTATTTTCGATTTGCAATTAAAAATAATGGTGTAATATATCATTGATCGTTTTTTATATGCAACAAAGAACCATACGTTATTTAAAATTACATCTTATCATATTTATTATTTTTTAAATTACATGTTGTTGACATGCGATAAATAAATCATTCGGTTATTATACGGCCAATATAATGAGATTCATGAAACGTATCGTTTTTCGATCGAACTGTTCGCGATGCAATCGCGAAACTGATTACGGCCGGCGTATATGAATATCATGAAAATCATAAGAACGTTTTTGATATGCCGTATTAAACGAACTGCAAAATTACGTACATACACGTATTTACGCCGGATACATTGTTTCTCGGTCAAACATCGATGCGCGCGCGAGCCAACGGACGAAACACAGTTACGTCGATTACGACCACCGCGGGTGGAATAAATCATGAAAATTGCAAAAGTGTGCTTCACATTACGCGCTTGGCGCCTCATGCGTGCACTACATTACGGACGCTCTGCAAAACACATGCACCAGCCTCTCATATTTCTATTCGCCATTTATGCGAGTTACGTTGCGTCGTGCATCATGCGCGCGCGCGCTTTCATTATCGGCAAATCAATCAGGCAGGTCACAGGACGGAAACGGATAGTGGTTTACCTGCTCTTTCAGCGACATTTGCAACTCGCTATCCGTGTGTGCAGATGTTCATGTGTGCATATAACACCGACACGTATATGCATTGGCTCTCGCATAAACGTCATTAGGACGAAATAGTATGTGAGAGAAAGAGAGAGAGAGAGAGAGAGAGAGTTAATGTTGCGACACATGCATATTCATAATCCAATTATGATAATAATTGGCGGGAAAATTATTTGAGCATATTTTATATCGGCTGTATCGCGCAGTGCGTGCGGCACCGTGTAGTTTCATTAGAGTAATATGTTTTCGTCGAGAGCGATTGTCGCGAAATCCGGCGCCGTAATTAACGTAAAGTGGAAACACTGCGAAATCTCACTGCGACATTTTTGTACCGTTCACGAATGAACGCGCGCGCCCGCGCGCGAAAGAAGCAGGGCATAAGTCGAGTTTCGTTTAACGCAGCGAAAACTGAATTAAGTACTTTGTAACTTTTTTTAACTGTACAGCTTTTTCAGGAATTATTTCCTTCGCGAGAGCATTACGAAATGTTGGACGCTGCGTGAAAAATAATCTTTAAATAGGCTGATAATTTGTGTACTTTTTTCAAAACCCATCTGTGGGTGTGCATAAATTGTTTTTGACAATTAAATTTCATTCATGATATTTTGTGTTGATGAAGACATATACGCACGCTATAATACCGAGGAGAGATCCGAGCTTTTTAAGGAAGGCAAGACACTGATGTATGCCAGACTCCGCAAAAACATGGTCACGACACTTTTCGTGCTTGTCAGACACAGAGGTTGTATGCGAGACTGGTAGCTGTACTATAAAAATGGCGCGACCCTTTTTACTCTTTAAATATGTATCACACGTTACTGCTGAGTCTGTGTGAGATAGTCTCTTCGAGACAGTAGCGCATACGTCAGCTAGAATCAATTAAGGTCGTAAGAGTGCTTCACACGGCTCAAATCAAAGTCCCGGTATGCCAGAGAGAAAGAAATACGTGCCTCGCAATGTTTCGTCGTGGCACGTTAAGCCGTACAACAAGAAAAATGCTTTCGTCGTCATAGTTGTAAGGCTAAATCCACGCTACACTTTATCTTCTCGCTGCCACGCCCCTATTGTATATAAAAGCAATAATATGGAAAAAAAAGATTTGTAAAATTTTTTTCCTTATAATGACGATCAACTATTTTCTTGCATATCTATTATAACGTCAGAAAAAACTGAATATATAACAATACTTTAACTTTAATTTAAATATTTAATTTTTTTAGAAAAAAAAATCAGACTCAGAGATAAAAAGTAGGAGTTTCTATTGTGTGAATTAAAATTCAAATATGAAAGGCAAATATAATTTAAGATTTCGGAATATTTGTAAATCAATTTAAATTTTAATTTTGATTCCGGAAAGTTATATATAAATAGGATACAATGCGGATATTAAAATAAAGCGTATGATTAAAAATGTGACTGCACCAATGATGCCTCTTGCACGCGACGCGATCGAAACATTTTTATCCCAGATATATCGGACATCTTGTAAAAATGCGAAGCGAATTGTGGTGAATTTTGGTAATAAACCTTAAGAAAGAAAGAGGAAGAGGGAGATGGGAGGAGAGAAACATACCGGCGCATCGGTGCTTTTTCCACGTCCTCTCGGCGGAAGCCGAAGATTTTTACGCGTCTCGGTACCGAAGCGAACCGTCCCAGTTCGTTCGCTCTCATGAATACAAATTACCACCCGGTCGGCGGCGACGGTGGCATCGTCGAGAGACTCGCGGCGGCCCAGCGACATGCTTGAATTAAAAAGGGACGAGCAGAGTGGTCGTTTCTCCCGATGCGTAATTATGACGACCCAGTTGCCGCGCATACTGCAAGAAAAAAATCAATCGATCGACCCATCCGGGGCGATTATTACGAGACTGTTTATCACGTAGAATGACGTGGACCCGTTGCGGTCTGATGCAGTTTTTCTCAGAAAGCGTACCATTTTTTACAAAAACTATAAAGTCTCTAATTTATGTATAAATATAATAAAAATGCAAGATTCTTTATTTCCAATTCGTCTGAGCATTTATGAAAATATTCTCTCAGTTTCTACTAATAATATCGCGTTTCCGATAATTCAAAAATAATAATAATTCACATTTTCTCGTGATTTAGTTCAAAGCGTAAGATAGGTATCTCTTGGATCTATCACTTTTTCTTTCACCTTTTTCTAGAACGAAAGGAAGAGAGAGAGAGAGAGAGAGAGAGACATCTAGCTTCGTTATGATGCGAGGCTTCTTAATTACATATTGATATTCTGTGAACAATGAGCTTGAGATTTTAATTGCTCTTAGTGTGCAATAACAAAAATGATCTCATGTATATCTGTATTTCGTTACTTGAATGATGCTCCTGCGATATTTATCCCACTTTCAAACTTATCTTATCACTATCCGCGAATACCGCGCGAATGATTACGTTCGGTTGCCAGCAAAACCGGAAAGAATCGAGTGCGGGATCCTCTCTGCGAAAAAAAACAAAAAAAAAAAAAAATAAAAAAACGAGATAATAACGTAGTAGGTCAGGTAGCGAGCTAGAGTGCGGCACTCGTCGGCTTGCGGTTGTCATCGCTTCGTTCGGAGCGGAAAATGGATGAAAGGTGAAGTTTGTAATATCCGTTGAAAGCTTGACGAGCCGCTGGATGGATGCTTCGAGAGGGCTGATGAGACTACCTTCCCCTGGCAAGAGAGACTGCGGAGAGAAGATATAAGAAGAATAGACGGATGGGTTGAAGGAAGGGAGAATGGAAATTCTCGCCTGTGTACATTTAGTCATCTCCGATGGATCATGCGTCATTTGCGAACGCTTATATTATATACATTATGCATATATACCGGTCAGACCGGATCTTAATTTAAACAGCGGATTTTCCTTGACGAGCGAGAATTTCAAATCCGTTTATCGCGGCGGAAATTGTCGGGAGAAGTCAACCAACATTTCAATAACGTAAAATCCGATTAAATTTGAGATACGTACTGTAACATTTTATTAATTAATGTCATTTCTCGAAAGCTTTATTCATCAAAGCTACGATTCCGTGTAATTAAATATGCGTAATAAATACAGAGCCGAATAATCATAGCAGTGATAGAAATAACATGTATCAGTGATAGTAATGATACGCGTCATAATATTTACACAATGTCATTTTACACCTTTGGTTATTAATTATGCAATTTACTTAATTATTAATTATGGATGTACGTATATTTTTATTTCAATATTATTATTTTATAACTCAACAAAAATATAGATAAATATACATATTCATACCGTACATTATCTTATAAGAAATTATTAACACAGAAAATTCTATAATATATAACGCGTATAAATAAAAAAAGATATATATATAGCTTAGGCTAGAATGTCCATACACAAGTTATTCACCGGCACGAAGTTACCGTGAACTTTTAGCCGAGAAAATTCACTTGCGTTCCAGCAAGCTTATGAGAAGACTGCGAACTCTCTACAACCTCCAACAAGTCACTCCAAAATGAGAAGATGGTTGAGACAGCTTAGCAGAATCGGAGTTGCTTATACCGTCTAACAATAAGTTTCGAGAAAAACAGCACGTCTGCGGTTCCTCCGAAAAGTGTCTAATTTCGCAAATGTAATGCATTTTTTAATTTTTATTTTGCTCGTTTTTTTTTTTGCTTCATGTACGCAATATATATATATATATATAACGTGAAAGAGATTTAGTATTTGAACTACAAATCATGCGTCCGCGGATGAGGTAATTTATCGCAAATGCTTAATTAGATCATTTGAAAAGCAAATGTTTGAGTACGTTTACGAAATATAGTTTGATGTATTTAAAATCATTATAAACCAACTATGTGACACATTAACATATTTGTGCTATATTAGAATAAATTTATTCTAACGACGTAATCAATAAAAAAATTTAAATAAAATCATAATTTTATATTGAAGATATCAATAGAAAATATGTAACAACATATGTAGCTAGATTTCATAGCAACTATCATTTACATTCTATTCTTGAAAAACACGAGTATTGTAAAATCAAGAATAAACATTAAGATTACTGTACAAAGAACTCAATATTTGTTCGAAACTTGATGTTTGTCAGCTGCTTGTATACTGCAACACAATACAAAGATACGTGCAACGTCACGTTAGAAGCGCAAAACGTCGTTGCATTTGCAATTCCCAGGCCAAGCATACTTGCAATTAATACCGGCACCGTTAGTAGCTCGACGAACGCAGATGGTGGTATAGATGCACAGATGTTAGCTCACGCAAACATCTACAAACGTGCACATCCTCAAATTATTTCTTCATTAAAATTAGACGAGATTATTAAAGATAGAGAGAGAAATTACCGGTATATATAAACGAATTTGATAAAACTAATAAATGGAAACTAATAGTCGAAAACCGACTCGAGTAATTTTCGATTTTTACGCGACACTTGGCATTTGTACGCAGACTAGTGTTAAGAATGCTTCAAAAAAAAAAAAAAGATTTAAATATCGTCAAGCAAGCAAAAAAAAAAAACTACGGAAATTTGCGCACACACATTTGTACCGATTATTTGATTGATCGCTCGAGTTAAATCCGATAAATGCCGTTTCTCGGCAATTATCATTCTGCCCGGATTACAACAGAATTGTCTCATCACTTAAGTATTTCTAGGTAATTAACTTCCCGATGCAGCGAATTTGAGAAACCGCAAATGCTGTTCCCAGGCTATACCGTCCACAGAGTTTCAATCGAATCATTGGACGCGATTATTGTATTTCTTCCTAATGACCGGGAAACGTTTCCGACTCGTGGTTGGGCGCTGAACTGCCCGTGTATAACGATATACTCCCCTCCCCCCCCCCTCCAATCCCATCGATCGTAACCGCGGTCCTCGAACTGAAAACGGGTGAATAATTTACTGATTATCATTATGTATAGATTGATCGCGCGAATTATGTGAAAGGAGAGAAACATCAGAAAAGCGATAGAATAAATGTGGAGCTTACATCTGCAACAAACACGCCCTGCAAACAATTTTTGTAAATAATCAAGTCGCGCGAAAGGAATGATTTTTGATTGATAGACAATAATATCGTGTCGCATTTTGGTCTATTAAAATAATTGCCAAGTCAGTTAATTAAGTAAAGAGCAGTGATATCCAATTTCGCGCAGCTGGTAAATGTGATAGCGCACGTCCCCGCTGCAAGTTGTAAAACAATTTTCAACACTCGGGACTTTGAGGGATTGTTAGACGAAGATCGTTCTGAGTAATTAAAACTTGGCGCAGTAAGATGCAAATTATTTCAACTCTCAACTCGTTATACAGATTCATTTCTGTACTCGTATATATATATATTACTTCTATCTTTTCAATGCCGATATTTTCCCGGAAGATCTCACGATTGCTTCGTATATGATAATTAATAAGTCAACGATGCATTGATTTGAAATCATCCTTCCTCAAACTTGATGAATATCTCAATGATACGACATATTGGCAATATGTAAGAAAAAAATATATATCTGTTGAAAAATAGAATATATTATTCTGTGCGTTTAGAAATATATTTTTTTAAATTTCTTTATACGATATATATGTATATGCATGTATATGTGCGTGCGTGTAGGTGAGTTTAATATATTTCATATAAGAAATCATTTTAATCAATATCTTATAGATAAAATAAAAACAAGAATGGGATTTTTTTCGTTATAGTTTAACTTAATGATTTAATTTATATAATTTTAATTATATATATAATTTATTTACACATTAATATAATTTCAATTATAAAATTTTTTTGCAGATTTTTTTCTATAATATTTTTAATTCCGTCAGATTCCCTCGCGCTTTGGCTTTTCTCAATATCTACTTCACATAAATGCTTCCTTGTTCTCTATCGATTGTAATTCCCTCTTCATTTTCTGTTCAGCTTCTGCTTGAGCTTTTATTCTTCAGTTTTTTATAGCTTCATGCTTCATGCCGCGATAAAAATGAGAAGATCCATCGCGGAAACTTGCTTTTTTCGATGGTTTTGGTGGTATATCTGCTTTGCTCATCTTCGCACTTTAGTCGCACTTTATTATCTTCATCAATTGACAAAGATAAGCAAATATTAATATTTTATTAATAACAGAAGATCTAAGATGTAAGAAAAATATTAATAGTATTATTATAATTAATATTAATGGCATTGATGATTATTTTATTAAAACAGAAATAGAAAATGGGATTGTCGATCTATACAATCAAGTATGAAGAAGACGCCAGAATTAAACATCAGACATTATCTTTAACCCTCTGTGTAATCGTTAGTCTGAGTGGATCATTGTTGACGACGGATTATATGCGGCAGATTTAATCAAAGTGTTTGTTTGCTGTCGCGCTTCTATAACGGACGACGCATAAAAATTCGCCAGCAGCCCGGAAACGCGCCCTGAAGATCCGCGAATAACTGGGAAAACGCATTCTGTGGATTAAAGAGATCTAAAATTTAACGAATGCCGCAAGTTAGAAAACGCCTTTGCTCGAGAGTATTCTTAATCCTATTCTACTCTTTGTTTATCTCTGGCCAAGACGGTTCTGTGTAATTGGCGCATTTGAGTAGTTACAGAAAGCTAGAATGAGACAGAATTAAAGCCGGCGAAAGAGAAAATCTGGAATATGTCTGGAAAGCGTGGAATGTTATACGTATTGCTATGTTATCTCTCTCTCGTTCTCTTTTTTTCTTTGCCTATAATGGAAGAAGTTAAAGGACCGCCTCGGAAGGAGTAAGCATTTTCGTAAACAACCACAACTTTACTTCTTAAACGACGGAACATCAAAATAACTGTTTTTCCACAGACGAGTAGTATACTACTAGAGAGTGTTTTTTTTTTTATTTTTTTTTTTTTAGATCTTAGTCGCATCTTAGGACACGCTTGTTAAAAGTATATGGAAATAAATATCTCTAATGGCATGCCGATCAAACATATGTCGTCGACTTCGAGAAATTACTTCATAAATCTATGCGTTCTTTGCTTATATATATATATATGATGTTATGGAATAGGGGGAGAGAAGTCCGTTCTTTGTTCGCGGGAAGCTACGATACCATGAACACTATAACTTTTCATGCAGATGAACCACTATTGCCTCCGCACGGCTATCTTCTTTATCCCGTAGCGGCATAGTAAACGCGTTATTATGCACAATATCGCCAGGCTGCCTTTACTTGCTCATTATTTATAGCAGCGGTTCCTCGTCTCGGAATAATTTTACGCATACTGAGTTAGAAACGCAGACGCAGAATGTTCGGGGAGCGGTCCCTCAAATTGAACGAAGTGTCCCTCAAAAGACTCGAGGGACGTATAGATCCTTAATCTGTCGTTCCGTGTAATTTCACCGAGAAAATCGAAGAAGAAATGACACCCAACGGATATTGGAAACGGGAACTTATCTCCTGGAAAATTAAAAGCGAACGCAAAATAAATCGAATAATATATTCTATCCACGATCGAATTGTTTAATTTCTCTTAATTTTTTATGATGTCGCGAAAGTGCTTAGCATGTTAACGCTGTTTCGAAGCTTCAGCCTCGATTGAGATTTTACCATTTCTGCGGATTGTGCAATACAATATCGTTGTGTTTTCACAATATGCCTTTAAATTTATTAAATGAGAAAATTATAAAGTGAAAATATTACATCGATGTTTGTATCACATGGCGCGGTTTGATCTGTAAAGCTATAAATTCCGTTAAATGATAATATATAATGTCAAATGCGAAGGTTGCAGTTTCAAAGCTTCGCAATTTAATTATGAAATATTCACGTTCGACATTATTAAAATGGACATTTGAGTTTTATTCTAATTTCGAATATAATCGTCTTTGCCGAGATGAAAAAAGCTACTCCTTGAAATAGATGATCTGTAGGATTTTACGACGGCTCGTACAATTTTTCACGATTCTCTTGCTAGTTTATTGAAGAGAAATTTACATAAAAACGTATTTTTTTTTCTTTTTTTTTTTTTTTAATTACCGTTCTCAAATATTGTCGCAATAATCATGTTTCATTAAGATATTCGAGCTAGAATTCGCATTGTGATCGATTATCAAATAATGATACGAAAATTTAAAGGACATCTACGCGAGCACCGTATATCTACGTAAAGCAATCATTCGCGTCAAAGTTTTAATATTTCTTGTACTGACGCGTGACGAAAAGCGCCGAAATCTCGGTCATAAAAGACGAATCGGTATGAAAAATTTCACAGTTTCTCGATAGCGTGCGGATGTATGGCCGGAGCTCGCTTCGACTTGAAATACGATATTCCGGCGATCGTTAGCTCGTTGCGGGAGAATTTCGCCGGATGCACACTTTGCATGTACGTCATATATTCGCCACCGCATCCGGCTGCTTTTTCAAAGATGCAACTTCGCCGCCGGCTTCCTTCGCCGTCGATTCTTCTCTCTCGCGTTCTAGAATTTCCGGAAAGAAGAGAGAAAGTATCGGTTAGCGCATTCCCGATAACGACGCGGGTTCTCGCGCTAACCTTTCTTCGCACCTTGCATAGAGAGCACGATATGATATATGAGCTGTGAATTGTGCATGTGTAGCCTCTTCCGCATTTACCTCAATTCGTCCCAGCAAGCAAACTCGTGTGCGGTTTAAGCATTCGCCTTTCTGGGACGAACATGTGTCCAATGATGCCGGACTATGGCGGTCAGCACAGAGTGACGCCGGTTTCAACGTTTCGTAACGCGCATTCTTCCGTAATATGCCTCGCAGTAGTATGCACTTTGTGCATACAAACGATTCGTGGCAAACAATAACTCGACGCGTTGCGACAAACCTTCAGCAGAATTCGCGCGAATATTGACGAATCTCAGGCGAAATTAATATCTCATTTGTTTCTCGAAAGTTAACTTCGTGTAAATGAACGCCATAAATATTATAGTAGCGCGATAATGTCAATGAAATGATATTTATCATTTATCATATCGAAGAGAGAAAAATTTATTTGCTCAGTCTCGCGAGAGGAGACTCGTCTTTTGTTATTAGTATGGAAATAATATCTCAAAGTTTAATTAGGACGCAAGAAGAAAAAGGCGATCCATCGCACATGCACTGCGTGCCATTTTTATGCGTTATTTGCATTTCACCGAGGAACTTTGTTTTCACATCTCGTTTAATGCAAATACGAAGAGAGAGAAAAAGAGCTCTTGGTGCATCAGTTGCGCTCGATTCGCGAATTCGCACCGGAAGTTACCTCGCTAAAGTGAGATACGTATCCCACCGGCTTGGCGTACTATTTATGTAAAAACATTGCGAATGATAAAATATTATTTCTATTACAATCCGGTAACTATAGGCAACAATTTGTTAGTCTAATTTTTCAACAAATTCGCGTTCTTTGAATTCGCGGTTCAACTTATACAGGGTGGCCTCTGAAAAACCTCTGAAATCGTGATTATTTTACACATTTTTCTAAATATCACGGAAAATGAGTGTCTTTAAACAAAAATTATCGAAACGAAAGTTGTAGAAAATTAAATTATCTTTCAAATGAGATCGAAATGATTGTTGTATACGTTCCATAGATGTTGATATAACCAGTTTAAAATACGTACAAAAAGTGCTTTTGTTACTTATTGTTAGATGCGCTTAGATGCGTTTAAATATCGTTTTTTCAAGAAATTTATTAAGTTTTATTTTCTTTTTATTTCATTTTCTTTTCATCTTTTGCTCTTCCTTTTTCATTTTCTTTTTATTTCATTTTCTTTTCACCTTTTGCTCTTCCTTTATCAGAGGTTTTTGAGCGATAACTTCTTAAGGAAGCATTTTTCGACCCATGTTTATGAGAAATTTTTTGATCAGAATTAAATTTCCTATAAAATCTCAAAGTCTGGCTGGAACGTTCGGGGCCACCCTGTATATGCCTGTTGACGCAATAACAATTTTCGATGTTATTGGACATTACATCCGAATAAATTTGAAATGCTCGGGCCGTATTAATAATAAAAATTAATTTTGTGAAAGCTTTGAACGACGAGAGTTATGTAATAATTAAATCATCATATCTTTTTACGCTATTTATGATCAATTTCATACATAAAATTAATTTCATTTATTAGCATTTGATTATAAATACGACTGCTATATAAAATTTTTAATCTGATATCTGCCTCATTTATAGCGGGGTCATTCGCTTTATTTTCTCTGTGATCTTGTATAACTGTATCAAAATTTCCCCCCTTTAGAAGTTGAAACTTTATGTGGGACAGTGGATATCATGTGCAATTATAGAGGATGAAGATACCGCTCTAAACTTTTGTTTCAAGTTTAGCGGATCCTTTCTCATCCTATAATAATAATGCTGGTATCGCCTTTCACCTTCTGTTCTCTCGCGTTACATGTTTATCAAAATTTTCGTTGAAATGCCATCAACTATATATCTGGTTAAGATAAGTCTAATAACAGTTAATGTTTATAAAAAAAATCCATTTTCAAGAATTGAATTTTTACAATTCTAAAAACAATGTTTTATATCAGTTGAATTAAAATTCTGTCTAGTTAGACTCGCGTTATTTCTACAGATAACGTGCTTCAGAGAATAAAATTTTGACGACACAGTTAAGCTTTGAAAAAAAAAGAGCGGTCTCACGCGGCTTTTGAACTCGCCAAATTAATTTTATTTAACTGAAAATTCCAACCTGGTCGAGCTCCGGATTCCAACTCGAGTACGATATTGTGAAAAGAAGCGTGATCTGGTCGCGAGGTAAAGTGTCGAGAATGCAGAGCACGATTTACCGTGGTGCAGCAACACGTGCCTGGCGATCACACTCGTCTTCTAGTTAGCCAATCTCATAGGAGGCCGTCTTTGTCCTTGTTTTGCGATGTGCGGCTACATCCCGCGACTGCGACGAACGTGATGAGAGTATAAAATAGGGGGCTCGGTGAATTACGCGATCGCGGAAAGGGAGAAGAGAGAGAGAGAGAGAGAAATCGGGCAAAGTCTCTGTTCGTCTACAGGTTGTTGATTTCCGGTATTCATGACCCTGGTATTCGCCTCGCGAAATTAGTTCATCGTTTTTCAATCGAGCGGTCGACAAAGCGCGACAAATCGACCGGAATAACTCGGGATATTGCGTTTTGCAACTTAATAAAGCCATTAGATTATCGAGCGCAGTGAACGGGCGGCCCTCGGCTCGCTATGACCTCGGACCGCAATAATGATAGGTATAGCTACCGCGGCCAATGTGTGGTGGTGGCGACAGTATTCGCTTAGCTTACGCTCGATTGAGATTTAGCTTATCTCCCTCGTTTTGTATCGCGATGTCATTCGATGTTTAGCGTTCCTCTTGGGCGCCGTTCCGCTTTAGATCCGCTCTAGAAAAAGACTCGTGTCTTCTCATCCTTGACCCTGAATTCCCGATGATGGGTTGCTACTTCCGCGCGTTTACCATTTCGCATAAAATAGATTGGTGGACTTCGTGCAGGATGCGCGGATCAAGCGAAAAGCAGCGACATAAAGCGAAGCGATTTAAACTCCTGATTATGTTAACAATATATGTTAAGACTGGAGAAGCTTTCGGGATAGTGACTTTAAAGTGCAGGGATTAAGAGGGGAATATTTTTGTACCATACAAAAGGGTTCCTGCCAAGTGCAGGTCTGTAAGTCTATTGTAATGCGAGTTGAATTACTCGAATTTTTTTACATCGCATCTGAAAATAATTGCTATCTAAGAGCCTAGCACAATTTCTTAAAAGTGATTTAGCACGCTCTCGCATTAATCCATTCAAATATAACAATATATATCAAATATAATAATAAATATCTTATGCAATATTTTTAGCATATCTTCTTATACTCATTCAGACAAAAATTGATGTTCCTTCTTCTCTTATTAGTAATCTTTCATTTTTTTTTTTACATATGTATACATTACCTATCGTTGTATTATTAGTATTATTTGTGCGTTATATTATTAGTATTATTATGCAGAATATACGCCGTCGTAATTAGCCTCTTTAGGAATAGAAAAGCAATTAAGCTATCATTATTACGGTGTGCTAATATTTCCTTGCCGTTTGATTGCTGTCTCGCAGGACTTCACCGATTACTTAGCAAAGCTACGCCTCAAACGTGGCGGAGTTTCGCGCCCTCGTCTTCTTGCGCCTCCGCGAACTTCCGTAATTAAAATTTGAATCCGCAGAAAATAAATAAGGAGCGAAGGGGGCGAAAGACGGAGCGCGGAGAATCGTCGAGATATTAAAATCCTTTGATCTATCATTGAACGTGGAACGATCTGAATAAATAGCGCTCGGCACACGATGGCAAATAAATAGAGAGAGAGAGAGAGTTTCACACACGATACTGTGTTTGAGTTCGCCGTTTCTATATCATCGTCCTCCTGTCAGCAAGCTTCGGAGCATTCGATTCTTCCTTTACGGGAACTCGCGCAATTGGTTTCCGAAGTTACATTTCAGACGCTCGGCAAATTTTATATCTCTATTCCTTCGCCTTTGTCCTTGCATCCCATAAACTTATGCAATTTGCATCGAGATACGGGAGACATTATATTGGCTGGAATAGAGAGTACGGATCGTCGATATTACGCGATACAGTTACAAAGCTTGGTTACTTTATGCAAAAGTCCACGCGATTAACTCTCTCGTACCACGCTCCATATATACTCCGATACTGAAAATCTCATTTCGTACAGATTTCTGGCTTCCTTCTATATCCTTGTTTAGCAAAGTTGTGTAATTAATTTGCCAATACATAAGAAATAAAGTAATCGTCGATTGTAAAGGTATTACTAAGATATTAAAAACTTGATGATTTATCGAGCGAGGAATAATTAAAACGCCGCCGCTGCGGTAAGAGACGACGGACTATTTCACGTCTTGAGGTCTTCCGGCGCCGTTTTATTTCCATAATTCTTCATCTCGCAATTTTTTCGCCGCCGGAGAAACTCGCGCAGAGCTACCAAATTTTTAGCCAAATGCTCACGGAAGGACTGTCGTTTCTTTCATTTCCCGCCTCATTTCCCTCGTCGCGTGAACTTGCCTATCGATGCAAACTTAAAGGTATTCGAGGAAGGTAGTACAGTAAGAGATAATTGAAGAAAGATTAATTAACGGAATATCGAAGAAGCCTCAATAATTTATTGACCGACGAATTACTCGAATAATTAAAACTTTCCGCGGCGGAGGGATTATTACAGGCGGGCTAATTCGACAACTTTATTTGCATAATCCCTCACGCGGAACATTCTCTTCACTTTCTTTTCATCGATACTTCTCTTACGCCGTCGTCGTCGTCGTACCTGAAATTTTCACAAGCTCCATGTTTGCTTTATTTCGCATGCGTGCGTTCACATGGGTGTAGAGGTACTCGCGCTCGACAAAGCGCGAAAACAGACTTTCGCTCGGACCGGCACGAGAAGTAGCACGTAGGAGATAGAGCTGGAGCTCTACGCGGCCTTTTAATTATTCATTAGGCGTTGAATATTCCGAATGGTGGTTGACCGGCGTAACACACAGCGCGGCAGCTGGAAATCGTACGTATGTATAACGCGGCGCCGTTAAAGCGGACCGCGCTATTTCGTATCGAACTCCGTACTGCATTAGCCGGCGAATCCCCGCCATCGGGACGAACCATCGCGCGACGGTGCTTTATTTCCGGCAGTACTTCGTTCCCGTACTTTCTCTTTCCGCTCGTGCTTGCCTCCTTTGTGCTCGACGTGTGCTCTAATCGACTTAAAAGCCAATGCGCTCTCCGCCGATTTCCATTTCATCTCGTTCCATCGAAACTTTGCGAACGAGTTGTTGTTTAGAGTGCTCGCATATGGCGAATACACCTCGAGAATATACACATCGCACAGTTGGCAGTCGATGTAGTTTTGTTTTATGTCCAATGCATCCGCCCCGTACAAGTTTTCATTTACACTTCTGTGTATATACATACATACATACGTGGACCTCGAAACATATATTTGTCTTTACAATACACTGTAAAGTTTGGCCATGTTCAATTGAGCGGTCACTTTCTATGCCATATACGTGTGTTCATAATTGTGTTGTTTCATAATTTTATTGGTAAAAGTGTGATATAATATTTTTGCTTTTAATATTTTTCAATCAAACTAAACGCGACTCATAAATTCTGATTAATTTTAACGCGTTTCATTTAGCCCGGAATTTGGCAAAATCAATATAGAACAGATTCTCACGTCGAGTATTCTAGAATTAATATATGTTAATTGTACGTGAATGTATTATACTAATTTCAATTATTTGATGGCAAGTGCATTTGAATCAGTTTGACTATATAACATTAAAATTAGCTCGGAGATATTAGGAAAATGTAAAAATGTATGAAAACGCGCATTTACACGGCGTATGGCAAATTGCGCAATTGTGGATGTCGAGTCATATGTTTGCCGTCCTTTTTCCATTATTCACAAATGTGGATATCAACGTTACGCCCGCGATTTCACGACTGCTTAGGGACAGCTATGGGGGTCACCACAGGGATTGGATTTAAAACCCTGTGAAAACCAATTTATTCTTTTTAAGCAGGACGTAAAGAAAATATCAAGCCATTTAAATGCCAATAAAATGGAAATATATCGTGAATAGTGGTACGTAGAAAAGGAAATCTATTGAGGAAGGCGCAAATGATTCAAGTAACGTTCAGCATTAATCTCGTTTCCTTGCACTTTATGAAGATCACAAAATACGATTTTTTTCTTTCGCGTCGAATAAATTTAAGCGCAATATCACACCAACTATGTTACATTTTGTTGAATATCTACATATATCCGTATATACATATACAAATACATATATAGGTCTCTATATTTGTCAAGGGATCATTATAATGCATTATGATATAGTGCATCGAAACTGTGTTAGCGCAACTGGAAGGGCGCACAAGTTTGCAAACATACATTATAAACTGAATAGCGAGAGTAACGCAAAATATAGAACATGTGTCCGGGAAATGTATTTTCTGATAAACTTAACTGACTATTTACAGTGATATATATACTCGCTTCAACTGCGTTTCTGCGGAGAAAGGCCACTAATATATTCATGAGACTCGGTTACGCGTCTATCTGTCCAAGTAAATAGCCGACCGCATATATATATATATATATATATATGTACAAAAGACCACGAGAGAGAAGTCGTGTGTTTTGTTTTAATAATTCATTAACGCTGATTTCGCGCCAGCGACACAATGAGAAAATACACGGGCTGTAGTAAGGAGCGAGTGGACAACGAGGTAACGATTACGGAGTAAGAGAGAAGGAGGAGAGAGAGAGAGAGAGAGAGTCCCTATTGGAATTAATTTCTGCACAGTGGTACGGTGGATAAGCGGCGCGAGGCATGTTACATATAATAGAAGAAAAAAAAAGCGAGTTTCGATGATAGCGAGTATATTATCTTATAGTTGCTGACCATGCCGCTTTATTTCCATAACTCTTCCCGTGAATTCTTCGCTCCAGTGTATGCTCGTTCCGCGCAATTTCACAGTAACATCGTGCAGATATACCACCACCACCATATTCCCAAATTAAAGATCAGCGGAAATTAATTTTACGGCTGAGCGCCGCAGCGAAATACTGCTGGTGAAAAAAAAAAAAGAGAGATAATAATGGCAATAGATAACGCGACGCGTCGGTCGCTAAATTCACCAAAAGACTCTCGTGCGACGAAATTTCTTGTTAAATATCATATTTGTTATATCTGATTTTTTGTGAAAAGCTGCGATTATGAATATAATATATCATGTGTGTAATAAGATTGCAAATGATATGAAATATTTTCTCCTAATAAGTAAATAATTATAAGCAAATAAAATTTGATATCTCGCTTTATATATTTTGTCACTCATGAATTTTGTAATATATAAAATTATATGAAATATTACAGTTAATCTATCTCTAATCGAAATCATTTGTTAAATGAGATAATACAATGTATCTCGCGAAGAGAGCGAACGAATTAATAGTCATAACACCTTAATTATTTCGCGATGACTAACAAATGGGCACTGATTTAAAATTGAAATTTGTGCGAAGGAGCTCAATTTACTAGCCTACCTACGAATTAGAAGCGGCTTTATAGTACACCGGTGATAATTCCTGTAGTGCTTTGTGTAATCAAAACTTTCCACGATACCGGGCGGAGCGTTTCAGACTTCATAAATAACGGATCTTACTCGCGATAAAGGATTACCCGTTTTAATAGGGCGAGACTGGCTAATCACTGCAACGATAAACTTTTCGGGTGTATTATCTGTCTACCTACTTAAGACGAGTGAGATTTCAGTACGCGAGTTCGTCCTTCCGCAGGCGCGTCAAATTATTAAAGCTCCCTTAAAGAAAATCGGTGAAGCAACACTCTCGACTGGTGCATCGCATCGCACTTTGTATAACGTTTACGCTTTTTATAAAAGAGACTGAATTTTCTTTCAGAAGTTTTTCTTCGAAAGGATATTTACTGGAACTCACAATTTATACTAATAACGGTATGTTGCATAAATAATTTTTCGTCAAGTTATAATGAAGAAAGTCATTAAAATAATACAATAACGTCAATTACGAAATGTAAAAGGCTTTTTTCGGATCATGGAGTCGTGATAAAAATATCCATATATCTTTTTATATTGTTCTTATTGTAACTTTTCCCATTTACTGTTTCCTCATGTGTATTATACGAGATCGATTTTATTTTGCTCATTTTTATTACGTTTTTAATTATTACACGCAGAGATAGAAAAGTTTATTAACGAGAAATTTTTTTTACAACTATGGAAAATAATTTAACGCAAATGTAAAAACGTATCTCGTCTTTGATGTATTATAATATAATTTGAAAATATATACTTTATTCTTCATATATGTGCGCATTTATATGTATGCGTGCGTCAAGTGTGTATCTCTAGAGATGGGTGTACTTCCATATCTCAACAGAAACGTTGAACTGTTGAATATTCGACGCGGAATGTCACGATTTCGCGCTGAATATTATTCGGTACATTATACTCAGTTGGTGTGCGTGCACCGTATAGATGCACGTGAAACTTTGATTATTCTCCATGGTATTGTGTTCGGGCGCTATCGCGCAGAGTTGTGATGCAAGAACATGATGCTAGGAAATTCAAGTCGAATGACAGAGTGCAAGGGGCGGGGGATCGATGGGCTCCGATTCGTGGATGATGGCAGACGCTGCATGGCCACATAATGCATAACGTCTCCCCGGATTGTTAACAGGATTTAGAGTATGACGCGGTCGCGTATACACTCGAGATGTCTACTGACATGAGATAAAGGATCCCATGAAAGGACACACATTCCCGGGGGAGAAGAAAAGCCGCACGTGGAAAATATCAACGTTGATAAATGTCGGGGCCAAGAGTAATTCGTTTTACCTCTGTTCCGGATGGGTCTCGTGTAACTGTTCCCTGTAAGAGCACGGACGCGAGCAAGAACACCGAATATTTATTTATAATAACGCAAATGGCCGATTCGTCGAGGGAACGTTAAATAAGATTACATTCTCGCCTCAAGTTTTATTAATATTGTTAATATATAGGGCGTCGGTGAAGTCTGTTCCCACGCACTATATTTCAGAAATGATTCAAAATTATCGCGAAATACGTGTTCGATCATTTCGAGGGGCTTCTCCTTTGGAGGACTTGCTTCCCTAAGGGATAATTTGAATTTTTTTTTTTTATGGAAAAGACTTAAAGAGACGAACATTTTCACACCTTGAACATTTTTTAAAGATTTTCTAAATGGAAGTGGCGATTCTTTGAAAATTAGTTTTTTTTTTTAACTTTGACCCTAAATAATTCCCGAACGGATCAACGTATCAATATCTAGTTTGCGCCAAAAGTTTTTTTTTTATGTCCTTACAAACGATATACAATATGGTGGGTTCTATTTGAAATTTTTGAGTTGGGATGAATCCCCCTAAAAGAGTAGATCTTTGAAATCGAATATTTCGCGATTTTTCATAATTTTGAACCATATATATATATATATATATATATATATATATATATATATATATATATAGGAACTCATAAAACACTGAGAATTAAATAAATAATTACGTTACTTTTATTACGAAAAAAGAGAAGGAATTTAAATGCATTGATTAATTAACTAGTTAATTAAATTTTGAATTTTTTTTTTTTAATTTAGGACATTTTATTCGGAGCTATTTTATTCAGAGCGTACCGCGCACACTTCATGGATATTATATTAAACCAGCACGGTAATTTCAGAAGTAGAGTCCTTTTGTAAAGCGTATGTAGGCCACATTAGCCCTATAATTCGCCGCATTTGCATGCGTACACGCGTGAGCCTTACGAGCACCGCACTGTGCAAAACGTTTATTGCGCCGCCACTAACCAGCGCTTGCAAATAGCGAGCGAGCGTAATTGAGAGCAGCTTGACGAGAGTAACGCAAGAGTTCCGATGAATCCACGTCGTTGGACGTGGTTAAATTTTTGCCCACGCGCGTATACCTACGCAATTCGAGTTGCGCAAGCTGGGGTATCGCATTACATAATATTAACAATGACTGAGCCGGAGGCGGACTTATCAAATTTATCCCACGAGAGTACACACCGACAATGATATTATATATGTAGGTCACAAAATAATGAACGCGGGCGGCATGTAACGTCCCGCGATCGGAGGTTGTAAAGCTGTTCGGAATTAAATTTATTAACGCACCGCACGCTCATCCGGCCACTCGTTCGACTCGTCGTGTAAAATCTGATTATACACGCGGGGGCGGAGATTGGTATTCATCAATTTTATCGATGCGATATACTAATGAAGTTTTAGCCCGTTTTAACTGCGAACGAATGAGAGAGAGAGAGAGAGAGAGGATGGGAGGGAGGGAGGGAGGGAGGGGGAGGAAGAAGATAAAGAGCTTCGCACGCGAATGGAGCGCGTTTTGTAACTGACGAGCACACTGACACAGGGGCATCAGCACTTGTCGATTAATTGAATACGTATCGCACATGTCGATCGACATTTGCGTTCATCGGCACGGAGGATGTGCAAACGTTACCTTCCGTTTCAAGCGAAGTAATCAAAAGCTCTACACGTTAAACTATTGTTACATCGATATGCCGTTCCGCACGTATATGCCAAGACATTAATCCTTGTACTACCGAGGAGACAATGGCCCATATTCAGAACGCGATCACAAACTTCTATATATGTATGTGCCTCTCTATCGAATGTCGTATTGGACAATTTCGAGGCGTGCTTCAATTGGTGATTAGTCAATCACGCGTATACGGTTTTGTCAATGGATTCTTATGAATAGAAAATACGAATAATGAATAAAGTTGGTGTCTTTTATTTTCAGCTTTGGTTTCTTTTTTAAATTTTATCATTTTTAAATTTGAAATAAAGATTATTATTATTATTATTATTATTATTATTATTATTATTATTATTATAGAAAAAGATATTAGGTCTCTTGTTTTTAATTTGAACTAAAAATTATCATTATTATAAAAAGAAGAATATTGGAGGGCATCTCCTGTTTTTAATTTGAAATAAAGATTATCATTATTATTATAGAAAAGGATACTGGGTCGTATCTCCTGTTTTTAATTTGAAATAAAGATTAGCATTATTATAAAAAATAACGTTGTGTCGTATCCTCACAGATTTTGATTTCTTTGTCATTTTATAATTTGAAATAAAAATTATCATTATTATTATAGAAAAGGATATTACGTCGCATTTTCTGTTACATTTAAGATCTTTATTTGTCATTCGAGCGATGGCCCCGTATGAAATGTCTACAATTTAACACGATAGATCCATATACGTTGTTAATTGCGTCCAGTCCCCCCGCTGGTCCAAAAGCGTGTTTGTGATGCTGCAACTAAGTAGAATTGCGAGAGTGGTTCGGTCTGTAATTGAGAGTGGCCCGCGGGTACATGGCCGGTTATACGGTTGCTGAGATACATCCGCGTGTCACTGGGCTATTACATTCTACGCGATGAGTGATATACCGAATACACATGATCTCTGCACTACGCATCATACGCGCTCAAACGCACACACATAGGGAGGGAGAGAGAGAGAGAGAGAGAGAGAGAGAGAGAGAGAGAGAGAGAAGACATCATGCTAGTTAAACGTCGCCTTCTGCGATGCCCGCAACCTGAACACGTCTGTATAACGGTTGTGCGTTTACACATACGTATAAACTATATGTAGCATCTCTATCGCACTTATCGGCCTATCCACGGGCATTATCCGCAACCGCCGCGATAATCAAGCCGCAGCGCACGTCTACGTGTCCTACGCACCGCTAACGGCACGATGCAATCGGTTGTGCACCGGTAGCATCTCCCGAGAACGGAGATGCGGAACTTCTGCTGGCGTAAAGCTGCGCTTGCGCGAGCCGTAATTAGCCCGCAGTCCGCAAATCTCACTCCCATGCATTTTCGTCAATCTTGATTAAAAGTTGTATCATACGGGTGAAGGATTTACCTCGGACTTATTTTAAAAAGAGCACATTTTCTCTCTGTTCTCAAGAGAAACTCCGATTTCTGGCGTCTGATTACTCGGCTTGCAATTCTCCTGCAGATTACAGCCCGAGCGATGCTCGGCACGGCGACATGGAGGACGGGTCGAGGCTGTAATAAACCTGACTGCGGAATTTCGACGTATCGCCCGCGCGTCCTCGTAAACCTCCTGGCGTTATAACAACAGCGGCAGATTGGACAGTTTATCGCGGCACGTAGGCAACTTTCGGCGCGCTCGTGCGCCACTTTTCTCTCTTCTGGCTCACATTGACGATTTTTCCTTTCCTTCTTTCTTTCCTTTCTTCGTTCTTTCTTTCTCCGTCATCTGCGACGAATCGTCCATTTTGTCGCGATGCGCGTTCAGAAAAGAAATTGCCACTTTATCGTACTTTTCTCATTGTCATTGTTAACTTTCCGGCGGTCGAATATGTGGAATGTATGGCTGCTAGTAGAAACATTTTTCGTTAAAACAAGTAAATACTTTGTGATAGTATTAAAACGCATTCGTATCTATAAAAATATCTATAGTTATTGATTAATAGTTATTTGAATCATTCAAATAATTAATTTAAAGCGAAGTATATTATAATTTCTCTTCTAGTATATTAAAATATCTAATTTACGTACGGAAACATTTATTATTTTTATGCAAAAATTTATACTACCTTGCTTAACCTGATATATCACCGCGTAATCATCGCATAACACGTCAGTAGTGAGTAATGCGCAAACTCCTTTGTACGTTTCTAATGACTGCATGTTAATGTACGTAACGTGCCAGATGGAATATTAATGTTAAACCACAAGCGATCGTTTACGTGTCTTTAGATTCTTTCATGGTGTATAAATTTTTTATCCCTGCGAGCTGCAAAATCTACATATTCATTTTTGTAATTATACAAGTATTAATATAAGTTAAATTAATATTAAAATGTAGATTGATATAGTATAATATATTAAAAAAAAAAAAAATACATGAACGTTAATATAACAGTCTGCAATATGAGTACACATACTCAAAGTCGCGAACTATCGATTCGATCTCTCTACGTTCGTCATTCATTTCAGACGAGCACCACTTTTGCTATAACCGTCGAACGTGACTTTTGTTTCTTTCTAACCGGAACGGGAAAACCTCTTCGTTCTCTTCTTGTTGTATCTTACAGTGTCGTAGAAGCTGTATTTCAAGCCACTCACGCTTTCTTTACTTCCCGGTTCGATCTTTCCTTGAAAAGCTTCTCGCCACGGACGCGCAAACGTATACTATAGTATACGACGCGCGTCGTATACTACGTATTGCGAGAAAATGTGTATGTATTCGGGTGGTAAGATAAAAGAGAATGTTATATGTATGTCATAGATATCAAAGTCACAGTTATTTTTAGGCTACGCGAGAGAAAAATCAAATCGATGACACATTTTTATGTCATTACATAAATTTCTTTGACATTTTATTGTTTCATTACATAAATGTTACATTTCACACATTTCCGTGTCATTACATAAATTTCATTTAATGGTAATTCTCTTTCGAACTCTTTATTTTTTATCATTTTTTTAAATTATTCCCACGTATTTATAATTTTTTTTGTAAACGAATTAAAGATGATATATTTTTCTTAGGAGACAAATATAGTTTATTATATTAAAATTTAATATTTATTAATATTAATTTAATATTTTATTATATTAAAATTTCGACGTTGCCCTCCGTGATATTTTGTAATACATTTCATATGCGTGGGACGATTGCGCTTTTATTGAAATGATCAGTTTCCTGTCCGGACTCTTTTTGTAATGATGCGTTTGCGTGCGCGGGACAGTTAGATACAGTTATATCGTCGCATAGCGGGGAATTCAGAGCGAATGAAAAATTAATTAAGCAACGGATGGCGTGGGCGACAAAGCGGCTTAAATCTTTCGTGGGAACGTGGCAGGTCGTACATCCGCTCTTTTCGTGGTTTTGACCCTCCAACTGGTCGAGGCTTTAATTCGTCGTCAACCCTCCCATTCGCCACCGTTGACGTCGACCAACGATAAAATCGCGCTGACATGATTTAACAAATCATTTCTCCGAGACAATTTTGCAGATTGCAATACTCAAGGCAAACAACTCACTGCCACATTTTTCGAAAATATAATGCAGAATTGCAAGATGCATTCTAGAAAAAAAAAATGAGATTATGCGTAAATATCGCGTGACGTGCACATTATATACTTTGTAATATATTTGGATCATTTTAGCATTACATACATTCTTCTGATTTCATGCGAATGAGTTGGAAGATGAGATAATTTTTCGTATTTTTTTACGAACATTATAATCAATATTGTTTGGATAAATTCGCACCTCGAAGAATAATAATAATACGATATACTTTAACAAAAATGTTTGATGGTATAATTTTAAATATAAATAGCATATATATATATATATATAACGAATAAGATATATATACAGATGTGTAAAGATTACAGATGATGGAAATTTTTAGAAATCTTATTTGCAAATTATTTCATCTCTCTTTCGTGTATCAATAATTATTCAGTTAAGCAAACAGTGAATTTAATTATTGCACGGAAAGAAAAAATTCTCATGCATTTTTAAAAATAGCAATATCTATTTGAGATTGCATAGATTAATAATATGCTTTTGTACAAGAGATTTTTCCTAAACGGGTTAACGCATTACTAATCTGTGCGATCTCAAATAGATATTGTTACTTTTAAAAAGGCATCAAAATTCTTTCTTTCAATATTCTGTGCGATGATAAAATTCATGGTTTGCTTATTTAACTTCTAAATAAAAAAAAAAATTGTTGATACACAAGAGATATGAGATAATTTGCAAATAAGAATTTTGAAAATTTCTATCATATAATATATATATATGAGACGATTCAATTCATTGATTGCAGCATAACGAAGACGTTTACTCATCGTGAAAGTCAATTCGTTAGCCTGACGACGATGATGCGGGTGCGTATATTAATTCTACAACATGGGCTGAACTCAATTTTATATTGCATGCCGCAGGATTAATTTTGCGCGTGATATAATACCGCCGAATCACGAATACACGCGGCTTTTAAGTTTCTTAACCGCGCGCGGGTTGCTTTCGACGTTAACGCGCACCGATAATCGACGTCTTCGACATCTCTCGTTTACATGTACGATCAAAGACGAAATCGGCGGTGGTTACACGCAGACGCTCTTTACTGTGCTTTCTGGTGTTCTACGAAGGAAGGATATATTGTTACGACGCGCAATTATACGACGATACTCGAAATTACATCGATCGTTCCCTCGAATCGACAGAGTCCCGCTCTCTCTCTCTCTCTCTCTCTCTCTCTCTCTCTCTCTCTCTCTCTCTCTCTCTCTCACACACGGACGCGTTTTAATTTCCCGCATTATACGCTTGATAGCCAAGAGATGCAGACTTTGCGCTAAAGTTTGGGCTAATACGCACAGGGGAATTACGCCCTATAGTGAATACACGGTGGGCGCAACCGAATCGCATTCTACCTTACGTACCTAGAAAATTGCATCGTTTGCGGTGCAAGAACGAAACATCGTGTGCTAACGCGCTCCGTCGTCGTGCTCGCTATTATGATACAAGAATATGCACTACTCGCTATCCTCATTTACGCTAATTAAATATATTATCTTCCTTTTTATCGTGCGAAAAATAGATATTTTAACGCCGAGGTTCTTTCCGCAAATTTACAGTCAATTTTTTCTCGAATATGTCAGGTAATTTTATCCAAGAGAGGAGTCTCTCAAATTCTCGGAATTAAATTATTATATTAAAGTATATAGATACAGAAATAGAGAAAAAACAATGTATAAAAATGAATTCAGAGTCAGCATCTGAATCTATCGAAGATCAGGAATTCAGGATCTCCAAAGGAATCAATTTTAATTAATTCCCTCTCATCATCTTACTTATCGCAGAAAGTCGCTCGAGGTATACGCTTCCCCATTAGCGATTCAAACGAGCACTTTCCGACCGCACGATCGCCGAGCACGATGCTTCAGAGTCGCTCTTTCGTGCAGCACCAGGTGGCCGCCCCAAGCAGGCCACCCAGCCCCGGCAGAAACGGAGATTAACGTCGCCGACGTATCGGAAGTTAAGCACGAGTTTTAACGCGGCTTGTCCTGAACGTGACTGTGCACAAACCGGAACACATGCACCGCGGACATTAAGACGTGATCAACGACGGACGCGCATGCAACACGCTCGCGTCCGATATTCTTTCGTTTTCCGGTTGGCGCAGCAGCTACTTTGCCAAGCTAGGATGTAGCAGCAACTAACATTTAACGGCCGTTGTTTGTAGGACAACTTGTGTAAGGTCATTTACTCTTATTTTAAGCAACCATGACATAGTTGATTATTTTATACGCTATATATATATCTCTGTCTCTGCGCGAATATTGTATGGTACTTTTTATATTTATTTATATATATATATATATATAATATAACAATATATTATGGATATATATAAATATATAGTAACGGACTGGAGAGACTTATTTTCCTTTTATTCTCTCGTTTAGTTTTCTCTGCCATTGCTTTCGTCTCTCTGATTCACCGACGAGGCATCTGCAGAATTGTTAGTTACTTCACTGCTTCCATTGCACTTCCGTGCTCTTCGGAATGTGTTCGCCTTACGCGACTTACTCGCGGGAATTTCTCTTGCATCATCTCGCGCCTGCATATTTTGCTATCTTTCCCCTTCTGAGCTCTGACGTTCTTCCTTCTCCTCCGACCTTCCTTTTCCATGCACGTCCTTTCCGCCACGTCATCCTTTGTGATGCGCGTTCGTTTGGCTCGACTACGACAAAAGCGCGAGATGCAGAATCGTTATGTAATTCTAGATGCTAATTGTGTCTCGCGCCGTACCGTCTCTTTTAATGTCTCTCTCTCTCTCTCTCTCTCTTATCGGGTCGGCATTACTGCAAGTGACGGCGCTATTTACAGAAACCGGAGGGAGCTTGCGCCAAACGTTGATTTCGCTCAATTGTCATAGCCATCGTCTGTAATTAACTTCTTCTTCAATTAACTCTTAAATAATTATTCTTCCAGTTGACACCAGTAATACAAATCATAATTTCAACTCCAGTTGCAATCATAATTTTGACACTGATACTAAAGTAAAAACAAAGTTATTTATAATGAAGCTAATAAAAAAATGACGTAACAAACACTTGCCTAATACTTTTCCATCATAAAATCATGACAAATAAAAAATTCTTTTTTATATATGTGTATGTATACACATCTACTATATATCTTTTACACACACACACACACACACACACACATCTTAAAATATTGTGATTTCACGTTTACTCCAACATAATGATAACTCAAACTTTGCTATATATGTCATCACTTGTCCTATTTAACAAGTAACGATCGCTCATTGGTGCAAAGCTGAAATTGCGATATACCAACGATAATTACAATCCTTGTACGACCGGGGTTTTATCGCCAAGAGCAAGCGGTGATTTACATAGGTGCACGCCCCCGCATCGCTCGACTCCGAGACTGCTGGTTCTAACGGCTCTCTTTGCTCTCGACGAAATACGATGCGCCGCACGTGCGCGTTTTTCACTCACCAAAATATGTTCGCCTTACAAAAGAAAGAGCCGTCAACCTGCATAATTTAAGCGTCAGGTACGAAGACGCGAATCGCGGCGTCACGTCTTTAACGCGGATCCGTTAGCGCATCGCTCGCTCGCTCGCGAAGAAAAAGAAAGAGACGAAATGGAAAAACGAAACGAAGTCAGAAACGGCAGCTGTCACGAGGTTTACATTACGCTCGACGTAGCTTACGTTAGCTACGGCGTTTGCAGGTTAAAGTCTCGATGCTGTTAGACCGCCGACAAACACCGCCCACGCTCGGGCGTGACGTCAAGCGCGTCTGGCCTTCCATCGTGTCAGTTACTCGGCAAAGGTCCTTGCACCCGGCAAGTAGTGGCTTCCTACCCACTGGTCAGCTACCGCGTGTCCTTCAAGCTGGCACACATTGACGTCACTTGTTTTCTTCCGCCCATCATTTTCGCTAACGCAATCTTTATATTTCTCCACTATGTTACGTAAAGCTGCATATATTTTCGATTTCTACATGAATATCGATATATAATATTTGAATATTTATTTATCACAGCTTAAAATATAAGTGCGTTAATAAATGATGGATTGCAAATATCGTTAGATAATTCCATATTTTTTGAGAAGGAGAGTATTATTTTAATATTCTATTAACTTATTTTTTATCTTATGCAAATATTGATGAAAAAATATTATCGATATCCGAGCATCAATATTGTAATTTATTATTCTGTGAACGGGGGCGTAAGATATTATACTGTAAAATAACGTAATATTATTGACTGCTCTTTTTATATTATGAAAAAATGAGGAGAAGATGCGAGCATGGAGGAACAGTTTACGATGTACTTAGAGGTAAATTTAAGATTTTATATTTTCTATTTCGTGTACCATATTTATCGCTTAAAGCAGCGATGATATTAAACTTAGATACGCGTGGGAGACTAATAAAACTTGAAAATTACAATAATTGAACGAAGGAAGCAATTTTTTTTTATTTTTTCGATAGAAATTATTACAGAAAATTGCGAATCTTAAAAAGAAAGTTAAAAAAGTGTTTCCATTTTGCTTCTTGAATGACATTATTGACATGCTGTCTATTAAGTAGCATTAACATCAAAGATACAGTGACATAAATGAAGACATTAATATGCAATTCTTCGTACATCATACTTTGTTATATCGATAAAAATGTTCAAAGATGAAGTTTTCAAATGACATTATGAAAAGCTGAAAAGAATGGAAAAATTATTTTTTTCAAGATATAATAAATTTAGTAACATTAAAGAAAAATTGATTATAAAGAAAATTAAATGAAAATTAATATAACAGATTATCTCTTTTAATTTGTGCAATCGATATTGACACTCATAAAAAGATGCTTTACAATGTATAAATAGCTCGATAAAAATAAATTTGCCGTTGAAAAGAATTCTTCTTTTTTCAATTTTATAAATCTAGTAGTTGTATCATCTATGATATCACACGAGAGTGACACGATTGCTCCTTTAAAGCGAGGTGGTGCAAGGTACACCTCTAAAGTGAGATGCTGCGAGGTGCAAACGACCTCGAAGTACCCATGGTGGCGTTTACATTTCACTCCACACCACTTAACCAACGCCTTCGCAGATGCAGGCTGATGTCCTCGTGCTGTTTGAACGCCACGTATGCCTGTAGAAGGTAACCTTATCGTCCGTTACGATCTTGCTAATTTGACTTCTACTGGCATCAACAAGCGATTGAATGAAGTCATTGTACTATCACGTGCCAATCATTGCGTACGTAATCTACCATGTGTATCGTCTTTCTATTTTAAGATGAAACGTGATTCGATGCAATTTAGATATTAAAATATCTTTTTAAATGAATAATAACAGGCAAAAGAGTATTGATATTAAATGGAGAAAACTGATAAATAAGAGCCAATGCGCGGTTACTGGTGCGCAAACTTTTTATTGTTAGAATTTCAATGATATATAAGCATTGAAAGTTACGTTTCGGATTTTGATCCGTCTTCAGCATAGTTTACTTACTTTATAATTTTATATATTATGCTGAAGACGGGCTAAAAGACGGTCCAAAACATGCACTTTTAATGTATCACTGAAATTTTAACAATATTGCGCACCAATAATCACGGCTTGGCTCTTATTTGCTAGCTTCCTCTACTTAATCTTTTCAAATAATATATTGCAGTTTAGTTATAGCGTGTATACATATTATTCAGATTACATTAAAAATTAAATTTATCGAAAAAAAAGGAAAATATTTTTCACAGAAAATAAATTTTATTTTCGCGAAAAATATTTATCATAAAAAGTTGTAACATACGAAGCTATCATACTCGAAAAAAAAATTATTAAATTTGAATAAATTTGTGATATACAATATTTGTTTTCATCGTTGGAAAATTAATATATAACAGGCAATATAGTAATTTTGTTAAACTTTTTAAATATTTCTCACTGGGGAATATGTGTTTCGTACAAACATTTTCATTTCTGCGAATATACACGCACGCATTGTGCGCGAACACGACGATTATTTTTAACGGCACGAGCATATGTAACAAATTTTAACAAATTTGTATTTTAGCATTTTAACAAATAGCGTATCGGGCGAGAAACGGCCGAGATCACGCCACGGGTATGGAATTAACTCGATTAAGAAAAAGTTCGCCGTACAGAGTGGCCGAGAAGTTCGTCGGAAGGCTAAGTAGGAAGGTCCTTGACGATTTCTTCCGCACTCGAGGAGCGGAACGTTTGGCTAACTTGGCGATTGCGCAAATTCACTTGCAGAACTGAGCGCGGACTCGTGACCGAACAGGGGAATTATCTTTTGCGACGTGCGAGCGCGTCGTGCTGGCTAATTTGATTTCCATCGAAAGTAGAGACGTGCATTTCGACAATCTCCTCCAGCACGCCGGCGAATAAATTCATTACCGGGCCTCATCAAGGATTATATTCTTATTCCTGCAAGGTGTGGAATACAGCCAGCATCCGTTCCCTGAGAGGAAGCGGAAAAATAGCGCCGCCAAGGGAACTACGCTTCGCGCGCCGCGTGGATAATCCACGGATCTACAATTACATTTTCATATAGCGAAAATTGCATTTCAGTTTGGGTAAACAGCGGCAACGACGAAATATAGCGGATGAAATATCGCGCTCGCGGCGAAAATTGTAGTCAGGGAATTTCCAGCTGAAAATGTAAGTATTAATGATGTTTTGTGGCAACTTTCGACACGGCGGACATGTCGCGCTTCTAACTTTCCATAAATTTACTTAGGAAATTTGCGAGGAGTCAGCAGGCGGCAATCTGGCATCTAGGAAAATGCACGGTCCGGATTAATCTCCATAAACAAAACGGTAACGCAGTTTCGCAAATCCGCCAACGTGTTTTGCTCGTCGAAGCTTTGGTGTCCCGATGCGGCCAGTTACTTCATAAACGAGTATATAAACCGTCGTCGTCGTAACTGCATTTTCTTCTGTATGTGTGCATGCATTTTGTCGCGCGGAAGAAAATTAACAACGGGCCCGGATTTAATCTTTTTTATCGCGCGACGAGAATATTCAAGTTATCCGCAATTTTAATGCTATCGAATGAATAAAATTCATTTTTTACGATGGCGCGCTGAAACGCGTCGTCCCGCAGGCAACACGTACGATTTCGCTACGATTTCTCTCCGCGAGCCGCAAACAGTTACTACGGAAACGACTGGCGGAAATTATCGCGATTACCGTCGACGCGCTATTACACACAAACGAATTGTCGTAATAGATCTTCCGAGGGAAACGTTAACGTAAGTACATACCGGGTAGCGGAGTGCAGTCTCGAGCTTGAGGTAAAGTGCTCCCGCCGACTATTTCTTACGGCGACCTTCGCTCGCGGAGGAAATCTCGCGCAAACTTTGCGATTGCTTAAATTCACTTTCAAAACTCGTCGCTCACCGCTGAATGGCGTGGCAATGGGAGAGAGCTCTGCGGCCAACAAACTCCGTTTTCATCGAAAGTACAGGACACGCGCTCGGCTCATTAGCTAAGCATGGCGAGGAATGGCAGAGCGACTACCGCCCGCAATAATAGCGGTACTGGTTACATACTAACTTTTACCTCCAAGGAATACTTGGGCCGCAGTAAGACTTCTGACGAGGCTATTATCGTAATGCGTGCTTGTTAAGGAAGATTGGTCGCATGCTAACTGGCAATTCCGTACTTCTATTAATTATACAGGGCGTTGATGCCGGTACATCCGAATCCTCGTATATATTCATCCCTTACGCCTTGGTAATTGCAGGTTGCGTGGAAATTTTCATCAATTAGGCGTGAAAGAATCCTTAGATTCGCGCAGACGATTAACACGAGTAAATAATATAATAAAAGATGATAAAAAAATGGAAGCGAAAAGTTGCGTAAGAGACATTTTCAGATTTAAAAATATCGATCATATACGGCGAGATGATCGGATTGATCGAAAAATGATAAATTGCAATTTTATTTTATTACAACTATTTCATTTGTGTATCTATTATCTATATTTCGAGATATACTTTTGCTTTTTTGCGTATTTTTTTTACAGTATAATTTTATTCTAAATCAGATCGTTTCATGGTGCTTCTCACATTGTATAAAAAAATTTATAAACTTGTTCAACACGCATATTACATATAAAGCTTTGATGTTTTCAAGATTATAAAATCCTTTTGTTAAATCAAATGCTTGCTTTTCTTGAATGTACCAATTTTACAGTTGACTTTATCTTGAGCTTCAGTAAGTGTGCTCGAAAAGATTGAATAAGATTTTACGATCCGAAGAAGAGGCGACTCGCATGTTCAGCGTTGCGGAAAATGATTTCGGAAGATTTCTCTAAAAGAGGGAGAGAGAAATTGGAACAACGCACATCTATCAAAATCATACAATACTTGAAATCAAAATTTTCGATCGCTCTAATGAAATCTCAATTGAATCGACTACCTACCCTTTTTCCGCGCGTACACTGTCATTCTCAGCTCGTCGCCTCATTGTAAAGCCTCGAGGTGTTCGAAAAGGCCCGAAGATTCAATAACGTTTTACGATCCGAGAGCCGATTCTCATTCTCGTGGAAGCGCTTTCGAAAAGTTTCGACGTTGAGCCAACATCGAGACGACGAGGCGAGATGAGACGCGACGCGACACGACACGTCGAGAGGCGTGCTACGCTCGTAAAAGGGGAACGACACACCACGATAACTCGTACGCGCCCGCGCACGGCATCCTCTTCTTATCCGTAATTTACGCTCGTCTAGGGTGCGGGTAAAGGTTGGCTTAAGGACACTCCACAAACTAATACAACCCGTGCCGGCGTGGTCGTCGCCGCAGCCTGTAACGCGATAGCAGCATCAGCCGACTAAGCATCTTTCGCGCCCCCGAATCCCGACTTCACGAGTGCTTACAGGATATGAAGATTGCCAAGATTAGGGCGAGACACCACTTTTCCCTTGCGTGACATAAGCGCGCCCGTCGTCGGGTCGTTGAACGCTTGTGTGTGTGTGCGCCAGTAACGGCGACGGATCGTAAAACGTCGGTGACGTTTTCGGAAGCGACTGATTGGAATTATCGGCGGCTTATCGACGATACCGAGAATTGCAACTGGTTCTCTTGTCGTCGACTTACAATCTCGAACGAGAGATAAGGGAAATGCGACTGATGGATATAAAGTATAACTCTTCTAAGGATTCTATATCGAGATGAATCGATGATAAGAATGACGATTCTACACACTTTTTGCAAACTATGGAAATAAATAACGATTATATTTTTCGTTTTTTTTACATTAAATTCTAAAGTGCCCAACAAAATAAATATAAAGTGCCAAAATTCATCATTTTTTAATAATATTAATATAATAAAATCAAAATATCTAATTCTGATTAATTTTAAAACAAAAAATAAAAATATAAAAATTCTTTGCAAGGTTATCCATGAATAAATCAATTTATAAATTTTAATAATAAAGTTGTACGTACTTATATCTTATATAAAGCTGTGTATCATAATATGTGATAACAGAAACTTGCCATACTCGTGAATACTTTAAGAAAAAGTCTTCGTATACAATGTGGTGTAACAAAATACCCGAAATTTCATAATACAGGCTTGCGTTGCACAAAGCATATATAATCGATTATACCGTTCGCAAATTTTCGCTACCTTTAACACGCTCTCGAGTTCTGCTGATTTTGAGGTAAGCGAATATATACGAAGATTGCGAGAGTATCGATAACACACCACCTTTGGTCGTTCCGCCTCGTCGTTTTGCCTCTAAGTGGCAAAGTCGCTCGCTTCTACTGTATCACCGGTGCAATTGGCTGACTAAAGTGCCCGAATAATTGGATAAAAGCTGATAAATATGTTTTGAAAAGTTATCTCTCATATACTGAAAGAGCGCGCGTATACTCGCGTATATCGTTGACTCGAACTACTTGAAAGATGTCACAATGAGATCCACAATGAGACATAAAGATATAAGATATAAGAAATAGAAAATAATGTCCAGTGCATAATAAAACGGGAATAGAATGTTATAATAATAATTAAAAGGAACAACGAGAATTAGATGGCACATGTGATTGAAAACAAGATAATTAAATAATCTATAATCTATAAGTCTCATATAAAAAAAAAAACACATACAATATTTTCTCATACTTATATATTATTATATTTTAATCTGCATATTTTATTTATATCTTATGCTTTACACGGAAACACGGTTGTAAAAAAAAGAAACGGATTTCTCATCGTTGAAACATCGTGGTCGTGGCAGATAATCGTGTGCGCGGCAGACGTGCCAGATTTGGATCACAGCCAGGCGTGTAATATTCATCGTTTGACGGCGCCCCACGCCGCTAAATTAGCAACGGTTACAACGTGCCTGCGCAAACTGTTTAGGCCCGCTTTTATATCTGGCGATTAAGAGGGCTTTCCAGCTAAGAACGCTCTCATGCGAGCAAGAGGGCATTGTTTTATGAAAAGTTGCTGATGAATGAACGAAGGGTTCGACCGTCCTCGTAATGTTCTATCAGCCCGTTGAAGAAAGTATTCGTCCCTCTTTTAAGAGTAAATGCATCTTTTATGCCTCGCAGCCTTCTCTACGCCGCGCTTGATTTATTGATCAGCGGCGATAAAATCTAACGCTCAAAAGAGCGAATGTTGCGGTACTTTAGTTATTATTGAACAGTTCGATTGAATTAGAACGAGAATCGACGCGATGCCAAACACTTAAAGATACGATAATTATAAATAAACACGGGATGCATTACGTGCGTCACATGTCGGTGTATCACAAGAAAGGCCGGGCATGAATCTGGGAAATCGTTAACTGTCCGCGCGGCATTTTCCCCAAGCGCTCATTAATTACGTATAATAATTAGCGAGCAATAAAGTGTATTGGCAGGATTTCATACGTTCGATACAAGTTCGTGCTGCGTGGCATGCTCCGATACCAATTACATTCCAATTACGCGACACACTCTATATTCTCGTCGTTACCTCCTCTCTCCCTACCACTCCTCTTTAACTTTGATAATATATAATAGAAGTTATGAGAATATATATATATATATATATATATATATGTTTGTATGTATGTATGTATGTATGTATGTATACATATATCGGAATATGATATGCTCGCTCGATGAGTTATTGAGACTTAATCGCCACTTAACACATTCGTGTTAATGATCTTTTCGCATTGATACTTTTATGATATTCACAGATGAATGTTTTTATTATTAAGCTTTTGATTCTCGTTAAGTGACTCTATTAATTATACGATTAACGTAATATAATGCGCTAAATCGTCACGTTGTCAATAAAACATAAATTTACAGTTGGATAGATTTTTATAAAATTACGGCAGAGAGAATTGTTGGCGCGTGCAATTGTGGCAATTACCCGACGCAGAGATAGAGACGCTACGATTGTTTAAATGAAATTGTCGAGTAGCGAAGAACTCGGCGAGAGTAGTTCAGCGCGTCGATGAGAAGTTATTGAATTTCTCGTCGTATTACGAGTTAATTTCAAAACCATTTCACTCATGATGACAGCGGGTACTTTGCCCAACTATAAAAGACATTAATGCGTAGAGAACGGTTGTTACAATCATTGGGGTTGCCAAAACGATATTATCGCATACTAACAATCGGGCGTGTAGCGCGCGTACGCGCGGAACTTAGTTTCCCCTCGACATGTTACGGGTTAATTCGCTTAATTGCAACGCCGGCAGCGTGCTTATTACGGCGGATGATTCCATCAACCGAATTTGATGTCTCATATAATTGCAAAAAACTTAAATAAAAGGAATGCGTTTCTTTTTTTTTTCTTTTTTTTTTATCGCAAAATATCAGATGGTAATACGCAACAGTGACACTTCCTGAATTCTTAATTTTTATAATAATCATCCGCTTATAATTTTTCTCTTCTAATATGTATTTTCCGAGCTCGATCGATTTTGACCATAGATAACGTCGACAGATAACTAGCGAGCGTCCATTTGTGAAAGTATCTTAACTCAATAACCGGTAGATAACACAGGCATTAAACGATTACGGAGTTTTAAATAAAGTTATCGAAAGTTAGACCCGGGGAATTTAATAACATTTTACAATATACCGATGGGCGATTCGTAATTTGAGGCCCATTTGCATCATCGCCTCACCTCGAACAATACTGCATAAGAAATCGTAAAATTTATTAGCGGACGTGAATGGCGAAATCGTCGGATGAACGTCGATGAAAATTATGATCGCGCGAAGAATGTCGCACGAGAGACATTCGCGCATCTCGAGGAAGGAGAATTGTCCTGGCATATTGCGGCATCTCGGAGCAGTAGACCGTGCGATGCTCCGCGATATTCCAAAATCATGTGCTGTTAGGACGAACGGGCTCGTAAACGTAGATGGAATATGATTCGAGTTATTTCGATCGTCGGATAAATATCGCGACGATAACATTCGCGATATCGCAGGACGAAGAATTATTATCCGCCCGTTATCGTTACGTTGGCGAGCTAGCGAACCGCTGCAATGACGCGCGGATGCGGTACCTAAGATATTCTTCGGTGAAAGGACGGCCGCCGCTCGGTCGCGCTGATCGTAATACCGGAGATCGTTGTAGCCGACGATGTTGTACATGGTGTCGATTAATCGATTTTCATGTCGTGCCCGCTCACGCAGATTCGATATCAGCATTCGACCTAAAATCCGATATCACACCCAGATCCGATACATTAACCACGTGCAGCACAAGGCCTGATTTCAAGAGTGCTTCGTATTGCAGTTGAATGCATCTAAATCGTGCCGGAGGATACAGAATGCACATGATACGTATTTCGATGCCGGCAGCGTAATTGTTCTCTTCAATCGCGGATATATGCCACGCTTTGATAAATTAATTTACGAGTTACAGTTAAATGTATGAAAACGAAAAATATCGCTTTTTTCCGATATACGATTCGAGCTGCAAAAAATTGGTTTTTATCTTTTTCTGTATATATAAAAATTATAATTTTCATATTACATTTTGTGCGCGCGAGCAAAGTGTCGCTATTGCTCGGCATTGAATTTCAACGAGCGCAATAAGAGAATAACGTGCGCGTGAATTTAGTCCCGTGACACACGACGGGCTTAAACAATTTTTTACATCCACAACCCTGGTACGAGCATGCGGGCCCTTACCATAATAAAGATGTCGTCCGCGCTACGATGGAAAATCGATAACTCCATATAAAACTAATTTTTATGGCCACTGCCGCTCTGACGGTGATAACGTTTCAACTTGACAGTTTTCTCGCCGGCGCCGTCGACATGCACGAGGTCGATTAATCGACTTCCGCGCTTTCCATGCACTGCGTGCGAGTTCAACCGTACGTCGCTGTCGACGTGATACAGTCAGACATCTTACGTTTATCGGTTTAGAAATCGGTAAAGTAAATTTCGCGCGTTAAAAATTTTGCCAAAAATTGCCGAAAATTGCCGAAACTATTTTTATTGACAGATTCAATACGCGCGACTTGTAAATATTGATACATAAGTAATGGTTTTATTGATTGCATTGCACGTAGTAACGAATCGCAATTTTCAACCTGAAAAATGACAACGTGATCAAATAGGACACAACAATGGTTATCGGATCGTCAATCTCGCAACAGAATATCAATTTTTTTATACGTGTGTATATGAGATTAAAAAAGGAATTTCTCTATCTTTATTAATTGAATGAACTTTCATGTTTGGCGTCAACATCAATGTGTTACCAGTTTTCGTCATGTTTTATAGGTAGGAATAGGAATTTTGCATAAAAACCAATTCCAATTAGTTAAAATATCTCGAGTATACCATACATAATAATAATGCATCAAAAAACGTTAACACTTTCACCATTCGCTTGATTAAAAACTCGGCTCATACTTTTAATGTATTCTTGTCAGAACGCGAATTTAATTTCATAGAACACGCTTTGATTTTGACGTGAGAATTAATTAAAAGCGCTAATAATATCAGCGAAAAACGTAAAAATCATACGCGTGCAGGAAATACCTCGATGCCTACGTAATGTTTCACGTTAGTATAATTAGAATAATATCATATATGCATATACAACTCTCTCTTTCTCTCTTCACATTTTCCAAGAATTTCATAAGGGAAACGAGTAAAATATACGACTGACATAGAAGAGTCAGTCAAACCGCACGCGCTTAAAATCACACGTACACAGTAGCGCACTCATCCGGCTAGCATCATTAAAATTCAAGAGAGATTGGACTTGATCCGGCGCAAATCCCGCGGAGAAGCCAGTGAGACTGTTCCAACAGACGAAAGTTCCCGGGAGTCGCGAAGCGTCGTCGACTAGAAATGTCCACCGCCCACGAGAAACTTATCATCTTAGCCGATATAGAAAGGAATGTGTCCCATATTTCATTCGCGTTACGCGACAGGTGCTCGATTACCGCCTGGTCGATAGCGTGCAATCGTACGTTAAAAATACATCCCGATATTTTTGATGCGATCTTAATCTCACATAATCTATTATAAAAGTACTTTTTCGTGCTAAAAAAGAAGATTATAAATGCAACAAAAGACAAGCTTCTTTTCAAAAAAGAGTTCTTACATGTCTAAAGTTTTATATATATTTGTGCAAAAAAAAAGAAAAAATACTTTATTTATATAATTGCGATACGAAATAGAGGCTTCAATCATGGAATGTGTGAACTGACGTTTTCTTAGGCGTGAACCTGATTGACAGATAAATCCAGGCAATCGCTGAACAAATTATACGTTTATTTTGTTATCGTTTGTAAAAAAAAAATACTCGTATCGCGTAAAGAGACAACGACATTGATAATCATATTGAGCGATTACGAAAAAAACAAAATGTTCATCTCGCTCAACGTGTTGCGCAAAAAAGCAATATACGGAGCAGAATTGCTATCTAAAAACGGAATCGAAAATTTCGTACGAATGCTGCACACAGAGCAGAATTCGGCGTACATGGCAAAAACGACTTTACCATCAGTTTTGTCCAAGTTGCGTCAATTTACATCGCATTATTTTGGTTTTTGCGCTTTTAAACAAAGATACACGCGTGTATCGAATGCATCGCGGGAACAAATTAGGGAAGTCAGTCGTGCGAAAAAAAAAAAAACAAAAAACGTAAAGCAGCTTCGCGCGGTATGTCTGATTCGAGGAAATACGTAATGAAATGAGAAGCGCGCGGGGAGGAACAAAAATTTACAACGGTGACGTGGAGGCATCTTAACGTAGAATTAGAGCGTAAGAATGGGAAACGCTCCTGCACGCGCGCGAGCGCACTATCGATCATCAAGCTGGCTGTGTTTCCTCGGGCACGTACGGGAGGATTCGCGAAAAGTGTTTTAGAAAGCATTCTTTCAGCGTGACGTTAAACCAAGAATCGACCTTACACGTTCTATTTGGTCTGAGCGACAGGTTAAGCTCGGTTTAAAATTCGGCGGGGCGCATGGTAGCCGCTAGATGGGAATCTGTTTGTCGAGAGGATGAACTGCTGCTGCTGCTGCTGTTGCTACTGGAAACGCTGTAACTCCCGGCATGACGCCGTGACGTGATCCGTCTGTATGATGAGTTGCGAGAACTGTTGGCGATGATAAACGTGTAACGCGAGCTTGTCGTAACTTTTTGACTTATGACAAAGTGTGAGACGGGAGGGAGAAGGTGAACGGGAAATATACTCTCTGTTGTCATTTCAGCGAATTTCGATCCACGGGAATTAATCATCACCGACGGTAAATAAACTTGGCCAAATTTATCGTTCGTCTCGATGCTGCGAGATATTAACGCGTACGACGCGTCATACACTTTGATGGATGTTTACGTGTACGTTATACGTATCAGCAAAGTCAATCATTGAGTATGACAATACTAAGTAAGGGCAGATATATTGAATCGCTTATTGAATAAGAATCATTGGTTGTAATGTGCAAAATTAATTAATAAAATCATTGGCAGATAATAAAAGTGAAACAGTTTTTATAGATAGCAGAGCAATACACTTTCGCGAGACAACGATATGGATAATGAAACAGCTGTATAAATTATCTTTAAGACATTTATTACACAAAAAATTGAGTGAAATAAGCGAGTTTTAAACAAGCGAACAAAATTCTGCTACCAAGAATTCCTGAAGGAGATTTTAGAGTCTCGGAAAATCCTCGCGGTGGACGCAAAAATCGTTTAAAACAACAGAACATATTTTTTTTTAATTACATACTTTTCATTAATTACGTAATTTAAGTTACAAACATTACAGAATATGATACATCTGAAGTGGCGCTATGCACTCGACGGATGATTCGGAGCTTTCGGTATTCTTCTCGCGCGCCGATGAAGAGGATCGCATCGATATTAAATCTCGATTACAAACAATAGAAATGAGATTTCCGCGACTCTTTGGAATTCCGGGCTTCGCCATAGCCGTTTGTCTATAGCTTTGTCGACGCTGCTTGCTAAAACGGAACATCTCGTGCGTCGAATAATGCCGTTCGCCGCCGTGTTCCTTTGTAAGCGGTAAAATGCACGCTTATATTCGGTCGGAGGAATCAACTGAATACCAACTAAGAGAGTAGCCAATCGTCCCCGCTCGGTCATCCCCGCATGCCGGGGGGGTTCTAGCGTTTCATCCGGAAACCGACTACAGTCTTCCTCGATTCGCCTCCGTTAAGTGACCGGCATAATAAGATAGAAAGCTCATCTTTGACGCAATCTAAGTGTGCGTGCAAATGCCACGTTCAGTTGCTTCAACTGACAATTCCTTGTGTAGACGGTTTAGTTATCTATAATTTTCATCTATAACGAGCTTTACCTTCTACATTTTTCCAATGAAAATATATATGAAAAATATAATATAAATTACATAATCCGATATTCTGATTGAGATAAGAATTTTCTTAACTTTATGATGAAAATGTTGTTTCCTAAAGATTTTATAATTATTGATTTAACAATTTAACAATATTTGATTAAAATGATCAAATTCATAATTTTAATAAAAAATATTTTCAACAATATTATAGAATTATATCGTGTAATTTATGATACACATTGATTTACTTCCTACCTCAGTTTAAGAAAATATATCAAAACAAGATCTTACATATCACTATCTTAATTAATTTTCAACATTCTCTGCAAGTCGCTAGTTGAAATTACACAGTAGAGGAAATTTGAATAGCGAAGCCGTTAAGATTATCACGATAATCTAGTGAGAGTCTTTCAAGCATTTCTCGACCACACTTAAATGTCATTAACACCTCCGTCACTTACTACGAAGCGCGCTAATATCTTTCATTTCGGTGAAATGCTCCGTCGACAGGAAATTATCAACTTTCGCGCAGCAGTCATTAATGATAACGCGGTGAAAAAATTTCCCCGTTTTGTTGCCATAATTATTCGATCAATCTCGCGTGTTGCAGGGGGTGATACGCCGAAATAGGGTTGCGAGCGCATAGCGAGAAATGAGGTCTCTTCCCTCGTCGGGATTGAGACGAGATTTCACTCTCTCCCCCGCGAGTATCTTCATCTCCGTGACAATGGAGTTGCGTGACAAGGAACGAAGTTTGAATTCGGCACAGTTTCGCGCTCGTCAAACTTGGCTCATCTCGCGTCGCATTCTGGCATCGTGGCCTTTGTTACGCGAGCCTCCCACCACTCGCTGTTTGTTTGACGATTCTTTTTTTCCCTTCTCTCCCCTTCTTCCCATCTACATATCTGTCAAGCCGTGTGCCATTTCACGTAATGATGTGACTCGATGTGTATCGCTTTTAAGAGGCCACGACAGCACAAATGATAGACAATAGTGTGTCGCTCGATCGTATTTGCGGATGACCAATCGGGGGTGGTCCAAGTAAGTGGTGGTGATTAACGAGCCGCAGTGTCACCGATATACAAACACAGCGAACCATTGACGGCACGGTTGGCTACGAAAGCGGCTATCGTCAAAGGGAAGAGACGCCTTTGATCCGTCGGTGTTAAAATATTCCTAAGCGCGTCCCGGTTCGACTGCGGTCCGCTGCGACGCCGTTTCTCGCAAAACATCGTTTATACGCGATAATTCAACGATGATAGACGAAAGAGAGTTACTTGATAAAGTTCGTTGTGTATGCTTCATTGTGTTTCAACTTTGAAAGCTTATGCTTCGTCGCGTTTGGACAAAATATTTTAACAAAACTGTCAATGAAGTGTAAGATGCGTGTGAGCCCAGGAAAGAATCGTTTGATATAAAGAATGTTTCACGATACTTTTCGCTAAAATATCAAAAGCCTTCCGTTTACTGTTTCCTTTACCGGAATCGAAAAATAACTTTAATGACGGATGGACGAACGGAAAGGGAAAAAGCGAGAATCAGGTCGAAGCGATTCCGCCCGAGCTCACGCAAATACGATAAAACACATTCAACAACAAATTCAACAGCCACTTACTGTCCTTCACGCAGAATGCGCCGATAATCCAGAGCGGAAAGAGCGGCACGACGAGCACGTTCAAGTGTCTCGCGTTCGCGTTGTAGCGTAGACTCCTCCCGTCGTGCGGCCTAAAGTAAATCATGATCGTTCCACGTGACGCGGCACGATCATAGCAACACCGATATCACCAAGATACGTCGTCGGTGTACATCCACCCTCACTGTTCGAAAAAACGCACACTGAATCCAAAGAATCCAAAGAATTCACTGTTCGGCGAGGGGAGGTCTAGTCAAGTTCGAAGTCCGGACGACGCGCCTGCCGATTATCACGATATCCGCGCATCATCCTCCTTCGCGACAGATTTTCGGAGATGACGAGAGAGAGAGAGATCAACCAACCGGGGTTGTTCGGACGGATCGCGCGCGAATACTGATCGGATTGGCGAATCCGCGACGCGCGAGAGATACACGGCGCTGGAGGAGGCTGCGCTGGACCACTGGATTATTTCGCGATCTCTCCGGTTTTGGAGGATCTTGATCGGAACGCGAATCGATCGCGTACACAATGCAGCACGTAGCAGTTCTCCGCGTCGCGGGATCAAATCGTCTATCTATTCGCAATATATCCGGAGATTTGCGCGCGTTATCATTTCTATTTTTCCCCCCCTCTCTCTCTCTCTCTCTCTCTCTAGAACTTTTTTAATCCTTTTTCTTTCTCTTAATTAAATCATACTTTGTTCACATCGTCTTTTAACTTCGACTTGTTTTTCCGCACCAACTTCCTCTTTTATTTATTCTCCTTTTTTCACACTATCCAAGTTTCTTTTCGCACCGTCGATCCCTTTCTTTTTCACTCCCTCGGAAGATCTTTGGCAACCCTCACCCTCTTATGACAACTTTTCTCTCTCGTGTGTTTTTTTCTTTTTTTTTTAATTTGCCCGGTCTTCACTCGCGTCCTCGATGACACGTTCGATCGACACGTTCGAGCGCTTCAAGCACGACGACGTGATGCGCGCCACTCACGGCGTCAGCGTGATTTCGCACTCCCTCCACGACTGTATCGGGGGCCGAACCGTGTGCGGCCGCCGCACACCGCCGCTCACCTGCTGCGGCCGCCGCTGGGGCCGCCACCGATGCGTCGTTGCCGTTGCCGCGAGCCAGCCGACGTCGACGTCGTGAGGTCGTTGCCGTCGCCGTCGTCGTCGTCGTCGTCGTCGTCGCCGCCGTCGCCGATACCACCACCGCCGTCGCCGTTGCTGCCGTCGCCATCCACCACCGCCACCACCGACACCGTCGATCGAAAAGAGGTCCGTGTTGTACGCGCCCGCGCACACGCTTTACCTCGCATGCGTATTGAACGCGGACACCGGTGTCTCTGGACCTCTTTCTACTTCCACTCGGCGGCACGCGCCGTTTCCTCCTCGTCGTTGCGTGCGCTCGTCACGAGTCTCTTCCTTCTGTCTCCTCTCTTTTCCGTTTCCTTTTTTTCTCTCGTCTAAATTGATGTAATTAATTTTCTCTTTTATACGAAATGTTATAATTTTTTAATGATTTAAAGCTCTCCATTATTATATTTATAATCGAACGCCAATGTTGATATTTTTTTTTTCTTTATCTAATTTAAGTTCATTATATTCATATATTCTATAATGATTTTTTGACGATAGTATCTCAGTCATTACTTTATTGTAATATTATTATTCAAATTCTTATTGTCACTTTTTTTTATTCTTGTAAATTGTGCTATGTTTGCTCCAGAATAATAAAGTATCGAAGTATAAGCTTGTTGAATACTTGAGAGATACGCTAGAGTGGACGCATGAAAACGTAAGGGTGAAGCTTACAATTAGATTGATTTGGGTAAATTTGCAACATCGTTTGGAGCCAAATGCGCGTTTGGCGGTTCATTATAAACAAAATTGGATGCGAATTTTTTTTTTTATTACATTCGACTCTTACATTCCGTCTGCTTTATGCGTTGCAGTGCATAAAAAAATAGCATTCTTTGCCTATCTCTTCACTTAGAATTTATGAAAGGAAGCATTCCCAATCGAATATTCAGAAGCCAGACGAGATGACAGATTATCGAGTCTGCGTGGCTTTTAATATTACATATCTATGATACTTATGATACCTATGATCCAGATGCATGTATAATAATATTTCATTTGCAAAGTGCAACAAGTGAATACAACCTTCTGTAGCTTACGAGTTTCGGCTTACATAACATTCCATTTTTATTTATTTTTCTTTCTTTGGTACGCATAGTAATCTTTACCTTCGTTTTCCATTTGCATTCTCATCCTTTTGCGTTTCGCTCTATAATAGAGGCGCTCGATACGAAAGTCGGTCTAATAGGGAGTTTTCAAAGGAAAGAAACGCGTGTGTATCGAGTCTTCGAATGGAGATGAAAGAGACCAGGACTTTGGTTAATTTTATATCTCTTATCGAGACTGCGGATTATCGGATGTACGCTACCATTGCACGCTAATCCTTCTTATTACTTAAATCTTATTTTTTTACAAATACGGTATTAAATTCTTAATGTAATTTTAATCGCAAATAAATATAGTATGTTTATTTAACATCATTATATATTAATATAAATGTGTGGTTTTGCTCTTTTATAGTGTGCATATTAATAAATCTTTCTAAAATTTTAGAAAAGTGAGATTTATTAATATGAATTTTTTTCGAACATATTTTTGAAATATTTTGAAATATTTTTTAGTTTATCACTGTATATGTATTTATCTTTTTTGGAAAAGATGTATATAAATTTATATAATATAATAATACTTATATAATAATATTTAGGAATTTTTGTGAAAAAGAATTTATAAGTATATACATACACACACACACACACACACATATATATATATATATATATATATATATATATGTGTGTGTATATACTTATCATAAGATATATAAATAGAGGATGACTAAAAAATAATTCTTTTGCCGAGTATAAGTGTAATAAAAAAGGTAATTTAAAGTGCCGCATTTGAGGAGAAATGAGATTTATAATTGTTTTTCTCTTTTTTTCTGGCATATCTTTTTTATCATTCTTTATGCGTTTTTCTCTTTACTCGTTAATTCTTGGTCTCTCTTTCTCTCTCTCTTTCTTTCTTTTAAGATGGTTCTCTTGCAATGTCGCCCGGAATTCCTGCGTGCGGCAAGAAATTCTCGAAAAAAGAGATACTGTGGCTATGCAAAGAAGACTGGAATTTGTTACCGTCAAAGAATGTGCATATTTTCATTGTGTTACATTGTCTGAGGTTAAAAATCGAATCTTTCTCTCACTTTTGTAAATAAAAAAAATCTTACTTTAAATAGAAGATTGAATTATGTGGAAAATAAAACAGGGGCATAATAGCTGTTATTAAATTACTTAATCGGTTATTAATAATATGTTAAAGTTGATATATAAATATATAATTAAATATATTATCTAGATAAAATATATCCATGGCATATCTTATTTTATGTATATCCTGTGATGCACGAAATAAAATCTATAATTACGCAGATTATATTTCGAAGATATAATTATTACGCGCAACAATATATGGTTCGATTATAACAATATAATATCAGGGGTGACTCGAACAATTGCTATTGCCCGCTTTTTCTCTACTGCTAAAAGTACTGCGCCAAGAAATGATGCCCCATCGAATTCTTGACAGCGCTCTACATCTACCAGAAAGGGATGATGAGGACTGTCGAGGTTGAAGAACGAAATTGAACTTTCTATGTGCGAGAAAGTACGTAGAACGAGCGTAACACTTTGTCACGGATATGTTTCGCATTTATTTACGGATATATGCCTAAAGTTAATTTTTTTTTTTTTTTATTATCTGACATTTCATTTTGCCGACTGAATAATTTGATTGATTTGTTTAAATGTATTGTTTAAACGTATGATAAATATTAATCAAATCGAAAATTTTTAGAAATTTTATGCATTCTTCCGGTACATTATGTAATTATTAAATTAAGAAAGATTTTTGAAGGTAATTGTAAGTATAGTATTCTGATGCATTTGCTGTTTGCGAACAGACTTTGTAGAGACTACAACAGTTATTTAAATTCTGTAGATGGGTACGAATATTCGGTATACGGGCAAAACGTCTTAGATTCAATTTTTCGCAAATGGATTCTTCGTGGTGGAGTGTAGAGAGAATCTTCTTCTTCTTTCTATATAATATGGCATGAAAATTTGATGCGAAAGAAATTGGATTTAAGCTGTAGTGCTGCGCCAAACACATCCTGTGTATACGATTATATATTGCCCAAGGGAAAGCGCAATGTGTTTGCTACTGCGATGGTAAACGATATTAACAAACGATGGAACTCGGTCCAATTTTTTACGTCTCGATGATTTGTGAATTACAGTCAAGTCGTGCGAATCAATTTGTGTACGGTACGTGTACAGAGAGAAAAAGAGAAAAAAAAAAGACAGAAACAGAAAGGCACTTCTATAAATAATAGAGAACGGAGATAGAGAAATTTGTATCAATTTTTTTCCCGAAACTACAACAATTCTCAATATGTGTTGCTAATGGATTAGTGAAGGCTTGGGTCGTGCGCGCATCCAAGTACGCTTCAATTTGCGAAACTCTACAGTTAATGGACTTGCGCCATATCGAGCTATTAAATTCCATCACATAGACGCGAAAACGATATACAGTGTGAGAGAGAGAGAGAGAGAGAGAGAGAGAGAGAGAGAGAGAGAGAGACATTTTGTTTACTGCACAGATTAACGTAGGATTAGTAATCGGACTTTATTCTCTCGTACTCGGTGCATATCATACACTGAGCGTTGTGCTGCACTCGCATTATCATCGCTTCGTGTCGTCCACGCACACTTATATCGTCGACGCACTCGTCCGATGACATTATTATCGAAAAGCGTTTTACGACGTGGAAGCACGTTCGCTCGCTTTTCGCGGATAAATGTTACGTACAGGCAGCTGTGCTATCTGTGAGACCAGGGGAAAGCGCAGCACGGCAGAGCTCTCCACTTCGCCGTTAAGCGATAATAATAGGCGTTGCACATGCATGCTGTAGAGAGACGGAGAAAGAGAGAGAGAGAGAGAGAGAGAGCGAGAGAGATACATAAATATAACGAACCCGAGAGATACATACGCCGGCGAGATGCCCAGGAGGAAACAATGCGTCCCGCTGTGCACGTCAATGAGAACCGCGGAATCTCGTTAGCGCTCTAAATCCTCCTTTTTTGAGGCCACGATGCATTTCCAGGTTCAAGACACACGTGATATATTCGCGTACGGTACTTGCGACTATAATATCGCCCGTAATGTCTTCACTATTCTCAAATATATTACGTCGCCTATACAGAGAATATGTCTCTTGATATAATGTTAAGTTTCTTCGCTACAATGCCATCGTTTAATTTTTTCTTTCGATATAAAAATTAAAATATCACACTTTAATATCTCGTTACATCTCGATTAAAGGAAAGAAAAGAATACATATATCTTCTTTGCTTTTGCGGCGCGCTTTTGATTTAATAATATCACGACGATTCATGTTGCACGCTTCAGTGTCAATTGCCAAATCGGATCGGAATTTGAACGCGCCGGAATGGGAAACGTGACGGTCTCTCCACGACGAAAATACGACCTAATGCTACTTAGAAATTTAGCAATGAATCGATACGCACGATCGAGCCATGACCAAACCGAACTTGCGGATTATGCGCGTGAGGGATCGTGGTATAGGAGAAACCGATCCGTAAAATCTATACCGATCTATAAAATCACGGCAAATATTGTAGCAAGAGAACTATATACTACCCGTATGAGAGCGATAGGTTAATTGGTTTCGCCGGAATCTTTGACGGTACACGGGAAATTAACGTACTCTATGTTATGCGCAACGAACGAGCGCACGAGCGTCGGTACACAGAATGTCGAGATTCCTGAAGAAATTTTTAGAATTTTCCTCTGCCCGGTATGTCGTGTATTTTCCAATTCTGCCTTTGTTTAATCCAACAATCATCATACATAACTTGCCGCGGAATTACGCCGCCGGCGCGTTCTTGCTACATTTATATTGCTCTTCCGTCTTTCAGTCGCGTCGCCTCTTTTCATATTTTGAATTCGCGTTTATTTTGCCCCACGGCGGTTTTATAGGGTGTGCTGATATTAAATTATCTTGTGTGAAACTAACAGAGAGATCTGAAATAGAAGAGAAAATTCCGTGCGCTCTATTTTCTATGAGAAAGAATCCTCTTTCTGTCTCTTCATCTCTTGCATAAATTATGAAGATTTAATCAATCGTTTGAATTTTAGCGCAATCAATATCGTCACCGAATGTCACTCTTAATTAAAAAAAAAATCACTTACTGCCCAATTGCTTTTCGTTGCTCTTTTGACATAATTTTGATATTGAAAAATTATGACTTTATCTAATCAATTTTGTCCACATTGCTTCATCTTCTTCGCAGAAGTGTTACAACGTGCTTCTATAATTCTAGCGATTAAGCTCATTGTTCTATCTTTAATAAGAATTTTTAATTCTCCGCGACGCGGCGAGAGTGTCTTTGTTGAAGACCATAATTTCTCACGGACGAATACACCCATGGGTGCACTTCGTTTTCATGTTCGGACGCGTGCTATTTCGCGTTACGCTTGAACAGCAACGTCAATCCGGACTGTCGAGCCAAGGGAATGAAACGGTAACTAGCCGGTATTCACTCTTCCCGGAAACAAGCCAGAGTAGACACACTGGCACTACGACAAGTGTTCATTCGTCCGTACTTGTTCATTCAACGTGCAAGTTTTATTAAAATCTCCGCGTGCATAGTATGAACTAATAATATTGCATAATAATGAAAGTTGAGAAAATTATATATATAAATATTCAGATTACAGAATATATGAAAATACTAGAAAGTGTAATAAAATACAGCTGGTTGAATTGAATTTTCGAAATAATTTTAACAAAATAAATGAAGCAACTAAATATGATCGAGTGTGGTATAAAATATTTCGAATAAAGTATGAAATATTTTAATGAGTGTGTAGTGAATTACGAAAAGAAGCAATATAACTATGAGCAAAAAGAGAATGAAATCGGAGTTTTCTAAATTGGAACGTATGAGTTTTATTTAATAATTTCCCCTGATCATATCGACGATAAAATTGATAGCACTTTCGAAATTTTGTTATGTTATATGATCGAGGTCAATCGAATTTACGCGATTGTAAGAAGGAAAATTTCTGTGTAGAAACCTTATTATCGGACGCAGGATAACAATCGTCTCGGCACTAAGCCAATCACATTTCGTTAATGAAATGGAATTCAGTTTTGGCGAACGTGTAATCTTAATTCACTCAGACCACGTGTGAAGCATCGCAAAACAGAAAAGCGCAATTGTAAGCGCATTTAATGACGTAATTGCATTTCGTTTGCTAACACTGTACATAATATTATACTTATATGAATTATTAAAAAAATTATTTAATGCTTTATTTTTATTGATTATTTCAAAAATAATTAAGTAATTTGATCGCAATCTCGATGCTATATTTATTGGCGATACGTCGTCATATTTTTAGTACTGAATTACTTGTTCAAATATCATTTTTAATATAATCATGATTATTGCAATTTATAGTATTTACAATAATAACGCTGTTGTCCGATAAAACTATTAATAACGTCAAGCTAATATCTCTCGATCGAACGTTTTTCCTCATTAGTGCCGAAGGAATTGACTGGTCTTTTTTGCTCTAATTTACCAAGAAACCTCTTATATTTTACGAGGATAAAATATAATTTTGTCATCTCCCTTTGGAAAGACGATTTTTCGCAGTAAAGTGATATCATCAACGTGATTCTTGAAAATAACTATTACCAGATATAAATATATGAACATCATAATTCGTTGAAAATGATTTACTAAAATATTTCAATGTTTGATGCGAAAAACAAATGAGACTATTTTAAAATATGTCTTTTGAAGATATTTTAATGATGTAATGAATATGAGATGTTTCTAAAAATACAATGCAGATAGATAATAATAGAACTCGGCGTAACGATGTCTCCAAGATATAATCGATATCATCAATATACACAAGATAAAAGTCTCGTACATCTTTTATTCCGGCATAAAGCAACCGTCTGTCTCCTTTAGTGTCATTTTTTAAAGGATATAACACATTTCAAGAAAAAAGGCAGTCTGTATTCGAGAAACATGGCACAGGCAACCAAGAAAGGAAAAGAGATAAAAAAATCGTAATGAGCAGTTTATAGGAGATCTCGTAAAAATATCTCGAATGACAACATCGTGGGATGATAATAGGATCTGCAATTCTTACATTAACGGATGCTCTTTGTGATGATAGATACTGAAAGTGCACCATCTTTTAGAGTTGTACAGATTGAAACATTATAATCGTCAATTCTTTTTTATTTTTGATTATAAAAATAGGTCAAGGAAGAATTACTCTCTTTTTATTATCGGCTTATATCTTATATGCTTATTATAGCCGGTACATAAGTTCAAAATTTTATGTTCGCGTATTAAATTAACGCGCACTTCAATTAAATCGTGAAAGATACACGCCAATGATGATTCAAATATAATCTTAATTTCTTTTGCGTAATTTTTTAATTTAAAATTGCAAAATTTTTAAATTTGAATATGCAAAAATTTAGAAAAAAATAGATATGTAGAAAATTAATTGCTCTAACTAGAAAAATTTCTGGCATATCTCGCGAATACCCAAAGAATCATTTACTATGAATAAATAATTACAAACAAATTTTGTCAGGTACAAAGTGAGAATTCGTATTTATATTTGCATTTGTCTGCGTACAATCCATATTTGTGTTCTCGTAATTGTGCCGCACGTAATCTTGCCTCAGAATCTCTCCTCGTATCAAATGATGAGACATTCACAATAAATGATGTGAGATTCGGAGAAGATAACGAAATTCTCGTACCAGAAGTGCAAGAATGCTATAAATTATAAATTTTTTGTATTTCCACCGCGCCGTATACGCTTTTATGAAAATTTCCATATTAATATCTGTTATATTTTATTTCATATCTTATTATATTTTATAAATCTCGTATATATTGTTTAAACCAAAATTATTTTTTATATAGTATATATAAGGATCACATATATTTTAAAATTAATAGACATAATTAATACAAAACAAGTTAGCTCTCTAAACGCAATATCTATATAAAAAGACATTTTTTTCCGCGATAAAACATTCGCGAAATATCTTTTAGATCTCACATTATTTTAATGTAACTTTGCTTTAATCAGTAATTTATCTTGCATATTTTTTACATAGCCAGACGTTATTATACAACATTATTGAGAATAATATCATTTACCTCTGTGAACGAGGTATAAAACAGCAAAACTAATTAAACAAATGGTGTACTCCTAATAGATACTATATGGCTCCATTAGCATCCGATTGATCAATAATCAATACTTTAATCTTCTCTTCTAATTTACTCGTTCCTCTAACGATTCTTCGTGTATGAAACGCGACGCGAGTCGTCGTCGTCATCGTTCTTCGTTTCCATTTATCTCGCGGTGTTACGCATTGCGCTAACAACGTCGGGAAAAGCCTCGTTATAAGCCGCGCAAGGCACGGTCGCATTGCAAACGTGTCCGGAACGGGAGATACACGCGAGGTGCACGCTTGCATCGTCGGTGCAAGTCGGTTTCTCGAGGACTCTTCTGAAATTTTCACCGCGCCAGAAATACCAGACGGTATCCCGCTTGGCTGTTCCCTCGTGCCTGTATGCGGCGCGCGCGGGAAATATCGGTCTTTAAAGTCGGCACACGAACTCTCATGCATTTATGTATAACCGCGGTAGATAGGACGATCGTGCATCGATCGCACTCGAAAAAAAATTAATTGATAGGCGCGCGCGAAAAAGGACGGGGAGAAGGACAAAGAGAGGAGAGACGGAGAGAGTATTGTGTGTGTATGTGTACGCGGATGATGTGTTGGTCACGACACACCTCGCTCCCGTAGAATTACACCGATCTCCTTCCGTCACCCTTTGTAAAAGTTCCATTTCCCTCGACACCGATGTAACTAAGCGAGAGCGACCACGGTATTGTGTCCTCGATAGAGGTGATCACCGTAACGAGAGACACTGGAATATGGAACGAATGCATCAAGTGCTGAATGCATCGGAGGCGTTGCCACGCGCTTACCAGAGAGAATCCCTCTCGTATAAGTCGATATGCGCAGTTCGATTGGAGGGATACAATGTAGAAACTTTCGCGATGTCAATTACAAATTCAATCGAATAGAAGTGTTGTTTGTATATATATATATATATGTACATGCAGTTTTGTTTGGAATTTAAATAAATAGCGGAGCGATTAAAACGCTCATTACACTTTCGCTAAAACGTACTTGATTCCTCATAATGGTAAAACGAACTTTATATGTCGTTCGATTTCTAATCGAACCATCACATTCCAATTTCATTAACGAGCTCGCGAAGCGAAGAGGCACTTTTGCCGTCTTTACTCGTCTTCTCCTTGACCGAGAACGATGGCTTGTAAAAGGAAGCCGTTTGGAAGGCTACGCACGAGAAGGAAGCGGAACTGCGCTGAAGCGCGGCAGCTGCAAAACGCTCAACGCGCCCTCGTCTCACGAATGAGTTTTTCACGATGAGTGGTTAGACAGCAAAGAGGAGACCATAAGATGATGCGTGAAGCACGAACGAGAAGAGACAACAGAAAAAAGAAAGAAAGAGAGAGAGAAGTACGAGAAAATTGTGGGGTATATAGCGAGATGCAGCGTGCGAGACGCGGGTTGTCGATGAAGGAAAATGCGGGCGATTGTGACGATGGCTGTAGACACATCCTCTCCTTTCCATTCTCTCCAGTCCGCCATTTACCGATTTTCTTTCCTCTCGATCTGTGATACATATACTCTCTTACATATATGAGAACTTGTTTCTCGAGTCCCTTTTATTACCCCATCCTTTTCGCTCATTGTATTGCATAATTATTGGTGACCTTACAAGACCTTATGAGCTTCAATTCAATGAAAGAATAAATGACTTTTCCCATGAATCAGAATTATTAGATATCAAAATTAAAATATTTAGATAGATATATGTATCACATAGACATGAAAATAATTTAAAATTGTGTTTTAGTTATTTTGACATAAAATAGTTGAAATAAAATATATAAAAAAAAGCTCGATAAAATTAGATTTAATTGAATTAAAGAGATATGGCTGGCTTAAAATCATCTCTGGACGTCTCTGCCGAAAGAACGAGATCGACGGGATGTATGATAAAAAAATACAAGCGAAATGTTCTTGGCAATAACTTACGTTCTCAAACACGGGGAATATTGTTGTTAGAATAATCTCCTTTCTCCAAGTTCTCAGGTTTATTGACATCAGTCGACGCTGTAGAGCAAGATGTCTATGCATATTTGCGTATTCGGAACTCGTACGAACGAGAATGTCTACGTATAAAACGTAAATGTGCGCGAATATGTAAATATTTAGCGTATCTTTCTCTGATTTCCGCGTACGTGCGCTTGATTCTTTGCTTTTCTGCGCAGTTGTTTCGTGTTTGCATTTTCGCCAGTTTTCGAGGAGGTCTATGGCCCTTAAGATTTAATGCATCTATCTATCTATCTCACTCTGTCTATCTATCTCCTTCACTCTATCCGTTTTTTTCTCTTCCTCTCTTTCTCTCTCTTTCTTTTAGCGTGAAAACGGATCGAAACGACGACGTGCTTCTCGCGCGCCACGAACATCCAATAAATCATCTCCGTGCTGGAAGAAAAAAAATCAACGCAGCTGGAAAGAAGGAAGGGAAAAGGCCGCGACAGTAGTCGGTAATTGAATGTCATATGGCGTCGTCGTCGCGATAATTAGCTTGAATTGTTTTCCACTTCCTGGCAATTACCGGTCCGGCGCGATTGTTACCAGATCATTTTGAACCGACTTCAAGAAACAGAACACCGTACGTAGGATGACGAGGATCTGTGCTCGATCGAATCGATTGCCGTAAAGGAGAATCTGGCGCGGTTTTGCGCCAGTAATTGCATTTTTACGTCGCCGTCAAGGCGGTAAGGCCGTGCACGATATTCATGAGAAAGTCTGACTACACGCTTTCTCAGGATTATGGTGAGCGAGAGGCGTTATATCGTGCAATGGAGATGAAAAATGTAGGATTAGTATCTGTCTATACTTATTACACACATAAATTTTGAGTTTTGATGGTAGTAAGGGGTTATACATATCTTTTTGACAGGCCTAAAACTAAGTCGAAATTAATGAATTTTTATTGTGGAAAAAATTCTGTTTTATTAAAAAATGAAAACATATCTTGTTGAGTAGTCTTTTGAGAATATCTCCCCAAATTTTTATTTAAAATATTGAAAATTAAGAGCCTGGCAGCTATTTCCCGAACGACTTTCTGTAAAAACAACGTTTGCGGTATCAGAGATATCTCTCGCCTCTTTTCATCTGAAATAAAAAACAAAAATTTTCCGTTAAATTAGATGAATAAAACTAGTACTTGTCATAGGATTATTTTGATTTATAGTTTAGTTGATTGTATAAATAAAAGAAATCAATTTTTAGGTAAAAAATTGCATTTTTTGCTACGAACGTTGCCATTTCTCGAAAAATCAATATTTTTAAAATCGGCTACGACAAGTACTAGTTTTATTCATCTAGTTTAAAATTGTAGTTGGCTTAGAAAAATTTTTGCTTTTTGTTTCAGATGAACGGAAACGGGAGATATCTCTGATACCGTGAATATCATTTTTACAAGCATCGTTTGGAAAAAAGTTGTCAGAACCTTAATTTTTAACACTTTTTATTGAAATTTTGGGGAGATATTCTCAAAAGATTACTCTATAAGATATGTATTTTTATTTTTTAATAAAACAATTTTAGCCACAAGAAAAATTTATTAATTTCAACCTAGTTTTAGGCCTGTCAAACATATGTAATCCCTTAAAAGTTAATCTTTACAATTTCTTCAATAAATAATCGCTAGAAAAAAGAAATATTTTACATATAATTATACATTAGTAAATAAATATATTATATTAAAAAAAACATGAAGTAGTTGAAGTAAAAAGTCAAAATGTAAATCGTAAGTTTCGAGATAATCAAAGGTCAATTAAAAAATTATTCCTCCTGTCGTAAATTTCAAGTCGTAAAATGCCATTCCGTATATTCTCCATTGCACTTCGCTTGAGCGGCAGCTACATATTCGCTGCTGAGCATTCATGTCATACAACTACTACAAGCCTTATAAAAAAGACGGTAAAGAAGAGTCCCTTAAAGCTAAGGAGCACCTTTTACTACTTTAAGATTTACGAGCGCAATATGTAGACTACAAAAAAAAAATGAAAAGTGAATGTATTTCTACTAAACATATTTCTTAATTGTTTGCAGTAAAAAATCTATATGAATTTAATATTATTATTTATTTAAAAAATGCAAAATATGCGTATCAAGCTTTTAAAATTGTTTCTCTCAAGATATTATTTATATTTATATTAATATTCACTTTTTAAGATAAATAAATTCTCTTACTTTGTTTTCACAAGCGTCTTTTTCTTCAAAAATACTTTTGATGCGATTATTCACGAAACACGCGCGTGCTGTCTTCTATCATAAAACGAGAAGCTCCCGTTTATTTGAGCCTCAAGTCTTTATACGACGATAACTTGTATACGTTGTGCCTTTAATACCCTATATAAAGTACTCACAAGCTCGGCAGAGAACGTTTCGTTTACAAACACACATACATACATACACAACTTGGCTAAGTAAAAATGAAAAAGGGCAAGAAATGGAAAGAGAACAAAAGAAAAAGCAGTAAAGGCCCCGAGGTCTGTAAGCCAATCGACTACTTAGAAAGCGTTGTTTAGCGATCGTATATCAAGTCGCGCTTGATCTGATCGAATCAATCGCGCGACCCGAATTTTAAATCTCGCATATTCCCATCCTCTGATGATAGTCGACCGATAAAATCATGCGATAGTTTCTCTTTTCTCTCTTTTTCTTCCTTTTCAGCTGGCCATACCGCGTGCCAGACCGAGTTTCGGGAAATAAGTGCCCCGTTGAAAGCGGTACACACGGATAAACTGCCGAGAAAAGAAAGCAGAGAAGGGGGAAAATGGGCGAGCAGGGGTGAAAAGCTGGTAGAATGGATGGAAACACAAACTGCCCCAAAGTTGCAGCGTTGTGCGGTGTGCCCTTTTTTCTCGTGTTCTCGATACCGCAACCATTTAATAAGGAAGAAGTATACCTCCCGGCGTCGATCTAGATGAAGAAGAAACCTTCGTTTCACCGTACTAAAGTATCGTTTAATGAAATATTCGGAACGCGATATATACAATGTTGTCTTGAAAAGCAGCGATATAAAATTGATGTTATATTTGGACAAATCATATATATTTTCTTCTAGTCACAAATTCGCAAAAATTTCTCTGATGGTCGCGACGATGGAAATTTGATGGATTTTCTCGCATTATTTAACGTCGCAAATAAAACTTATATTGTCCTCGCTGGCGCTGATTATGAATTATCTGACACTGTAACACATTAACTGCCGCGCCAAGAAGCAGCTTGCACATATAAAATTCTTGATACTTTGTTAAAATATAGACGCGAATAGCTTGTAAATCGCATTCTCGTCTCTGTTTAATATTTTTGGGTTATTAAATTTATTTGCATTTATATAAGCAATCGCGGCTTGTTAGTTTTACGGTAATATCGCGGGTGTACTGTTTCATGAATATCAAAACTTTGTAATTTACGTTACGTAGCTTTTGCGCGAGAAAAGGAAAGGAGAGAGAGAGAGAGAGCACGAGCGGAGCGCGCGCATCCGATGTAGTAGCTCGGAATATTAATTAAATTCGATATTACTTCGTTAATTAATTTGTCTAAGAGCAGGCGCCTTCGAAGAGCCTTGTCGCGGCAGCATTTCCATGTCTTTATCTACGAGAAATCATCAACTCCGCGGAAGAAAACGCGCTTTTTCTCAGCATCCTCGTGCGTAATGTTTCTTCTTAGAGCATCGCGCCAAGAGCGTTTCCGGGAAAACGACGTTAAAACGAGACGAAAATCGCCGGTCGAGAAGGCTCGCTCGGATCTTTCGACGTTCGATAGTTTTTTCTTTTTACCGCGCCGCTATCATTTTTATTCTCTTTCGCCCACTCTCCGTTTTCTCGCTGAAACTATAAGGCGGAAACGACCGCGCACGCGGGTAAGCCCGTGGAAAAGAATGGGAATGTATATTCGTTGCCGACGCCCCTTCGCTGTCGAGCGACGCCACGAATTCAATTGCAATGCATCGCCCGATTAAATTTATAAATTGACTGTTTCGTGAAAATGTAGTGTCCGGCAGTGCGAAATTCCGCTCGGACGATCCATTGGCGGGAAATATACAGCAATATATAACAAAACGGCGAATAAGGCCGTGGCAAATTGAACTTTGAGCTAAAATAGGGCTGTACATTCATTCCGCGGCTATGGGAAGCTTCTGCGTTCGCCTCCGATTTCTTTGCGCAAGTGATTCGCAAGAAGCAAACAATTGTTTCGTCTGAAATTACGTTCGCCGATGTGTTTCGGGCCGATGAGAAAATGATGGCGAGTATATTCGCTCCCTTTCTTTCATCTGGCGATACAGTGTAGATTCAATACGCTAGTTGGCTGTACATATCAGTTTTCAAATATTTTCAGTTTTGATTTTTTGATATCTGATTTTTTCAACTCTAATAAAATCATAAAGTTTATTAATTTTTAGGCATGCTCTTATAAAATGTTTGGAATAGATAGTCGTCATAAAAATGCTTTAAAATATATACTCACTAAATTTCTGCTTTAAAATGTTTAAATGCTTTTAAAATTTTCTCTAAAACTCAGCTATGAACGAGTAAAGCTCAAATTTGATGGAATGAAAATCGAGTAACCTATCAATATATATTTTCAAAATTTTACATTTACGTTATGGAATAATTGATTGCGTACATGTGCTTTTTTGATATTCAATATTACATTTTTTTTTTTCTTTTTTTTTTTGATAAAAAAAATATCAATTATTTTTTTGCATCAATATAATAAGGGAAAATAATTCTGCAGAATATAATTGAATTCGTGCACGTAGCCAGCAAAAACACATCTTGAGAGAGGTCCACTTCCTTACCACTCTTACCCTTTCTTCATATTTATTTAACTCACCTGGTACAACCTGTTTGTTGAACAAACGATGTTTCGGATTATACTTCAACTCGATATCTAAAGCCAACATCCTCTCAATTGAGTGGTATAAGATCGAAGGCAGACCGTATAACGTGGTAAAACTATAAATTTCGATAAAAACTGAAAGCTTATATTTTCTCGATTGCTAATTGCGTTCAAAGCGCGAAATCACATTTTCGTGTGGACGCGATGAAATATAAATATTAAATTTCCTCACACGGTGCTGCGAGATATGAATGCATTGTATATAGCCTAAATATATATTCTCAATATTCGAATATAATTTGATCACGATATATATTCGTTTCCGCAAATATTTCTTCGCGGCTATCCTATTTCTACTGCTCGAAATAGAATATCTGCGAAAGGAATCAAATTACACGAAATCCTTACGCGCTTTATTATCACCGATTCGCTTCATGCGAGATATATCCGCCAGTAGAATTTCAATTCGCTAATCGAATAAACACGACATTCGGTTCAAAAATAAAGATTCGGCGAGAGATTCTCGGGTGTTTATCGCGAATGCTTTGATCGCGAGAGCGCAAAACGATATTGAAATGGACATACAGTGTGCTCACGCGATGCACACGAAAGCACATCCGCTTTAATCTCGGAATTATTATCATTCGTCGATTGATTACGCGGCCTGTCGTTCATTTAGCAACCTAGTTTGTAATTTCGTGATTCAGAGGGGCTTTACAAAGGGATCACATTTGATGGAGCGTAAAAAGGAATGTCAGCGCAATTTGCATTCGTCTCTCGCGAGACATTCCGATTGAAATTGCAACGTTCAATAAAATTGTCTAGGCACGACGCGTCGCGTAAAGAGTCGTATGACTGCTATATTTGATCAACTAATTTAACCTTTTTCATGCGAAACAATGGCGAACAACCTGTGTAATTGATAGAAAATTTTATTTTTTTTTTCTTGCAAATCTTATATATATATTTTTCCTTTATTATGAATTTTTTTCGTCCATTTATAGTTATTTTATTTCTACTACAAGCAAATCTAATGGCAATATTTCTTCTATTCAATCAAAAAAAAATTGCTTGCGAAATATTTGCATATTTATTAAGAGTTATAATAATAATTATTTTCTCTATAACACGAACCGCACATGGCGTATAAGCTTTGCCGATTTGTGTTTCGTTTGAATTTCCTCGCGCGAGAACTGCATATGAGACAAAGTGAATGTCGGATTTGCGGTTTTAAAAGCTCATCCCTACGAGCTAGAGAACTAGTAAAGCTGTCACATCGGTAACATTATCTAGGTCATCTGCACGTAGATCTGCATCTCTACGTAGCCTTTTCGTGCCTTTTGTGAGTCCTTTGCATCGAGGTGACGAACCGCGTTTCGCGAATGAGCACCCTCGTTTCCGACGCGATCCCCCTCGCACGCATGGCGGCCTTTCTAAAGAGATTCTCTCTGTCTCTTTCTCTCCTTCTGTCTGTCTCATTACATCCGTAACACCCACCCATTCATTTTGTTCAACACTTTTGTTTTGTTTGCCGAAACGCACTTAAGTAACGTCGTTGTCCATTATGCTCCGATGACGTTGTTGTACGAACGAGTGGCTTGGCTGCTCTTGCGTTGCGGCCTTTTATCGTCTTTCCGGATGCATCGCTCTCTCTCTCTCTCTCTCTCTCTTTTTCTTCCTTTTTCTTTCTTTCCAGATATAATTCCTTCTCCGATGCTCTCATTTATTTTTTTTTTCTGAGGATGCGCGATGAGCTGAATTTCCACGCTTCATTTTCATTCACCGGAAACATCGAGAGAGCAATAAATAAATAAATTAATAATCGCGCATCGCTCGTCGGGATTGAATTAGTGTTTTAATTAGAATGATAACTATTGTGTCTGCGATGTGAAAATTTTTGTTACCTTTTTAGAGAGGAGCCTCTCGCATGTAATCCAATACATTTTACACGTGTGATCAATGAATAAAGTATATTTTTGTATTTGAAAAATATTTATAATATTACTAGATTTCTGATTTTTCACGGTATGGTTTAAATTACATAAAAGATTCCAATCAAAAGCTCTGTACAAATATATATTTCAACAATATTGTTTTTAACGGTCAGTATTTTATGAAAATAGATATGTGTCGCACAAAAAAGTTTAAAATTTAATATTACAGTTAAAAAGTAATTCTCACGAATTATCTGTTTATGCGACTTTTCAATATTTATTTATTTATTAAAATCGAAATGAGAACCGCTTCAAGGAAACACTTGATCTTCATAGTGCGTGCCACAAGAAAGTTTGAGAAATTAACTTTATTACAGTCGTGATGTGATTTAGATCCCGATTTGGTCGCACGATTAATTCCCCAGCTTGGTACGAGTAGTAATTTCTTAGCGATTGTGGGACACCCTTTCTTACTTTTATCGTGCGTGTAAAAAATACAGAGCAATTAGCGATACGAAGATCGTATGAGTAAGAAGTTTCCGACATTATCAAGCTTGCAAAATCCGTAAATGAATACCGTGTATATATAAATATATATATATATATATATATATATATATATATATATATATATACAGGGTGTCCTGCAAAGATTGTGGTAACGTTCGTGAGTGGGTAGAGCACAGTAAACTGAACAGAAAAGTGCTTTAGCATTTTTTGATCTGAGCTTGCTTTCTTTTCGTTGTTATACGATGTTAAAGTTAGCTAATCAGCGCCTGTCTATAACGGAAAACAAAGGGGATCATCGGAGTAACGAGACGGCTTTCTATTGTATAGACAGGAGCTGATTAGCTAACTTTAACATCGTATAACAACGAAAAGAAAGCTCAGATCAAAAAATGCTAAAGGACTTTTCTGTTCAGTTTACCGTGCTCTATCCGCTCACGAGTGTTGGCACAATCTTTGCAGGACACCCTGTATATATATATATATCTTTTTTTCTTTTTTTTTTTTAATAAAAATCAAGCAGAAAAGAAACATATGATTATCGAGTGATTACAAAGCGATTGCAGAGTTAGCTTAAATGTGAAATCTTCAAATAAATTAATATACTAGAATAATTTTTGAAAATATTTTAGCTTTATCAGCAAAGATTTCTTAAATTTATCGCAGACAATGGCAGCGCAAAATTGCATTATCGCATTATTGTGCAGATAGGGGCGTTCGTGCACGATTTTCGTTCGGATGTGACGGTGCGTGTGTGCGACGTTTATATATATAAATCAAACTGGCATATAACAACCGCCATCGTTATATTTCAACAACGACATCGCGCGCGTTTCCGCGCTCGAGGCATCTCCTCAAAGAATACCCACCCAGATCTCTATTCCCAAAGCTGCGGGATCAGCACTGTCCACGCCACGGACGTACGGTCCTTTCTCTCGTTCCGTTTCTCTCTCTCTCTCTCTCTCTCTTATACGAGTTTCGCTAGACGGAAACGTTCGAATTCGCCTGTGTCCAGAGAGAGCGTCCCTGTATAAGTTTGCGTGTGCGTGTATGTGTTTGCACAGATGTGTGTGCGCATCCGGTTACGCGTATAAATCCGGTCTACCCGCACGTGAAATGTACAGTGAAGCGGAAGTGGCCTCTACGTACCGGCGAACCTCCTCTTCCTCCTACCCCTCCGTCGTTACACCGTGCGCGCTACTTCCTTTCCGCGCTTTCCTCCGCTATTTAGTTCCACGCTCTCTCGCCGGACCTTCCGTCCTCCCCCCTCCCCCCCTCTTCCCTTTCCCGCGCCCTTCTTCCCTGCACTACGTGCACTCGTGTGTTTGCTCGCGCAAAAATGTCGCTAACAAAGCGAGCACAAGCGAGGAGACGATCGAAGCGTTCCGACGAGTGAGCGCGCGAGCGATTCAAAGAATCGCATTGGACGAACGATGAAAAGTTTCGAGCATTCCTTTTGCGTTGCAGTTGACGTAGCAGAACGAGACGCCAGTATGTAATTTATCAAAGGGCCCGCTCTCGCACAGCAGCGGCAATTTCGATTCTTCGAAATAATTTTCCTGTATTTAGATTGTGTTTCGTCCACGACCCCATATCGTAATAGATCGTACGATTTACTACATCATATCGTATCACCAGCGATATCGCACTCGACGCGATTCCGCCCTCGTGGAACCGACTCGGTTTCCGACTTGCCGCCTTTTCGTAAGGTATGCGCGGCTCTCGCGGATCGAAATTTCATTAAACTTCGCACGAATAGTCTCGCCGACTATACTTCCTACGATCTTCGTTTTCGACTTCTCTCCAGCACTCTCTTCCGCCTCGAGTTACGCGAGAAACGCGAAAAAGGGAAAGTGATACGATTCCAGGGATAACAGTTCCAGAATGGGGGATGGGGGTAGCCTCAGCCAAGACGACAAAGTCTTGGATCTTCGTAATGAGTTTATTCTCTGCGTGCGCAAAAGATACCGCAAAACTTTCTGCACATAAATTGTTTACAAAGGAATATAAACAACAACTGATCTACGAATATACTATTCAGAACATATTACCGGGAATCATATTTTATTTGTATTCCTATCCAATAATATGGAATCCACATACATGCATACACACACACACACACACACACACACACACACACACACACACACACACACACACACACACACACACACACACACACACACACACACACACAAGATATGTAATTTTAAATATTATTTTTCTTTAAATATTTGTAGTTCCTGGCAAATATAATCTATTAAAATATTTTCTGAATAAAAAATCGTGACATATGCACACCCACATATATACATTGTTTTACAAGCAAGATCGTAAAATATATGCGTTATTTTCGACACCAACACACAGCAGATATTTCAAACTACTACACTTAAACGGAAAAATGTGTTTTCCGTTGGTAACTTGAAACGTCCAGCTAGGAATGACACTTGATTAAATTGCGCTTGTAGACGTGGTTGTAATGTCAGAATTACAGGCTACTAACTGTCACGAATAACGCAAGTTTTCTTCTCTTTTCACTGGCGGCCGACATAAACTCTACGTGTACGTGCGTTATAAAGATATCCGAAGAACTGCGCGGTGAGAAAGCCGTCATGTTTCGGCATGGCGTTCCGCTTTTATGACTTTCTGCGGCTGCGAATATAGCGAGCATTATTACGACCGCGTTAACATATTCGACGCTGAAGCTTTGTATAATTGAAACGGCTAATTCCGCGGTCGCTCGTTGACCCTGCAAACTCTTGTGTCCGGCAAATAGAATAAATATTTCATTTAACTAGCATGGGTACACCTGAGTCTAGGGGTCTGTTGATATTGTCGTTACAGCTGATAAATCTTGCGCCATTTCCAAAATCACCTCTCGTAATATCGACGTGAAAACCGATTATATTTTTTTATTGTGCTAATTCTCTCTCTCTCTCTCTTTTCATTTTCTAAGTTACACGTAGACTTCTTTTTTTGAAACTCTTAATTTTCTTAATTTAAAAGATCTTTCTTTTTCCTCTCCGCGCTTTTCACCCTTTCTGCATTTGCTTCTTCACATTTACGCAATACGGATTTTCGATCTCAAGGGAGTCTGCTCAATCCTGTGAAATCGAAATTTCATTAATCTCAGTCCTGTCCTTTTTCTTCGCAGCTGCTTCGATCCGGTAAGTAATACATAGTATATGTACATATATATATATATATTTATATGGTTCTTTATACATCCATACATATATTTACCTGTATGTACATCAACACAAATAGCCATGCCATGGTTGAAAAACCCAATGAATAAGTAGCTTCCGTTTGATAAAATCGCGTATATTCTCGGCGGTGTCGTTTAAATATATTGAAAAGTCGTTTCCGTTACTTCGCGGTCTATACATCACATGCTTGGTTTATTTTATGTTATATCATTTTGAAAGAAATATATAATTTTTAAATGTATACGTATATACATAATGTGTACGCAATATACTTGAAAAGAAATTCTCTGTATAATAAGCTAATGTATGAAGAATATTTTTTGCAGTGAAATTATAAATTTTCATTTTGTATTTATTGTTTTATTAAATATATAGTAGAATAGTGTGTAGCGTAGAATAAAATCTTTCCCCTCTGTGATTTTATATATATATATATATATATATAGATCTAATTGAGAGAGAACTTTGTTTTTCAAATATTGTTTTTTAAAGAAGAGCGTGATACTCCTTTTTTAAAAGTGCACTTAAAATACACTTAAATGGCACAAACTCGATTAATATTTCTTACATTTTGAAAGTTTTTTTTCCCGCTTTATTTAATGAAAAGTTAAAATATAATTAAAAATATTTGAACTGCGCGAAGATATTAACAAGCGATCGGCTGTGAAAGTTAAGTTATTAATGAAGAAGTTGCAGGAGTGTGCTCAAGTTAAGTGCTACTTTTCTCTCAACGTGGATTATCGACGTCTACGCTGCCATAAGTCGACAGTGTACGACGAATTCCGATCTGTCGAAGCTTTATGACACTTCTTCTTCTTACAAGCCATCGAAATCGCGCGAATCCCCGGACGACCATCGCCGGTTAAAATTCTTTTTACATTTGCCGATACAGCCTCGTTCGACACTACCGCGGACAGTAGTCTAACTAGTAATTTTCTTAAAGTTTCTACTTCTCAAAGAACTTCTTGAATAACCACTAGAAGCCCGGCAAAAAAGTGACACGACGTGACCTACATACAGAAACTGCTGACGCGCATGATACAAAAGACGAAGCCGTTCGAGAGGAAGGGGTAAAAAAAGGTCAAGCAATGACGATAACTTCCGTATTCTGAAGCACTGAACGTTACGACACGCATGCATATATCATATTAGACGTATATGCACCATATCACGATCGATTTATCTGAACCAGAATTATTTAAAATATGACGCTCTCATGCATATATCTTCGTATACGAAGACGTAGTGCATCGATTCGAAACAAAGTACATTGTAAAAATACATTTTCTTACGCAATGCATATTTGAAAAATGGATGACCGAGAGGGTTGCAGATGGGTTGCAGATATCGAGGCGTCGTGGAAGTTCGAGCGAAAAATACGATATTCAGAACATAATATTAAGATGACGTCGCGTAACCGAAACGGGATTTCTTCCTTATTCGTGTGAATTATATGTTCGCGTATCTGTCTTATAAGGCAGGTCTGATCCATCTTATACACGGTCGCGGATCGAAATTTCATTAATCTCCGGGACGCGCCCTTCTCGCCTCTATTCGCTCGGCTTCTACAGCTGAGGTCTATCTACTACTATGTGTGTACGTAGGTGCTATCTGGAGGTCATCCTTTCTCTCGTCGACGTGATTGCTCTCGTGCACCACTTTGTTGCACTCCCTCCCTCCTTCTCGTCCCTTCTAACTTGTCTCATCCCTTTTCCGCCTGGTGTCTTCCACTCCCGTTGTCGTCGCTAACGGCGAAGACAAACACTCACGCGAATTTCTTATGCAGCCGCCGCGCATACAAATGACGTGTTTAGAGAGCCGACGCCGCCTAGCTCCTAGCCCTCCGCCTGCTGCTAACCCTGGAGACAGGGCTTGTAAGAAACTAAGGAGGTCTCCTGGGGGATGAGGCGCGGAAAGAGGATGAAAAAGACGGTAGTTGAAGAAAACTCTCGAAAGGAAACGAGACGATGGCGCCTCCTCACCGATTTTGAGAAAACGGTGGCGAGGGAACGGTGGATGAACGTAATCGGGGGATGTCCAGTCGAGTTCGCACGTGCTCTCGCCACCACGCCCCCTCCTCCCCCCCTCTGTAGTCGACGCGATTTCTATCGGGGCGAAAAGCGCGCCTTCATTTCTGTTACTCTTGCCGTTCTTGCCGACTGTTGTACGGTAACTTGAAATGCGACAGAGGAAGGCGATTGGCGATGCCAAGTGGCAGTGAGCAATTTTATATCGAGCGTAAATGTGTTCAAGTTAAAGGACAATTTTTCTGCATAAATATATTAAAGCTGTGCAATCTAATAGAATAAAGAATAAATGCAATTAAAGGAAACCCACTTGATATTTTGCGAGATAAAGCAAAAATTATAGAAAGTATGTAGTAAATAACGAAAATTTATCTTCAAAAAGAATAAAGAAATGTAACAGCTCTAAGTATAAGATTGTAAGCATAGACAATTTTTGACATAGATATTTAACAATATAACAAGAGCTTTGGATTTTTTTGCAAGCAGTATGATGTTTTAAATTTTGTTTTGAAAGAACAATGGCTTTTGAAAAGAATTGTTTTCAGTGTGTCAAGAAGAATTTCGAATTTCTGTATGTCTCGTGAAAGCGAGAATCAACAGTGGGACTAAAGAAAGTTCTCTTGAAAATTCATTATATCGTACCTATTCCTATTCAAAGCATACCTTGACAATAATAAAACGGAATAACATTGTGGAACGTATGTGCGCGAAATATTTTCTGAGTGAACGACCGATTTTATATAGAGGTAAATATGTCTCCTTCAACTTATTCTATAACATAAAGAAAGCGGTAGTCTGTTTACATCATGTTGCATCGTCGAACTCGCGACAAAGTTCCTCTTCTAACTTGATAACAACCTCTCGTTCGTTCTGCTTGCGCGAACGAAGTTTGACGGAAGAAGCCTAGTCTATTCGTGTGCATCAAGTTTATCGGCTCGCGCCTCTCGTTTGGCACAAATTGTTGCTAAAACGAAGTTCTCTTCGCATTTTTCCGCTTTCGTTGATCACATCCGCCTGAAATCCAGATGCGACGTCGTTTAACAACATCTGATTAACATTTTACATTTGTTTACTCACTGAAAGTCACGTAAAAACAATGATTTATTCTTCTGTTGGCTTGATTTATTATTTTTAAATATTTTTGTACAAAATCAGCTGATTTGTAGAAACACTTAAGAAACATCATGTCTATTATATTTCAGATGCATTAAGGAAATTAAGAGATATAATAAATATATTTCATGAAAATACTCTGAGAAAGTTTCGTAAATGCGTAAAGATCTGCATATCTTTCTGTATCGAAATATTTTTATAAAGCAACATGGTGGAAATAGTATTTTACTTTGTATGATATGGAATATTTGGAACACATGTGTACGTATGTTATCAATTTCACAATGAAAAATATACATCAGAAAAAAGTCAGAACTCCGGTTTAAGATCTCCTTATTCACCGCGCACATTTCGCTAAAAGGCAAAAATTTGCTCCTAAGAAATGTTGTGTATACGTACGTACTCGCTATGTTTTCTGTCTTTCGTTGATATTTTGCGGTGCTGCATTCATTTTCCCGAAACTCTTGTTTTGGGACGATCAGCAAAGATGCAAGCGCAACGGCGCGCTGAAAATTTCTTATCGTGTATTTCTCTCTCTCGACGAGCAAAGTTATTTGTTTAGATAATCAGCAAGATATATAAATGACTCGAATCATAAATATCAGAAAATTTCAGTCTTTATTAAGAAAAATCGATGAAATTAAAAATAATATATTTAATGAGTTATAAAATTGTAATTATTTCAATATTCTTCACATCGATCCAGAATGTTTTATAACGGTAAAGATAAGTATATAATTTTTATATAACGCCAAGGAAATATCTTTTTTTAACATAAAAATTTTTAAACTATCGTAAAAGGATATTTAATGAGATAAAAATTTGATTCGATAAACTTTATGTATAACAGTTTATCACTTTTCTAAATATTTTTTCATTTTACGTGTGGATGTTTTTTCATATCTTTTATAAAGGCAAATAATGAAAAAATAATATTGATGTAAAGAGTCTTTGAAATTGTTAATATAAATTACAACATTATTTATATTTTAATTGACTCTCTAGTTATTATGCAAATTGTAATCATAATTGAGATTTACTAGGTATATGCCATGCGACGATCCGACTTCGTTTATATTTTATTTTGTAAAAAATCTTTCTCTTTTTTTTTCATTACAAAGAGAGAGAAAGAGAGCTATAGTTAGAAGCGTTATTCATCAGTTTGAATATTATCGCGCTGCTCATTTTATATCAATCCCATTAAACCTACAAACCTGCTTGCGCTGCCGGAGGCATTTCACAAATTTTAAAAGCCAACGAGAGTGCAGTAACGTGTATACGCTGCGTAACGCACAGCCGGAAAACAGATTACTAAGCAAAATGTTCGTGGTATACGTACGGAAGCGATACACAACACATTGCTCAGCTTGAAATTGACCTTTTGTTCGGTCAAGATTTTAAAACATGGCCGTGTTAAAAACTCGGCATTACTTCGCAAACTCGTCATTGTCGCTGCCACTGCTGTCGGCGATTCCGCCATTGAAATCCGTCGACGAAATGCTGGGCTATGCGATACGATGCGATTTATCAATTAATTGCTCGATCGAGCGGATCGGTCGACTGGCTTTTTCGCCGCAGCTTATACGGCACCAATTATCGATTCAAAAAAATACTGAATCGCTTTTTCGACGACTCGTGCATGTGCAGTTAAAACGACTGACTGCACTGCGAAAAACCGTCTCGGAACTTCGATCCGGTTGTGCATCGCTTGGCACGCCGGCCGTGCACCTTTTGCCATGAATTACTTCCGCGAGTTCTACGTTAATTTCTTTTTGAAGTTCTATTCTAATGGTGCCAGATTGTTTTTTTTGTGATTGCAAATACCGACAGATTGTTATTTTGTTTCTGCTGCACGCAAAAATAAATTGTTTTTAGCATTAAATCTTCTTTCAATTACTGACAAAAATATATTACTCGCAAAAATATATTTCATTAAATATATTTCATTACCGTATTGTAGAGAGATTATTAAAGTTATTTTATTTGTTTCATTTCCATAATTGTAGAGAGATTATTAAAGTTATTTTATTTGTTTCATCTCCATAATATGATAACGAAATATTCGGTATTATAAGTAAGCGGCAAATTAGGATGTTTTCGTGAAAATCCTAGAATTAATTCATTTTCTCATTTATATTATATTACTACGTAAAAAGATGCGATGGATGTCGAAGTGAAGAGGCTCGAAGAGCGGCTGAAAATTGCGAGTATCCAGTGTCACGGAGAGATAGAGGGAAGGGAAACAGGACACACAATTTTGTGACGGTTAAAAAAAAGAAGAGGGGAAAAAAAAACGGTACCATATATATCGGGAACGTTAAAGAGAAAGGAAAAAAGTGCGTTTTATACGTCGCGACGATCTAATAACTGGGAAAAACGCCATCAGATTAAACATGACGTGACGTGGGACCGTTGGTAAAATACGCGTCTGGTTGCACCTACGTATATATACCGCGAACAGGGCACATACCACGATAATGGAGAAGCATCGCGTGCAAGGTACGCGAGAGATGCAAATATTTGTGCGAGCGCAACGGTCCATCTAAATACGATCAGCACCGATGCATGAGCATTCCGATGTATTACATGCTGTTTCCTCGAGTTTCAGGAATGCTCCGTGCGTCGTGTCGTGGCGAACCTTGCGCACGCCACGCGATCGCATCGGTATTATTATTATCGGCGAACCTCGCGCGTTAAACGAGGTTTAACGCTTTGTTAATCTCCGTTCTCTTTTTTTTTACTACGTCGCGTGATCGAAACTGGTCGCATGTGTGTTTCACATCGCGCCGTGCTTTTCAAGATTTATGCGATCTTTCAAACGGGGTATTACGGTATCCGTTGGCAGCTTTGCGCAAACAGCATACGCCCGTATACAAGTTCATTCGCGTTATATTCTAACAATATTAAGTTCATAACAAACATTTATTGCACTCACGGGAACGCGCTTTCGTGGCTGTATTATGACGATGTTTATAATTTAACGAAGATTGCACGCGGTATATACTCGGTAATCCGTCGTAATATTATGCGACAATGGAATAAGTATGCGTTTTCGCATCGTTTACGAACCCAATGACGCATGATCCAGTGTAACATCCGCCGTTATTTTAGCCTGTCTCTTGTTACGTAGGATAACGACATTTACTCAGAAAGCACTCGTGCGAAACGCTCGCGATCACACAGAATTTTGCCATCGACAATTGACAACATAATTTATAATTAGCTTCTCTAAATAACGCGAAATTTATATATTTATGCGTGTACGCATATTGCCATAACGCATTATTAGTATAACGAATCGATGAAATACACACGACAAATTAAATTTATTTGGTTGTAGTAAATTTTCAATAATTTAGATGTAATTAACAAGTAATTAATAAACAAGAAGTTGAGGCTCTTCAAGATATAAAAAGGATAATTAATTTATGATTAATGTAAATCACACAGACTGTGCTGATATTGTTAATTATCAATATTACTACATATATATACAGGATGTCCGAAAATTCGCGCAACACCCTTTAAGGAAAGGTAGAGAGTGTTATTCTGAACAGAAAAGTCCTGTACCATTTTTTTCTATAACGCTTAATAAAAGAGTTATTATTGAATGAAGTCTGGCCTATCATCGCCGATCTTCAGCCGGGCGCACGTCGGTGAGCTGTCATAAACAGCTGAGCGCTCACGCACACTACCAGGCGCGCGGCTCACCGACCGTGCGTCCAGCTAAAGGTCGGCGATGATAGGTCAGACTTCACTCAATAATAACTCT